>NC_134582.1:124814716-125517216 GCF_037038515.1 Microtus pennsylvanicus
TTTTGTTTGTTTGTTTGATCCTTCAGCGCCATCTGTCAGCAGCTCCCAAGACAAGGAGGTAGGTGTTGTCAGCGCTTTTTAACTTGGGATGGGGTACAGAGGTACAGCAGCACAGTGGCTTACCACTTGATATGGGACTGGATGGAGTTTGCCAATCTTATTTCCCCATAGTCTCCCTTCACAGAGGCAATGGAAATTTTGACCAAAATGATAACTACCTGGATGGCAGCACAAACTTCTTTAAAATAGTGACACCCACACTTGTGTTACCACTGGAGTCCTCGATGGGTTGACTCTGGTCTGCTGGCCAGCTCAACTGCACTCAATGCAAACATGATCTCAAACCATCCATCTTGAGAAATGTCCTCATGGTAAACTGTCATCTTAGAAAACATGTTGGGCAGGGAGAACAGAGGAGCTTGATCTTCATGTCCTGACCCCAGGGTCTAGTCTGGTGACAGTGACCCATTCTTTGTCTTTGGCCTTGCCAAGTGCTCTCGATTCTGAACTGATCACATACGCTACTGTATTCTTTGGTGCCATTGCTGAAGTCTCCACAGTAGGTATGGAGTTTCAGTGGCCTCCCTTACTTGCGTCTGAGACTTACATCCAAAGCCTTCACATCAGAGCTGCATCCCAAGCCTGCAAACTCTGCTGCTACACTGGTATCAATCAATATTTTTTTCCTAGAAAACTGTCTTCTGAGTATTCCCATACTTCTTAGATTTGTTTTCCCTTCTTTGTCCTATTTCAGTTTAGAAACAGAATATCTTTAAGTTTTGTAGATTCTCTTGGGTTTTATTCAATCAGTATACTAATGGGTCAAGCATTACTTACATGATTTATTTACCTCATTTTTATTTCTTTACATCACATGCCCATTCTTTTTTTGAAGTTTCCATTTCTCCTTTGTGCTTGCATATACTCCACTGTCTCCATTGGAATCCTTCTCACATCAAGCACTGCTAATTATTTTAAATTATCCATCTGATAATTCTACATTTGAGTTTAGTTCTTTTGATTTCTTGATATTTTTAGGCTTCTAAAATTTCATTTCAGCATATCATGATTTTACTTGAAAGGTGGCATAAGATTTTGAAAAATGGGAGAGCTATATGCTTTAGTTTGAAAGTCTATGTTAATTCAGGAGCTTGGCTGTGTTTAATGCTTGCTGTAGATGTAGATGCCAGAGGCTTAGCATTTCTCTAGTACCTCTCTATCCCTAGTAATCTGTGCTTCCTTAAGAACATTTCTTAAATTAAGTCCAACTTGCCCCTCTTTCAATTTCAATCCATCTCATTGGAGCCTTCTGAATAGGATAAGATGACGGGCAGAAGAAATAATGTTTAATTCTAGAAATAAAGATAATTTAGGGAGAGGCTTGAGTCTATGACACTCTCAAGGTTTGCTACTACTCTTAAAACTTTTCTTTGTAACAAGTAGTTTTCTGTACCACCAGCCAGCCCCCAAATTGTGATACAGAAACTTATTAATTATGAAAGCTTGGTATAGGCTTGTTTGTAACTAGCTCTCCTCACTGAAATTAACTCATTTATAGTAATCGGCATTCTATCATGTGGCATTTCCTCACTCCCATATTGCATGTCCTGTTTCCTCTCCATATCTCCTGGCTTCTCCCATGTGTGTCAATTTCTCCATTTCTTTCTTTCTCTCTCCAGAAATCCCACATCTACCTCCTGCTTAGCTATTGGCAATTTAGCAGCTTTCTATTACACCAATCACAGCCCTACATCTTCACCCAGCGAACAAACATTTCTCAGCTTCTTTTATGTGAGAAGGGAAAACTACAGAGGCCTGAGGTTTGAGTGGTAGCTCTTGTTATGGGAAGAAGAGCTGGGAATCTGTCTCAGAAGAGAGAATTTTAAGACACTTACTCTGGTGAGATTTCCAAATGACTACTGTCCCTTCTGTCTTGGAAAAAAAAAAAAAACAAAAACAAAAAGGATTGCTTTTGGGTATTCAGAATGAGAAATAGGTGTGTATGTGGATCCCAGAAGAAAACTCCACTTAACTGTGAAACCTACCTAAAATGGCAGCTAATACACCCAAACTAATGGAGAGTCAGATCCTGGAGGCTGCCCAGATTACCACTGGGAAAGAAACCTTCCCAGTTTACATCTGCATGGTTGCTTCAAGGCATCCAAGTCTACTCATCTTTGCTGCCCTTTTCTGTACCTGTGTAAATGTCTGCATTTTGTGGCTGAATTTCACCTTGTGACTCAGTTCACTGGTGGGTCTAAAAGTTGCTGATTCTCCATTTATTCATCTTATTGTGAATACAGCAGTAAATAGGATCCAAACTCCTCAGACTGAAGCTAAAACCAGAAGCTCTCACTTTTCTACCCTCACCTGCCTCACCGACCCCCAGCCAATTTCAGAAAGCCTGTTTTAGTCACAGATTTGCTCACCAGCATCTCTGTCGATAGGAATCAACCACTTAGCACTTTTCAAAAGTGTTATTTTCACAGCTGTGTTTTTTAGTGCTTTTAAGAAAGGGACATCTTGATTCCTGGGACCCCACAGGACACTCCAGCCAGGAAAGCAGGTAGGCTAATTACAGATTATCACCTTTTCCTCCACTCCTTTAAATTCAATCACCCACTCTCATCCCAGGCTCCCTGTTGTGGCCTCTCCTTACTCTCTGCCCCTGTTCCCAGTGGACTGGACTAAGTATATCTTGGCAGGAAGCCCTGCTTTTTTCTTTCCTGGGGACTTCCTCAGAGCCCCAACCTCAGCCTATCCCCATCCCCAAATGTTAGCTCCCAAACTTAGAAACACTTTTACCTGGAACCCCCAGTGGACACACTGACAAAGAAAGGGAATTATAGAACAATTTCCCTTATGAACATTGATGTGAAAATTATCAATAAAATGCTTACAAGCAGAATTCAACAACACATCACAAAATCTTCCACCAAAATCAGGTTGGTTTCATCCCAGAGATATAGGGGTGACTCAACATGCATAAATTGATAAATGTAATAAATAAAAACTGAACAGAAAAACCCCCACAGGATTATCTCAACAGATACTGACAAATTCTTTGACAAAATCCAGTATCCCTTTAATGATAAATGGCCTGGAGATTTGTGATACAAGGGACATACATACCTAAACATAAAAGCAGTTTACTGTAAGCACATAGCCAAACAGTAACATAAACAGAGAGAATCTCAAAGTAATTCCACTAAAATCGGGAACAAGAAAAGGTTATTCACTGTCTCCTTATGTATTCAATATAGCACTTGAAGTCTTCACTAGAGCAAAAAGACAGCCGAAGGAGATCAAGGGGATACAAATCAGAAGGGGAGAAATCAAGATATCTTTATTTGCGATTATATGATAGTATACATGAGTGACCCTAAAATTTCCACCAAATAAACACATTCAGCAAAGTAGTTGGGTACAAAATGAATTTACAATAATCATTATCTTCCTACTTACAAACAGCAAACAGAAAAAAACCAGGGAAGCAACACCTTTCACAATAGCCTCAAGGATATAAAATACCTTGGGGTAACTCTGACATAGCAAGTAAAAGATCAGTATCATAAAAATCCTTAAGACTCTGAAGAGAGAAATTGAAGAAGATATCAGAAGATGAAAAGATCTCCTATGCTTATGAATCAGTAGGATTAACATAGTAAAAATGACCATTCTACTAAAAACAATCCACAGATTGATTGCAATCCTCATTGAAATTCCAACATTATTCTTCATAGATTTTGAAAAGACAATCTTCAGCTTTGTTTGGAAACACAAAAACCCAGGATACCTAGAAACAGTCCTCAATAATGAAAGAACTTCTGGAAGTATCACTAACAGGAACCTCAAATTGTGCAGTTCAAATCAAAACAGTGTGATACTGATACAAAAACAGAGTTGACCAATGATTGAAATGAAGATCCTAACAAAAGTTCACACACCCATGAACACCAGATTTATGATATAGAAACCATAAACACATACTGGAAAAAAGACAGCATCTTCGAAAAAAATGGTGCTGCTCAAACTGGATAACTGTATGTAGAAAAAATACAAATACATCCATGCACAAAACTCAACATTAAGTGGATCAAATTCTTCAGCATAAAGCCAGGTACACTGAACCACAAAGAAGAGAACGTGGGGGAATATCTTTGAATCAATTTACACAAAAAAGAATTTCTAAACAGAACACCATTAGCACAGATACTAAGATCAATTATTAACACATCAAATGTCTTGAAATTGAAAAGCATCTGAGCAACAAAGAACACCATCATTCAGACAAAGTGACCACCTACAGAATGGAAAAAAAAATTTGTAAATTACACATCTTATAGAGGGCCAATATCCAAAATATAAAAAGGACTCCAGAAACTAAACTTGAGAAACCAAATAATCCAATTTTAAAAATGGGGTACCAGTATAAACAGTGAATTCCCAAAAGAAGACACTCAAATGAATGAGAAACACATAGGAGAATGTTTAACAGTCTTAGTCAACTAGAAAAGACAAATCAAAACTACTTTGAGATTTCATCTTACATCCATCAGAATGGCTAACATCAATAAGCCAAATGGCAGCTCGTGTTTTTGAGAAAGTGGACTAAAAAGAACATTCATTCATTGTTGGTGGGACTGCAAACATGTACAGCCACTATGTGATGGCTCCACAGGAAGATGGAAATCGATCTACCTCAAGATCTAGTTATACCACTCTTGGACATATACTCAAAGGATGCTTCATCCTACAACAGAGACAGTTGCTCAGCCATGTTCACTAATGCTCTATTCATAATACCCTGGTTTTGGTTAGGTATGAAGTTGGGGACTGGGGAGTGTCAAACAGATTTTCCTAGGAAAGGGAAATAGAATGTTAAGGATGAATTGGGGATGGAATGGGAGGATCAAGTAGAAAGAGGAAGGGTAGAGAAGGACAAGGTAGAGAATACTGGAGAGACAGCTAAAATTAAGGACCATTTGAAGGGCATTATGAAAGCATAATACATTAATAGCTTCTTGAAATATATAAAGGTAATCTCAATAAAATTATCAAATAATGGCTGGTTCAGAATGCCAACTGAACATCTCTTGTCACCAAAGGAAAGTTTCAATACCAGAATTAGGTTACATCTAATTGAGTTGTTAATCAAAGGAGTCCTGTGGGAATCGCCAAACAACCCAAGCTGTTGCCAAGACTGCTCTCCACAAATTGACACTAAGGCTCTATTGCTGAAGAAAACACCTAAACAATCCATTGAATTTGAAGAAGTCAAGCTGGTACATACACAGAGATTTCGCCTGTATGTGCTAGTGCTAGTGTTTTTGGTCAGGAATGAACTTGGCATGCTATCAAAGGAGAAATGTAAACACCAAAAATTTTTGTCCATATTGGGTTTCATGGTCTAAGTTGATGCGGACCAGGTCTCTTCCTCAACCCAGCCATAAATCCTTTCAAGTACAAAAGCGTCCTACATGCAGTATATGCTAGTGCAATGGTGGCACAAAACATGGTAGTAGCCAACCAATATCTACTTTGATTTAATACCTACCCCATAATATAAAACCTATACTCTAAACTGCCTGGGTGACCAAGAACTTTATGCTAGATTGCCCATAGACCTAATAATACTGATTTAAAAAACTACCTGGCAATAAAGTGGATACTAATGATATTCTGCTACACTCATAAATCAGTGCCTTCCTCAGTCACTATCAGAGAAGCTTCTTCCTGCAGCAGATGGGAACAAATACAGATACTCAGAGCCAGACATTATGCAGAGAGGAAGAGATGGAACACTCATCCCTAAACAGCACTTCTCTCTCAAATACCTATCCTCATAACTCACGGAGGACACCTGGCAAAAGAAATACAGAGTCTAAGAGACAGAGGGGATCAAGGACTCTGTTTTAATTATGGTTTAATTGCTGTGAAGACACACCATGACCATAGCAATTCTCATTAAGGAAACCATTTAACTGGGGTGACTTACAGTTTCAGAGGTTTAGTCTATTATCATCATGGTAGGAAGTATGTTGGCTTCTAGGAAGTCATGGTGTTAGAGAAGCAGCTGAGAGACTGTACGTCTTGATCTACAGACAACAGGAAGTAAACTAGCTGCCACACTGAATGTGGCTTAAGCAAAGGAGGCCTCAAAGCCCACTCCCACAGTGACACACTTCCACCAGCAAGGTCACATCCAATCCAGCAAGTCATACCTCCTAAGAATGCCTATTCCTTTGGGGGTCATTTTCTTTCAAACCACTACAGGCACTAGGGAAATAAGACCTCTTGAATCAACAGGATTTAAGTCAATATGAACTCCTGGAGAGTGAACAGCATGCACAAGGCCTCCATTGAACCAGATGGGATCCTAAAGATGAAAGAAGTGGCATATTCTAAGCTAGAAGCTGTCTCCAATGGATCATCACTTGCAATCAAATAGTTTTCTCCAAGGGAGTTTCACTGGGGAACCCAACAACTCTTAAGTATAGGTACATGCTCATCAGTAATAATAATAATCAATAAAAAATGAACTCAATGGCTTCCTTAGAGCTTCTTTGTCTCATAAAGTCCTGGCGGGGCTTTTCCTATTCTTTTTTTTTAACTTCTCTTTTTATCTAGTAGTTCTTAACATATATATTATGGTTTTAAATTTAGTATTTGTATGGGATTCTTGAATGTGTGAACAAGTAGATATCTTTTCTGCCATGTTTCTTGGGCTCATTTCCTTCTGTTTTTTTTTTTTTTTGTGTGTGTGTGTGTCCTACTTCAGAATGCTAGTTATTGTTTTATTTCATTATATTCTATTTTATTTCATTATTTTCTCTTAGAAGTCTATATTTTAAGAAGAGACAGAAAGGGAGTGGATCCTTTTGTGAGGGGAGGTGGGGAGTAACCTTTCAATAAAAGGCAGCATGAAAGAAAAAAAGACAGGAAGGAAGGAAGGAAGGAAGGAAGGAAGGAAGGAAGGAAGGAAGGAAGAAGAAAACAGTGAGGGGAAGAGGGAGAGAGGGAGGAAGACAGGAAAGAAGGAAAGAAAGAAGAACCATCTTGGGTCTGGAAAAATGGCTCAACAGTTAATTCGGTATTTCAGAGGGCTTAAATTTTGTTTTCATCTACCATGCCTCCTACCTCATGACCATTTGTAATTCCAGTCCCAGGGTATCATAGGCCCTTTCCTTGGCTCTGTGGGAACTGAATTCGTGTGTACAACCTTGTGCCCTCATATGTTCTAATTAAAAGCAAAACTTTATAAAGAGGAAAGAGGATCTTATAGCTTCATAAATTAATAAAAAGGTTGGATTAAGCAAACACAAACTCATTTTTTTTAAAAAACTGTAATTTCATTTTCTTTTAAATTATTTCTATTTAATTCTACCAAAAAAAAAATCTCATGATCAAGGTATTTTCTTCATCCCCACAGATTCTGTATTACTCAGCAGCTTATTCACCCTCTAGATGAACCCCAGAAGACCCCCTGATGCACACTGATCCCGGTATCTCCGGTACATTAACTCTTATGGATAAGTTTAATTTCATTTTAAAATGTTCTTTCCTACCTTAAATTTGGAAAGCCCATTTCAAGGTATAATATTTACAGATTCCTTTTTTTGCCTCACAAACTCTCATAAATTATTTGTGTTTGATCATTCTCTTTCAATATTTGAATTTGTAATTACCTCCCCCAAGGTCTTCTGAGACCTGACTCCCCTCATAAATCTGTGATGGGAGAGGAAATTAGACATGGGAAAAGCAGCTTCCTTTGAAAGTTTTATTCTCTCTGGTGAGGTGCTGTCAAGGAACACCCTTGTTCCAGTGGGCGGACAGCTTCAGTGGAAGTTGTGCCCAGGCAGGCTAGATTTTCTGTGTCTTCCCTCTGCTTTACTCCCATAAGTGAGAGGGACATTTACCCGAAGTCAGTGTTCCATCTGAGTAACCAAAGAAGCCTAGAAGTGTTTCTCATAACTCATTAGTGCTCTGAATAAAATGCTGATTTGAATAGTCTGCTCCGTCCATTTCCAACTGACAGGAAAGAATATCTTGGACTGTGTGATTTATAAAGAAAACAGCATACCTTGGCTCATGGTTTTCAAGGTGGGGGAGTTATTAGGTATTCATAGTTGGTGACGGCTTTGTGGTGCTTCAATTCATGGCAGAAATGAAAAGCACGTATTGGTACATGCTAACGGAGGAGCCTAGGCAAAGCCGCGCCATAGTTCATTCATCCCTGTGATAGACGGCAATAATCCAGCTAAGATGGCTTCTCCTCTCTGGCTCAAACAGCTCCTGACAGTGATGCACTGAGGAATTGATGTTCTGACACGTGAACCTTGAGGTCCACACATCAATCATGGCTACTTGGTATGGTATGAAATGGGAAGTTCTTGATTTATTCACACACACAATCTACTTTTTTATTTCATGACATGATCATTAGTTTATCATCTTTTCTTTTTGGTGTTCAGAACCTCACTTTTTAAATAACCATTATTATCTTTAAAAGCCTCCACAACCCCTCTCTTCTTGAGCTGCTTTCACTGGGGGACACTATTATTAATGATTGTACTAAAGTCTTGACTGTGACATGCTAGGAATCGCTAGAGGTCCATTGTTTACCATCCTCCAGATGCTCATCTAGTCTTTATAAATATCAAGTACTCAAAAGTTTCTATTTTGTGACCCTGCTCTTCCCGATTCTAAGTTTTCCATTTTTATTTAAGAAGGAAAAGGACTTGCAAGAAGGCCGTTGTGAATCCCACTGATGCTTCAGGAGTCCATTCATACTCCGTCCAGCCCAGAGAATGTCCTCACTTTGCACTGGTTCCTTATTGACAGCATTGCTTCAGAGACAGGCACTCTCTGAGGATTCTCCTGGGTACCACTTCCTGCCAGACTGTGTCTGGAACCACATCCACCTTCACCAAGTAACTATTGCTTCATCCTCTTTCCATGTGTAACTTGGTTCTGATTTATAGTTGTGGGCAGGTGTGTTTGCCTAGTTGAGACCAGATGCTAAAGCCTATATTTCAGCTATAATGGTATGTCAGGAAGTTCTTTTCCAGTTTTAGCTTCTAAATTGGGAATCCAGCTTTATTTGGAAAAGTGTTATTTCCTCAAACTTGACTGTTGCTGAAAGTTTTATTTTAAATTCTTGCTGTTTCCTCGTCATCCAGGATTGTTCTGCTTCTGCCTGATGAATTCTCATAGACATTGAAAATTCTGTCTTCTTCTTCTTCTTCTTCTTCTTCTTCTTCTTCTTCTTCTTCTTCTTCTTCTTCTTCTTCTTCTTCTCCTTCTCCTTCTCCTTCTCCTTCTCCTTCTCCTTCTCCTCCTCCTCCTCCTCCTCCTCCTCCTCTTCTTCTTCTTTTTAAATTCATGTGCTTCTCTTCAAGCCCTGACCCAGGTAAAGAACGATATCCTGGTAGAAAAAAAAGACTAATCTATTTATCTTTGTGTACTTCTTAATCTCCCCCATTGCAGCTCATAATATATGATCTGTACAGTGTGTTAAAGGAGGTAATTCCTCACAGTGAGTGCTCAAAATGTAGGAAGGAGGCCCTACTTACTTCTGCTCTATCAACTCACAGAAAGAAGATGGACCTCGATGTTTTCATTTAACAGTGCTCAGCATCCTACTCCTTACATACATTCTGTTTCAGAACCATTTATCTCCTCTTTGGCTATATTTAAATGCTCTTATTTGACTTCATGAGAATTCATAATATTCGAGGTAGCCTTGCTAAAGGAAGTGAGGATTGTCAATTTCTTGGATATTGTCAGACCAAGCATTGATTAAACAGATTTGAGTTTATTGGTTCTACTGGCAAGAGAAAGCCTTCTGTACAGAATTTTATCACTGTTTTGGTGTGGAAAGATATGATTTAAGGAAAATTAAAGTTTGGTTCAAGGCAGGTATTTCTACGTAAGGATTTAATGACCACCAAAGGCTTGCAATAAGAAACATGGATTTAAGAAAAATGAATACATTTAATAAGAATGAAAATATTGTAGCAGTTTTTCAAATTCTAGTTTTTTTCCCCATAAATTTTGTCATGATCATGGGACCCAATACTGTTGTAGCCTTAGCTGTGAGATAACAAGCACATGACACTGTTGAGCTTGAGGTACCCCTAAACCACTCAGCAAAATTATATTATTTGAAAGTATTGATGTCCTCTGCAAACCCCTTTCTCATGAATTGTCCTTGGCCTAACCCCAACCACTTCTATGATAATAGTGCTATCCCAGGCCCTTTGTCAAATATATAAGTTGTAAACTACATAACATTGCAGTAGCTCAAGGCAATGGTGACTCTGAAAACAAACACGAGTTTCACCATTATATTAAAAAGGAAAGAATAATGGGAAAAACAACTATTTAGAAAGGACATTGAAAACCACTGATATGTCAGTTCAGAAGATAACACATAAAAATGGCTATGTGCAGATCCAGGAGTAACAAACCTAAGAAGGCCCCCAAATCCTATCTAATGTTTGTTTTGAGATTCTATACAAGAGGGAAAAAGAGGAACTCAGTGGGATAGTTTAACACTTCATGAGCCTTGATGACATACCATTAACTATAACAAAGCCCCAAGCAAAGCCCAAAATATGACCTAAATTAAACATTTATGATAATTCTTGTCCAATAATTTGACCACCAAGCCGTCAAAGCAGAGACACCCATGGCCACACTGCAAAATTAGTATGCAAATAAGGTTCAAGAAAATAAACAGAAAATCCATAGAAAAAAATGACAAAATCTTGGTAAGTAAAACACCTGATTAACATAATTGTCACCTTATATTATTAAATGTCCAGCTTAATAGTACAGCAAATTCAAAACTAGATAAGTTAATAAAACCATAAGTTATAGAAAGATACAAGAAAGTAAAAGCCAACTGTGATGTGTATACAATGGATGGCTGTTTGCAGAGATTGCTCCCAAGGAAGCAAAGACAATGGATTGACAATCTAAAGACAGTAAACCAGTCGCTGTAAAAAGCAGGAGGAAGTGGTCCCTCCTTAAGGGAATGAGTGAAAGTGTAGAAGGGAAGCATTGCTAAAAACATGCATTAACACGGGTGTGTGAATTAAGCATTTAATGGAGTTACAGCCAATTTAATTTTGTAGAATTAACAATTCATAATTATAATTGAGATTCTCCAATGAGAGAAATGTAAGTTTAAAAAAGATTTTTTTTCTTGTATCTTTTTTTGAAGTTCAGTAAAACAAAATAACTTTTATGAATGTTTGTTTGTGTAGTATCAAAGAAAAAGGAACTAGAGAAAAGGACAGAACATTTGAAAATGTCTGTGTCAAAAATTTTCATATTTATGATACATGTACATATATGTATATATATACACACACATGAGATTTTCAGAAACTAAGTAGGATTGACTCAGACATTCACTCAGAGACATCATAGTCAATGTACCCAGATGCAGAGGAAAAGTTTTGCCAACAGAGAGCAGACATATGACTCACTCTGTGTGAGACATCATCTTCAAGTCCATCAGGTGATATGTCACCAGAGGTCATGATGGTAGATGATGGTAGAGTAACACAGCCCAAATCCTGAAAGACAATGCTGCATCAAGAATCCTGTGAAGAAATTCTTTCAGATTCACCAGCAATTTAAGATATCTCAGATAAACAAGGAGTATCATTTAGCTGACAGAATTTCTCTATGTGAGAGTGGTGTGCATTCCTTAGTGAATCGCACAGTAAGGAAAGCTTGCTATGTGAGCTTCTTGTTGCTACTTGGGGCATATTTTTAAGTACATCCTCTAAATACCTACCTTTTAAGTGAAGAACATATATCAATTATATTTCATGTAATTGTTGATAAAGATCTTACCATGGTCTTACTCTTTGTTTTGTTATCATATCCTCTGGTTCTTCAATTCTTTATAATTTTCATCCTTTATATTATAAACTAATTTTAGTATGCCCTATTTATTTTTCTACTACTTCTATATTTTGAGTTATTTTGCAAGTGATGCTTTTTGTATCACGATAAACATATTAACATATAGCAGTCTTGTTTTGCTTATTAAAAAATTAATATGTGAGTGTGGTATATGCACATGTTCTTACGGGTGTGTGCATGTGTGTGCATAGGTATTCCTGTGCATGCATTGTGGGATCATGCGCTCAATAGTGGATGCCTTCCTAGATCATTTCCCATCTTGGTGCTTGAGATAGGGTATCTCATTGAATTTAGCACTCATGGGGTGACAGGCCAATGAGTTCCTGGAAACTTCTCATCTCCACCTATCCCTGAATATCCCTACACTCCATTCTTGGCACTGGGGTTATAGTCACTTAGCACTGTAACCAAATCTTACATGATTGTTAGGAACCCAAACTCGGAATTTCATGCTTCCATGGGAGTCACTTTTTAAACTGAGTCATCTCTCTTTAACCCCAAATTAATTTTAATAATAAAAATATTATTCCAAAATAAATTATTCCATTCTCCCTTTCTATGTTCTTATAATTAAGTAAATCCTAGTTATCATTTTCATTTTTAACACATTTTATAATTGTTACTTGACTTTATAAAGATGTTCTGTAAATCAAGTTAGGAGAAACTAAAAAAGGATGCATATATTTATAAAATATATTATATTTACCTGTCTATTTCTTTACTCTGAATTATGCTTTTTAACAAAAATCCAAAAAAAGTAATTAGCATTTGGATCTTGAGTATTTCCAAAAACCTATGAATCAAACACATGTCCTCTGGTTATCTAGGCAAGTGGTAAGTCCTTCAGAAAATGGGTCTTAGTGCAAAGAAGTTAAGTCACTGAAGATGGGCTTTTGAAGGTGATTTGGGGCTTCCCTCTTCTCTTTCCTTCTTGGCTACTACAAGATATGATTTCTGCTCTAAATGCTTCTTGCCATTATGTAATTTATGCCTTATTATTGACTCAAAAACACAGAGTCATACAGCGTTAAGACCCGAAAATGTGAACTTATTCCACCTTGTCTGAAGGTCAGAGAGTTTGAATTTATTTTGCTCTCTAAAATTGTTGACCAGCGTGGCTACACACCCTGATGTAGGGTGTCGTGATTTGGTGTTTTGGACATTAAGATAGCCCATAGAGGTAGATCTGCTCCACCCTGACAAAAGATCAGAAAATTTAGGCATACTTCGGCTCTTTCTTTTTTCTTTTGAAATAGAAGGTTTGACCTAGGGAGTGGCTGCCTTCAGGATACACAATTTAGGGTGTGTTCACTGCCTAAACAACAAAATGCTGACTCAAGATATAGTTGCTTGATATCTCAAGTTTTGGGACAAGTAACTGTTCTGGTTGTCATTTGTATCATGTTAAAGAGGTCTTTTGCCTTCTTTTCCCCTTTTGTATTTGGGAATAAAATACATGGAAAAATATATGCAGGCAAACTCAGAAGTTATAACAAGAATTCAGCATTCAATATTCACTGAGTTGCTCTACCACTGCTATCCTGTGTCTCTGTTTCTTTATTATCTCTTCCTTCTATATAACATTTCTAATCCTCATGCCCTTACCCAGTAATGTGAGAACTTGCGACAACTAGGATTCCAGCAGAAGTCACCCCAAAAAGGTGGCTCTTGACAATCCAGTTACACTCTGAAACTGTGAGTCACAGTAAACCTTTCTTTTTTTAAAAAAAAAATTGATCATCTCAGGCATTTTTGTCATAGGAAAACAGCAGAAATGTAACCACTTTGTGATTGAATTGTCAGTTGATTGGAGGATCTGGAATTACCTAAAACACATGCATCTTGGAAAGTTTGTAACAGTATTTTCTGACAGGTTTATTTGATGGGGAGGATCTTCTGCCACAGTGGGCAGAACCTCTTAACAGCATCCCAGATATGAGGAGATCAAAGGGGCTTTGGTCTATTTGCCTTCATGTAGGAGCCCAGAGAAGTGAATTCCTTCTGCCTTGACTAAAAGTCAAGAGAATTCAGACCTATTCTTCCTCCTTCAAGGTTATATGACAGGATGCTTGATTTGGGGTGTGGCTACAGGATGCTTTGCCTAAACAAAAGAATATTTTGTTTTAGAGTGTGGTTACTTGATGTTTAGAGATTTGTGGAGGAAATTAGTTTGTTCTTTGCATTATGGTAAGGAAGCCTTTTGCCTTCCTCCCTCTTTAGGATTTGAGTATGTAAGAACTTTGATTAATAAACTTAGGGTGAATCACAGTATACAGTGGATTCCCTCCTGATTCTACCTGTTGTCTCTTCTCTATTTCTTCTTTATCCTCATCCCTTCTTCCAAGTATGGATGAGCAAGTTGGGCATTACTCAGGATCTTCAGAGTCTGCAAATGAATGCGTCTACGCTGTTGTCACGGTTGCCATCTTTTGCTGAACTAAAACTCATTTTCCTCGGTCTTTCCCAGTGGACTCAAGACAAGTGATTTTCCATTAATCCTCCAGGTCTTTATTAGGAAATCGGAACTGATAAGGCACACAGTCTTGTGGACCAAGCAGCTTCCTGATTCCTTCTCCAGCAGCGACAACCCAAACTAAATCTTGTAAGTCAGTGTAATAACATGGCAATATGTATCCAATCTATTGGTCCTGCCCAATGAGAGAATCCTCACTTATAGAGATGGTTAACAAATGAGTAGAAAATTCAACAAAAACAGGTATTTCAAGATAAGTCTTTGAAAAAAACCTCATGGAGATACATAATAGATAATTGAATGACAAATTAATACATTTATTGATAATTTTCTCAAAATACATTGTGTCTGTAAACATTAAAGAACTTTGAACTTTCTTTTTTGCATTTTAAATTGATTTTATTGAACATTATATTTTTCTCTGCTCCCCTCCCTACCTGTCTCCTCCCCTTCTACCCACTCCCATGGTCCTCATGCTCCCAATTTACTCAGGAGATCTTGTCTTTATCTACTTTCCATGTAGATTAGATCCATGTATGTCTCTCTTAAAGTCCTCCTGTTGTCTAGGTTCTCAGGGATTGTGATTTGTAGGATGGTTTTCTTTGCTTTATGTTTAAAAACCACTTATGAGTGAGTACATATGATAACTGTCTTTCTGGGTCTGAATTACCTCACTCAATATGATGTTTTCTAGTTCCATCCATTTGCCTGCAAAATTTAAGATGTCGTTATTTTTTTCTGTTATGTAGTGCTCCATTGTGTAAATGTACCACATTTTCTTTACCCATTCTTCAGGAGAGGGGCATTTAGGTTGTTTCCAGGTTCTGACTATGCCAAACAATGTTGCTATGAACATAGTTGAGGACATGTTCTTTGAACTTTTAAATCTTTGTAATTAAGTATCTTCCAAGACGTGTGAAGAATCTGAAATCTTAGGGTTTAAATTAGTCAGCGTTAAGAATGTCCACAGTATGTGCTAAACTCTAAATGTGGTAAACATTAAGCAATAAATCTTCTCTTTCAAAATGCACCACCACTCTTTCTGATATCAGGTTACAACCGAGGATCAGTTGCCCTTCTGTTTATGTAAGTAGTAAAGGTGACACCTCAGTATTCTAAAAAGACTTGATAACACTGAATTTAACATTTATTTTCAACCTTAAATTAATAGACTGAAAAACAACAGTTCAGCAATCTGTCAATTCATTTAAAACAGGTATCAGTCAGCACGCACGCGACACTGCCATCTGGAGAGCTAAAATTATATCTTTGCAATTGCTATTCTGCCACAGGAAAGAAAAGACTAAAACAATATAATTATCTGGCTTGTGAGTTTCTCTAACTTCACAATGTTAGGTGATAGGTACCACATAAAATATAGACTACTTTTCATCCTAATGTCTTCACAGGCTACAATCACAAAAGCTATTTTTTTGTGTTCGAATGGGTCATTAATTTGCCGCTGGTTTTCTGTGTCACAGAAAAGTTCTGTAAGTTGTGAGTGAGAGAGTACTGTATCAACATTGGTTGTAGGAGGAAAACACATGAGGATGTATTATCCATCACCTCTCAACATGGCTATTCCAGGATGCCTTCATCCTTGAGCAAAAGAGCCTATGCCAGATTTTTCTCATTAGAAGTTTGACATTTATTATCACAAAATTTCATAGCTTACTGCATATTAATATAGAGACTTTATAAAGCACATCATTGATTTTACCCTAGCCCTTATTTGAAATGTCCAGTTGTCTTTAGAGTTGGAGAAGTCAGACATGGATGGGCACTATTATACACACATACAGTGCAAGACTGCACTGGGAGAAGCATTTTAGTGTTCAAATAAAAGGTCTTAGAAAACTGAAAGATAGCACTGACTCTTATTCTCTGTGCATATCTTTCACAAACCAGAATTTATGTCTAGACTGCTTCTGATATATCTTCTACAGGGATTTTTTCCCAAGAGTTTTAATTCTTTTATACCAGACTAACATATTCTAGTTTATCAACAACTTTTTTAAAAAGGAGAAACTAGATTTTGTACTTTGTAAATCTTCTTGGGGTTCTCTGGTATCTCTATGCATTTATTTTTACTGTCAGAGATCCATTGCTTTGATGATAAATTTTGATTTATCATCAGTAAACAAATATTCATTTTGAAGGAAAGTAATAGTAATGGGAAGCTGGCTAATTTATCACATAGTCTGATGAAAGTCAGCAAAAGGTAATGATTTACATTAGATAATAAAATGTCTTATGACTGCATGAGATAAAAGTGACAGTGACATGATTCAAATTCTTATTTCTAAATTCTTCAGTGACGTTGTGCCTTTGTCTGTCTTTCTCTTCTTTCACAAGCACCCTTTGTCTTCACGTTGCCTGTAACACTGGGTATTTCAGAAGAAAGAGGAATAGCTTGCTCACATGTGATGACATTGAAGCCAATGTGTCTGTGTTCTCTTAGGTCCCAGGCTTGCTGATTTTATACATACAAACAGATATTTATGTTTATCATCACATCTGTACTCACAGTAAAATGTAGACATATTGAAATTTATAAGTAATGGTATATATAAATGGTGATAAAACTAGATGATAGATAAATAATAGTAAGACTATTTATAATGATAATGATAGATAAGTAGATGATAGGTAGGTTAGTAGGAGGAGCATTTTCTCTAGGTAAACATCTTGCTACTTTTTTCTGACTCAGAAATATTTTATTTAAGCAAAAATAATGTACTGCATGCTGAAGAGATGGCACAGCATTTAGGACCACTGGCTGCTGCTCTTCAGAGGACCAAGATTAGATTCCCAGCATCCACATAAAAGCCTGTTAGGAATTTTTCCCAATGCAAGCTCTTTGCCGATGCAAATTTCCAATCAAGTCAAATCAAAACTAGCCAAATTAAGAAATATCCAGCTTAATGGGATTCCTGCGCTCTCAGGTTGTGACTACCAGGAGGAATAAAAAGGGACCATGTGATCCTCTTTTGGGAGTTCACTTAAATAGTCTGTGCAAGTGGTCCTGACACCCCCTCCCCCCAGGAGGAGTCATGACCTGGCATCCTGGGGTTTGGAGTCCAGACCAATACAACTCTCAGGCCTGGGGGCTGGGAGCTACGTTCCCAACTTAACATTCCAGACTCTTTGGATATAGGGATGACAGGAAATTTAAGTGGTAATTGTGATCAACAACTTGGGCTCTCTAGAAAAAAGGGGCGTTGACTCAAGTCTGGCTACTTCCTGTGGGCATAGGGCGACCTGGGGAAGGGAAGTGAGAAGAAAAGTGATGGACTTACCCGCTACCTGCAGCTTTACCTTAGGCTTGGAAAGGGTTAGAAGATAAACCAAGTCTGGACAGCATCAATCCTCCGCAAGGCTGAGAAATTTGAAAACTGGCACAGATTCACTCGCTGATGTTGATGAGGCTGGACCTCTGTGGCATGGCATAGAGGACAAGCCCGCATGAGGACATTGTGATTTCCAGTGTCCAGGTTGCTGGCAGATAGGGCACAACCTCGGAGGAGGCACAGTGCAATATTGTGCCATGTGACCATTTAGGCCATACTTGAAACAGTTTGCCTATGAGGTTGATTTAGGCTGGGCTCTATCAGGGTAGAGCCTGGTGGTTGGCTTCACTTGTCCTCATTCCTATGACTTTAGGACAACTGCTAAGGCCTGGGCCTGTAGATTGTTGTAGCTTTGTCTGTCGGGAAGACTCAGCTTCTTGGGCATTAAAACTTTAAAGGCCATTTTCACCAATTCCCAAATAGGGGTTTGGGGACCCTCCTCAACCTTTCTTAACTCTTTCCTAATATCTGGTGCTGACTGAGAAATAAAATGGGTAAGCAAAAGATTAGTAGAAAAGGAACCTAGCCACTTTACTATCTGAGAGAGATCTGGAAGAGAAAAGGGAACATGGGGAGAATTGGGAGGGGCTAGCCCAGTGCTCAGAGGGGGTCCGAGGGTAGGGAGATGAGGTAGGAGGGGGTGTAGGTGAAGGTGGGTAAGGTCGAAGTTGACTTTGAACCAAGGAAGGGGATTGGGTAGTATGGGATTGAGGGAGTAGGGGAGAGGCCAGTTCCTCTGGCATCATGGTGCTGAGAGATACTGGCTACTAAGGGAGGGGTGAGAGCACAAAGCCCAAAAAACCATGGTCATATGTAAACTCTGTCCATTTGTCTTTACAGAGTGCAAAAATTTTCAAGGCCCTGGAGGATGGTTGAGGCCAAATCTTAGTGCATAAGGAAATTAGCCATTTGGGACAGATTATATTTAGGACAGGCCCAATTAAAAAGGGTTTGTAAGAGGCATTACAGGGGCAACAGCAGATCTGGCTTTGAACTCTAAGTGCCCATTTTAAAGTCTATGCCCAACCACATGGCTTAAGTTCATTCGGCGCATCGACCAAAATGGCTCTTAGGACCAAAGGGGCTGTAGAAATTAAATGGTTAGCATCGCGAAACAACAAATCCCACCTCAGCCGAGTCTGGCCTCGGTCTTGCCGTTCTGGCTGTTGCAGAGATCAAACCCTTGGTACGAGCTCACAACTTCAAGAGTCCGGTAAACAACAAAAATAAGATGAATGGGTCCCGCCAAAACCCTATAGCATAGACAGGAAAAGGAATTCACCAAGACACAGCCACTGTAGCCCAGGAGCCAGTTTTAGTGTGGCGTGGAGAGCTCAGATTGTAGACTAAGGGGCTTTCCACACATGACCTAGGGCTGCAGGGAAAGGGCTGCCCTACGGGGGGGGGGGGGGGGGGAGTGCCTCCAGATGTTAGGAATTTTTCCTAATGTGAGCTCTCTGCCGACGCAAAAATTCCAATCAAGCCAAATCACAACAATTCAAATTAAGAAATATCCAGGACTTCATAGAAAAGAGTACATGAAATGTTTCTATTCTCACATCTTCATTGTATCTGTCTCTAGTAGGTGTCATGTAGGTGCGTCATCTCCATGTAGGATCACAGAATGGACCAGGACAAAGTTACTGCTCAACTAGTCAATTCTAGTTGATCATAATATGGTATAGATTCCTGTGTGAGACTTATGCCCTTCAGAATTAGCATTAGATAGAGAATAATGAAACTTATTAATATGATCATGAGGCTAAAACAATCATGTTTGGAATCAGTGCCTTTATTAAAAAAAAATACCAGAGATTTAGCCCTCTCTCCTCTTTTACCATTTAAAGAAATGGTAAGGAGACAGATACATGCAAGGTGATAGTCCCTCTCCAGACACCACCATCTGTACTTACTTTCATATTGAAATTCTCAGACTCCAGAAAACTATGAGGAAAAAACTTGTTTTGTTTATAAGCTACTCAATGCACAGTATTTTGTTGTAATAAGCCAAATCAATATGCCGAAAGATATTTGTTTTCTTTGTATCAACTTTTAAGGGCCATGACTTAAAAGTACATTAATTTCTTTTATCTCAAAGTTATTACTGCTGCTCCCATTGTTCAAACAAGCTTGCAATTTAAGGACATTATTTGTTAGCTGATTAAGAAATAAGCTGATAGCAGAAGATAATGAAAAGAGTGAGATTTCATTCTCCCTTATATTTTAATAAAAGCTCTTTGTGGAGTATTTCTCATATGTTAATTAGTAGCTGATTAGTGGAGTTGCATTATGAACTACTTGATTCACTTTTAATATATTGGCCATTCAATATTAACACAGCTAATTAAACATGTGATTTCTTCAACTAATTGTTATTATCTAAAGAATTAAGATGCAAATTCATTGCACCCTACAAGACAAATCATTTAGAGAGTGGAGGAAAAAAAACTCTTACTTCTACCACCCATAACATTTTCCTCTTCACAGTTTGCCTTGTCTTCACAAACATTCCTTTGTCTAGAATATTGAAAGTTTAATGACTTAGGAGAGAAAACATTTGAGACAGTATCTTTGGCAATCAACTTCTCTGATTTGTAAAATTTAACATTTGAAGGAATTAGCTATTTTAGGAATTTAAGAGAAGATGAAGGACTAAAAAGGTCCTCCCACCACCACCAAAAAAAGAAAAAAAAAGAAAAATCACATTATATATCAATAAATTCCATCAACTGATACCAGCTGGGGACTGAGTATTCAGCTGCTCAAAAATTTGGGGCACATCTCATTATGGAGTTATTGAGAAATCAGGTACTAGAGAAATTCCTAGGTGTTGGAACCTAATGGAATCCTGGCCTTCCTACTCACCTCCCCTGTTGGTGACCTTTCTGCCCCTGTTGTTCCGGGTTTCTGAGAAACTTGCAAGTTCTGTGCTCTCAGAGCTGTTTACCAACCTTGCTTCCTGAGTACGCATTGCCTTGGCCCTAAGATTCGGCGACAAGGTCTCCATCCTGTTGGCCCACCTGTCTGGGTTAGGTATAAAACCCCCGTGGTGATATACAATAAAGGCTTCTGATTCTGCAACATCCAGAGTGCGTGTTTCATTAATCCTGATGTCCTTCGCTCAGATTTGGCATCCAGGCTGCTCTGGTGTGGCACCTAGGACTCCTCATGGATTACCCCAGCTAAGACTCTATGCAATAATGGCCATGACTTAAAAGTACATTAATTTCTTTTATCTCAAAGTTATTACTGCTGCTCCCATTGTTCAAACAAGCTTGCAATTTAAGGACATTATTTGTTAGCTGATTAAGAAATAAGCTGATAGCAGAAGATAATGAAAAGAGTGAGATTTCATTCTCCCTTATATTTTAATAAAAGCTCTTTGTGGAGTATTTCTCATATGTTATCCCTGTAATCAAATTGATGGCTACCTTAAATGTCATCATAGAATCTCTATCCAGTAACTGATGGAAGAAGATGCAGACATCCACAGCTAAGCACTGAACGGAGCTCCTGAAGTCTAGTGGAAGAGGGGGAAAAGCGAAGGGGTAAAGACCATGATGAGTATGCAATTAGAGACAGATGATTGAGCTTGTGGGAGTCCATTGACTCTCGACTGACAATCAGGGATCCTTCATAGAACCAAACTCTATAGGTTCTCTGAATATGGGTGACAATTGTGTGGCTTGGGCAGTTTGTGGGGCCACTGGCAGTGGGATCAGGATTTATCTCTAGCGCATGAACTGGGATTTTGGATCTTATTACCTATGGAGGGATATCTTACTCAGCCTAGATTAGGTGTGTGTGGGTGGTGGTGGTAGGGCTTGGGTCCTGCCTTATGTGATGAGATACTTTGCTAACTCCCTAAGGGATGCCTTATCTTCTCTAAGAAGTGGGTAGGGGTGGAGTGGGGAGAAGGTGAGGGGAGCAGCGGAGAGGGGAGGAAGGGGGAAAATGGGAAATAAAAAAGAAAGATACCATAAAAACAATTTATTTCATTTCCTCACTATAAAACAAGTAGAATGAATTTGTATGATAATAAAACTTGAAATATCAAAAATAAATAGTCTGGTAGTAGGTTTCTTACCAGGAGTCTCAACACACCTGATTCTGCTTTTCCTTCTTCTGTAGAATTTTTCATCTTTAAATATGTTATAACATGTTCTTAAACCAGCTTTTAGTGCCTCATCACATTGCAAGATCAACAGGGTTTAGCTTTGAAAATTAACCACCACCTCCATAAGATGGTGGCAACAATCACGAGGAATCAATGTTTATTTTTGTAAAGTCTTACAAGACTGTTTTCCTCACATAAGTACCATTAAATATGTATGTAATAACAGGGGAAATTAAAAAGACTGTTTAAAAAAAACATTGCTAAGATGGTTGGATGTGCTTATCAATGAGGAGGTCATGTCTACCATGTATGAGAAGTTTGATTAAAGAAGGAGCCTAGACAAAGATTCACCATGAATCTCACCATGATAACACAGAGTGAAATTACTGGGTGTGAGACACTCAATATTAAAGAGAGAGAGAGAGAGAGAGAGAGAGAGAGAGAGAGAGAGAGAGAGAGAGAGAGAGAGAGAGGCACAGGCCTGGGGAGAGCTGGTGTGGTGTTCAGGTTTTAAAGCCCTAGTGCATGCGCACAGGGGTTTAAGGAGCTGTGGCATGCATACATATCATGATTACATTGTATGCAGGTCACGGAAGGCTTGAGGACCCTGGGTGGCTATATAAATTGCCGGGATGCTTAATGGTGCATGTGCGGCCATGGAACCCAGAAGTGCCAGTGCTTAGGGTGGCTAGTCAATTAGCCAGAGCGCTGGGTGATAGAAACGGTAACATTAATATCCTTTGAATCTTACTGTAACCCATAGTCAGACATGCCGTTTGACTTCCTAAGACACAGGAATTTATTTCATTTTCATTCTGTTAATTTGATTTTATATCTTTGCAAATTCAATCTGTACACCTTTGAATAATAGCCAGGTTTACTGCTGTTATATGAATCTGATGTTTAAATCATCAGTGGGCATGCATCATTGATAACATCTTTACTGTGCAGGCATTCAGTGGGTACTTTCTACATTGTAGGCTATACTAGGTTAGAGACGTGCTACCTTCACAGTGCTTACAGTAGAGTTAGTGAAGCAAGGGAAAAAGTGACTAATGATATATTATAAATCAGCAGACCAAGTATAGCAAATAATAACGATATATTTGCCAGTTTTGCTTACCAAAGGAAGTCCCTGTTGATATTTCCATTACACCCAGAGCCCCCGCCAGCTGTCAGCATTCACGCAGAATGCTTAGTCACCCCAGGCATTAGTGCTTCTGGGTCCCAATGCTGTACATGCGCCACTGCTACGCACAGCGTGGTCATGTAATCTATGTATGATGTAGCTACCTAAGCCCCTGTACACATGTACTAGACGGCCTTTAAAAGCAGACATGCCCGCTCCACCCTCTCAAACACCACACTGTTTCTGACAGACCTGGGCACTACCCACATTTCCTCCTCCTTCCTCTGTTAATAAAACTTTCAAAGTGGAGTTCGCTGTATATCTTGTGATCCATTCTCACGCCCTGTAATATCAGTCCGTTTTATGCAATTCCAGTTAAGCTGCATGTACAATTAGATGCAAGTAGCAAGTAAAAAAAAAAACCAATGCAAGAAAAGGCTAAGAAGAAAAACATGGGAGGAGGCCAGAGATACAGATTTTGTTGGTTTTCTAAGGGATTTGAATGAAGATGGGTATAACCATTTCCTACTGGTATGTTGGATTATGCCATAGGAGAATGGAAAGAAGGAAGAGATGTTGCCTTAGTATTTTATAAAGGAGTTGAGATCTGTGAAGACAGAGAGGAGGGTGGGGAGAAAGTTTACAATGGAAGCAAAGGAATGACTAGAGAGCTTCTTCTATGGCAGAGCAAAGGAATATGCAAATAAGGAGCTGTGAAAATGTGGGGGAGATAACGTAAAAACAGACTGTTTAAAAATATCCTAGAAGATAAGGATATGCACACCAGCATGAGGAAAGGGGTTAATTCTTTTTTAATGAGAATGTAAAGCTCTTCTTAAATTCTTTTTAAATTGCTTAACTCGCCCCTGCCTTGAGAATGTCTTTGGTAATTGGTGAGAAATTATACAGGGACAAAATTTTCCTTCATATATATATATATATATATATATATATATATATATATATATATATATGTGTGTGTGTGTGTGTGTGTGTGTGTGTGTGTGTGTGTGTACACACAATACATATACATATATAAGAATGTGTATGGCTGAGGATAACTCACACCTGTGACATTCGTAATACAAATATGTAATACTCCAACAGCACAGGTCATTTTATATCCCTTTCTTAATTATAGATTAATTTTGTGTTATTCTGGAAACTGCACTTTTGGACTCATGTAGTTACAACATGCACAGCACACTGATAAAACACTTAAATAACACTTAACACACTCATGATATGAGGTTTTCTAAAGATATAGGCACTAGTTTTGACAATACCTTGGAACTTAAGAAATATCTGGAATCATGAGTATTGGCCTCTATCTACCCTTAGCAGGACATTATCTGTCTTTACCAACCACATAAAATCTGATGCAGATATTCCCAGGTCTTATTCATACTTAATTGTTTTCCAGGGAGTATGTTTTATCAACTGATATCTATAGTCTTTGGAAAGGTTCAGAAAAAAATTCTTCTTCTAAAACCATTTTCCATGCTTTCCCCTTTTCCCTCTAACACAGGAAGGGGGCTTATCTAAAACCTTACCAAATTAAGTTGATGGAGGAATGGCAAACAATCTTCATATGCATGCAAGGAAGTCAGTTTCCGATTCGAACTGTTGGAGGAGGGGCGCTGACAGCCTGAGCTGATAAATAATAAGAAATCCAACGAATTCTTTACAAGAATGTTTTCTTCCCTGCTACACTGAATCCTATGCATCTCCAAAGAATATCCAACGTTCCTCTATTTTCCTTGCTGTGTTCTCTAGAAAATATTTGACATGTTGAAAATACTGCATAAAGATAAAAATGCCTTTTTCAGGGGTAATACTCTTAAAAAATGAATGAAGACCCAAGGATATAAAAACTCAAGAATTACAACTGTACACGGTAAAAACCCATGGTGCCAGTACTTGGATGAGAACTTTTTGGACTTTGGGCTATAATGCAACACCCATGAATCACGGCAATGACCAAAATGGGAAAACATCCATAAAGGTGAACTAAGTGTAACTTACATATTGGTGGCAACCAAAAGCTCTCTAATCAACAGGAGGGAAATTATTCCTGGCACTGGAAACTAGCCACCTTCCTGGAGCTAGCTACTGAGGTCATGTACCTTGGAGATCTCCTACCTCCACTTTGGTAGATCAGCTTAATTCTTTATTGCACCCTAAATCTTACTAGTATACCGACAAATAAGTGTAGCTACCAGCAAGAAGACTCTCTGTAATATAAAATGAAGACCTTTACAATAACCTACAAATAGATACAATGACGAGATTAACAGATCATGGGGAGACCAACCCCAGTGGATACATCCACATAACAGCCCCTGCATCTATGGAATGTTAAAGAAGAGGAGGTAGAAAGGGTAAGAGACAGAAAGCCAGAGTCTGCAATGAAACTGTATTTTAGAAATGGCTGTATAAGCTAGACTAGAAATGTGGAAATATCAGCAGACATGTTGATATGGAAGAGAGCAATCTCCATGGGGACCCTTCTAGGCAAAGAACTACAGACTACTAATGACTTTTGGGAGGAGGAGGGCTACTCTCTCCCAGGGATGAG
The DNA here is from genome assembly GCF_037038515.1 of Microtus pennsylvanicus. NCBI lineage: Eukaryota > Metazoa > Chordata > Mammalia > Rodentia > Cricetidae > Microtus > Microtus pennsylvanicus. The sequence continues at coordinate 124,840,307 of NC_134582.1, forward strand.
ACTCCTTACTGTTTGTCTAATGCAGAGTGCTCAGCCCTGAAATCACAGAAATATACAAACTGCAAAGATGGACCAAGCATGTTGTATTTATATATTTATACATACACACAGGCAGATAGACAGGCAACACACACACATCCATACTCATGCACACACACATGTATGTAAATTATGTGTATGTATGTACCAATAATCATTAGAGAAAATAGCCATCAATTTGAAAGTGGGCAAACTGGGAAGGATTAGAGGGAAAGTAACTGGGAGTGGCTGGAAGGAGGAAGTGATATAACTATATTTCAGATAAAAACTTGAAAGAGGTTTCTAGAAGCAGATGGTGTCCTTTTGCAAATACACTAGTTAGCCACAACATACAGATCTAAATATATTGTTAAAAATTGGAAGCAAATTAATTTTAAGGTGTCTGCTTTTTTCCCCAATTTTATTCCTTCTTTAGCTTTTAATTTTTTCCCACCTCTTTTCCTTTCCTTCTTTATTTCTTTAAGAGTGAGCAACAATCCATGAACTGACACTAAGAAAACTTGGGCATTTTGATCTGTGAAGAAAGGTGATATTGGTATGCCATGTGTACAAAGTCTGTGGGGACATTGATGACTTTTTTATGTAATGAGCAAATGACTAACATACATCATATGAACTGGACACATTGAATCACATTGGAAGGAAAATTGTCTTGGATCAGAATAATAGAAAGTCAGTCTATTATATAGCAGCCAAATGAAATTCTTGTATGTCTAGTCATGTTGATTGCCTTATTGGTGGAAAATGGGAAGTTTTTGGTTTTTCATCTTTTATCATACTAACATTGTCATAGTGTCTCTACTCTGTGGGCATTAGTTGGGCTCATTTGCATCCCAAGAGTCATTATCAGCAGATATTACCATATTGAGGCTAGAAACGTTAACAAATGGTTTTGATATAGCACGACATTCAATTCACAGAAAATTTCAAATTTCAGAAATACAAAAGGATATGGAATCTTTGGGAAAAAACTCTTTGAAGAGTTCTCCTCGTTTTTACCATGAGTTTCCTAGGGCAGGAAACAAGTGATGCGTGTGGTAAGGTGTAAACTAGATAGAGAGAGAATGCATAGTCACACCGTGGGACAGAGATATGACTTGATTCACAGTTTGGTTACTTCCTGATGAACTCATCGTGAGTGGAACATAAGTCAAATGAATTTAATGTATTTAACCTATGCAAATCCTGGATTTGCAGAATAGTACACTTTACAGTGTTGATTGTTTAGACATCCCAAAGCATTTCCAGAGAGCATCATACCACATATTGCTAGTCTGGGTTAAGATGAATAAAACTCAACTTTGAAGGATTTCTTTTAACTAATTCACATTGCTTTCATTTCAAATTAAAATTTAAAAATCATAAGTTGATCCATCAGAAGCTGAAGAATCACTTTGTTCTCAAGCTTTGCTGGGCATGATAATGACAAGGACAGTTTGATGAAGCACATATTTCTGAAGACTACTCAGGGGAATTTGATTTTGCACATCTAGTATGGGACCTAAGAATTTGCATTACAAACTAGATGTTAGGAATTGTTGATGCTATTGATCCTGGGACCACTCTTTGATTAGCAGGGTTATATGGTAATGTAAAATAATGAGATACAATGTAAATGATATTCAGAAATGAAGAGAGGAGAGCCAGACATGAAAGTAGACAAAGGTAGCAAAATGAACCCATGTCATTCAAGGCCAAAATAATGGTTACATCACTGCAGGAAGATTGTAAGACAATAGGGTCTACTGGGGAAGCTTTCTAGCTAGCTGATAATGGTCCAAGTCTTTATCTTTGTGCTCACTGCATAATTGTATGCAGTTGGAAAATACAGAAGTGAACAAAAACATCAGTCATCAAGATTAACCAGACCCAAATTTTATACTACTCAATGAACTTCTATGTTAGATCAGACATTCAGAACAGAGGATATGGAATATCAGAGAAACTCTTTTTTTTTAAGTTTTATTCTTTCTGTACTTTCTTCATTTCCAGTTATATTTGACAAAAAATAATGATGGGGGGCCAGACAAGTCTGGAAATGCCAGTTACTCAATATTTAACTGACTCTAGAAGCCATCATAGACATTGTCAGAAAAAAAAAACAATCCCCCAAAATAAAAATGACATAGTTTCCACTTTCAGATAAATCACAGTTTAATCATGGAATGAGACACTTCAATAAGAAAGATTATGATTTATGTCAAAAATGGTGTAAAGTGTTTCAGATCGTCAAAAGAGAGAAATATAACTCCTGATTTAGAAGTGTCACGGAGCTTTTAATGAGGTGATGGGAGGAAGATGGGTCTTGGATTGATGTGTAGTTTTCACAATTGATGTGGCTTCATATTTAAAGCCACTCTGTATCTTGAGTTCTTTAATCTATGCTTCATATTTTGTTGAGATGACACTTATTCAGCCTTTTTTTTAAATTACAGTTCAAACCCAACCGAGTCTTCTGGTCATCGCTCTCAATGTTAATTTGATTTACCGAGTAGCTGAAAACATGATTTGCCTTCCAATTTGCAGAATGTACACTTAGTTCATCTGATGCAAAAGCTGAAAAGTAACAAAGAAATGAGGATGTATAATCTATTTTTTTTTACTAATTTAGTCATTAAAATGACGTATATTCTTTAAGTTAATGTCCAAGGGTACACAAATTAAATGAATTCCCTCTCCTATATCACAAAATGTGATCAGTGATATTGTTCAGCATATGTTATTTTAGATTATACATTTATAGAAAATGACAGAAATACAATAATACAAGAGTACATTGTCAACCACGTAGATGTCCTGAATATGGATGTAAACATTACAGTTAGGACATACCCAAGAGTAACTTCAAGTAAAAGATTATGTCCCACGGGGCTCTAGAAATATCTCAGGGTTAAGATCACTCTGAGCTATTGCAGACCCCCCCCCCACTTCTGTTCCCAGTAATCGTAACTGACAGCTCCCACCCACGTATAATCCCAGCTGCAGGAAATCTTATGCCCTCTATCCTCTTCTGGCCCTACAGATAGTAACAGGTATGTGTGCCTGCCTATGAATACACAGACACATAGAAAAACACACAGACAGACACGCAAAATACAAAGCAAATATATAATTTGTCTCATTTTTTTCATGTTTCAAGAAATTTAGAACTGTAGATATCACAGCCCCAATCAGGCTTATATTTTTTTTCAACTCCATTCTCATTCTCTTATCTGGACTTATTACTGGTTGTGCTATTTTTTTATGGACATAAGTTAATGGATGAGGAATTATTCTACTTGTCTGCATCCTTACCAATACTTTATAGTATTAGTATTTTTATGCAGCCATTCTAATAGTTATACACCATTATCTTAATTTAGTTTGAGATAAACTTACTTTCGTTGGAATTTAGCTAATGAGATATAATGAATATCTTTCTTTGTGTTAGTACTAATGTAACTTTTTTTTGTCAAAACAATATACATTTAACTCTTCTGTCATTTGTGATAGGGTTACTTGTTTAACTATTAATATTTGTTAGTATTTGACCATTTGAAATGCTTGTTAAAGTAAATAAATATAGAACCACAAAAGAATACCTCAAAAAGCAAAGAAGCTCTTAGTCAAAAAGAAGAAACTGGAGTCAGCATCATACCTGACTTTTGAATTTATTATAAATATATTCATATAAATATATGAATGTGAAAAAGAAACAGGTTGAGGAAAATATAGTCTCCTGAATACATGGTGTTGGGAAAAGCTAATCACCACATTGTTGCTTTTTTTTTTTTGCAGGGTGAGGTTGAATGTTTATTCAGGGAGTTATGGAGGAAGAAGGGTAAAAGGGGGTACAGAGAAAGAGGGAAAGAGAGAGAGAGAAGAGACAGAGAGAGAGAGAAGAGGAGGAAGAGACAGAGAAGGGGGGAAGCAGAGAAGTGGGGAGAGAGGCAGAAGCGAAGCTGCCTCTCCGAGAGGAAGATGGAAAAGAGCCACATGAATAAAATTGGACACAGCTATTTCTGCCAGAGAAAAATTTTGTTGCTATTCTTTTGCATATGCATGCATATATACTAATAAAGCAATGTATACATGATTATTTTATTTATCCACTGAAGAAACATATTTAACTAATTCAATCAATTATTATTAGGTTCTTAGATTCACTTAAATATTTTACTTTACACTATTATAATTAGCATTACTTTTGATTAACTCAATTGTTACTATGTAGAGAAAACTATGATTTTTTTAACTGTTCTTATAACTTGAAACCATTATTAAAACCATTTAATGACAGATTTTTCAATCTACATATTCATGGTCCATATAAATGGTGATAATATTTAAGAATTGAAATGTATTTATTTCTCATACTTTGTTTTCCTATCTATGGTAAGATGCTATGTAGCTGGACTTTCTTGGACCACTAACCAACAAATAATGACACGGAAACTTGTTATTAATTATGAATGCTTGGCCTTAGCTGAGAATTTTCCCCAAGTAATTCTTAGAACTTAAATTAACCCGATTTTATTCATCTACATTCTGCCACATGGCTTTTCACTCTCCTTACTTTCTGTATGTCCAAGTCCTTCTGTGTCTTGCTGCCATCTCTTCCTCTCTCTCCCTACAAGTCCTGCCTATTTTCTTCTGCCTAGCTATTGGCCATTCCGTTCTTTATTAAATCAATCAGAAGATACCTTAGGTAGAAAAACATTCTTGCAGATATAAAAAGATTATTCCAACCTATGTTATGATGGTTAATTCTCATTAGACTTTTAGTACTATAACCTATATTAATTGACTTTCACTGTCAAACAAGTTTTGACTTCCTAGGAAAAATCCGTCAGCAATTCCACATCTGTACATACTGATACAGACTTTTTCATCTAAAGTCAAGAAAAGCATTGCTTGGTAGACTTTAAAAATGGGCGTTTCTCATTTTAAAAAGAGAAGTACAGAAAATTATCAATATATTAAGAAGTGTTTTTGTTCCAGAATGTCTCCATCTATCAAGACAACAGGTGGTAGCTCACAAATAAAAATCAGTTTTATTTGTCAGTTACAACAATGACAACCTCTAGTTTTCTTCTCTTTTCTTTGTTTTTCAGGAACAGTGGCTCAGGAAGTTGATCTCCTATATGCAATATCAATCATCCATTATAAAACAAGGCAAGCCATTTGCAGTGGCTTTCTTTCTGGGTCTTCGTAAAAGTGACAGACACGATTAACACCGCTCAGGTGTCACTGCACATTAAAGAGTCAATGCTGACTTCAAAGCGAGAGAGGAGTAAACTGCTGCGAATAGCCTGTGTGGAACAGCTTCAGGTAAGAATGTTTGCTGATAGTTAAAATCCACTCTCCAGCACAATTTGACAAGAAATTTGCTAGGATGTGTCACATTGATGATGATGGTAGAAATGTATACACTAGTAAAAGATTTAGCTGTATAAATATAAAATCCTTTTAAAGATGTGGACTATTTCACTTATTCATAGTAGCATTTATGGACTAATTGTATGCAGAAGATAATAAAATTCATCACACATAGTTGAGGAATAGAGACAATAGGGACATTAAGCCACTCTCAGAAACTTACCCATTTTTTGTCAAGAAATGTTGAAAATCTAACATCCTATAGTTTATAACTAGCAATCTGATTCATTCCCTATAGTTGTTTTATTAGAATTTATCAAGAGTTGAAGAATAAAACTTACCTGCACAAAGCACTATCCTAGCCTGTTTGTGAACACGGAAGAGCTTGGGGAGTGAGCTTTTGCCCATGTTTGTAGTTAGCTCCATCTAGAGTTAGAAGGCAAAACAATGCTTTCTGTGAAGCTGCCAACACAAGAAGTTGTTTCCCCAGGAAACTGTTGAAATCGCAGTCTGTATCCAGTGGCTTTGTACATCTCTTGCCCTGTCAAAAGTTAAATAAAGAAGCGAGATCTGCATTTCCACATAAATTTGCATAGAATATGTTTTCTGAACTAGATGCCACGGTTCTAGCAGCATTTTATGACCTCAATACAAGTGCAAAGAAATCTCCATATTTCACAATTCATTTAAATGTGCAATCCAGGACCTTTCACCTAGCCTTCATTGGGGAACAGGTTAATATGCAATGTAACCACATGCTAAAATATCGTTATCAAGTCGGAATCTGAAATAGGCTTCTATAAATGCCTTCACATTGATGAATGTGCTCAATCAGCATCACATGCTCACTGAGTGGTACCTGCGTTTTGAGATAGGTGTCTTCCTGAAAAGACATTTTAAAAGATAAGATATGCAAAATGTCATCAGACATCAGTATCAACAGACATGCATATTTCCCATGTATTTGATTATCGTGAACACTAACTCTGAATTCTAGCTCAAGTATTGTATCTTCCCTGGCTATTCCATTCTCCACATTAGTAGACCCTATGGCACCAAAAATTATCATTGAACATTATTTGAAATATTGACACTATTTTCTTTTGAAGTAGAAAGATGTAACCCAGGATATTCTAGAATTCTTTATGTGTACTATACATATAAAGGACAGACTGGTCTCAATCTGTGTTCTTCCTTCTTTATCCTCCTGAGTGATGGGATTACAAGGATTTGCCACTACTCACAGATGACAGTGAATTTTTTGTGGTCAGTTATTTCAGTCTTCTTTTATATTTATACCATGTATTTTGCCTCTTGGATTTTGAGAATTTTTCATCTTGTAATTACTAATTTATATATGGACACATGGAACAGTCATACCAATGTCAGTATAAACACTATCCTTAGGGTGGATCACTCAATTTGCATTGCTAATGATAATTTTGTTGAAACAAATTTTCTCTGATCATATTTCTTTTTTTAATTAATTGTTGTTTTAAAGAAGACCTATCTTTTCATTTTACATACCAATCCCAGTTTCCAGTTCTTCCCCTCCTCTTGCTTTCTCCACCTTTCCCTCCACACCACCCCCTATCTACTCTTCAAGGAAGTTTAGGGTTCCCATGGAAAGTCACCAAAGTCTAGCACATTGCTTTGAGGCAGGAGTAAGGCCCTCCCCGCTGTATCTAGGCTGAGCAAGGTATTCCTCCAAAGAAGGTTCTATGATGACATTTAAGGTAGCCATCAATCTGACTACAGGGCAAGGCCAGTTCAGATACCCTCTTCACTATTGCTAGGATTTTTAGCTGGAAATTTTTCTACTATGAGGTTTTTGTTAGCCCCATAATGGCTCCCTCAATCAAGATTTCTCTTTCCTTTCTCCATGTCTTTCACCCATCACAACCATTCCATTTTCAATATCTTCTCATCCTCCCATCCCACCTCCCTTCTCTTCCCACCTCTATGCTCCCAATTTTCTAAGTAGATCTTGACTATTCCCATTCCCATGTATGTTTCTCTTAGGGTTTTCCTTGTTGTCTACCTTCCCTGGGTTGTGGATTATAGTCTCGTTATTCTTTACATCTAATATCCACTTATGAGTGATTACATAACATACTCATCTGGGTTACTTTACTTAGGAATTTTTTTCTTTTTCTAGTCCCATCAAATTGCTTGCAAATTTCAAGGTGTCATTTTTTTTCCCCCACAGAGTCTTCATTGTATAAATGTACCACATTTCTTTTATTCATTCTTTAGTTAACGGGTATCTAGGTTGTTTCCGGATTTTGGTTATTATGAATAATGCTGCTATGAACATAGTTGAACAAATGCCCTTCTAGTATGATTGAGCATCCTTTGGGTATATGGCCAAGAGTGGTTGGTATTCCTGGATCCTGAGGTAGACAGATTTCCAATTTTCTGAGAAACCACCATACTGATTTCCAAAATGACTGTACAAGTTTGCCTTCCCACCAGCAGGGGAGGAATGTTTCCCCTTACTCTGTATCCTCTCCAGCATAAGCTATGATTGGTGTTCTTGACCTTAGCCTTTTCTGACTGGTATAAGATGGAATCTAAGAGTCATTTTGATTTACATTTCCATGATGGTTAAGGATATTGAACATTTCCTTAACATTTAAGCCATTTGAGATTCTTCTGTTGAGAATTCTCTGTTTAAATCGGAACTCCATTTTAAAATTAGACTATTTGGCATTATGGTAATTTTTTGAATTCTTTATATATTTTGGAGATCACTCCTCTATCTGATGTGGTGTTGTTGAAGCTCTTTTCCCATTCAGTAGGCTGCTTTTTTGTCTTATTGACTGTGCCTTTTCCTTTACAGAAATAAGTTTTTCAGTTTAAGATGGTCCCATGCTGTGGGACAATGGTCTAGCAAAGATGTGTTACATTCTTTAATGCTGCATTTGTTCAACTCTGTGTTGAACTTTTCCTGTTTAAAAGCCTGATACGTCTAATGAAGAGCTGAATGGTCATAGCTAGACAGGAGAGGAGAAGGGTTTTTGATATTGGCCATTCTGACAATATAGATGTCTCTCAACCAAAGAGCAGATAAAGAAAATGAGGTATACCTACACAATGGTGTATTACTCAGTGGAAAAATAAATGACACCATGAAATTTACATGCAAATGGATGGAACTAGAAAAAAAATTATTCTGAGTGAGGTAACCCAGACCCAGAAAGATAAATATGGTATGTACTCACTTATAAGTGTATATTAGATGTAAATCAAAGGATAACCAGGCTCTAATACTCAGCCTCAGAGAAGCTAAGTAACAAGGACAACACTAAGATGGATGCATGGATCTCCCTGGGAAGAGAAAATAGATGAGATGTTCTGGGGAAACTGAGGGTGGAGTTAGTAGAGAGAGGGGATGGGGAGATCAGGATGGTTGAGTTGGGGGTGGGATGGAGGGACAGAGAAATGAAAGAGATATCTTGATAGAGTGGGCCATTATGAGGTTAGGAAGAAAAGTGGTTCCAGGAAAACTCCCAAGCTAAGGTCAGGCACTCATAACTAAGACCCAATTACAACTTCAACATTATAATTGCTCTTCTTTCAAAATCTAATTTAAAACACTGAGTTATTATTTTCATTGGAACCCAAAGCAAAAGCAGGAAAGAGCCTTGGTGTAAACACTAAATATAAGAAGTCTGTTGAGGTAAAATCTGTCTCTAATACTGGAGATGACACTGGTGAAGTTTGGACTCAAGAAGACTAGAACCAGTACCCAATGGGGGATTGGCAAGGAACCTAGGACAGAGGCAGAGTGTGCTTACAAACAGCACCCATCAGTAATGAATTAGTCTCATTAGTTAAGTTGGCTTTGATGAGAATAAGCAATAAATGGTAAAAGTAAAATACTAACAGACCTTTTATAGAGAACTCACAAAATGCTACAATGTGTCTTAAACGGGATTTCAAAACTTGAGTACAACTAGAAATTCTTAGTGATTTAAGAAAAAATTTCCCATAAAACTATTGTATTGCTCAAATATTCTTAGATAAAATGGAGTAATCCTTGCTATGACTATCTATTCAGCAATAGAGACATATAGAATAAATTTGAAAAGAGAAAGTAAAAGAAATATGCTCTAATATTTTAGGTTAACCTTTTCAACAGCTATTACTTTATGGACCTTTCTTTGTCTTTTGATGTCAAATGTTACACCAGAAACCCAGAGATTTCTTTGATGATAGAAATATATCACAGTAGGAAAATATGTCTATCATCTTTGAAGGCCATCCCTCTCCCATAAAAAGTGAGAGAATGGTGTTAGATTAGTGGTAAAATTCATTGGCAACATTTGACACTTCCACATTTTCAGGAAAGGCATGTAAGATAGATTGAAAACCCATAGAAAATAGTCAATATCAATCAAGTGGATTAAATTAATATTCTCAAAAGTCAAGCGATGTTAAGGTCAGTTCCTAAATAAGAAGCATAGAATAGGAGGAGTTTTAAGTTTCTGTGTGGTAATAATGCAATTATGGCATTTATTTGAGCTGTATTTTCTCATGCATCATTCCTCTTGTTTGTCTTTTTTAGAGCAAATCACTTTCTTCTCCCATCCTTCTCTCCTTCTGCTCCTTCCTCCCTCCCCCTCCCCCATCTCACTTTATTTGGTAGTGGGATGAAATGTTTATGGGATACAAGTAATTGGAGAAGACATCCTTTGGGAGCTTGAAATGGTTTCTTGGTTGGTATTGTGTCCCTAGTGAGCACCTAGAAAGGTGCTGTCTGAGGCTCAGACAGTGTTCTCCTCTTTCCTGTTTTTTCAGCATGGTCTCCAGTCCACAGGATGGTACTGCCCACCTTAGCAGAACTTTTTACCCTTATGTTGAACTTCTGTGTAAACTTACTTACTTATACACCACAAAGTGTGGCTCATTAATTCTCTAGGTATATATTAATTTAGTCAACATGACAATAAAAACTGTGCAACACACACACAAATACAGGTACACACACAAACACACACATATGCATACAAATACACACATAGACACAGACACACACGTACATACACATACCTGTGTACAAATATACACGTAGACACATAGACACACCACACACAACCCACATTACCATTTTATTATTCCAGAGGAACTGCAAATGTGTTAAGAATACATCAAGAATTTAATACATAAGCCAATATGTGCTTTTCATAGAAATATCAGACCCATTAGCTGAATCGTTCTGAGAAATACATATTCCTTTGTAGTTTCTTCATTATTTATTAAATCTTTTGTCTTTGCCAGAAGCAAAAGCATGCCGTGCCAGAATCCAGAGCACTCTGATAGCAACGTTTTCCCTCAGGGACATTTGTGAGCTAGAGAGACAACTTAGCATTAACAAAAATAAAGTCATTTTATTGTCTGAGCTGGAGTACAGCACTCCTTGGAATATCAAAAGGAAAGGAGATTTAGATGAGGGAGGGAAGGAAAGTGGGGATTTACAGAGGAAAAAAGAGAGAAGAGAATATGGATGAAAAACAAGAACAAACTAGAATAATAGAAGGAGGACAAATATAATGAGTCATTATACTAAGTAAAGTAGGCTGCCCTGGCTGTACAAGAAGCAGTCAAAGGCCCAGGGCTTTCAGGCTTGGTAACTGCAATTACAGCATCCATGAGAAATGAATTTAAGAGTTTACAGGCATGGTCAAGTGATGGCCAAGAAATTGAGACTATAGTTGATGGGGGCTGTGAAGAGACAAAGCTGGGAGCCAAAACTACAAGAACTACATGTAGCGGTGATCAAAAGAATTTGAGAGAGCACCATAAAGGGTAAAGAAGAAAGGGGCTGACAATTGAGTTTTTCACTACAAGAGCAAAACAGGCTACTGGGTATTGGAACTCTAAGTCTTGGGCTATGAACATGAGATTTGTAACAAAGCAATAAGACTTCAACGTCAGGGACTGGATCTGTGAGCCTCTGGTTCTTACGGTCTTGAGCAAAACTTCCCTGGGGTTTGAAGACCATTCTGTGAGTCCATGAAAGTACTTGAGTGACTCCGTCTCTCTCTAGGCAGAGTGAAAGAAATCTCAGACAGACATTTGTGATGTCTAGAATGGGATGAAACTAGTCTATATTATCACACAGAGTTTAAGAGAAGGAAAAGTTCTAGGAAGGAAGATGCCATAAAAACAGAATGACGATCATTATGGAAAATATTCATGGTGATTTCTAGATGTCTAACCATGGAAGAACTAATGGAACAATCATGTTTTATTGTTCAGCATATTTCCAGTGGCTTTGCTAATCTGAACCCCTTCACTTAGTAAATAGAAGATATATTAAAAATTTGTACAACATAAGTAAGCATGTGATTAAATAGAGAACATACAAACAAAAAAACCAATAATAGTTTATTACAAAATAAAACAGAAAGAATCAGAAAAACTATCCATGAGGTTTGCATAGTTCAAGAAGATAAAAGTTCACATATTTTTCTGAGGAAAACTAGGAGGAAAATCAGAAAACAAAAACCCTTATTTAGCAGGATAAAGAAAGAATTGAGAACAGTAAAATATATCTGTACTGTAAACATTTAGTAGCTTAACTTTTTAGGACTAAAATCTAACTTCACCTAAAAGATTACATAGACCTAAATAAAAATTTAAGTATTATAATTTATATCAATATACATATATAATGTCTCTCTATATAAAATCTTACATAGTCACACACATACAAACTCATATATATCCACATACATATATGTATACAGAATGAGTTGTTTGAACTGTTCAATTATGCCATTTTCAAAATCCCGTTGGCTTTAAATCCTATTATGTTGGCTTATCCTTAAACTAAACTGCATAATTCTTTTTTCAGAGAAAAAAAAAAGTTGATCATTTTATTTAGCCGTGTTTTATGGTTCAGCATGCCCAGAAAATGTGCTCTTCTTTTAGACATCCTGACTCACAGCCAATCTAAGAAAGTTTTGTTTTCAATATATAGTTGACTTTAGTTACCTACTTTTCTGGCTTTCTTTTTTCCTTCTAATTAAGTCCACTGATTGTGACTGGAGTGTCAGCTCAGCAGTTAAGGTCACTGGCTGCCCTTCCATAGGAGAAGAGTATGGTTCCCAGCATCCACACGGTGGGTCACAACCCCGTATAACTTCAGTTCCAGTGGTTTTGTTGCCATCCTAGGAACTCGTGGGTACTGCACACATGTGACCTGTATACATGCATGCAGACAAAACTCCCACACATAAAATATATAATTTACTTCTTTATATTCCAATGGTTTTGTAAGCACTTTCTCTGTCTCTTCTGATTTTTTTTTTTTACAGTCTAGAAAAAAAGAATAAGTTATCCTGTGAGTTTGTCTCAAGAATGAGTGTCAGTTTCTTACTGAAGGAACACATGTAGTTTAGGCTGAGTGGTCTTCTTTATTTAAACAAGCACATTTTTTAAGTCTTCTTGGAAAAAGAAAAACCACATGCCAATGAATTCCCTCCCCACATCTTTTTAGTAAAGACTTTCCCCTCCTTTTTCCAAGTTTTTTCTCTAATCTGTAAAAAACGAAAAAATTATCTGACTCAGGAAGCGGGAATTGATATCAGTTCCTTTTGGAGGTGGATTTAATCAATCAAAAGTTCTCCTAAGTATGAGATTTTGAGAATTTTCCTTTTTCTTCTAACATATCTAAGACAAGAGACAGTGACCTGAGTAAATGTATCTGTCTTAGTCAGATAGCCTGATAAAATAAATTCCCATAGATTAAATGATTAAGCAAACAGCATGAATATATTCCTTAGAGTTCTAAATGCTGGGAGTTGAAAAACAAAGTGATACTATAATCGTGTTCAAATGAAGATTTTCAAAGTGATATGTGGTTAAAGTCTTGCTGCAGTGACAAACACAGGAAAGAGTGTCAGTGAGCTTCTGGGGTATCTATCCTCCACAGGGACACTAATCCCACTCACCAGGGCTCCAGTCGCATAACCTAATCGCTTCTCTGAGGCTTTGTCATCAGATCATCAAATGGAAGATAAGGATTGCCAGAATTAGTGAATCTGAGGGCGTGGGGAAGAAACACAGTTACCTATTACATTATAAATATACTATGTCCTTGTAAGCTCTTGGAGAGTGTTTGGTGGAGGGTAAAGTTGTCTGTGAACCTGGGTGACAAGGGGCTCTGCCTGATCCCCGACTCCTGTATTGGAAAAATTTTGAGTTATTCTGTAGCTCTGAAACAGGTTTCCCTAATTTACTAAGTTTTTGGCAATAACAACAAAGAAAATTTTAGCTCTCCGTGCTCCACAGGGTACAGTTCTGGGAGCTATAAGCCCTGTAGAAATGAAGGACGTTTCATTCCTGTGGAACAGCTTCTGTTAATTTGTTTCTTTTCCAAATGCTTTGATTTATAAAATGGAGCCTCGTTCTTTTTTCCTTGTAGTTTTACAAACTGATGATATTTTTACTTTGACTGTGTGGGTGTGTGCAAATGAGCCTCACACGCTTCTGTCAGTTTTCACACTGTCTCTGCTGTGTTCTTGCTGAGCTTCTAAAACCAACTTGCAAAAAATGTGATTGCTGCTATCTGAGTATCAGAAAAATTGTAATATATTTCATTGCTTTACTGAACAAAATCATATATTAGGAAAGCTAAATGCATTACATGTTATTTCTTTAATCTAAACCATTGTGTTAGAATGCACATGTTTCTCTATGAGGACTGTTATTCAAATGATGTTCTAGACAACAGGTGATAGGCACAAGTATGTGATAAAAAATGCTCAGGTTATGATAAACAGACTTTTACACTAGCACTCGCTCAATTGCCCTAAATCTGGACTACATTTTTCTTTTTTTCTTTGTGTTATTTCTCAAGTTTGTCCCTTCTAATATTTTGTATAAGATATGTTTAGGCAGCTCCTGGACCCATCCCTCTTGATGAGTGAGAAAATGAAAACTTCAACAAGGTAAGACATGTAATTTCCATGTCAGGGTAATTTTGAGATGTCTAATCAGAAGGGAAGGCAATGACTGCTAAATAGTTTCAGAGCTACAAGTCTGTGGTTATTGTGCTCTGGGAAGAAAACAGACTATTAAGAATGTTTCGGCATTATTTTTTTTCTCAGAAAAAAAAAGAAAAATTAAGAAAAATGGTGAGGCTAGATAGTGGTGGCCTTTAACCCTAGCACTCACAAGGCAGAGGCAGGCAGATCTCTGTGAGTTTGAGACCAGCTTGGTCTACAAGAACTAATTCCAGGACAGGCTCCAAAGCTATTAAAAAAAAACTGTCTCGAAAAATCAAAAGAGCAAAAGAGAGAGAGATAGAGATGGAAAGAAATGGTGCACAGGATAATGAAAGTGTTTTCTTCTGTAAAACTAAATCAGAGAAAAATCTAGAAATTCTAAATTTTATATCACTCTTCTCAATGATCTCTGAAACAAGAAAGACACATTTGGGAAGCACTGGGGATTCTCCCTGGGTTGGGGGCATAGTGAGTGGCATTTCAGAGAAAAGATTTGCTTGTATTAATGACACAAATATTGAAATCATGCCTATCATGCCCCAGTGTTTTCTTAAGTGGCTTGCAACTGGTCACTCAATCCTCATACAGCCTATGTAAGTACTATAATACCCACATACACACAAAATGATATAGTATCAATATCAGTTGGAATTTTTTTTGAATTTTCGAAACAGGGTTTCTCCGTAGCTTTTTGGTTCTTGTCCTGGAACTAGCTCTTGTAGACCAGGCTGGCCTTGAACTCACAGAGATCTGCCTGCCTCTGCCTCCCGAGTGCTGGGATTAAAGGCGTGCGCCACCACCGCCTGACTTCAGTTGGAAATTTTGATAGTAAATATTAATGAAGAGATAACAAACAGACAGAGGACTGATCTCCAGAATACACAAAGAACTCAAGAAATTGGTCAACAAAATAATAAATAATCATGCCATCTTCTACTACCCACTCTCGGTCATCCTGAAAACTTATACAGATCATTTACATGTTCCAGCTCTTGTCTCCTTGATTTGACTCTTTGAGAGTTCCTTCTCAAATTACTAGTAGGAATCAATATTAAGTTCCTTGTATTTTGTCAGTTCTTTATACAACATATTCCCGTGGCTTGCTAGTTAATCAGAAAGAGTTATTGCAGTAGTTCTGGAAAAGGTTGCTTTTGCAGACCTTTCTCTACCCGCCCTATTCTTAGCACACTTGCCCTTAATACTGAAGCTGTCCTCTTTGCCCTCGGCACCTTTCCTAGCATATACTCAGATTGTTTCTTTCAACGCCGCCAGTCTTTACTCAAATGTCACCAAATCAGGGAAGCCTACTTAGCTAATTTTTAATAAATTGTAATCTTATTACTCAAAATCTGTAGATTCTATTTTTTTATTGTTATTATTATTTACTATGAGTACTACTTAATTTTCTCTTAAAATGTGTACATTTTAGCTTGCACAAAAAAAAAATCAGTATTTTTCCAACTTATAAGGCTCAGGTACAAGAACAATGTCTGGGAAGCAGCAGACATTTCATGCACCTATAAATATTAATGATGAATGAATAAAGTAAACATCCAATACTAAAAGCAAGAAACATGTAAAGTGTGGTAAACATTTTGAACCTCCCACGGGAATTGTACTGCATTAATTGAGGATCAAGACAGGATCTTACTAAATATGCTTAATTAGTTGATACTAAGTCTGAATAAAAGACACTGTAAATTATTTTTTAAGTCGTTGAATGCAAAACATTCAATGGTATTAAGGAAAAATGTGAAATTTAAATAGGGAAGAGATAGAATAAAAGCAACCTAAACCTTGTTTCCTATTGAGGTTTTGTCTAGAAGTTTTCTTTCAGAGTAGGGTACTGGGATATATTGACCCAAAGAAAATCAAGGCTTAAGATTGAAGATTAAAATTAAAAAATACAGAAGCATTTCAAGAATTAACATAATTACACACACAAAGTTTATCTGTGCAGTAAATCTAAAAAGACTTCAAGGGAAAAGAATGAAGATCAAACTGTGGGGCAGGATGGCTCTGAGATCTTGGGAGGGTTACAGAGGACTGTACAAATTTTGCTCTTTGTGGGCAGGTAACACCTGTTCAATAGATTAACTGAAGAAACAGAAGCTTCCATCTATTGCACATGTATCTCTTGCCTTGTCGCCATCAGCTTACTTATATAAACGTAAACATTGATTAGAAACTACTTGCAAAAAAAGTTAATTTATTTAACTTTGGGTATTCTTCTATGTGTAAAGTTAGTTTTCCCTTGTTAGATTCATTGTAATAAATAATTAGCAAAATGTTTAGTATTGCTTGAAAATAAATAAATGACTACCTTGCCTGAGTATGTTTGACTTGAAGGGATCAGGTAAGAAGTTAGCATTCTAAATGAGCATGGACAGAACAGGCTAGTGAGATGGCTCAGTAGTGACATGTGGTGTGCAAACATGAGGACCTGAGTTCTAGTCCTCATGAAGACAGTAAGTTCTCTGGGACTAGCTAACCACAAGCCTAGTTCTGAAGTCAGTGAGGGTCCCTAGTTTGCCCTAGGAAAATAAGGCGGAGAGAAATGGAGCATGACACCTGATATCCTCCTATGACTTTCGCACATGTGAGTAGACACATGAACCTGCATATACATGTCCTTGATACATACTTCTTGGTATGTATAATACATGATACACACACATACACGCGTGCATGCTAACACCACCTCAAAATCTTTGTGACCTGTATCATGTTTAGCAACCCTCGGTGTTAAATGGATAATTAAAATCAATGGCTGAAACAGGAGTCATGCAAGTGGCGAGTGAAATTGTTATTACATTTGTATGAACAAGGAAGTCCCTACAATAAAACATTTTTAAATATTTTGCATATGTCCATAGGTAAGTGAAGAAAAATTAAATATTATCCAATTCAAGTTAGCACTATTTCTACTGAGAAGTTTAACTTCTCTAGAATCACAAAGAAAATTAAGAGCTATTTTTAAGTCCACAAATGTATCATTTTTGAATAAAATCATCATGGTATTTGATACTTTGTGAGTAACTTAGGAAGGTGAAATAGCAAACTATAAGGTTTGCATTAACTTTGAAAAGTTTAAGGAGAATAATGCGTTATTTTAAAGTGGCATGTCCCCTTTGGGTGTGGCTGAAAACTGGTTCCAAGCATGATTTTCTGTTTCTGAGTGTACATGTTAAGAGGATTTTTTTTTCATGCATACAGAGAAACATTGGGTGTCTCTCTGTACCAGCCTGTAACTAAAGCCTGAGCTCCCATTGTTAAAGTTACAATACCAAAACTTTCTAGGAAGTAAGAGCAATTAAGAATCTCATCAGTACTATAACACCCAGTTTCTCAGATGATGCCAAATGCTTATGACTTCAGGTAGATCAGGCTACCATGTAACAATATATGGATAATCTGGAAAAGTTCACTTGGAAAGGAATTGATGGTTCCAGCCAATAGTTGGAAAAGGCTGGGAGAAGTCACTTAAGTGAAATGAACATGGCTTCACCTACAGTCACGTGCTAGGTGTCTGCAGCTCTGGTGGACATACCACACTGGGCTTTGTGAAGCTAAAGAATAGAACAATCCCTAGGACACACTCACCCACTCCACACACATGTGCAAAAATTATAAATGTATGATATGCACACCAGCTGTGTGTACTAGCTGGGTGTTATTTTGAAGCTGGCATAAGAGTTATTGTGAAAAATTGTATGGAAGGACAACAAATTTTAGCTACTGAAAGGGTAGTCAAGGTTGTCAAAACAACGAGATTGGTTTCTCTCAGCCAGTCAATGGAACGCTTCCTATAGAATGAAATGATGGAGTAAAGCCATTACCATCTCCAATGCCAACTGTGTGACCTTGGAAATTTTAGTAAATACTGATGCGAAGTTTCTCATTTACATGTGAGAATAACTACCCACACATATAACAAAAATGTTTAAGTGAAAGAAATGTTTATAATGGACTCCATCTCATCTCATATAAACTAAGCACTTTGCACATGGCTATTATTATTTTTCCCCATTAATTTTCTAATGGTTTCATTATCTTGGGAAATTAAAGTATTTTAAAGGTTGGAAACCACTATTTTTGAGTAGCCTTTATTGGATTTTGTATTATACCAAATGTGAAGGAAACGTAAGGGAAAAGATAAGGTAAAGAGGAGGGGAATGCTCTTTGCTTTTATCTTTGAAAATATACTTTTAGTGGAAAGAAATACTACTATATTCATCCATATTTATGAAAAATAAATTGAACATTTAATACTGCATCTAAAGTAGTTGTGCAGGCCCTGAAATAATTATGAAGGACTTTGCCTTCTGTAGAGAAATAGTCTCATAGGATAAAAAGGAATCAGTTCCATCTAGCGCAAAACAAGTTTTCTAAAAAAGCTTTCAAATTATGCTCACCAAAGTCCTTCTATGCAGTAAGGTCACAATCAAATTAATTTTAATTTAACATATTCTATAGTTAACATATTAATTTAACCATGCTACAGGCTAAAGTGAGACCTTTGCCTTCCACACATTTGCTGTAAGGACATTATAGTTTTTATAAACCTCTGCAATGCCAAAAGAATTCATTTGTAGAACTCACTGTAAAATTTTGAGGACATGAAATATTAAAGGGAGTTAGGAAAGCATTTATGTTTGAATTTAATGCATAGGTTTTCAATGTTATGTTTACTTATATTGAAAACTGGGGGAAAATGAATGACAGATAAATTTTTAAGTAAATTTGAATTTTTCAAACTACAATTATCTGTAATTCTAAAAGCTATTTTAATTATGAGACCAGATTTAATATTTTAAAAGAATGACATAGCTGGAAAGTCAGAGCAAAATATATCTGACTTTTAAGATGGATTTCACCACATATTCTTAAAATTCAGAGAGCACTCCTGACTAATTGGGAAGTGAGGTCTTATTGTTTGTCTCTTACTTAAACACCTGGAGAACTGCAAAATAATCATGAAAGAGGGTGTGCACATATAGAATAATAGGTAGTACAGAGATAATGACATCACTGGAAAAAGAGACAAACAATGGGGCACGGTGGTACGTGCCTGTAATGCTAGGACTTGGGGTGTGGAGATAGGAAATTCTGAAGTTCAAGGTCATCCTGGACTACACAAGATACTGAATGTCAGAGTGTGCTGCTTGAGGTCCTGTTAGCTACTAGTTCTGCTGCCATGAGGGAGGACACAGAGAGGGCTGAGATCTCATTGAATTTAGAAAAAGGATCAGAGGATGCAGTTAGAAAATACGCAGAATTTGGAGGACCAGTAAGAGACTAGAAAGACGATGCAATGGGAGGCAATGAGAAAGCAGGAGGGGAACACTTAAGTAGTTAGACTGCTGCTAAGGATACCTTTACGAGTATCTCAAAATTGATCCCTGCATGAATAAAAGGAAGTTTCTAGAAGCTTGATCAGGGACCTCAGAAAAAGTAGATGTTCTTTTATGTAGCTCCTCTGAATCTGAGGTTTGGAGGAAGAAGAAAAAAAAAATCTATATCATCTCTTGAAGTCAAGTTCTGCTGCCAGTGAATTCTTTCAGTTTGCAAATATCTGCTCCAGTGGGTGGTGTGTGTTCATTCTCTTAGCAGTGTCTTCTGAGCACTGGGCAAGTTTCATTGCAAAGAAAGTTGATTTACCATATTTTTATATTTGCTTCTTGTTTTGTTTTTTAGTTAAGAAATCTTTGTGAAGCAGAAGACTATAAATATTTCTGCTAAGAGTTTTACAGTTTTATCTCTGACATTATGTCTAACCCAATGCAAGTAGATTGTTGGGTGTGTGGCAAGCTCTTTCTGTGTGTCTATCTTTCTTTCTGTCCTTGTATCTGTCTCTCTCTTACTCTCATTCTAGCATGTGGGTATCTAATTATTCCCACAGTTTTGAAAAACAAATTCTTTTGCCAATAAATCATCTTGCTCTGATGTTAAAAATAACCTCTTCATCTATGCATGAATCTGTTTATGTTTTATCATCTTTTCATTACATACTCAGTCTCTTGTTAGGGACTACCTGTAGGGATGGTTTTGCTCACTCCTCACACAGACTTTATGTCCTTATCCCCCTTTTGCCTATTGGTCTTATCCTAGGTATTTGTTAAATGATTGATATTTTTCTTTTTCTTTTCTTTTATTATTTTTTAATTATTTAACATACCAATCACAGTTTCCCCTCTCTTCCTAGCCCATCCACACACTCCTGAAAAAGGGTAAGGTCTTTCATGGGAGTCGACAAAGCATGGCATATCAAGGCAGAACCAAGCTCTTTTACCCTGAATTAAGGCTTAGCAAGGCTTTCAATCATAGAGAATAGGTTCCAAAAAGGCATCTCATGCATCAGGGACAAATCCTGATTCCATTGCTAGGGGCCCCACAAACAGACCGTTACCCATAGCAGATGGCCTAGGTCGATGACAAGCAAGTTCCCTAGCTCTGAGTCTAGAGTTCCTGAGCTCCCAGAAACTTGTGGTCCCTGGTCAGGTGTGGGTTTCCCCTATCATGTTCTTGACCCTCCCTTTGCTCATATAGTCCTTCCTCCCTCTATTTAACTGGACTCCCAGAACTTGATCCAGTGCTTGGCTGTGGCTTTCTTCATCTGCTTCTATCAGTTACTAGGTAAAGGTTCTGTGATAACAATTATGGTAATCACTATGAATGAATGCAAGGGAAGGCCAGTTCAGGTACCCTCTCCTCTATTGTTAGAGTCTTAGTTGGAGTTACCCTTGTGGTTTCCTGGGAGTTACCTTAGCACCAGATTTTTCTCTAACCTCAAATGGCCTGCTATGTCTTTTATTTCCCTTTCTCTCTGTTCCTAACCCACCTTGACCATCCTGATCCCTCATGTTCCTATTCCCTCCACTTACCTTCTTTCTATCCCAGTTTACCGGGGAGATCTCATCTATTTCCCCTTCCCAGGGTGATCCATGCATCCCTCTTAGGGTCCTTTTTGTTACCTAGCTTCACTGAGGCTGTGGTTTGTAGTCTGATTATCCTTTGCTTTACATTTAATAAGTGATCGATATTTTTCAACACTAACTCTTAATTTTTGTCTTTATTTTATTAATAACTTGAACTTAATGGTTACAAGTCTTTTTTTTTTTTTACTTTTATTGATTCTTGGTGGAGTTCACACCATGCATTCTGATCCCACTTATCTCCCTGACTCCTTGAATCTGCCCTTCTGCTCTTGCAACCTTCCACCAAAAATCAAATTAAAAAAAAACAAACAAACAAAAGAAAGAAAGAAAACAAAACAGACGACAAAGAAATAGAAGAAGAATCATGTCATGGAAGCTGCAGTGTGGCCTGCTGAGTCCCCCAGTTTACCCTTTAGTCCATTCATCTTTACTTGCAGGGTGTTCGTTGACAGTAACTATGGGTCTGGTTTGAGGCCTCTGGCTTCTGCAACACCGCCTATAATGGGCTCTCACTGCGGCTTCTCTCGGATATCCTGTTGTTGTCTTCTTTCATTGTCTCAGAGATCCTGCTCTTTGGGTCTGCAGGTTCCTCCCCTTCACCTGCTCCAACAGTTTATAGATGTGGTAGCTGGGTTGGTCATCTGGCTGTCTATCCTTCACATCACTACCCAGCAATGCCCTCCAGCACTGCCTTGGCTCACTCACCCAGTGCAGTTGGTGGCAAGAGCAGAGCCACTTTTGCTCTCAGGCCCTCACATCCACACTCCCCCACCCATATTGCCAGGGCCACCTCTGTTTTGCCCAGGCAAGATGCAGGGCCCTTGTTCCCAATTACTGTAAGGAGCATAGAAGGAGAGGAGTTAGCTCTTCTGCTTTCATGCTCTCATGTATGTAGGTGTATGTGAACAAAGTAGTTCCACACTAGCTTAGAATTGAGTATAATAAAGGCTTCTTTATTTAGGGAGGCAGACTCACAGATCACAGTCCTCTGCATGAGTGGGGAACAGGAACTGAATCCAACAGTTGAGAGAGAGAGAACATACAAGCATGCCAGCATGCTTTTGGTACCCAAGGCCACACCCAACCTGGTCTCTGGTCTAGCATCTCCAAGGCCGTTGGCTGAAGGAATTTCCCCAGCACTTCCCACTTTTGTCTAAATAAGAGACTTCCAAACCCAATACAAAACTATATATAAGAACAGATATCAAGTATAAAAATTAGAATTATAACCAGTATAAACAATGTTAAACAAGAAACAAATGTTAAATATTTATTTTATCCTAAGAAATTTGAGTCTTGTGTTAGAAACGGATTAGCTAAGTCATGAGAAGAAAGAAAGTAACTTTAACACCATCAAAGACTTGAGAAGGAGGATTACTTGAGAAGTCAGGAAGTGCAATTAAGAAGCTTTCAGAATGTGCAATAAATGACAGAAACAACTGGCTACCTGGGCAATCACCCAAAGTCTCATTGACAACATTGGAGTAACCAACTTTAGCTAAGGCCTAGAGTAACTGAAAGACCATTTTTAGAGACAGGAAACATTTTAAAACCATCTTACCCTGTCTTGGCAAGGTTTGGCAGTCTTTTTTTCTTATATCCTGCTTGACCAGTAGAGACACTGTGCATTTTGTTAGTGGTCAAGGCATGGGTTCCTTGTGTAAAGGCCAGTTTTACTAAGAGAAAAACAAGCTCTAAGTAGAGTGTCTTCCATGCTCAACATTTTCTCAGCAATAGATCCATGTTGCCAGAAGCAATAGTGTCTCATGTCAACAGAACCCTAAGTTATCTAAATGCCATATTCTACAGTTCTTTGAAGTGTTAAAGATTACCTGTCTATGTGGAATACAATCTCTATGTATCTAAAGAATATCATTAGTCTAAGTATGGCAAACATGGATGACTATTAACATATAATATTTAATACTTGTATAGCTTAAAGACTTCAAATTAGATTATTAAACAATCTTTAAACAACTGTGCAGCAAATGAAAACCATGACCTCTAAATGTAAACAATGTATAGGTTTCTTGATCAGAGGTAGAAGTGTATAGTGCAATATGATAAATATATCCTAAAATTGTTTCAATACACAAACTGTCTTAAACAGAGGTAGAAACATGCATGCATACAATATGACAAAATACCTTTGCATAGGTATACTAATATTATAAACAGAAATAGGAACATATTTAACATAATAAATATAATTTGAATTTGTATCAATATATAAGAATCTATACTAATTTAAATTGTCTATAAATAATAGCTCACAAGTATTCACTCTATTACTCACTATTATTATTAGTGTGAGTAAACTCACACTAGTCTACCTATTAACCCATTCAACTTTCTTTTTTTTCCAAAAAAATCCCATAGCCTACATAATTTCCACCTCAACTCCAACCCTATACTAGTTATAATCAACCCCTAATTGATGTCCCTAACTCTGAGGACAAATTTTGTTTGGAGAGGGGACATTGTCTTCTAGAATTACTTTCAGCTGTCATGTGAATGATGTTCTTTATATACAGAGGGTTGAGTTGGCCAGAATATCAGTCAAAGAATGTACAGCTTGCTGGTACTCGTGAGCTGCGAGTGCGGCCTTGTCAGAGCTGGTGGACATAATACCATGGGGTTTGCAATGAGAGAAAAACCTGGGCAGCTGGAGAGGTTGCACCAGGGTGCTGTGAGCAGGGCAGTCTGGGTGCTGGACGGAGAGGCTGCAGCAGTGGGAAGCATATCCAGGCTGGTGGGCCAGGGAATGCCCCGTAGGAAAGAAAAAGGCATGCTGGACCTTTTGAGCCACCCTGGTAGGTGTGGGCTCGTGCCCCATGTTGGGTGCCAGATTCATGGGGAACATGAATAAAGTAGTCTCACACTAGCCCAGAATTGAGTATAACAAAGGGTTCTTTATTTAGGAGGGCAGACTCACAGATCACAGTCCTCTGCATGAGCAGGTCACAGGAACTGAATCCAGCAGTCGAGAGAAAGAGAGTATGTGAGAGGGAGAGAAATGGATAGAGAGAGGGAGGGATGGAGGGAGGGAGAGAAAGAGAGAGCGAGCACATTTTTGGTACCCAAGACCAAATCCAACCTGGTCCAGCATCTCAAAGGTCGTTGGCTGAAGGGGATTCCCCAGCACATGTAGGCTAGTTCATCTACACACCCATAACATGACCAACTCTACTGTGCTGCCAAGGCAAGGTACAGGGCTCTCTCTCCTGTGTGATTCAGCTGGTGAGGGGCACCACTAGCTCTCTCACTCTCATGACCATGACATCAACTCTCTTGCATGCCACAGATAGCAAGGGCAGAGAAAGGAGAGCATTTTCCCTCCCTCATGTCACCATATGGCAGACAAGTAGGGGGACTGGATCAACTCCGTAGCTATCACACCCTCAGTGATATCTCCCCTGTGCTCTTTCCCCTAGGCCAGAAACAGAAACTGATCCTGTGCTGTAGCAGATGAGGGTCAGAGTTAACCCTCCCACCCTTGTGGCTCCATAGCCAGCTTTCTCTCCTGCCACAGGTGAAAATGGGTGAAGGGGGTATCTTTCCATCACCCATGTCACCACATGGCAGACGAGAGGGCAGGACAGTTTGGAGCTCCAATGACATGATGGGTTAGCCCATGTGATACAGCAGCATATGGTTACGTGTCTTACATTTACTTTGGGTTTAGCTTAATAAGTGAATTCTTACAGACTTAAGGTGAAACAAGTAAAACATATATTTGAGAATTATTCCATTTTCTAACAACATTTATTTTGAATTCACAAAAGAGTGGGTTAAGTTATGTTCTCGCCCGGGAGGAGTAGGAATGCTTCAATCCTACTGAATTCTTTCCCTTGTTCTGAGTCTCACCCCCAGAATAATAAAATACTTATCTTCTCTCAGATCCCTGAGTTAGCTGAACTGGATCTAGCTGGTTTTGTAGAACTTATATTGTGAAGGAATAAACATTATCAAGTGGTCAATACACCAACATATCGTAGCAAGCATTAAAATGACATGAAGCAAGAAGAGGAATGGTTGCAGGAATAGTGAGTAAACAGGGGGACTGGAGCAGATAGGGTCACATTTTATAGTCATGGCTGAACCATCTCTCCAGCCCCAGTGTATTGTATTCTAATTCCACCTAGAATAGTTCCTAATGTCCCTTTAGGTTTCTTCTTTACAGAGGAATTAACTTCAGAATATATGGGAAATTTATAATTGTTATTCTATTGTTAATATCTACTCTCACTCAATATACATAATTTAAACCCTTTTAAATTTACTGAGATTTGCCTTATGTTCTAAAAAATAGCTTTTGCTGATGAATATTCAGCAGATACTTGTGTACACTGTTTTTACTATGGCTGGTGTAGCAGGTGGTTTTATAATTTATCAAATTTCAGCCCAGTAGTTAAGAAATTATTAAGAGAGAATTACATTCTATAGTTATAATTTAGGATTTGCTTATTTATTCTTAGATATAATTTTTTCTTTGTTTCATATGTTTTGAAAATTCGTCGCTGCATTCATAACCATTTAAGAAATTTGTCTTTTGATGAATTGGTTCCATTTCATTCATGGTAATATGCTTATTAAGATGCTCGTTATTTATGTCTCCTAAGATACAGCAATGTTTTCATAATCTTGAATCAAGTATTATTTATTAGAACTGCACACAAGTGCAGTTTTCATCTCATGGGCATACATATATCACCTCTGTCTTGTGCTTCCAGAATAGGGCGGATAGTTCAGGAAAATTCTGGAAAAAATATGAATAAAAACAAAACCAAACTCAATGAAAACCATAAAAGGAAACTATAGGAAGCTCAATAAATGACAAGGACAGGAAAATCTCCAGAATCTTTACAATAAACATCAAAATAAAATACTAAATGGCACAGAAGGTATGATAGGATGAAAATCTTAAAAAAAATATAGAAAGGGACAAAAATGAAAATGACAGCAGATTTCACTTCAAAATTATGAAAATCACTGGTCATTGACTGAAATATTTGCTTAAAACTATAAAAAAGTTGAATTTTTATGAAAACAATATTAAAATAATGAAAATGGAAACATTAACCCCTATATTTAGTTGGAATTTTCAATCCTGAGAGTAAAATATTTGTAAAGTAAAAACATACTAATTAACTATTTTAAAAAAATAAATTACTTTATTCATGTAAGTGTTTAGTAACTAATTTTCTATAACATTATACAGATACTTCACCCACACTAAAGCAAACGGAGACATCAGCTGATCGTCCATCTGACAAGCATGCTGTCCTTTTATCTAGTCCCCAGAGCTTAGCTCTCACTAAATATATCATTATGGTCATGTGAAGCAGTCAGATATCTTTGCTTACACTTGAAGGCAAACTTTGTGCCAGGCTGTGAGTCTGTGGCATTGCTCTTGTCCTCTGGGCATATTTCTTAAAGGGCCAAAGCTCTGCAGGCCATGGATGATGTCTCTGGTGGAGCGACAACCCCTTTCTATCTCCTGCTACAATATGAGGAATTTCTTATCTATATGTTACTCTACCGCCTCCTGCATGCAACAGGTACTTGTATTGGGTTTGTCTGATTGAGACAGAAGTGTCAGTTTCCCACAGTCTGGAGAGCATCAAGAGTAGTGTTCCCTAGGGCCATGCAGATGATTCCCCATGCTGCAGGATGTAACAGAGGTTAGCACTAGGGGCACACACTGGGAATTCTCTTGGCAATAAAATTTCTGTAAGAAAATCTGGACTCATTTAAGAAACCATTCATTTCTGAGTTATTAATAAAGTAGATTTGTCAAGATTATAGAATAAAACATTTATCAACATTACTTTGATCTTATAAACTTAAATAAATTTAAATGCATTCAATTTTGGAAACTAATTATATTCACTAAAGACTATTGATGTGACCAGGCTGCATTTAATTATCAATGATTTTTAGATTGATGTTCATCACAGTGCCAATCATGAATGTTTACAATAAATAAAATAGACAACTATTAGGTGATCATCTGCATAGGGTTAGTAGCCTAATGATAAATATCATATGTGAACTTTAAAATCTTAATACAAATTATAGGACAGGTTCTATGGAAGATAATCAGTTCTTTCTGAAATTTAGATGATTTAGCTAGTATGTTTGGACTTGCGGTGATTGCCTTTCTAATTTGTAAATCCTTGGCTATTCTTCCTTGAAGTATAAAGCTTTAAAATCATTCTGCATGGAATGTCAGGTTGAATCCCATTCAGTTTAGACCTCCTGCTTCCTTCAGCACAGGACTATTCTATGTGGATGCATTCTAGGCCTTACTTGAAGAAGTGGTTTCTTTGTTATCAGCAATTTAGTGGTTTGTAGCTATAACAGTTCTTTTTGTTAGTTATTGTTTCTAACTTTCCAAGACTTGAGAAAACTCACAGTGGTTCCTCACCCGCTAGAGCTGAAAGGACACAGGACGGAACAGTTGTCTAATCTCTCTTATTTGTGAAGGCTGTAGACAAATAGGTTTGCGAGCAGTTCAGAAATACTTCTGTTACATTTGAGTGTCAGCCGTTCTTCCATAGGTTAGGTCAGGTAAAATCTGTCCGTTACATAATTGGTATTTGCTATGCACCAGTGATTTCATTTATGGAGGAAATTGGTTTATAAATAATCTTTTTCTCTTACACATGAGACTTTACTATGAAACAAAACCTAAACAAACAAGGTTTGTGAATAACTGGGAGCCATGTTTCTTGAGCTGTAGTGTGTCAATAGCGAACAAAGGACAGTCAGGCCAGATGGTTTCCTTTAAAATGATGGTTGGTTACTGAGAATCTTAGCTATTTTTTGCTTGTCAGCTTAATGCCATTTGAAACCAGCTAATAGATGGTGTCCTGGGAGTATCTGTGAGCACAATTCTAGGTAATATTAGCGAAAGTTAAAGACCCATCCTACACACACATACGGTGCCGTCCAACAATGGCTCAGGTAGAAGAGAAAATGTTCTTGGGAAAAACTAGGGCTGCTTTTGCCCTCCATCCTTTGGTCCTTACCTGTGAGTGCATTTACTTTGTTCCTCTTGCTGCTGCTCCTGTTGCAGGTGGTGGTGATAGGTGTTGATCATTCCTCTACTCTCTGCCACCAGAACCAAACTTCTTCAGCTTTCCAAGGTAGACTGAAGCCTAGCAGCTCTCCAATACACTTCCATCCCTTCAGTGTCTGACTGACTGCTAAGGCATCTACAGTGTTGGGCTTGAAGGCTACTCTACACTCAGCCTCTCTAGTATGCAACAGTCATTGTTGAACTACCCAGCCCTTATCATGCAAGTCAATCTACTAAACCCTCTTTGAAATATAGGCTCATCCTACCTATTTTCTTACCAAATGCTATTCTAATTCTCAATAGAGCACTCACTGGCCCTGCTCCTGTGGGTGGTTCAGGTGGCAGGGATGAACACCAGGGCAACCAGAATGCACAGAGTGAGGAAACTGTACGCAAGTCACATGTGGCCCTTGTAGGAAGGGACTGGTGAAGCAGGGCAAGCAGACACAGAGTGGATTCCTCTGAGTAGTTGCATAAGCTTCCGGGGAAGTTATGGTTTGAATCTAGAAAGTCCTCACAGAATCATATGTTAATTGCATGATCTTAGGTTTTCAGGCTGCAGAGCCATTAAACATCTGTCCTAGATGGTAGAAGTAGGTTGAGGGGGATGTGGGTTTTGGAGGTTGTATCTGCTTCTGGTTCCAGGCTGCAATTCTTTCTTGTTCCTCTATCATGTGAACCACTGCCTCACTTTCCCAGTGCTTCCCAAGCTCACTGCCTAGAAGGGGCTGACTGTTCCTGCTGTCTGCCTTCTTCACCAGGAGAAATGACAATCTTTCCAAAATATGGGCCAAAGTAACTAACAGAGAGGCAGTGTTTGCTTCTCCAGAGCCTGGTGCTGAAATCATTGATTTTGGAGAGGATGAGTGAGTGTGAGAGGGCCTATAAGAAGCTAGTTTGTAACTAAAAGACAAGCCTAGGAGAATTACCTGGATAAATGCCAGAGAAGCAAGAGGTCAAGTGAGATGACCCCCACACGTGGAGGCTTTGCCAGAGCAAAGCCCTTGCAGCCCACGCTTGTAGGGCAGACTCTGAAACAGCAAGGTCACAGAAGCTGGAAACACAGTCTTTAGCTGGTGATGGGATTGGGAATGTGAAGGACAGAACAGGTGCACTTACATTGATCTGTTATTATGACACCAAGGTCTTTCCCCATAGAGTTTAAAAGTAACTTGAAATCTGTCAAGGGGAACAAAATGTTTACATTTTCTTTCTATGCTGTGTTACATCTCATACAGGTAGAGAAAATTCTGATCTCTGAAACTCATGTCTCCCTTTTGAAATTTCTGTATTTTCTTCCAGAACTTTACTTGTTGTTCTCACTATTCATTAATTAAGAGACTGACCTCTCTCTTTTCTAACATTATCTCTCATCACCTTTGATAGATTTATTTAATAGACTCAATCCTCTAACATGTACATCATTGTACTTTTTTTTTTAATCTCAATTGCTTCTCAGCATAGAGTTTCAGACAAGCACACTTTTACTTCTGTATTTCTTTGAATCATTGCCCGGTTCAAATATTCAACTCCTATGACTGTTTTTTTTTTTTTTATAATTTCGGATCATCTTAAGGAAATCCATGAGAAAACACTGAGATTACTACTTATTTACTCAGTAGAAATGCAGCATTTTCAGTTTGGGTGAAAAGATTTGACATCTTACAGTGACTATTGTAAAACACTTACAAGGTCAGAGAGATCACTCAGGTTAAAGGTACTTATTGCTCTACCAAAGAACTTCAGTTCCCAGCATCTATATGGAATGGCTCTCAAACATCTGTAACTGCAACTCCAGATGGCCCAACTCCTCCTCTGGCCTCTGTGTGAATCATATACTTGTATGTATACATATAGACACAGACAGACAAAAATAATCAGCCTTTTAAAAACAGAAAATTTTGAAATACTCCTCACATTTGAAAAAAACTATTACTTATTCATGAAAACAAAATTAATACATGCTGCAAATATTGATTAATAAAATTATGAAACCAAGAAGTTAATAGCTTTACACTTAAATATATTTGGTAAACCAAGGTTTATGAAAATGATTAAGTAAAAAACTCTAAAAACACACCTGTTTATGGTGATAATGTGCACATTTAATATAGGAATTACTATTATTTGTCATTTAAAATGCTGGTTTTGAATTATTGTTTATTGTTGAGCACGTTTGCAGAGTGTCTTAGACAATGATTGTGTCGAGCAACAGAAGTAGCAAAAATAAAACAGTTTAATCAGGGTGAGTTAAAATGATGCAATTACATTTTAACTAAAATTTAAAACTAAAAAGTTGTTTTATAGGACTTATCCTTACAAGTTGATATATTTTATAGCATTTTATTCTTTGATGTGGGATTCCTAAATAGAGTAAATGTAGGGCACAATTATTTTGAAAACTGGCATTAGAGGGCACTATTGGATGCATTGTAGAAACTGCAGAAATTGAATGCTCAGTCCAGAGGAGGAATTTGTATGGGGTTAAACTATAAAGTGCTTCATTTTTTAGAACCACGTGAAGATTTAAAGACCGTTTTTGACGTAGAAAGATGAGAAAGCAAAGATGGGGAAGGGAAGGGGGGAAGGAAAAGAACAGAGTGAGAAAAAGAGGAAAATATGGTGGAAGGAAGGGAAGAAGGAAGGAAGGAAGGAAGGAAGGAAGGAAGGAAGGAAGGAAGGAAGGAAGGAAGGAAGGAAGGAAGGAAATAAGGAAGGAAGCCTATTAGGTGAGTCACATTAAAGTTAGACAGTGAAAAGGGGGACATGTAAGATATCATTATAAAGCACAAGACTTAGAAATATGAAGTTGCTGAAGAAGTTAAATGCATTGAGATGGAGACAGTGAAACAGCCAGAACACTGCACGTTAAGGTCCTTTGGCTTGTTTTAGACTAAGATGCACTAGACCCCACAAAACAGTACTGACAAAAGTCATCTTGAACGTCATCCAGGGTGCAAAACAGTCCTACAAAAGCTCATTCTTTTTTCACATTATAAAACAAAAAGTCACTCTAACTTTTCAATCAGATAGTATTTACATATTTCCTTGGTGTCATGGCGGGTACTGAAGGACTAGTTCCGGCATTTAAAGAATATGTAGTTTTTTGTTCACTCAAGATTTTTATTCAAAACAACTGGAGGAGGAATGAACAGGCTCACAAATGTAATTTTGATAGTAACTAATAGCTACATTATTTTACATTCACTAAGGTGAAACTGTCATTTGGTGGAAGGAGAAACTAGAAAAGATATTTTTTGCATACTTGTGCAAATCATCTTATTTTCTCTTCAATGTATTTAAATTGCCTATGATGTCATTGTTGGAATCAGAGAAATACAATGCCTAAAATACAAATATGAATATCTTCTACGTGAGTATGTACTTCCAGCATGAAGACATACTGGTCCCCAAAGAATGCAAAAGCAGTTTTTTTTCCCCTCGGGTTTTTGGATCTGAGTCTTTGACTTTTCTTCCAACAAGCGTGAGCAAAATTTTCAGTATCTTAGTACCTGAGAATTTGAAGATTACTTCTGGAGGCTGAGGGGTGTTTGTTTCCTGTTTTGTGTCTTTAAAGGAGTTGCCATTTAACTCCACACTTCTATTTGGTTGATCTCTAAATTGTTAAATCGCACTGCTACTTGCTTAGCTTAGGAGAATCTGTTGAACATGTTTTGTTTAGTTCTGTCTTGGGCAGCAAAACAAATTTCTCCACCACAGCTTAATAACTTTGTGGGTTGTAGAGATTGCTTCTTCACACATACCGGGTGCTGTAACAACCCATGGATGGTTTCACTGGGATAGTTGTTCATGTCTGGTCAACAGCCCACGTTTTTATTCTTAAACTAATTGGGCAGGCTGCGGGAGAGAATGTGATAGAGGCTCATTTTTTCAATGTTCAGACGATTTTATTTTCTAGTCTGATTGCTAGAGAGACCATAAATAGCTGGCAATGCTTTGTATAAATAATGAGAGCCTAT
Organism: Microtus pennsylvanicus; assembly: GCF_037038515.1. Lineage (NCBI taxonomy): Eukaryota > Metazoa > Chordata > Mammalia > Rodentia > Cricetidae > Microtus > Microtus pennsylvanicus. The sequence continues at coordinate 124,872,723 of NC_134582.1, forward strand.
GCATATATTTTCACTATTTTTATAAGTTTTCTAGAGTGTAGTTGAAACATAACTTGTTCCCTGAGAGACTCTTATTGAACCTTAGCACTCTGTATGACAGCATTGGCAGGTGCCCATGATTTTGTTAAGCACACTGCAGAGAAGAAACCATTTTTTTCTCTAGATTATAAGTTCTTGTTGTCATGTGAATGGTTTAGTTACTGTGAGAGATAGTTGTTGTACAAGCCTTCTCCATGTGCTTTGTCTCATACTTATGAGCTAACTTATCTCTCTGGCATCTACAATGAGATGAATATGAAGAAATTCCCTTGAACTTAGTAGAAGCTCGTGCTTGTGCTACATTCTTTATTTACTTATCTTCTGGTTTTTATTAATCAATTTGGTCTTAATTTTTTATTAATAAAAGTTGGTAAATAAGCACTGTGCATTTAAGCTAAGGCAACTTTTTTTGCATGGTTGGTATGGGAAGTCCTTCGAAATAGTTATAAAAAAAGAGTTAATTTTTTTTTAAAGTCTTTAAGGAGACAGAGTACAGACAGTCACCGGAAATGGATTAATTTAAGATATAAGAGCTAACTAGCAAGACACTTAGGCTATTGGCCAAGCAGTGTTTTAAGTAATATAGTTTCTGTGTGATTATTTTGGATCTGTGAAGCTTGGGAATGAACAAGCAGTCTCTGACAACAGATTCATGCTCAACGTGTGCCAGCTAAATCCACACAAAATCTGAAAAATCTTGGAATGGAATTTTAGACACAAAAGGACAGAGTTAAGGATAGATTCTTGGTAGCTGGCATTATTTTTTCGGCTCTGTTTGCTGGCAGCGAGCAGGAGTGCTACAGACCCTTTAAGAGTGATCTTCCTGATTCAACATTAGCAGCACAAAAACCATGTGGCTTCTTTAAGAAATGTTTCCTTCCTGATTTGTAGTAGTTGCACATACAGAGCTGGTTCTTTCAGGAGACCAAGCACTTAACTAGAGTCTGTCAGCAGCTTGTTAAAAATTGCTTAATGGTGACACAGACCCGCTGTGACCTTGGATATGGGGCAGAGAGAATGGCTCTCAGAGGCGGTGAACATGCCTCCACCATGTCAAAAGGCAAAGCAGCCTTAGTACTAGCCATGCCACTTAACAATTTAAGAAGCGATCCTGTTCAGAAAAGGATTACAGATAAGCAATAAGGACAGATTCAGATGAAAAAGACCTTTAAATGGGTCAGAGTGTTGGATGAATGTATGTAGTTTTAGAAGAGAGAGAAAAAAGAGTAGAGACAGTTATAATATAAAAGAGTACAAACAGTCATAGATTAAAGGAGTAAAGATAATAAAATAAATATTAAACTTAAAGTAATAGAGTAAGAAAAATAAGCCACATAAAGATGGGCTATATAGAGTCTGATTTATACATATTATTGTGTTTTCTTAATTTTTTTTTTTTTTTTTACTTCGGAGAGACATTTGATTCTCTGGGGAGAGGGTTGCTAAGCTAAACCAACACATATATTTTAAAGATATCCTGATTTCAAAATGTGGGTTTAATGATATGTTGCTATAAAAAAGAGGTTCTTTTTTTGTTTTCACAGAGGATTAGAACTCATGGATTCCTTCTAGACTAATGTAGTTTGATAAACCAAAGTCCCCCCCCCAAAGGTCCCTGTGAACCCCCAAGAAGAAAATACTTCACGCCTCCCAAAAGCAGGAAGCTTGGAAAGAACTATGCCCAAATTAGCAAATATTGTTTATAAATGTTTTTTACATTTAAAAGGGGATATGCTATAGAGATGAACACTTTGCATTAGTATTGATATTGCTTTATTGATACAAATTTAAGGTAAATTTTATTATATGTATATTTTGCTATTGGTTAAGGTATTGTGTTTGTGCAGCTCATTCAAAAATATAATGTATAATTAAGAAACATAAGTTAATAGATAGTTATCTATAATAGTCACACTTGATGTCATATTAGTTAGGTTTTCTAGGTACATAGAGATGTATTTCAGTTAGATAGATAATCTTCAGCACTTTCAAAAACTTACAGAATATGGTATTTAAAATGTTTTAAAAACTTAGGACTTTTTATGACAATGAGACCCATCTTCTCATGGCACCATCAATTACTTCAAGAGGGAGATGGGCATCAAAGAGGCTCCTTATGGAGTTTGTTGCCATTTTGGCAAGAAACTGCTCTTGATTGGACTATGTGACTGGACTTGCAGGACCCACAGAAAAATGACTGCTGAAGTTGCCTAAAGAAGGTGGGTCAGTCCTTCAGGGTTCCTGCTTCATGAGTCTGCCAGAGATTCTTCAGAACACAGAAGAAAGTGACTGACAAACTTCCAATATAGGCAGAATTGTCTTTGAAATTTCCTGCTTCATAGAAAAGTCTGGCAGATACCATGGACCAGTAGGCTGAAAATGGTTGCTGCAATGTTACAAAAGAACTTTGGGTGACTCTCCAGGCAGTGAGATGTCTCTCTCAATTCTAGAACTTTGGAAGTTGCTTACAACTCACTTGTTTACTTTGGTAATATTATATCATTTGCGGTCTTTAATGGAGTTGAAGAATAGATAGTTATAATTATAGTTTTACTTGGTTATGATAAAGATAAATTAAATATAAATATTGTAACTGCAATTCTTGTTTGATACCTGTTTTGTTATATGTAAGTTTACTACATTAAAGTTAAAACCTTTTTTTTTTATTTGAATAGAAAGGGGGAAATGGTGTGGGAAGTTCTTCTGTCTATGTGTTGCTTTTATTGGTTAATGAATAAAGCTGTTTCAGCCAATGGCTTAGCAGAATACATCCATGTGGAAATTACAAGCAGAGAAAAGAAGAAAGAAGGCACAGTCAGAGAGAAGCCATGTAGCCACAGCTGGAGACAGATGCTGAATGCCAGCTGGAAACTTGCTGGTAAACCATGAGCCTTGTAGTAAAATATAAAGTAATGAGAATGGGTTAATTTAACATATAAGATCTAGCTAGCAATATGCTTAAGCTATTGGCCAAGTAGTGTTTTAAATAATATAGTTTTGTGTGAAATATTTCTTCTCTGGGCAGCCAGGAAAACAAACAAGCAGGCTCCGACAACACATGGTCATTGGAACCACTTTGGTCTTTTAGAAATCTACATTATAAAGATGTTGACAGCATTCATTCTTTGCTTGTCTTTGCTCTCTTTACAATATACATCTTCTAAAGAAAGTCCTTGAGATGAGATGCAGTATTTACCTGTCTAGTAAGTGTGTTTTTTGTTACTAATAGCTATGGAAAGCAAAGTAAAGATTTGGTTCAAAAAGTTTCTTTCAAGGAAATAAATTAGAGTTTACAAGCACAGGCAGCCTTGTTAGCATTTGATGAAATGGGTGAATAAATTTTCCAGTATAGTATATGCCAGAGGTGTGGAGTACAGCTGGTCACTGCAAGAAATTGTTGATCTGTCCCTAAACTAATACAGAAAAACAAGACATGTCACATCTCTCAGCCAAGCATCCTTCCTGACGAGTAAGTTTGTAGTAAATTATGAGCCACCTGACACTCAAAAATGGAATCAGTTAATATTAAATATGGATTCTCTACCTTATCCAGAAAACTTTTTATATTGAATAACATTTTTTTAGTGTTTATTTCAAAATTAGTTAAAGGTCACCTTTTTTCAAGAAAGAATTTATGTTTATTCTCGTTAAAGAAAGTATTTAATTCTCTACTCTTGCTTTATTCAATGAGTGCAATTAAAGAGTTTATCAGAAGAAATGAAATGAGCATAAATGTGAATGCCTTTGGCTTTGGAATTTAGATTTCTAGTCTTTATGATGCTTTGATGTTGTGCAAGGATTGTCTTGCCCTAATGTTTTTACAAGTGGATGTTTTCTATTCATCATTTGTTAAAAGTATAGTTTGTTAGTGAACAATGCATTTTAGTTGTATTCATAAATTTATTTTAGATCTCTGTTAATTGAGGGAATTTAATTTTTACATATTTATTGAGTCCCATAAAGTTGAACAGTAAATTCATTCAAATTAATGTGATGTAAATGTAGAAAGCCAATTTTTGTAACAGGATGAAAAATTATGTAGATTTGTTTTCCATGTTCATCTAATATTAACTTATTGCTTTTACATTACGTTTGTTAGTGTTTATGCATTGGGAGTTTTTCAAAGACTAAGATTATTGCTGAGAACTTTGGTCATTTAAAAAGCACCTCTCTTGTTTTCTCTCTTTTGTAATACCCCATTTTGTAGTGAAAATTACAAATTACCACTCATTTTTGTTCATGAAAAAAATAATAATGAAACTAACCATCCCTTGGACTAAATATTATCCTAGAATTAGCCCTACATGTTATTAATGTCCTAGTAGTGAGACAGATTGCTCTATTAGCTGTACTTAAAAACAAGCAATTTCCTTTACATCATTTGCTTAGCGTTGCAGATATAATAACTTTGCTTCTAATCTGTAAGTGGACCACCACTAGATGACATTCCTTAGGCTCAGAGGAGAAATATTCCAATATGCAAACACTGTAGTTTTAATCCTCTGCTCTTACTGCCTGCCATTTCTCCCCAGATTCTGCATATTCTGCAACTAGCTGCACAGCTTAAAACTCCTTAAACCCTTAAGATCTATGGAGCTTAATTTTTATTTTTAGTTTTTTCAACATGGAATTAAAGAACTCGTGATATTAGATTTTTTTACTGCAATCAAGCCAGGCAAGTATAGCCCCACAAAGGCATCTTAATGAGAATGTAAAGATAGATCTTCTGCAAGCTACCTCTGGAAACATCCAACTATCACTAAAAAAAAATAGCCTTAGTGTACTTGATGATATCATATTTGTGTGTTTGAGTGAGATGGTGTACAGGACATATTAGAGAAAATGAAGGTTATTTCACAAGACAGCATAGCATAATTCCACCGAGACTGTACCTTTTCCTTACTGCCATTATTATTTCTTTCCCTTCAGAAATGGCGGTACATAAAAAAATAAAAATTAAACACTAAGAATTTATATGAAAGATTAATCTTTAAAGGTTCAGAAGGAGTTTTTAGATATTGTCAGATGATAAACATTATATTTCACACATTATACTTTTATTGTTCTAGTCTCTATTGAAAATCTACGATATTGTATTATTGTAGATATACCTTTTCCACTTTGTGAGACTACATGATGTTCTAATAACCATCATTGTATTTCTTTTTCCATACACAGTTCAATATTTTCTAGAATATATAAACAAATACAAAATACAAGCTATATGGAATAATATATATTGCTAGAAGTTTTATGCAATTTTGTTAAATTGTCTTCCAAATTGACTGTTGTAATTTTATTTCACTTACTGTCTGTGAAATGTTCATGTTTCTATAACACCAACGAATATAGCATTATTATATTTTGCAATTTTGCTGATGTTATATGTGATGTAATGTTACATGATTTTGTTTTTCACTTTTGATATGATATTTCAGAATTATGATCTGAGTTTTAAATAAGCAGAAGTTACTTTGAACTTATTAAAAATAATAAACAACTTCCATTGACTGACAACATCTGAAAGTTTTACAGTTTAAATTCCAAATGTAGTTGCCTTATTTTAACTGGAGAATAGCTCAATAATTTATCTTTTATTTTAGCCAATCAGATGTTTGGCCTTCTGCATTATTCTCTCGGTGCAGCCTGTTAAACAAAGTAGACCTCCAGAGTTGAATTCTGGGTTAGAAGACTAGTCTCTGACTTCCCTTAAGTTCTTTTCGGGTTTTGAAGAAGTTTTGTGGAAATAGACCATTATTAGCCTGAGTATAAAGCAAATGAATAAATATGTACCCACTATTCCTGATAACTACGTCAATTGCTTATATTGTTTTCTTTTATATATTTATTTTGCAGTTATCACAGAGAACTTATGAAGATCAGAGGACCACTTACTGGAGTCTTTCTCCACATAGGTTCTGAAATCTCATGTCATCATACTTGGTGGTGAGTTCCTTACTTGCTGAGCCTTCTGACTGGCCTGAGTCTAGAAAAGTGAAATTATATAAAGACCTCAGTTGGATTTAGAGTAGATGTTGAAAGAAGATTTAGCATCAAACCTTAGTGTAAGACTAATTCCTTAGTGCATCTGATTGGAGATTTTGATTAGAACTTCAATTTCACATAACAACAACACTGAAGTTATATATTTGTAGAATTTATTATAGTGATTTACATGTTATGGTTCTGCAATTCCAATAATACCTGTTTCCCCATGGAAACTTCTAGAATCCAACAGTTGTTCAGTCTACAGAGCTCTAATAACAGTGAAGAATAAACTTGCCAGCAAGATGGAGGACAGGCAAGCAAAGAGCAAGTATCTCCTTCTTTCATGTTCTTACTATAGGTTGCCACAATAGTTTTGGGCCAGATTTAAGGTGCATATGTTGCGGGAGGTCCTCCCACTCCTCCAGCCTATAGCCGCTGAGATACCAGCCCACTGGGGCATGGTCTCTCTCCCTTTAAAAAAGTGGCCAGTTCCCTCTCCTCTCTCTCTTCACTTCCTGCTCCGCAGGCGACTAGACTCCCTTCCTGGTTGCATAGAGGGCTGTTGTCTGGGATGGTGATCTGTAAGTTTTTTCCCCTTTAAATAAATACCACCCTATTAATCATAATTCCAAACTGGTGTGGCATTGTTTGTGACTTACGCCTTCATGCATATTTCTACCTTAAAATACACACACACACACACAAAAAAAAAAAAACCCTCAAAAACTAGATTTTTAGGATAGGTCTTCCAATGTTAAATGATCTATCCAAGACAAATACTTCACAGCTGTACCCACCTGCTTAGATTTTTTTTAACTCCTGATGTGGTCAAGTTGACAACCAAGAATAACCACAACAAACCCACACAAAAACAGCAAATATGATTCCTAGTGTTTTTATGTATCAGAGAGGATTCTACAGGAGAAGTTGTAATATTAGGATACACCTATATTACACATTAATACTTAAAAACTCCTGCACATAGTTATATAAACATATGCTTGCATATGTATATATTAAGTAATAAACTTTCTCTTCCACGAAATTGACACACACAGCTATAGTAGTTGGGTAAGTAAGAGAGAACTAATAGAACCAACATCCTAAAAGGATAATTAATGTCCTAAAAGGATAAGTAAAGTAAAGCGCACTGTAGGGACACAGAGGACTTCTATTACATCTTCAAATTCACATAATATCTGCAATGAAGTTTTTGCTTGACCATAAACCCGGACTGGAGCCAAGCCATTCTGGCCACTCACATCTTGTCCCTTTTTTTGTAACTTATTATAACTATAACTTTAACTATATATATATATATATATATATATATATATATATATATATATATATATATGATTATTTTTCACTCAAACTATTATAAACATTAACAAGGTGATATAAGTGGGATATTATATCTATAATTCTGGGAGACATGTGGGGACAAGGAAAAAAATCCCTCAATTACATCATGTTTCCAAGACCAGCAAGGATTTTCCTCATCAATGTGAGGGGAAGCAATGGTCTTCTGCAGGTACTGAACATGGAAAACAAAGAGGCTTGAGAAACAGTAATTTTCCAACTTAATACTATTTGGAATTACTCACAGATATTATAATAGGGTAATATAATTCAGGAGAAGTCTTTCCTTGTAAAACATTAAATGTTATTTTTTTCAGCTAGTCAGTAATTGATTCATAATTTCAACTGACAAAAGAGAAAATTTACTGTGTATGTATGATTAATTTTGTACTTTATATAATATCAGATACATTTATTTTTCCTTGGAAATGATAAAAAGTGTGGTTTACGGTGATTGTAAGCTGTCTGATGTTTTCTTTGGGAAAAAGGAACAATCACTGGCTAGGATTTATGAATTAATGCAAGTTCTTTGGATGTAGGAAACTAATCAGCCTCTGGAATCATGGCACTAAAGTCCACACCAGTTATGCTTCTCAGTGGATCTGCTCATTTTGAAGAGTTTGCTTTGGAACTGGACATTTTGTTATTTCCTACTTCAGAAATCTTCCTCACTAGTGACTTCAGAATTTGACATAATATTAAATCTGCTTCCTATTCTTTACCCAATTTTTTACTAAGTAGGTGACATAGTTTTATTGTAATGAATTTACAGTAATCTTGGAGACAGGGAGTCTTGTTAAAAAAAATCTTTGTTTTAAACTGGGATATAAATTATGCCATGCATTTAACATATGTATATTCATATTATATATGCATACATATAGCTGTATATTTATTATAGGAATTTAAAATTCAGTTCTTCAGCCTGGTGTGATTAAGCACACTGGCTACTCTTCCAGAAGCCCCAGATTTGATTCCGAGCACCCACATAGCAATTCACAACCATCTGTAAATCCAGTTCCCAGGAACCCACTGCCTTCTGACCTCTTTGAATATTGCATACATACAGGAAAATAAATAAATAAATATACTTTAAAAAAAACTCAGTGGCTTATAGCCATTACTTCTCTAAAAGTTAGTATCAAACATTTTCAACTAATTTGAGATAACGTTTTAGAGTGCTATGTGGCTTGTCTAATTAGTTGTTGGTTACTGCCATATTGTGATTTAGAAAAAAAATTTAGCATCATGGATGGATATTTTAAAGCCTGAAATATTGCCATTTTAATCATTTAAGACTCAAACATCATGTTTGTATAGAGAAAAGGCTATAAGCAGCCATCATGTGAAGAACATTTCCCTGTGCTATTGAGATTTGGATTTAATGCCTGTTTTAATGAGGATGTCGTTCCTACTTTCCGCTTGATTGAATATTAAAGCTTGTAGACACATCATTAATTGCCACAGATATCTTGTGAAGTTTGCAGACAGTAAAACCAACATTTCTCTTGCTGCTCACATCTTTCTAAACTTGTACAAGAAAACAAAGTAGATACACCAGAAATCCAACCTACTACCCAATTTTCTATGTGTTTCAGTGTCCCATAATTTACATTAAAAAACATTTACTACATTGTAATCTGAAGAATTCTAATCCTTGTGAAGTAGTCATTTGGCGAGAATAGGAGGATTGGAATACACATAGAGTCCAGCCTTCTCAGCTCTCTGACAAACATCCACCTTGTACCTGCAAACCCCAGTTATCCTGAAGGAGGGCTAGCACAAGAAATCATGTAAGAGACTTGCTTCGACCTGCAGTCACCTTCCAGATTCTCTACCCGTGAGAAGTGCCCCCTGGCACTAGAACCCATGGCTCAGCAGTGCCCTCTCTCCACTCCCCGTGCTCACACTCCCTCTTGGGGTCTCTGATTTCTTGTCTCTGCTACAATAGCAGGGTTTTGTAGAGTCTAAAGTAGTGTGGTGGCTTTGCAGGCTGTGATCACTCTTCCTCCTCTGTACCCTGCTTTGCTGGGGTTTCAGAGCTATCTCCAGTCCGGTGTGCTGCACTTTGTTATGCTTCTCCAACTGTATTTTCTAGCAAGACACAGACTTTATAAGAGAATTCATTTCCATGCCTGAAAATGTGCATAGCATAGCTATGGCACAGAGAAAATCTTCAGATATCACCACTCTGCAGAGACAGGTAATATTACAGTGACTTTGCCTTTTTAAGGTCATCACGTTTGTTTGCCCCATGATGGACACTGTTTAGGCCAAACTGTCTGAATTTTCCATGCCACAGTCCTTGTGGTATTGGTGGATGTTATCATGGGGGCTCTCTAAGCTCCATCTAACCTGTTAAGAAATGCTCTTATCCATTTGTTTTTTCCACATAAGTGACATAAATGGATAATAAGCTGATTGATATTATTAATTAATAAATTAATTAAATTTGTTATATAAACTAAAACATTGGAATTTATTAATAACTGAAATATTTTATTTTATTTCAGAAATAATGGGGAACCAAAAAAGGAAAGTTACACAATAGAAAATAATAATTGGAACCATGTCATAATTTTTTCTAGAAAAGGTTATGTGCAGTATATATAAATATATAAATGAGTTGTAGAGCAAATATTTCTCACCTTATTTGCAAAAGATTATGGAAGAGTAAAGGTAAATAATACTTTAAAAACATGGAACATTTCTATCATTTCTATACAAGAAGCAAGTTTTCATGAATGATGAGCACACTGGGCACATAGGAATTGTGTGGTCAACTGTCAAGCTCCCACTTACAAAGCAAAGATTCATGCACTCATCAAATAGAAAAATCTATGAAAGAGAACAAAAAAACCAGCTTGATGTTCTCTTTAATGACTTATTTACTACCTGTATCTAGTCGTTCTTTATCTCCTGATTCTCAGATGTTCTTATTCTCTAGTCCACATATTTTCTTGTATTTTGTATACTCTGTACTTGATAATGAAAGATGAAAGCCCAATGTGAACTCCACAGCTCTGTTCTGAACTCCAGACTGCATGGCAAGTCCATTGAGTTCTATAGTCTTAGAGATCTGCTTAATTTAGTTAGTTGAGGTGTGCGATTTTTAAAATTATTTACAGCAGTTTTATTTTCATTGTAAGCTTGAAATAAATTAATTTTTAAAAAGGAAAGATTAAAATGAGTTCTATATCTACAGTTCCTGTGATTTGAAGGCTTTTTGATGTTGAGCATGGAAAATAGGCAGTTTTAGAGCACAGATATTTTATATGAGAACAAAATCTCTCTTATTGGGTACCACATTCTAGTTACCGTTTATAATAGCTATCTCGTACTTCCTTTGTAGGAATTCCATAATAATTTGAATCAAATCTTCCTCCACAGAGAAGTGGTGTCTAACTTACTGAACCACAGTTTAGAACAATATTGTTTTTAATGAGTCATTCTTCTTTGCAGAAGGACATATGGCCTCTGAACCCCAAATTACAACCACCTCTTCTCAGTAATTAGAGAACCAAAATAAAACACAGACGCATACAGCTTTTTAGTTTGTTTGTACATTCACAGTGTCTTTCGTAGAGTTGTGTGCACAAACTGCATGTGTGACCTCTTTCAGTGTCCTCTCTGTGAACAGTTTTGATCTTCTCTGACAAGGAGGTCAGGGTGCTTTAATGGAGAACAACTGTAGAGTAAAGTGGGAGGTAAAAGTTTATTACAGAAGAGTTCTTAAAAATGAAGAGATTGGCAGGTAGATCTATTAGCGTATGGCCTATTAGCCAGCCCCTCCCTCATTCCTTGACCTCTCTTCACTCTTTTATGTTTCTTATTCTACCAGAAAACGTATTACACACAGACATTCCACAGAAAGGACATTGCATCTAAATCAGTATTTAAGACCATAAGAAGAGAGTTGTGAGGTTTAAAAAATGTCCAAGAAACAAGAATAGTTGCTTCCTGTTACGTTACTTACCTTAATTGTGCCTTAACAATTATTAATTGATTGCATGGAAATGATCTGAAAGGACAGAATCCTCACAAAAATAGAAAGCATATTTATTTCTCTTGTTTGTAACCAACTAAATAAATATGACCACAAGAATGACATTTGATGATAGTCATATGAATACTTAAAGAAGAGGGTCTAACAGACAGAATGAGTCATCCCTAAAGGATGGTTGGTAAAACAAATTTCTCCACTTCTACAAATCACTGTCAAATTTACCTAGGTAATAGAGAAAATACAAAAACTGATGAAAATGTGTGTGTTCAACCAGAAAGGGAAAATGAAGTCACATGTTTGATACTATTACATTTATTTTATATGCGTATACATAAGGAAAATACTGTGAATTTATTTGAATTTTTGAATTAGGTTCCATATTTCTGTGGTTATTTAATCTTTTTAGAACTCTGACATGCATATTCTCATGTTGACATTGATGAAAGCTCTGTGAGTTATCCATGCCATGTACGTTAGTGTCCTTCAAATATCCATTCCCAAATCACTTATCTGGATTATGTGCAGGGCACCTGTGGTATCACTGCAATGACATCTGGTAGACACATGGGTTTTCAGGTCATCTGCCTTTGGGGAAGGAGCAAGGTCTTGGACATTTGTGTTTGACTGAGAACAGGGCTGTGATCTTTCGTGCCTGTTCTGTGCAGCTGTTATTAAGCAATCAAGCTCTACTTTTCCTTATTCACACTGAGGGAATTTATATCCATTTCTTATCTTCTGACATCTTTCCATCAATCACTCCGATATAAACACATACAGGGACATGAATATGAACACATATGCTCATACCCACATCAAATCTTTTGAGATATAAGCGCAATTCACAGTAACGAAATAATATATAATCTCCTTAGGTTTCCCGTTTCAATACTCTCAAAAGAAAGTGTGATAAAGCCTGTGCACTCACAACAGCAAATTTGCTCATGGCATTTCTTCTGTTGTTTCTATTGAAAATATAGATCATATAATTATCTCCCATTAGGTGCTGAATGATTTTGTTGATTTATCTTTGATTTGGATTTACTGTGGCAGTCTATAATCTCAGAAGGATAGATAAGGAGATGAATCTGGCTCAATATTAGCTACTAAGATAATCATCCTAGTACATGACAGGTCATCTGGCAAGTTACTTCCACGTGTTCGTTTTTGTATTTTCCAGCATTAATTTTTCTTTATAATTCATATCTTCCTGTCTTGTTGACATCTGTTTAATGTCTTTTAAAATACATTGGAATTAAAACATATATTACTTACATATGTATTTGTGTATGTGTTTATTTGTGTATGTATCTAGGGGCACCTGCGCAGACTCCACTACCTTAGTGTTGGGATATCTTCTTCTATTGCCTTCTCACCTTGTTTTGAAACAATGTGTTTTCTTTGGTTTTGTCTACATATATAGAGTTAGGACTTTATGTCTATCTGATGAATTGACATTTTTTGTAAAGTGTCCATATCTGATTCTATATCCAATATATTTCTCTATTTTTTTAGGTTTATGGATACCTTATCCATGACATTCATTATTTAATCAGCTAAAAACACATTCCATGTCTAAAACCAATTCTTAAAACTGTAAAGCTACACTTGAAGAGTTAGTACATTTATTCCAAAAATTTGTGGATGTTACAAGTAGCTTTAAATATGCAGTCCTATGGTATTTATGACATTCATATTTTACTTCAATTATCTATACCAGTCATCTCCAAACCTTCCCCATCCTCTGATTGAAACTGTGTCCATTAAACAACTCCCATTTTCTCTTCACAACTCCTGGGGTTCATCCTTCTTCTTACTGTATATATAAATTTAATTATTCTTGTTGCATCACATAAATTTCATCATATAAAGTGTGCCTTTCTGCATTTGGATTACTTCAACTGTATTATTTTCCGTGTAAATTCATGGTGTAAAATTTGTCACAGCATCCTTCCATTTTGGATATAAATGATGTACCTTTGCCTGCATACACACACACACACACACACACACACACACATATATATGTGTGTGTGTGTGTGTGTGTGTGTATTCTTTCATCAGTACACATTAGGTAGCTTCTACCATTTAGCTATTGGGAATGATGCTGTTAATGCTGCAGGTGTATTAGCAAATCCTTCAGATGTTATTTTCAATTAGGGGTGGTACTACCTAACCAGAAGAAAGTTGTTGAATTATACAACCGTTTCCTTTTTAATTCTTTGAGAAACTGTCAAGTTATTTTTGACAGTGGCTACAGATTTTGCATTCCCAATCAGAATATGTAAGTGTGGCAGGTTTAATACATTTATCTAAATGAAATTAATTACTATGTTATAAAATTGCCCTGAATTTATCTTGCTTCTGCTGTAGTTTGTTATTCACCAGTTGGTGTTGGTGGGTCTCCCACCCCAGGGTTCTGAGAATGCTCAAATTCATGACACCTTACACTAGAACTCAACAACAGTCCATTAGTCTCTGCTGTGTGCATCTCGGGAGGAAGGGCAAGCTATACCACAAGGTTTCACTTGAGGGCGCACTTGGAAGTGGAGTGCAACTAGGGTCACTAGGACATGGGCTTTGTAGTGTCAATAAGTTGTATAAGCTCTATCACCCAGGAGAGAATGTAGTTACCCTGCTTAAATAATTCAGCCACAAGAAAAATGGAACTCACCACTAAGAAATAAGTAGGAAATACACAGAAAGTCAATGGTACAGAAGGCTGCCTGAGTAGGAGACTTTATCCAATGCAGCATAATGGGAGGGGAAAAAAAACCTAGCTTTTGAGCAGTATGAGTGCATTTGCTAGATATGTAATCACACCCAATATCTGATGAGGATTGACTTAAAGAAGAAAGTGTTTCTTTGCCTCAAGGTTTGAAGGTACATTATCACAGCAGGGAAGTTTGGTGGCAAAGATGGCTCATGGATGTGGATCGGTATACTCATTGGGCAGCTGTGCACATCTGGGTTGATCAGAAAGCGGGGAGTGGTCAGGATAAGCCAGACATTAAAATTTCACATCCTGCTGGCAGTGAGTCATTTCCTTCAGCAAAGCTCCTAAATGTCATATGACACCCCTAAAAAGCACCACCTGCTGAGGACTGGGCAAGGGCAAGGGAGTCAAGCACATGGGCCTGTGGGGAACAGTTCACATTAAACAACCATAACACAGATTATATCACACCCCAATTCAGGCCTCACATCTCAATGACATTTGGGAGAGAATTTCTTCCATTTTTTTCTTGGGAACAAACAAAATTGATGTTGAAATATTTAATTTTGAGTCATGTTGCAGTGACTGGGTAGAAACAAACATTTTTACTCTAAAAGTAAGAGCGTAAGAAAGCTGATCTTTTAGCACAGAATGTTATCTCTAAGCTGTGCATATAATTATTATATACTTTGCACAATCTCATATTGTGTACTACCATACATTTACAGGAAAAGGTAAATTCTACTAAATTATTTTGATTGCATTTTAACCTTCAGTCCCCAAACATACATACATGTACTGTATATATATATATATATATGCTACATGTGTATACATAAAACTATGTATATGTATGTACCAAAACAATTGGGGCATCCATCTTAAATATCTCTCCTTCATGCAAATGTATGATGATTGCTGCTTTGAGGTAGGTTTTGTGATTATTAGAGTTATTAGCTGCATTAACTTGGCTATTTTCTCAAACTTCATTTTAATTTGAAAGAACTGTTGAATAAAAGATGGATTACTTTTTAGACTGGAGTGACTGGGAGATAGCTTGTCAAAAGTAAATGGAATAGGTAGATTGGCACAGTTAGTAATATGTGCACCATGCATACACAGGGTCCTGTGTTTGATTCCTGCAGCGCACATTTTAAATGGCAGGTGTGGTGGTGCACCTTTGTAATCTCTGTGCTGGGAGGCACTGACTGGTTCATTCCTGCTCAGCCAGCCTAGCGGAATTGGCAAATTCCAAGTGAAAGTCAGAGCCTGTCTCATAAAATTGAGGGTCTGGAGAAATGGTTCAGTGATTAAAAGCACTCACTGCTCTTGAAGTGAACCCAGGTTTAATTTCTAGCACCCACATGGTGGCTTACAACCATCCGTAATTTCAGTTTCAGGGGATTTGATGCCTTCTTCCTATTGCTTTGGACATTGGGCACATATAGGTTGCGCAAGCATACAGGCAAACAGAACACTCAAACACTACAATAAATTCTTAAAAAAATATAAACCTAACAACAACCAAAAAATTGATGGCACCCTAAGATCCTAAGGAACAATCCCAATGTGGGATTGTGAGACCCACACACAGGATTACCAATGCATGCATGCACACACACACACACACAGAGAGAGAGAGAGAGAGAGAGAGAGAGAGAGAGAGAGAGAGAGAGAGAAGGCGAGTGAAAGAAATTGGCCTCTTCAAAGAAAAGAAACACTAGGTTTATCCCAGAGAGGAGATTAGCACTGCAAGAAAACCTTTGAATTATGGAAAACTTATAGCCGCCACTGAAAGCTTGTCAGTCCTGCAATATGTAAAGAACATTCTAGTGGGAGTGACATTTAAAATGTCTTTTTTGGTTAGTATATGAAACATAGCAACCTTTAGAAAATCTGGGTGACTTGGAACATCCAGTGATTTTCAAAACACTTTTCATACGCACACACACACAAAACACCCATGCACAGAATACCACTGGAGAGGAATATAATAAAATGTGGACAGCTTACTGCTTCAGTTTTTCTAGTGCCCACTGCAGTTAATGTTTAAGGTATCATCACTTAAATTTGAATGTAATGTCAAAGAATGACATCAACAACTACCTAAGCAAAATAGTATTCTGTTTTTAAACTGCCTGTATAAAGCCAGCTAATTTTTCTTTTATCTCAACATAAACAACATATTTTAAAGGTTTAAATACAGGGACAGACACAGTTATCCAGCTGTTTTCTGCTAGAATATATGTTGAAAAAAACAGAAAACATGTAAAATAATCACCAGACTCATCTGATACGCTTTCCTTGGAAAAATTTGTATTTTCTGTAAGAAATTACAGTAATCTATAGTGAATTTATTATTGTTTTCCAACGATGAACAATGAATGCATACTTCAAGTGTTTTTTCTTGTCTATAGCAATTATATTCATAGATATAACCCTTATAAAATCTCCTCAACTACCTAAACAGTTAATAGGAAAACATAAAATCTTATATCAAAACGTGAGAACTTCTGCCCATATGTTATTGCTGGATAGCGTATCATTTATATTTTTACCCACTTGATATGCAAACATTTTCTACTTTTCAGAGGTATAATTTGTGAGTCTTTGCCTTAATATTATGCACAATGATAGCAAGGTTGCTGTGTGCACTGCCTTGCCACTAAGCATGTAAATAAGAAGAGTCCTCAGTTGACTTATATCTAATTTATACGTTCATCAAATATTTACCCAATGCTGTAATGTGTCAGTCAGTGTTTTGGATTTATGACAGTCTCAAAGAGAGCAGGTACACCATCTCATCTTATATGAAGTTATTTCAGAAACAATTTTGTTTAGTTTGATCTTTCAAAAAATTATGGAACCAAAGAACTTATGTTTAGATTTAAACACTGCCTTTAACAAGGGGCAAGTCATATACACCATAGAGACGCTTGTCTGGTGGCTTTGTTACGGCCCAATAAGTAGAACTGTACAGGGATAAGAAGGGCATCTGCTTCATCCAGAGTGGACCTTTCTTCAAAGAAATCTCAACCCCTTTCATAATCTGGCCTGATTTAGCAAATTTGATAAGACAAATGTCAGCAAGGAGAAGTAACCAGGCCACCTGGTTTCTGAAGAACAGCTTCCTGTGTTCAGATAAAACTCTGAAACTTACATTCATGTTCTTGAAAAATGGCTTCCCTCCTTTTAATCTCAATTTTTGCTTTTGATGGAAATAAATACAGAAACTAGCTGGAAAATGTGCAGAAAGTCTCCATGAAATTGCTTCCCCTCAGGGATCAGGGAAAACTTTGGAAGAGGCAGAAAGATCCAGAGGGGATGGAAGACACCAAGGAATCAAGGCCCTGTAAATGCAGCAGGACCGATACATTTATAGACTCCCAGACTGCAGCAGCATGCACACGGCCTACACAGGTCTGGGCAACATGGGTGCCATCACTGAGAGGGAAAGTGGACACAAGCTCACGTCATTAACCTTGTAAACAAAAAATTAATTTTCTTTGACCAAGCCTCAATGAGTAGACAAACCACTATTAAAGAAAGACTGTATGCCCAGCAGTAGACAGAATGAACTCATCAACATTTTAGAGGTTATTTGCATCATAATGCTTTCTCAGGGACTTTTATGTTGGTAGCTTTGAAGGTCATTACATATATATTACATTTTCTGCTTTTTTTGTTTTTGTAGAATTTCTCTGTGTGAATATGTGTGCATATGTATATTTCTTTAGCTCCTTTTTCTCTGTTTGCTTGTTTTGCCATATTCCTCTGGTTGTTTGTTTTTATTTTATCTTATATTACTTTATTATTATTCTTTAGATGTCTGTTTGTCTACTAACTAGAGAGAGACTTGGAAGGGAGGGAAGGTGGGAGGAACTGGGAGGAGTAGGAGGGCAAACTGGAATCAGAATATTATATGGAAATCTACTTTCAATAAAAGAATAATAGAAAAAATGAAATGTGCCATTATGCCTAAACACTATATAAGTGCCTGCTACATGTGTGTGTGTGTGTATATAAAGTCAGCATATATATCTTTTGTTTATTCATTATAAATAATTTGGACACATAAGCATTCATTCTGGTGTATGTTTGGGGAAAAAAATCATGTCCTGAGAAGGTTCTACTGAAAAGGGGAGAACAAACTACCAAGTATGTTCGTAGAATACCTTCACTTGAATCCTGGGTGTCAGTTGGGTTGGTCTGGAGCTTGTGGCAGTCTCAAGTCTCAGTCTCTCAAGTTCTGAGACTACAGGTATATAACACTACATCTGTCAAAAACATCGCTCTTGACAAAATCAAGGTAATAGATGGGCACTCATGCTGGGCGAATCTTGTGCTGAGAGGAATGAATGCAAATATGTTATGAACTTTTTGCCACTTAACATAGACACTTATCAAAATTGTAGGTGACATAAAGCTAAAGATACAATGTGTTGGCTAGAAGCAGTAGTATCTAAAATAAACTCCATAATTTTAATATTGGGTCAAATTCTACTGAATTAAATTTCATCTAAAAGTATATATTTTGATTTTGAGCATTAAAAGAAGCATATATACTCGAGGAAGTTATAAATTATCAGCTTAATATTGGTCAAGTAATAAGTCACAGAAACTCCATCAATATAAATTGGGCTCTATTTTTAGTACCATGGCATCTTTATCATTTAAGGTGATGGGGATTAGCTTAAGTGGCAATACTTCATGATACTTTCAGAGAACAACAAAAAAAAAAGTAGGACATATTTCCACAGAGCAACTTTGAAACCTAGTGTACTTGAAACTGCCATCTTAGGAGCTGAGGAGTGTGACAATGATAACTCATCCTGATCCTGTATCTTCTCAACACGTCCACAGTCCATTGCACTCACTCTGCCTAGCATCAGGCATGTCAGTGTTGGAGCAATTATACCAAGCATCCCAAGGTGGTTACTGAACTCCCAGTTTTGCTTCAGTTCTTCTTTACTTGATCAGAAACATTCTTCTTTCAACTAACCAATTTTAGGATTTTTTTCTTTTAAAAATAAAAATTATATTTATGTGAGCTACATTTGTGTCGATGCCCACAGAAACCAGAAAGGGTCATCTGGTTCCCAGAAGGTGAAGTTACAGGCAGGGATAAAGTACCTGGTGTGTGTGCAGCCCATTAAACCTGAGTCCTCTGCAAGGGCAGTAAGTACATTTAAGAGCAGAGCCATCCCTCTGGCCTCAAGTAATTCTTCTTTTAAGTTTTAATTTCTCAGATCCTAGTCATTATCAGATCTTAATTGAGTTTGACCTTTTGGATTTCTTTGCCTCAAAAATCACAGACGGAATTCAAGGAATTCTATTCAGAGTAGATGGAGAAATGACTCAACTTCCCTTGGAGATGCAGGCTCTTAAAACTTGCTGGAAATAGCCTTCAAGGGCAAATCTAAAATGCAAATGAGAAGATTAATGGGAGGCTCTTACTAAAAGCAACTTCCAAGTAGCTAGAGTCATCTAATGTGATTGCAGTGAGCTTGTCTAAGTACTAAGGATTTCCCCACTTCTACAGATGTATCAAGAGAAATTTCTTCTACTTATGGTGTTCTTGAATCAATAATTAAACAGAAAAATACAGTCTTTTATTCTGGTTGATATTTGTAATTCCAAGTATAGATATTCCCTTATAGCCACTTTCATTTTGAGGATGGGAAAATAAGTGAAGGGGCTCAGTATGCAGTTCAGTGTTAGAGCGATTGCTTAGTACACATACATCCATAAGCTTAGTCCCTGGTTCTACAAATAAGATAAAATAAAACAGAAGATAATTAATTTCTCTTTCTTAGGGACTGAGGAGGTGGCTCAGTGGATAAAGTGACAGCTCAGCAAACCTAAGAACTTGGACCTCCAACACACACATAAAAGCAAGACATGGTGCTGCCTGCCTTGAGCCAAGTTCTGGTGAAGGTAAAAACAGGTGGGTCTCTATAGATGTCTCATTAGCCAGCTTGCCTTGCTGAAACAGTGATCTCCAGCTTCACCGAGAAAACCTGTCTTAATAAAATGAGTGGAGAATGAGAAAAGAAGCTAAGCCTCCTACACACACACCCACACACCCACAAAAGAATTGTTCTTGGTCAGTCCAGTGACTTTTCTAACATTAGCAATTAAAAGAAGAGACTCATAGCAATTCAAGCTAAGGAAATAGTGTGTAGAAAATAACATGTGGAATATTGTTGCCTTTATTAATTTTCTTTGAACAGAGGTTAAAAAGTTCTTATCTCAGAAATGAAGAGAAATCACCATCCCTGACTTCAAACTCTACCACAGAGCTATAGAAACAAAAAAACCTTGGTTTTGGTAGAAAAATAGACATGTGGATCAGTGGAATCGAATGGAAGACCCTGACAGAAATCCATACACCTATGAACACCTGATTTTTTGACAAAGAAGCCAAAATTATAAAATGGAATAAAGAATTCATCTTCAACAAATGGTGTTGGCTCATAACTGGATGTTGACATGTAGAAGAATGAAAATTGATCTGTATTTATTACCCTGCACAAATCTCAAATCCAAGTGGATCAAAGTCCTCAACATAAATCCAGTTGCACTGAACCTGATAGAAGAAAAAGTGAGAAGTAGCCTTGAACACATTGGCACAGGAGACTAGCTCCTGAATATAACCCCAGGAGCACAGACACTGACCTAGACAATTAATAGATGAGTCCTCCTGAAACCGAAAAGCTTCTCTCTCTCTCTCACTCTCTCTTTTTTTTTTTTTTTGGAAGAGGTAATCTTAATTGAGAAAATATCCCCATATAGTTTGCCTTATAGGCAAATCTGTGGGTAATTTTCTTTTTTATTTATTTTTCATTGTTTTATAAATAATACCATTCAAGATTTCCACTTCCTCCCCCCTCCCATTTTCATTCCCCTCCCCCCCTCTGTCCCTAAGAGATGGCATAGTACCCCGCCCTGTGGGAAGTCCAAGGCCCTCCCCCCTCCATCCAGGCTTAGGAAGGTATGCATCTAAATAGACTAGGATCCCAAAAAGCCAGTACATGCAGTAGAGACAAATTTCAGTCTCAGTCTGGCCCAAATGTCAGTCACATTCAGAGGGTTCAGTTTGATCCCATGCTCTTTCAGTCCCAGTCCAGCTGCATTTGGTGAGCTCCCAGTGGATCAGGCACACTGTTTCAGTGGGTGAAACAACCCCTCGTGTCCTGGGTCCTGACTTCCTTGCTCATATTCTCCCTCCTGCTCTTCAACTGGACCTTGGGAGCTCAGTCCAGTGCTCTGATGTGGGTCTCTGTCTCTATCTCCATCTGTCGCTGGACGAAGGTTCTATGGTGATATTCAATATAGTCATCAGTCTGACTCCAGGACGGCCAGTCCAGGCATCCTCTCCTCCACTGCCCAGGGTCCTAGCTGGGGACATCCCTTTGGACACCTGGGAGCCCCTCTAGAGCCAAGCCTCTTGCCAACCCCAAAATGGCTCCCTTAATTAAGATATCTTCTTCCCTGCTCCCATATCCATACTTCCTCCCTCTCAACCATCTCACTCCCCCATGTTCTCCCCAACCCTCCCATTCTCCCTTCTCTCTCTCCCTCTCCCCTTCCCCCCACTACACTCCACCCCCATGTTCCCAACTTTTGCCTGGCAACCTTGTCTGCTTCCAGTTTCCAGGAGGATCTATATATGTTTTTCTTTGGGTTCACCTTGAAAAGCTTCTACAAAAATGAATAAATAAATAAATAAAATAAAATAAAATAAAAAATAAAAATATAAAGACACTGTAAAATGGCAGCCTGCAGAGTGGGAAAAGATCCTCACCAACCCCACATCTGACAGAAATCAGAGAAACATCACCCTTCACAGTAGCCACAAATAGCATAAAATATCTCAGAGTAACTCTAACAAAGCAAGTGGAAGACTTGTATGATAAGAACTTTAAATCTTTGAAGAAAGAAGTTGAAGAAGACACCAGAAAGTGGGAAGATTTCCCATGCTCTTGGGTAAGTTGAATTAACATAGTAAAAATAATAATCTTACCAAAAGCAATCTACAGATAAAACAACTTCTGAGATATCATCTTACACATGTCAGAATAGTTAAAATAAAAAAACAATTATGACAGCCTTTGTTGGAGAGGATGTGGCATAAGGGGAACACTCTTCTACTATTGGTGGGAATGCAAACCTGTACAGCCACTTTGGAAATAGATATGGCAGTTTCTTAGAAAATTGGAAATCAATCTACCTCAAGGCCCAGGTATAACAGTTTTATGCAAAAACCCAAAGGATGCACAATAATACCACAAAAATACTTCCTCAAATATGTTCACAGCAGCATTATTTGTAACATCCAGAACCTGAAAACAACCTAGATGTTTTTCAACTGAAGAACAGATGAGGAAAATGTAGTACATTTACACAATGTACCAATACAAAATGAAGTATTACTCAGCAAGAAAAAAATGACATCATGAAATTGGTAGGCAAATGGATGGCATTAGAAAAACCGTTCTGAGTGACTTAACCCAGACACAGAAAGACAAACATGGCATGTACTCACTTAGAGGTAGTTATTAGGAATAAAGTATAGGATAACTAACCTACAGTCCACAGCCCCAGAAAGGCTAAATAACATTGAGAACCCAAAGAGGGATGCATGAATTTCCCTGGGATGGGGAAGTAGAAAATATCTCCTGGGTAAACTGGGGGCAGGGGTTGGGGGATGGAGGGATGGAAGAATGGAGGGATGGGAGCTAGAGGGAGCAGGTTGGGCTGGCTGGGTGTGGGAGGCAGGATGGAGGCAGGATGGAGGGGTATAGTAATAAGAGATGTCAGGATGAGGGGGCATTTCCGGGTTAGAGAGAACCTGTTGCCAGGGGAAACCCCAGGAATCCACAAAGATGACCCCATATAAGACTTGTAGCAATACTGGGGAGGGTGACTATCTACTTTAAGCAGATTGGTGACTTTTTTAATTGTCATCAGAGATACTCTGTCCACTAATGATTGAAGCAGAGGCAGAGATCCACAGAGAAGCACTGTGTAAGCTCTGATAGTTTTGCCGAAGAAAGGAAGAAGGGATTGTACCAGTCAGGTACGTCATGATGGGGGAACCCATAGAGACAGCTGACATGAGCTCACAGGAGCTAATGGAAGGTGGACCAACTGTCAGGGAGCCTGCATGGGACTGACCTAGGCTCTTTTCATGTGTGTGACAGTCATGTGGCTTGGTCACTTAGTAAGGCTCCCAACTGTGAGGGCAGGTGCTTAGCTAGCTTTTGGTTACCTATGCTATATTACCTGGCCCTGACCCAATGTAAGGGGAGGAGCTTGATCCTGCCTCAGCTTGATGTGCCATGCTTTGTGCAAGCCCATGGAGGCTTGTCCCTTTCTGAATGGAGATGGAGGAGTGGTGGATAGGGAGGGGTGTAAATGGGAAAGGGGAGCATAGAGGAGGGAGGAGAAACTGGTTAGTATATAAAAATGAAAACAATGTTCTTTAAATAAAAAGAAGAAGAATGGAGTGGTGAACCAATGAGAGGTCTAACTTGAGGCACATGCTACAAGAAGGAACCCATGCCCCACACTTCCTGGAACCGGAAGCTGGATGACTCAGGGGCACAGGGTAGAACCAAAAGTATTGGCAAAACCAACCGTCCAAACAAAAAAGTCAATAAACTTATTTCTAATGATATCTGCTGTATTCATGGACCAGAGCCTAACATAATCCTTATCAGAGAGGCTTCGTCTAGCAACTGATAGGAGTAGATGCAGACATCTACAGGCAAACACTACAGAGAGCTCCAGGAAGGCTGCAGAAGAAGAGTGAGAAGAAGATTTGTGGGAGCAAGGAGGGGTTATGAACATCAGGAGAACATGGTGGCCCAACAAAATCGACTAGGCAGTGATCCTGGAGACTCTCAGAGGCTGAAATAATACTCATGGAGTCTACATGGGTCTGCGATAAGTCCCCGCATAGATGTTGTACAGCTTGCTGCTTTTGTGGAACTCCTAATGGGGATGTGGTGTTCTTTCTGACTTTATCTCCCGCATTAGGACGACTCTTTTCCTCCTACTGAGTTGCCTCTTCCAGCCTTGAAATTGGGTCCGGAGGATTTGCGTAGTCTTATCGTATCTTCTTGCTATGCTATGTTCTGTATATATCCCTGGGAGGCCTGCTTATTTTCTGAAGGGAAATGGAGGAGAAAGCAGTGGATCTTGGGGAAGAAGGGAGGTGAGTCCGGGAACTGCGAGAAGTGGAGGCTGTGGTGGGGACATATTGTATGAGAGAAGAACAAATAGAAAGGAAACATTCAAAATGAAAAAAAAAAAGAAATAGACTCTTTAAAATAATAAAATTAAGTGTAGAAAGACAGCTTGGTGTTTAACGTTTATTATCTGCATCTTAGAGTCTAGAGCTGGTTCCCCAGAAACTAAAAAAAAATAAAAAAAATGTTAGCTACAATGATGCATACTGGAAACCCCAGAACTGGGAAAGCAGGGACCTGAGGATACCCAGGTCTCACTGAATAGCCAGTATAGCTCAATCGGAAAGCTCCCAGTCACTGACAGGTGGTTTCTTAAGCAAGAACACTCTTGTACATATATAAAATAGTGATAAAACTGGTTACCAGTTAAGCAACACAATTTAAACTCTAAAGACCTTTAAACAATTAAGATATAAACAGAATTTTGTATATTTGCATTACATATTATAGTCATGTAATTTTCTCTCTCTCTTGAAGCATATTAAGAAGTCTTAAACAAACTAGTATATTACAATATTAGACTCAGATTAAATAAAATTAGATATAAAGTATTTTAGTAGGTAAATGTTGAAAACATGAGTTAAACAGAACTGAAAAAAATCTGTCGAAGTATAAGAAATGCATTTTTGAGATATCTCCAATTCTATATAAACTGTTTTTTCTATATTAGATGTTGAATGGATATGTATCCCTTTTATTACATAAGAATTAATAGTTGACTAAAATTTTTTTCATTTGCACTTTTGTAAGTTTAAAAAAACAATGTTGTAAGAAGCTTCTCCCAGTAGACATGAGTTATTGGATTCATATCTCAAAATCCGATGAGGGATATCTTCCTTAGATATTGCTCAGGGAAACCCTAGGTGCCCTCAAATCAGTGAGGACTACTGTCGTTGCTTTTAGACAGCCACCGTAACAATATAGTAAGAGTTTATTGATGAAGAGACAGCAAATCAGTTCCATAGGGAAAAGGAACTATTCTGGATGCTTCTTCTGTGAGGGCTGAAGGCACTATACAGGACCCTTGAAAAGGAAACACATCAACCAACTTACCTAAAGGTGGACTCTGCTTGCTGTAACACCGACTTGACAGACCAGATGTGTCCACTAAGGAATTAGTAGCATGGCTGTTACAGAAGTCATTGAATGCTTTCAGACTGGATTTGGATTTGAGACTTTTCATACAGGAATGTTGTTGGTTGTTTTTACTTTTTGTTATTTGACGTTTTGGGGGGGTCCTGCCACCCAGCTCCCAAATAAATACACACGGAGTCTTGTTCTTTCTTATAGATGCCAGTCTTTGAGTGGCTTGTTTCTAGTCAGCTTTTCTTAACTTAAATTATCCCATCTATCTTTTGCCTCTGGCCCTTTATCTTTTTTTCCTTCTGTATACCTTTATTTACTTTTTACTCTGTGGCTTGCTGTGTAGCTGCATGACTGGCTCCTGCAGTCCTCCCCCTTATCTCACTTTCCTTCTTTTCTCCCTCTCTTTTTCTTTCTTTTTATTCTCTCTGCCTGCCAGCCCCACCTGTCCTTTCTCCTGCCTTGCTATTGACCATTCAACTATTTATCAGACCAATCAGGTATTTTAGACAAAGTAGCACAGCTTCACAGAGTTAAATAAATGCATCATAAAAGAACACAACATATCATTACATCATTAAACAAATGTTCCACAGTATAAAGAAATTTAACCCATTTTAAAATAATATTCCCAAACACAGGAGGCAGTTCATATCTGGTATTGTAAACCTTTTAAAGTTCATGGCTGGGAAGGATAAATCATAATGGGGGAATTTACAATCATTGATTTAATAGGTGAATACACTGTTAAATTGCCTTTTAAATATTTTGTTTATACTAGTAGAGTAGTTTTGATTTCAATGTTGGAAGATACTTTTCTTTTTGCCATATGTAGCATTCAATGGAAATTCATGTAACTGATAAAAAATGCTAAACAGACTGTGGATGCTCAGTCCTAAATGGGATATTGATAACTAAAAGGCTCAGAAAACATTGTATAAGAGGGAGCATAAAGAATGTGCAAATATGAAGATGGAGATGAACGCTGTGAAATGCTGTGTTCTTGAAGTGGCAAGACTGTCACACCCATAAACTCAAAGCAGCTAGTTACTTGCACAAAACATGCACAAAATGAAACCAGAAAACAGTCTGGGAATGAATGAAGGATGCTTTCAAGAGGCTCCACCCCAGCTGTGGGGGTACTGACTAACTAATGGCAGCTGGGGGAAGAGGAGTAATTTTCTTCAGGAATATGGACCCTGGTTGGTTGTTCATGCAGACAATGCTAATAAGAATGAGTGGGTGATAAAAAGAGAAAAAAATAAAAGAAGGAAAAAAGGAAAGAAAAAGAAAGAAAAGAAGGAAGGAAGGAAAAAAGAAAGTTAGGAAGAGGACATGATGTTGGGGTGGGATATATTGAGGGGGCCAAGATGAGTTGTTTGAAAAATATGTTTAAAACAACAATCAAGATGATACATGTGCATGAAATTGTCAAAGAATAAGTAAACATATTTTTAGAATAATTTATGTCAGAAGGCATTTCATATCTCAGATTCTTCATACTTGAAAGCATGGCCCAAAGCTCTTGTAACAATGTGTCATTTTTTGGCACTCTAGCTATTTTAAATTTTAACTGTGAGGACCTTAAAGAAAACATCAGTAGAAACGCTACTTAGGGTAGCATCCAAGGGAAGGAAACTTATATGTGTATATACATATATTCATGTGTTACCTAGCAACATTGACGGGAAGGGCATGTATATTATGTATATCCATAGAATTATAACACTGAATGTAGAGCATACAACCTAGGTTACTGAAAGTCCTCTCTGTGGTTTGTCCCATGCCAGTTTCGCACTTCAGCACACATTTCTTATAATGTTTCTCTTACTACCCTGTGTGTGTAAACAACATGTGTGCCTTCATTGAAAACAGCCTTGCCATGAAGTTTACCATCCCATTTCCCATTTACTTCTCTGAATAACACCATTATTATTATTATTATTATTCAAGTCATTATTGCCTAGATATTTATAACTAAGCATCTCATATCTACTCCAACATTCTTGTCTAACTTACAGCACATGGTCATTATTTGGTAGATACTGAGACAAATATATTTTTCTCCAGTAGAGCTTAACAGCTTCTATATGCCTTTTCAAGTATCATGTATTAAGTGTCTGCTTAGGCAAGCACTTTATTGAAAAGCACGGATACAATATACCATATTGACTGCAATGGCTAATTTTGTGTGTCAACTTGGGTGGTCCATAGAGCCCATATTTGGTTCATACATCATTGTAATTATGCGTCATTATTCTAGATGTTTTCATGGGGCCAATTTGGATGCAATATAGATTTAAATTAGTTGATTTTGAGTAAAGCAGATTGCTTTCCATAATGTGGGTGGGCTTTTCTAATCACTCAAAGCCAGAATAGCACAAAAGGCTGACCTCTTTCCTGGAAGAGAGAGTACTCCAGCAGACGGCCTTCAGACTTCGTCTGCAACATTGGCTCTTCTTGCATCTACAGCAGATGTTAGGCCTGCTGGCCTTGCCTATCATAGCTCTCTCTTCTAAGCCTTCTGATTTCTATAAACCAGTCTTCGGAACAAATCCCTCTTAGATGGAAATCCAGGTAAATGTAAATATAGACATAGAGGCACACACACACACACACACACACACTACTGGTTCTGGTTCTTTATAGAACCCTGCTTTCTATGGGTAACACTCATGTTACCTGTTGTTAAGAAGCTCTTTACTCAGCGCGAGGGTGCCCAAACTGATAATTAATTGTAACCTACCAGTGTTAGAATATATATGACTAATGCTTTATGAATGAGTAGCTTGGCTGAAAAGAAGTTGCAAAAGCTTTGTCTTAAAACATTCATAGGCCCATAATAGATGGAGGAGTTTGTTTTGTATAAGAGGCTACACATACCAGAAAGAAGACAAATGGCAACGCAGTTTGGAACAAAATTACTAATTATTATGTTGGAAAATTCAAAGTGGATGAGAGGCAGATGCTTACTCCAAGAAAATGGGTCACAGTTCTGAAGCCTAAACAAATGGAACACACAGTTTTAGTCATACACACACACACACACACACACACACACACACACACACACACACACACACAGAGAGAGAGAGAGAGAGAGAGAGAGAGAGAGAGAGAGAGAGAATACAGAAAAACTCCATATGAAATGGTCTATATAGATACTCAATTGTACTTTGTCTTTAGAGTCATTTGCTATTGCTCCTCATGATTATTTTAAATATCCTAGATTGTTGCATAGGACCATAGGTAATTGTTTATTCATTTTTTTCTTTCCATCATAATTTCAATTAATCTTTTATAATAGTACTTTTACTCAAAGTACTATTAATAGCCAAGTATTTTGTGACTTGCAAAAGAAGCTGCAAAAGAATGAATGAAGCTCTTTCCTATCTTCCATGCCCTTAATATCACAGTAAATATTTG
This sequence comes from Microtus pennsylvanicus, assembly GCF_037038515.1. NCBI lineage: Eukaryota > Metazoa > Chordata > Mammalia > Rodentia > Cricetidae > Microtus > Microtus pennsylvanicus. Next base: position 124,901,596 of record NC_134582.1, read on the forward strand.
GAAATCAGGAGGTAGCCCCTTGAGTGAAGTGCTGGTTGTGCTAGCCTAAGGACCTGAGTTCAGATCAATAGCACCTAGTAAAAAGCCCAGCATGGCATGTGTGCCTATAGTCCCAGCGTTAGAGGACAGAGACAGGTAGATCTAAGAGGCTTTCGTGACCAGTCAGTCTAATAGAAACAATAAGCTCAGGTTCAGTGTGAGAATCTGCCTCAAAATATAAATGTAAGGACTGGAAAAATGGCACAGCAGTTAAGAACACAGCGGGCCTCAGTTCAGTTTCCAGCACTGCCTATAATTCCAGATCCAGGGAGCTTCAGACCCTTTTCTGGCCTCTGAATGCACCTACATGCATGTGCATATACTCACACAGAGACAGACACACTGAAAACTAAGAATAAGATACATCTGTAAAAGTGTACATAAGTTTGAGTAGATTTTGAGGAAGACACCACAACATCAACCTCTGATTTCCAAACACACAAGCACAACAGATACACTCACTCACATCTAGGCACCCCCCACCCCCAAAAAACCTGGAGAACTTAATTTTTCCCAATTATTAGGATTCAGTTTATTTCTACTTTGATATGATATATCATCAGAATCATTCTATAGACCAGAAATTTTTATAGTGATGGCATAGCTAAACAAATATAGAGAAGAAAGTACTTCAGAACGGAAAGAGTTAAAAAATCACTGTTGAATAAAAATAAATACCTGCCATCTAGGTAAAAATGATCTTAATGGCATTTCCATTTTTAAAGTAAATATTAGAGTAAGAGTCATTAGGTAACATGATTTATTCTAAAATAACAGCAGGGATATGGAGATTTCATCGTAATTCTATAAGTAATGCCAAAGATTCACCTTCAGGAGTAAGCTAATTAGCTCATTAAAATCTCCTGTCTCTCTGAAAGCTGTTCTCCTTGAAGACTGTCAGCTGTGTGATTGAATGACAAGCAGGCTCTCTTGGTATTTTATGGATATGTGATCCTTGGCATTCCGTAATGAAACTGCTCTTCTCTGTTTGTAAGAGAACATTCAATTTTCATGGAAATGTCAGAAAGATTATATTGTTTTCTTCCATTTATTTGTATTGTTTTGGTCTGGGATGCATTTGAAAACCTTTCGACAGTATAGTTTGCAGTGGCTTCAATAGTCATAATACAGCTGGTACAGTTTGGCAGTGCTAATTTATTGTTAATGGACAAAGATAGGGATCTTTTTTCAAGAAGAAATCATGTGAGAACTATCAATTTCCAGTTAATGTCAGATCAGTTCAAGATTGTAGTGCTTTTATTCTACTTTGCCCCAAACGGTAAGAAAACATTCTATGATAGGATAATTATGTATGTATGTTTTTGTGTGCGTGTGTGGATTCATATGCACATGTACATATACACATTTTATGCAAATACATATATCATGCATGCTGCATGCCTGAAAGTTGATAGAGATTCAGTACATGTTTAATAATAAAATGAATAAATTCAGTAACTAGTCAATTCACATGTCAGAAATTTGATAGTTCTTTGTGTTTATATTTTCCTATAATTATATTTTCAATAAGCTTTGTCATTGGATAAAATAGTTATTTATAATGCAAGCTTACTCTGTTTGCATTTTGTTTAAACTAATATTGTGCTAGTTAATACCTAATCATGTTAAATCTTAATAAATAGTAGTTTAGACACTCATGTGAATTTAAGACAGTTTCTTGCAAAAGATGTTAACATGTGGGGGAAAGGAAGAAAAATCAAACAAAAATGTAGGAATGAGTAAAAGCCTATTGAACTTCAGCTAAAATAAATAAAACTCATCTATTATTTATTCATTCATACATATATTCAACTGTAAATGTTTATAAACTAACAAGATGCTAGAATAGAGAAGATACTGATGAATAAATATGACAGCAGGCATTAGCCAAATTTGTAAGTATAGACTGCTGTGGGAATATAAAGAAGGGTCCATAAGCCAATCTTTCTGAGTTCAAGGTGTCTTCCCTCAAGGGCATGCAGAATGTCACAAAAAATGTATTAACCAGAGGAATATTCATGAAGGGTCCAGACAGAGATTGTAAATTGCATCCAAGTCCCCTCTTTCATTTAGTCATGAACCATGGCCAGCAAATCAGCTGCAATAGGGTTTATGTCCACCCACTGAATCAAATACTTTGGTCCCAGCTGGAGGGCAGGCTGGTCATGAAGCTAAATTATCAATGATATACAATGAATAAAAGTGATGTATTTACTTAGTTAGTTACTTCATTAAGCATATAATAGTATAATGAGTAGGACCCAGCTTCGACTACAAGGTCAAATACCAACCCCTAAGAAGTGGAATACAAGAAAGACAGAAGGAATTCAGGTTGACGTAAATGAATTACTCTAGCACCATTGTGTTGTGCTTGGGGGACTATAGATCTTGCACAGAACCCAGTTGTGTGCTAGATTTGCAGGCTTCTGCTGTTCTTGAAAATGTGTGCTGGCCTTCTGACAACTACATGAAACTGAGAGAAAAGTACTAAACAAGCAAAGACACTTCCATTTTGATGGGGGACATATGTGTAGTTCTTAGTTTCTTAACCTGAATTCAAAATAAAGAGGCTGAGGAAAGAATTTGTGCAAAGGGCCAAAAATGAAATGTAGGACACAAACATTGAAGGATTTACTATCAGGATGGCTGACATTTTTATCTGCTTTTGGAAGGCTTTTCTGTCCTTTAGAATAACCAACTCTCTCCCCCAGATTCTTCTTTTTCTTAGCGTACCTAATCTAGTGATCTTTTCCCCCAACAAATTCTTGAAGTACAGAATTTGTTTACATTCACCAGTGCCTGCAAAATCTGAACCTGGACTCCAAGCCTTCAATTTTCTGTCAAATAGTTAATATGTTAGGATTTCTGAATATAATAAATTTTCCATTTTAAACATTCATCTGCAAGAGTTCCATACAATTCCTTGAGGACAGTGAAGTGTTTACACACTTAAAAAAGAGTCAAAATATTTTTAAAAGCAAAGTATATGCTACATTTATCATTATTTTTTGCTTAACATGTGCTTTGAAACTCTATAATCCACAGAGTCATAAAATTGGGCTCTTCATCTGCTTTCCTTGCCTGTCCCTGATACTTCCAGTCCATTGTCATTTGGACTGTACTGCACATGGTGATTGAACGTATTTGCAGCCTGCTGTTTTCATGGCTCGCTCATGTTCAAGATACTTTTCCCCTATAATTATGCCCCTGTCAACATCATTCACAACAGGCCCATCACTCACAATTGTATTAGCCTGCAGAAATTTCATATTGATATATTCAATCATTTCACTTTTCTGAAGTCAACTAAGTGCTTGTGAAACTTATGAAAAAACCTGCAAGCCTATGTTTGACTTCACCATTGGCCCACGAACTGGAGGTTAAGAAAGAATTCCACAGCACTGGATCATTCTTTCTTGACTTTTGGATTAACTCTTCCCAGGCTCTCAAGTCTCACTTCACTTAGAAATGAATCACATACATTTTTAATTGGATGGACTCTATCATATTTAAGTTTCAATCATGTTTTAATAATTTCATTTCCTCTCATACTGAATTTGTTATCTTTGCCTGCCCTTTTTTCCTATCTGTTAAGAATTTTTTATTATCACAAATGTTAGAAAATATCAAATTAATTTTTATCATTTTCCTTGTCTTTTTTCTATTCTTCTCCCTTCTCCCTCTGGCTCTTCACCATTTTCTGTCTGAGAACTCATGTTCCCCAGTTCTGTTAAACTTCCTAACATTAACTTTCAATTTTTTCAGGACTCTGTGCATCCTCATAGGAGCATTCAGTGTGGATGTGAAACATTAGATAAGTTGAAGATATATATGCTACTGCAGAACGATTCCTGTGTTTCAAAAATAGATATGGGAAAAATAAAACAAATAGAGCTTCATTTATGTAACTAGCATGACTTCAGCTTTAACTCAGAATATAGCTTATTATCTTGATTTCATAACTGTCACTCACAAAAATTTAAGTAAATATTTAAACTTACAAATGATTCCTTGTCCTGCTCTTTATAGTAAATGCTGCATAGATCTGTGTTTCTAAATACTTGAAATGGTCAATAGATGCATATCAGGAGCGAGCAATAGACCCTTGCCTGTGATGATATTTCATTGTGCAGAAATCTATTTTTATCCATGTTGTCTGAGAGTAAGAATTTGGCAGAAATGCATATATATGTGGTTTTTCTGGTTTTTCTTATCTTACCTAACTGTGCCTGACCTCTAGACTAGTGTCTGTTTCTGACTTTGATAGAACACAGCTAACCAACAAGTATGGAATTAAAAGACACTTCCTTTCAGTTTTAAAGCTATAGAACAAGATATGTGGAGCTCTACCTAGGGTCAAAGCAATGTTTATTTTTAAAATAAATAAATAAATCTGTGTAGTGACCACACATATTTTGTCATCATTGTGCACTGTGTCCTGAGTGAGCATAGATACTTGTATGCTTCTGTGCATGTGTGTTTATGATATGAAGTATTTTGTAAAATGTTAGGATATAGGACAGAGGGCTCACATTGACAAAGTCGGAGGAAAGACTGCTTAAATCAAAAGACTTCTAAAGTAACCTAAACGAGGCCACTTGTCACTACTGTTTTCTCTCTTCTTATCAATGTCTTCCCACTGCAAGCCAACATAACACACTGCATTCATGGTTTCCGTGCGGTTCATTTGTTACAGCATGTTTCTCTTTGCTAAGTCATCTTGTGTTAATTTTTCCAGTTGTACTGTGTAGCAACCTTCTGCCATTCCTTCTTCATCTTAAAGACATTAAAGAAACATCTATACCTTATCAGAAATGCATGATTTTACTCTTTCATTTCCATGTTCCAGGATATACAATAATGTCATCAATGTATAATTTGTAGAAAGTAAAAAAAAAAAAGATTTCCATGCTAATGGGATTACTTGAGACCATGAGTTTTCAGTGTTAAATCAGTGTTCAGTTTAGCAAGATTACAATAGTAGTATTTATAAAGGGGTTATGTTGTATATTAAGGCACCTAGCAATGATTTCATAAAAACTATGGATGGATCTACCATAATAACACTCTTGGCTAAGTCTAAATTGTATAACATCTTCAAGTTTCTAAATACTTTCACGTACATAAACTTACTTGTAGAAGAGCTCTGTTTTTCTAGCTGGGTGATGGTTAGAGAAGCATAAGAACATAACTAGGAACAGAAGGAAACTAGTTTCATCCTCCAATGATTCATGTATGTATACAGCATGGTTGTAAAAGAATTTTGTTTTGATTTTTTTTTGTGTGTGTGACTGTGGCTGACATTTTTTAAATTTTTTTAAATTGATTTTTATTGAGCTCTACATTTTTCTCTTGATTTTGATTTTTATCACTCATCCTAGAACTTGAAGTTTATTAATTTCTGACGAGAGAAAATATCTAGAATGGCCAACTTCACAGTATACTCAGGTAAACATTTGAGTAAGAACCAAATATCTTAGTGAAGATGAAAAACAATATATCTAGAGTCAAACCTATAAAAGCTACCCTGGATGGAAAAAAAACTAAAGATGAGTATTTGAGCTAGTGCTCAACATGAAATTACATGGCTCCTCCAAGACTCATTATTTTGTATTTGAAGAGGTCCTTAGTTTTAACTTCTTGCCAGTTTCACAATTGAATACTCAAACATATTAAATGTAAATTAAAAATTTTCCATATATATCTATAGCTAAGATTTTTATTTTTTAGAAGTAAATGACCAATATTTTTAAAGTGGTTAAAAGACTGATTCAAAAAGAATCATGGCATGGCTTGTGGAGGACATTTAATCGCCTGAGGGAAAAGCTAACAGGCAAAAAGAATGAGAATTTCATTAGTCATCTTGAAAAGCATCATATGCTATTCCAAGAAACACATTAATCTAGCAAGACATCATAAATAAGCCATATTTGTCCATTTTGATGAACAAAATATGTATCTAAACTAACCTTCCCCTTGCTTTCTCACCCATCTCAGTAAATTTCTCCTGACATTCTTGTTGAAAAACTGGATAACATTGCATTCGAAAATAAACAATTTATTGCTAGAGTACTGGGAGTGCTGTCTAAGGTCTTCCTGCCCTGAGAAGGTTCCTTAGCACCCTTCCTATCAGTACATCACACTTTACAATAGAAACTATTTAAAACTATGTGGTCAATTCCTGCCAAGTAACAGCACAATTCTAAACTGACAGATTCCTTCCGGTAGGGAGGATCCTGAATACTCAGGGAAAAAATAAAATTTACAAGTCTCAGAAAGCTTGTGGAATTTACAAGATTCACAAGGCAATCCCTAAAGTCACATAAGCGGAACCAATTGCTAGGGAGAGGTAACTGTCTGACAGGGAGTCTTCTAATTAACTCTGTAACTGGTTGTGTTTCTTCATGTTTAATTCTGTTGTTAAAGAAACTCGAGTCTGATTTCATCATTGCCATCTGATGCTTATGACATTGTTGGTTACATGTGAAGATGGTAACTAGAAATCTTGAAAAAACTTTGTCTCTATCCACTCATTCGAGTTTTCGAAAATCCTACTGCTAAAACTCATATTGTTAGCATATTTATTATCATTATATTATCAAGATCATTATTTTAAATTTTTTAAATATCCAGTAGAAATAGCTTTCTAGATTCAATACATGGCAATGTTCAGTTACATTTTCTTGACATAGGTGGCAGTACTTCTTCTCTGCACTTCTGTTTACCCTTAACAACCACAGGCTCAAAGACAGTCGAGAAATTATCCTTACGAGATTGCAGAGGAAGAGAAGTCTTAACTTTATTTTGTGATGAGCTTTATAATTATCATCCTATTTTATTACTAGTTATTGTTGAGAGTCTCTTATTGTGTTTAACCTTTAAATTAATTTTATCGGGATAAGTATGCCTTCATAAGGAAAATATAGTATATTTAGGGATCATTTGCATTTATGTTTTTAAGTCTCTATGTGGGGATCTTGGAACATGCATAATGTGGTATTCATAAGGGACTAAATGTAAAAAGGAATTGTGGTGTGATGTATAAGATAAAAGAGTCTTAGTTAATTTTAAAATGCATACCCACCCACACCCAGAGAGAGAGAGAGAGAGAGAGAGAGAGAGAGAGAGAGAGAGAGAGAGAGAGAGAGAGAGAATGGGAACTACATCTGAAGAGTTCTTTTAAAAGTTAATGAATTATTCCGATAGCAACTTTATTTCTGTAAAGTACTGATTATTTTTTACGAAGTCTCCAGGAAAGGGTTTTAGCTTTCACTCATTAACAAAATAGGCTAATATGAGCAGTATATGCAAGGACTAAAAAGAATTCCCTCTTTTCTGTCTGTGAGGAATCCAGATACTTTTGCAATTAGTATTAACTCATGCACTTTAACTAAAATTAGTACTTTGCAACCTTTTCCTGGAAAGAATAAGCAGCTGATTGCCATATCTAAAAACTCCCCTTCTGTTCAACCATTGTACAGGTTTGCCAAACCTTCTGCCTCATGGCTACTTAAATACTCTGGATTTGAGTTCAATTCCAATGTTTCAAAATAAGAACAGACACGCACATACACTACACAGAAATATGTACTTCTTTATAGTGTAGTAATCAGTGGCATTGTCCTCCAGGGTCTCTTAGGCATTCTCACTTCTCAGACATTAAGGATGCAGAAACTAGGGCTCATCAAAGTGAAGGAATTGGCCCAGATTTTTAAGTCACTGTCTGTCCTTCTCAGCCACATTTTATAAAGTATTTGTCATTTTTGTAACTATTAATTTAAATCAGGCACTGTTAATTATATTTTTCATCATTTTATTTGCTAAACGTTCAAATACCTTCCATATATGCTACAGCAAAAATGAGCAAGGAGAATATACTATATAACGGTTTTTACTTGAATGATCTCCTGCGTACAATGCTGAGCTCAATATTGTAAAAGTCGTTTTTGGAACTGGCTCCATCTAGTTAAATAAGCGCATTGGATCTTGGGAGAGGCATTTGTTTGGAAGTGGTTCAGTGTAGGAAGCCAGGGAGGTGAGCAGGGAGGTAGAAGAAAATTGCATTCTTTGTTTTGCTTCTCTTCCCAACTGTTTCGCTCTTTAGAGCTTCCTCAGCTAATCGGCACCAGTTCACAGCCAATGCTGTCTACAGAAAAATCCTCCTCCTTAGAAACAAGCATGAGTTCCCCAAATGCTTCTCACTGTCTCTTACCTTCTGCTGTGGTGGGAGCGAACCAGCTCCACTCAGAACTGTAGTCATCGGCCCCTTTCCTTTGTGAAGCAGATGGGGTGGCTAGAATGTCTTCACAATGGCTGGAGCTTGTTTCAAATTAAAGTCACAGCCCTTCCTATTTGCTGCGCTGTTGTTAACCATGGCTTCTTTGTCGTGTTGCAGGCAAGAGACTGATCAGTAGTGCAATCCATTTGCACTCACCAAATGTTAAAGTGTTTTCCTTGTGAGATCCCATGCCTTAAGGAAAATGCATCCAACAATGGAAGATTGACACTTCCTCATTATATTCACGGGCTCAGCTTTTCAACTTACTTGGCATTGTTAGTTAACTGTGCTTATCCTTTTTAAAACAATTTGAAAGCAACTCTCTTTTCAAGTAAAATCTTCCTAAAATGGCGCATTATTCCCAGGATCCATAAATGAAATGCAAATATATAGTTGAATTGGGTTTAACTCCGAGTAGAAAATAGCTTACATTGAATATCTTCAATCTTTGGGGGTTGTACAAATGCACAATCTGTTTCTGTCTATTCCTTATTTCCCAGATTGGGATACATGTTTAGTTATTTAATTTGCTCCGTTTTATGTTTTCACAGTTTATCTAAATATAATTGACATACAACAAGCTAAACATTTAAAAGGAATGTTTTGCTCGTTCTCAACACCTATGTATTTCCCTGCAAATCATTAATCATGAAAAGAACATCATCTATATACATGAACAACATTCTCATATCCTACACATTTCCTTTCCCCAATTAGCTCTGATGTCCAGAGAACCACGGATTCTTATTTTTTCATGTGTTAAAAAGTTACAGTATGAATACCGTTTAGTCTGACTTCCTCAACATAATTATTTCAAGACTCAATCATATTTTACTTGTAACATTTATTGCTTGCAATTCACTAGAAGACTCAATTGCATAAATGTACTATAGTCTATCGACTAACCAAAAGTGAGCAATTGGGTTATGTCTCATTTTGGACTTTAACCAATAAAGCTACCCAATCACTTGTGTTCCTCTGATGTAAACTTATGCCTCCTTTGTTACTTTTTATCAAGTACATGGACGTGGATGCTTTGATCATACAGTGGGTTCACGAGTAATGGTTTAAGGCAAATGAGCAGTTTTGTAAAGATACTGCGCTCTTTTGTTTACTCAAAAGTTCTTGTTTTGAAGTTAGTCTATGTTCTCTTAGTTTCTTCTCTGTGGCTGTGATAAAGTACCCTGGCAAGAGCAACCTATAGGAGAAAGGGCTTATTTAGTTCATACTTTCAGGTTACAATCCTTTGCAGCAGAGAACTCACAGAAGCAGGAGCCTTAGAAAGCTGATCACATTATTTCTGAAGTCAGAAGAAAATTGCAGTGATTACATGCATGTCTTGTTAGTACCCAGTTTGCTTTATATAATCTTGGATCTCCTGCCCAAGGGAATGATATTACGCAAACTTAAGATGGGCTTTTGGAAGATAACAGAGGAATGTATCAGCCACTTTATGTTGAAACAACATGGAGCAGATATGAGTAGCCACTACGAGGTAATTAAGTTATCTGGGGCACCACAAGTCAGCAAATAACGGCTGACACTGCATTTTCAGGGCACTACAAAGAGAGCAGTGATGCAGCTTGTATTTGTCAGAGGACTCATGTGATTCTATTTAAATACAGCCTTCACCAGACTGCCTATGTGGTCCTCCTGTATGTCTATGTAGTGTGTGGCCTGTGTGCCATTCTTGATGTGTCCCTGTTTCTACCAGAGTCAAGCTATGTTAGATGCTGTATTTGGAACTTGTAGAAACATCCATCCTCCTGAAATGAGTAACTGTCATTTTCTTAGCCTTCATGTTGTAAAACAAAGATTGTTGGAGTACTTAAAAAATAGCCTGTAATCCAATCAAGTAAACCCTTTGTATTTTTCATTCTTTCAGTTCTATCCATTTAATAAATCTTGATTACTTCCTTACATGTTTACAATTCCTAATCATTTTAATTTGTATACATATTACTTAATAAGCATTTCTATTGCATGTTAATATTGAAGACATTTATTTTCAAATGCTTAACTCTATGCAAATACTTTTTAAAATCTAAGAGCATTCTCATTTCATTTTCTTTGAAAGCCATGTCTTGACTGTGAGTCCCGAAAGAAAGAGATTTATATGGTACTACCTACCACATTAGTTGCCAGATTCTTAATTTGAATAAAAGTAGTATTAAAAGGTCTCCAAATCAAAGAGTAAATGAAACGATAGTGACCTTTCTCTTGCCAGTCCAAAGGGTTTTTAACCAACTGTCCTTAACTATATGAAACAGAGTAATAGTTTATCCAAAAGTTTTTGTTATGGATTAATTGATCATGTCCTTACTCTTTTTCACTTACAGCATTTGGAAAAATTACCCAAATATTTAATCAGTATTTAATGTTATATGATTTTACTTGAAAAATACCTCAACATTCTCCAGCTCTTTATCTTAACTATACAAAAAGAAGTGATCAGAGTACACAGGTGAATTGGTAATACAAGGTAGTATATTGAAAATCTAGAGTACAGTTTTTGATATTCAAACTTGGATTTCAGTCACGTAATCTCTATATTTTTCACTTGTAACACAAAGAAGTGGGAACCATTTGTTTACATCTCTTGTGGTTGGTGAACCTCTTCGACTCAAGTGAAAGCCCCTGACTCCATTCTTTAGCCAGCAGTGCAGTGTTGTGTAAGTGTGGTAGAACTTACTAATTGCTTCATAAATTCAGTGAAAAACTATTACTTAAAGTAGCAAAAGCTTCTTGACAAATACAAGCAACCATTCCATTGCATCCTGAAATTGAAAGAAACAAACCATGTCAACTATTGTAAAACTTTAAGTTTTTTTTTTGTTGTTGTTGTTTAAATTTGTCACCAGGAAACTTTTGTTCCTAGTGAGAATTTATATAGTTTACGTAAGTTTTGGTACTTAAGGATATGAGACTATTCTTAGTCAAATGTGAGAAAATTTTACACATTCAACTTTTGATCACTAATATGGTTTTCTGTGCATCATTTTTAGAGATTATAAAGATTTGAGGAGACTGAGTATGACTAGCTGGCAACTACACAGTGTTTTTAAAAATAAGCAAGCTCTGGCCAAAATGACCGAGAAATTACCATAGATAACCAACACTGTGAGAACATCATTCTCCTTCTCCCGCCAAATACTTCCTGTCAAAGAAGCCAAACTCCAGAATCACTCCTTGCCAGCCCTTTGACCAGAAGACAGATTTTATAGTGTATTTTTGGAACAGTAGAATGAATTTTTACAAAATCATGGAAAATAAAATACTTGTATAATATCAGCAGGTGTATGGAACTGCTGTACTTAAAATATTCAATAACTGTAAAAAATTATTTTTAACTCATTGAAGACATCTGCTCAGCTCTAGCATCTTTTAACCTGACTTCTTGCTGTAGTCTATTGTGAGGTGACAGGCTCTCTCTCTCTCTCTCTCTCTCTCTCTCTCTCTCTCTCTATATATATATATATATATATATATATATATATATATATATATATGAATGTCAGGGTTGTTATGTTTATGTACATATATACATATGTGTATATATACATGTCTATCGATATATACACATTTCCAAATGAAGTCATCTTTTCCTATTTGATTATTTTTGCATTCTACTATTCACTTTTCAGTTATAATCAGGTGGAACATTGTGTTTGTGCATTGTAGTATAATAATGATGAGAAATGGGTTGAGAGTCTAGAAGAGTGGATGGAACATTTACCTAAGGAAAATTGTAAAGTCCAGGTTTTATTCTCAACAATGAAAAACAAAAAGTCATATTGAATTGTTGGACTATAGAACACATGCACACACACACATACCATCCACACAATCACACACACACACACACCATGAACACAAAATCACACACAATCCCCACCACAGAAAAAAAGAGAATGCTTGATGCGGTTCTGCATATCAATAACTATATTCACATGCACACACTGCATGTTTGTTTCCAATTTATGATCATTATTTTCTGAAGACATATTGGTCTTTCCAAGACATAATTAATAAATATAAAGAAAACTTTGTTTGACATGATACCCAGTTTACAGTGGTTGAAGTCTCATTCTGTGACCTTATAACAGCTTGAATGCATGCTTCAAGTGATGAAGTTTGGCTTTTTTCTTGGATCTGCCCTGTGAGTGAGACTCTCTGATGCTCTACAATGGCATCATTGTAGATGATGGCAACCATTGCAAAGGAAGCACTTACGTGCAGAAATAATACTTCATGGTGTCTCATGTTGCTAAGTTCGAATGTTTTCTAGATAAGGTAAATCAAACACACGCTTCCTCCTAAGTTCAGTGAGTGATGGGTTAATTGGTATGCAACCCCACTGCAAGTGGGCGAGCCTCTGAGATTCCAAATGAAACATCAGCTTGCCTTTGAAGGCAGAGGGAGCAAAGAATCAGATTTCCTTTCTGTGATATATTTTGCTTGAATGTGAGGCTGAATTAGGCGTTTTGATAGGAGAAGAAGAATGCAGCATTCCTCTACTGAAAGTCAGTCATCTTCATTAAAGATTAGCTTCAGAGTTTTTAGGAAATTCAATTGTTTGTGTATTACTTGATGAAAAAAATAACCTATACAAATTGAATTAACATCGGCATTGAAACCTTTTCTTCTGTTTAAGATTTCATTTTAACTTGGATACTCTATAATATTGAGCATGTTATTCTGAATGTAAATGACCTTGTGGGGAAAAAAAAACAGTATCATACTTTATTTCAAGGGTTCAATATGATGGCTATCATTTGGGTAGAGAAATCAAATCAGCGTGTGTTAGAAAACCTCCAAAATCACTCTGCTCAGTCATTCTTCGCTTCCTCAAACTTCTGCCCCTCAGGCTAAGTGTCAGTCACACTTCCAGCTTGCAGAGTTCTGAATAATTCATAGGTCTTCCATTGAGCCTTTCACCAAGGATTGATAGTAACGCCACTAATGAAATGTCCGGGCCAGCTGTGGCTGAACTACTCCACATTGACTCTGTTTATCTAGTCCACGCTCCCAATAAACCCGCAAACATGCTAAAACGCCAATGGTTGTGCATAGGAAACTACATTGTAGTTCTAAGTCAGGATGGCTAAGGCACCATCAAGGAGACTAGACAATTTAATAGGCATCGATGGAAAATAGTCTTTAAATATAAATTGACAGTGTTTTTTTTTTCTAATTGGATCAAATTCTTACTGTTTTGCATGTGCTGTAGGATGCCGGCTACTAATTATTCTAAATTCCGGCTTATTATGTATGAGGCATAGAAGTCTGATTTATTATCTGTTTTCTATGTTTTTATGAGGCTCGTTAGCAGAACTCTATTATATCTGACTGGCTCCCTGATGTCAAGAAGCCATTCTTGATGAAATATTTAATATAAAAATGAGCCAGCAAATCATTGAAATGGTTCTGCTAAACAAGAAAAGCAGAGTGGGATATAAAATATTGTTTACAGCACAATTAACAATATTATTGCAATTTCCAAACAACTCTGTAAGCACCATATCGAGGCCCTGCCTGTGAGGAAAGTGGTACCGCCCCCCTCAGCTCCTCGTTGTCTTCCGGGCCAACAAGGCCTTGCTGCTGCTTCCTCTCTGGCGTTAATCAGTTGCTCCGTTGGATTAATGATTGCATATGGCCACTTTGAAATGACACAATAATGCTAAAGATGATCCTGTGTGAGTCCTGCCTAATGTCTCCTGAGGGAAAAGAATGGATATTTATCAGTCCTTGTTTTATTTGTTTGTTTACTTCTTCAATCATGGCTAAGTAACTGAGCATTCCTGCAATATAAAGCTCAAAGACCATGCATTTCGTTTTTGTTTTTACATTTTTTTCTAGTTTTAAAATACATTTTTTAACTTCTTTATTGACTTCTTGGGAATTACGCATCCTAACTCTGTTCACCTCTTAGTCCCCTATATCCTTCCTTCATCCCCGCCCCCTGCAAAAAAAAAAAGCAAAAAAAAAAAAAAACAAAGTAAGCAAACAAACAAAGGCAAAACCAAAAAACTCCCCAAACCAAATCAAACAAAACCAACAACTACAAGAGAAAAATCTCTTTGAGTCTCTTTTATTCCTGGTTCTCCAACATTTCTTCATTTATCCTGGTGGCATTGGAAGCTTTGGTAGGCCGTGTACTATACCCCTTTGTCCCATAGCTTTCCTGGCAAATGCTTATTGTCCTGAGTCACTGGTCTGGTTCAAGGCCTCTGGTTTCTGGTACAGCGTCCTTACTGAATACTCTCCAGAATTCCTCTGGGATATTCCGTGGGAGCCCCAGTCTTGCAGATCTTGCAGATTTTGGTCCATAGGAATAATGCCTTCAAGAGCTCCAGTAGGCCCTACATGGGGTAGATGTTAGGGTGGGTCAACCCAAAACCTGGCTGTGGTAGCCAAGCTGGTCAGTCGAAGCCACTTTGTCCACCTGCCTTAGACGAGGAATTGGAGTCAGCTCCCCTACATGCATGCTGTTAAGGTCGGTTCACCCTTGACTGTGGTGAGAGGTGAGGGCCATTTCTCCCTCCGAGTGCAGGGGCCAGCTAGCTCTCTTGCTGTAATGTCCAGCAAGAGGCACGGCCAGCTTTCCCAGGGCCAGCGAAGGGCGGGTTCAACTCAGTACACCTCTCTAACTTCATCTTGTATTGTTCCTAAGGCCTCCTGAGGTGACACAGGCCACAGATATCAATGCAGACTTCAACTGCAAGTGGTCCATGGACCAAGACATGGCCTTAGGCAGCAGCTTGAGTCAGGACGAGATCCTAGCTCTGGATGGAAGAAATGATCACTTAGGCTGCAATGATTCTGTCAGTTGTATGGCTGTTGGAAACCACAAGACCTCAGGTTGCAGCCCAATCCTGGACCTCTGTGTGACGTTTGGAAGCAATGCAGGACCTGAACTTCAGAACAGACCTCAGCCTTGGTGATGGAGGAAGGTCATTGGCTAATAAAGGAACTGCCTTGGCCCATTTTATTGGTTAGAACATAGGTAGGTGGAGTAAACAGAATGGAGTGCTGGGAGGAAGAGGAAGTGAGCTCAGACTCCACAGCTCTCCTCTCGGGAGCAGACGCCTCAGAGAGACGCCATGCTCCCAGCTCCCAGGCAGACGCACGCTATGAAGCTCCAACCCAGGATGGACATAGGCTAGAATCTTCCTGGTAAGCACACCTAAGGGAGCTACACAGCTGATTAGAAATGGGCTAAATTAATATGTGAGAATTAGCCTAAAAGAGGCTAGATAGAAATGGGCCAAGCAGTGATTAAAAGAATACAGTTTCCGTGTAATTATTTCAGGTAAAGCTAGCCGGGTGGTGGGACGCAGCCCAGCCCGCCGCTCCTATTACTACACCTTGGTAGGACCATGAATCCCAACGTGGTCCTTAGCAGCAACCGGATGCCACCACAGAATGCAGTGTTTTAAGTGGCTGAGGTATTGTAAATTTCCAGGTAACAGTCAGACGGGCTACTTCTGAAGGGTGTTTCCCACAAGCATAACCTGCACCACAGAGATTAGGCTTCCCCACCTCTTCTCAGGAGACAGATTGGTTTATGTCTGCTGGGTGACAGGGGCAGCTGGGACAGGCATCACAAGGTCACTGGCAGCAACAGTGACCAGTGACACTGCTAGGGTCAACTTTGGAGACATTTTGGCCGTGAAGACCTCATTGAAATCCTCCTGGTGCTGCTAAACCCTGCCCTCTGGCAAGCCCAATGAAGACTTTCAAGCTCGCCTTCACAGCAATGTAGCAATGGGGTGCTCCATCGCTTTTCTTTTAGTGACCCCTGCCGGAGGGAAAATACCAGTGGTTCATTAGATAAATCTAAAGTTCCAGGCTTAGCAGATTATTTTTTCTTGTGGATAAAGTCCACCCAAAGCTTATCGAAGTAACCGCTCATTGATCTAGTTCAATATTGTACTTGTCAGTGTATTCATGTACAGCCTCTGTCCCCAGGTTCCTATCAAGAACTTTCACGTTTATGAAAAAAACAAAATGACACTTTCTGGATCATACTTGCCAGCATCCAACATTACTCCACATGTACAAGTTATGACACTTCTGCTAGAGTCGCTGAAGACTCCAAGTCAGGAAAGAATTAGGATGTTATAGTTTAGGCCAGGGTAATAAATCCTGACAAAACCCCAGATTTAAGGGCTATATCTCATTTGTGCTTATAAACAATAATGGAATAGTTGCAATTTTGTTTGTTAAATCTCTATGCTGTGACAATAGCACCTTCACATCTTGTTCACATAAAATGGAAGATCATGGTCTATTTATTTGAGTCTAATTGATTTAAATCTATTGTTTACATTGAAACACCAAAACAGGATCTGTGAAGAAAGCTCGGTAAGTAAAATGCTTGTTTTGTACATACCAGAATCTGAGTTTGATACCCATGATCTGTGTTTAAAAAAAAACATAATAAAAGCTGAATGTGTTAGCATATAGTCTTATTATAGTACTGGGGAAATAGAGACAAGTGGCTCCCCAGGGCTTGCTGACCTAATAGCTTAGCTAACTTGGGAAAGTGAGCAACTAAACCTCAAAAAACATGGGTGAGCCCTGAGCAATAACATCCGAGATTGTTCTCTGTCCTGCATATGCCCGTTCACACGCATACACCCATATGTACATAAGCACCCTACCCCAACACACACCATGTTGGTAAGAGTTGGCAATGCATGGTATTCTCCAAGGAATATCAGTGTGGGGATGCTAGGATTGCATCTCACAGCCACCATAATCTTGACTTCACTTTTAATATTTTTTAACTGGCTGCAGCATTTATCCAGCTACTTTGGACTGCACATGGCTTTGAATACTTAATAATATTCACCCTGCATACTTTTTGATCAAGTTGATATTCATCTTGGTTCCTTTATTGCACCACTTGTGAGTCCTAAATCTCAGTACTTTCAGAATTATTATATTGTAGGAGGGGAGAAGGGGAAGAGGAGGAGTGCTTGAGGGTATGGGATAGTCGAGTGGGGGAAGGACAGAGATGAGAGCAAGGAAAGAAATATTAAAAAATATTTTGATTGAGGGAGCCATTATGGGTCTAGCAAGAAACTGGACACTGGAGAAATTCCCAGGAGTCCAGAATAATGACCCCAGCTAAGACCCTAGGCAATGGCAGAGAAGGTGCCCCATCTGGCCTTGCCCTGTAGTCAGATTGATGACTATCTTAAATGTCACCATAGAACCTTCATCCAGTAACTGGTGGAGACAGGAGCAGAGACCTGCTTCAAAGCTCTGGGCTGAGTTCCCAAAGTCCAGCTGAAAGAGTGAGAATATGAGCAAAAGCCGGGCCGTGGTGGCGCACGCCTTTAATCCCAGCACTTGGGAGGCAGAGGCAGGCGGATCTCTGTGAGTTCGAGACTAGCCTGGTCTACAAGAGCTAGTTCCAGGACAAGCTCCAAAACCACAGAGAAACCCTGTCTCGAAAAACCAAAAAAAAAAAAAAAAAAAAGAAAAAAGAAAAGAAATGAAAAAGAGAATATGAGCAAAGACGTCAAGACCATGATGGGGACACCCACTGAAACAGTTTACATAAGCTAATGGGAGCCCACCAGCTCGGGTCTAACAGGGAAGGAACCAGCATAGGATCAAGCTAAACCCTCTGAATGTAGTTGACAGTTGCATGGCTGGGACAGACTTCAGGGCCACTGGCAGTGGCACTAGGATTTATCCCTGCTGTTTGTACTGGCTTTTTGGGACCCATTCTCTTTGGATGGATACCTTGCTCTGTCTGGATATAATGGGAAGAGCCTTGCTCTTTCCTTGAAGCAATGTGCCTTGCCCTCTCTGGAGAGTGGATTGGGGTTGAGGTGGAGGGAGGAGGTGAGGGATATGGAAGGAGGAAGGGAGTGGGAATTGGGATTGGTATATAAAATGAAAAGAAAAGATTGTTTCCTTTTAAAAAAATAAAATAAAAAGGTAGAAAAAATAATTATTATATCTCATTAATAGCCACTTGCTATGGTTACTAACAAATCACACAAGGAGTCAGACTTGTGTAAAAGCCTGGTAGTCATTGTGTTCAGAGGCGGCTAGGGTGAGACCTAATTTCTGCCCTTCACACAGCGGCAAAAAAGTCAGCGACGGAGGAGGCTGCTCTCATTCTTCACAGACGATATGTGTTAATGAAGGAAGAGGCATGGGGAGAGGATGTCACCTGCAGGCCTCTTTCACATTGTTTGTAAGAATCTATGATTGTATTGTGCTGGGTATCAGGACCACAAATAAGCAGGGATGGTGCTGTCTCCAAGCATGCAGAAAGAATGGAGGAATTCACCTTCTATGTCTTATAACATTTTAATACAAAATATCTTTTTGTTTTTATTAGTATATTCATGCAAGACAGTCTTGGATCACGGTTGACTTTGCTCATACTGTCAGTCATGTGACCATATGAATAAAACTAGAGAAGAGTGGAACACAGTGGATGTCCCAAGAAACGACTATTATTTCCATCCCCCATAGCAGATCAGGGGATATTTGAGGGGAGAAGTTTCTTAATTTTAAAAATTCTAGTGAAACAAGAAAAATAAATTGTCATGAAGATTATGGCTTTTAACCTAAAAAAATACTTCTAGTTCAATTTCAGTGAGTCAGAGAGCAGCAGAATGACTTTATAAGGGTGATTAGACTGTGCATTTGGGGAGTTCATGCACCATTTCATCTCTCTCTCTTTTTTTAGCACTATGAAAACCTTTCCTTTTAGTTTATGGCCTTAACCCAACATGTGTAATTCAATGAATGAAAGAAAATGAATAAAATGGTATATACATACATATATACATACGTGAACTATTCCTAAATTTTACAAATATAGATTTAAAAGTTTCTTAATTATTTTTTGGTTATGAGTGGAAGTTTCAAAGAACATAGGTCACTTTGCTTGCTTTGCTACATTGTGGCGAAGAACCTGAGATAAACTGATGAGTGGTTTCTATGGTTCCCTTCCATGTTCGCTTGGCTGAACTATTTTGGAACTCGCAGTGAATCAAAAGATCACTATGTCAGACAACATGAGATGGGTAAGAATCTGTGAAATACAGAAAGTTGAGTTGGGGAAAAACACGGGGACAAGTTAAATTCCCTTGAAGGACCCATTAGTTCATTCATTTAGGTGCCACTTCCTCAAGGACCAGGAGAGTCTTAATTCATAAATAGAGTGATCCATTAATGACATCAGTACATTTATGAGCCAATACATTTCTAGCAGCCCTGCCTATGAGCACCAGTGCATTGGGAACCAAGCCCTTAGCATAGAAACCTCTGAGGTTGGTTCAGGATCAGATTATAGCTCTCACTAGCCACTGGGGCACAAGTAGTGGGAACACATAGTTCTCCTTTGAACCATTTTAAACTGAGAAATGGAAAAACTCTTTGAAATTATATCTCTGTTATATATAGTTCACCTATTTTTATGAGACAGTCATTTCATTTTCAAAATGGAAATTTTGGTGTAAAAATGATAGTGTCCTTCATACGATTCCCATTTATGAGAGAGAATACCTGGAAGTGGGGTGAGATAGAAGGTATAATCTAGTCAGATCTAAGAAATAAAATGAAATTCATGTTGACCATTCAAGCTGAGATAGGATTTAGGTAAAATATCACCGAGAGGAAGAGATTTTCAGAACTACTTTCAAATGATATGAGTGCCCCTCCTTTTTTAATAGATGGATTATGAGATGGTGCCGAGCTGAATTTTCTTCAAATGTCAGCAGAAACATCAGATGTGAACTTCTGATTTCTGGGTTCTATAAGAGAAAATATCAGATTGTACTTAATTAAGCTCTTATGGTAGCACACATCTAAGACATATCTTTTCTCACATTTAATTTTATTTCATGAAATCATATGTGTCAAATTATTCCCCAGATCATAACACATTTAATATTTTCAATAATGGACAATTTAAGTAATAAGCGACAGTGGACAAACTAAATGTTGATTGTAACACATACTTAGACTTTAAGAGAACAGGTTTCTTTTTCCTTCTGGGTGATGCTATGTGCAATGCACTAGATTAGAGATAGGACAGATCTGTCCTAATCATTTGAAAGGAAAGAAAGATAAGTAGCTCTGTTCAGTTCAAGAAGATCTTTCTTACTTTTCTGTCCTAACAATCCAATTATCTCTTGTTGGTATGCCAACCATAGGCAAACACATAGGCATTCGTAAAAACAAAAAGAAAATTTTAATTGCTGGGGATACTACATGGGAACCTTGCATAAATCATGCAGCCTAAGAATTACAGTTCTTTATATTTTATGCACAAAATCACATCCTGGCTCATAACTTCAGTTAACAAGAAGAGTTTACCCAGAACCCAGGGGCAGAGGTGTAGAAGAAAAAATAAATAAATAAAAATAAAATAAAAAAAGAAGAAGAAAACAAAAAACAAAAAAATCCCAAGATTAGTAAATTGAGAAACTTTATTGGATCTTGGATCCTGGAATTATGGAGTGTGTCTTTGATGCCATTGTTCCTATTTTAGCATTGTTAGGGCCCATGTGCTGGGCTTCATGTGCCTCTATACGGTGTTAGGTGTGCTAAGGCACGGGGACCTGTTGCACTCTGCATATTTTTCCAATTGTAGTGAGTTGTTTTAACCAGAGTCATGAGAAATAACTACTTACATGATGAAAACAACGAGGGTGTTTTTTATTGTTAGAAATTTGGTTGCAATATTTCTCAGAAGCAGCAGGTTTATCTGATGTGTCAGAGGAACTCTGTTTCCTATGTGGATTTCCTCCTTAACATTCATTTTCATCTCTTCCCTTCTTCAAAATGTGTTTCTTATAGTCATATACTTCATTGATGATTCTAGCATAGTGACCACATTCTCTCTTGAGATAGTTAGTAATGGAATATGTCTTGGTCTGGCAAGAAGCCATTTGCTATCCTTGAATGGCTTTGGGGAGGGCACCTTCATCAATTAAATGACTTAGAGAAGAGGGGAATGTGTAGAACGAGGAAGAGAGGGGAGGAGATGAAAGGGGAGGGGTGAGGAAAGCAGGTAAATAAGGGGAAAGGAACAGAAGGGAGGCAAATTCATTTCTTTTTCTCTTTCTTTGTTCTCTCTCTCTCTCTCTCTTTCTCTCTCTCTCTCTCTCTCGCTCTCGCTCTCGCTCTCGCTCTCGCTCTCTCTCCTCATTATATATTGATGTATTTGCATCTATGACCTAGAACTTTGACAGAGATTTTCAGTCAAGAGAGCGTTAGTGGTAAAGATTTAGGCTAGTGGCAGTGTGCATTTGAAAGTTTCTGGGTTCCACTGTTTCAGCACCATACATAATAAAAACATTTGGATATGATGATGACTGATCTATTATCCTATCATCAGCTGGGCTGATTCAACTGGTCTGGTTGGCAAGGTGGGATATCCTTGCCTTTACTGCTCCATTTATGTCACAACAGATGCTATGCACTGGTTGAAAAGGACAGACGACCTTCCCTGATAGAGATTCTTTGGCCGATGGTATATAAATGCTACTCCTTCCTACTACAATTTCCATAGGTGATTTCAAGAGGTGGTTTGAGAAAGACAAGTTAAAACTTTGATCTTGGAGAAGAAAAGAATAAAAGATATTTGTTTTCTCGTGGTCTTGTTGAACATTTGAATATTATATACTCTGCCTTAAATCTCCTTAGGTATAGAATTAAGTTTCTTTTGAATTAAACAATCTAAATCTAGAAATTTCATTGTTTGGAATAAGGACTTCTAATGTGTCTGACCATATTTGAGCAACTTGCAACAAACCACTATTGCTACGACTGCTTTTGTAAACATGCAAATATGCACAGGAAAAAAATACTCCACATCACATGTCATCAGTTCAATGCAAAGTAAAGTCATTCAACATTTCTGTGTGTCCCTTAGAAAGGAGGAATTCTGCAGCTCTAATGGTGCTGAGTTTTTGCAAGCTGGGTGAGTAATAAGAGCTCTCATCTCTGCTGGTTCAGAAGATAAACATTATTCATCCAAAATTAATGAAAACTGTCTTCTTGTATATAAGAATTCATGAGAACATAGTGCCTTCTTAAAAGAAAGTCTTTACATAGCAACCTTCTGTGCTGTGTTCATGGTGAACATTTTAGAGATAGAGACAACAATAAATGCTCAAACAAGCAGCTACATATCTGTTTTGTAGAACTGGGAAAGGTCAAAGACATGCTTATGTACTGCAATTTGAAAACTCATGAAATTATCTGTAGATAACTAAGGATACCTAGAGAAGAGAAGACTAATCTTTGAAGGAACATAGAAAGTAGTAATTAGCTTTACACTTTTTGTTGCTTTAACTTAAACTCATGAGAATGGCTACTCTAATAACCCTGCTCCATTTTAATATTTTAAACCAATTATTTCATTGCCTTCAAAAGACTGTTAAATGTCTTTAATCACACTATATTTGAGACAATTACCTGACGGCACATTCCAGATAACTCAACACGGGCTTGCAATCAGAATACCTAATTTAAAAAGAAACAACAACAAAAGCCTGCTGTCCTCATGGGAATTTGAATATCTAATCTATATTCATGACTCGGCTACAATTCTTGTATCTGTTTGAGCTTGCAGATTTGCTAATGTTGTTTTGCAAAAAGAAAATAAAACAAAGAAAAGGAAACTTCCATTTAGTCACGGTCCTCAATGGGTTAAGAGGGGAATTTTAATGTAACTAATTCCTTTACCTATATTAACTTAAATTTTGTTCCAGACTTTTCTCTCCATTCACGCTCATTTCTTTGTTCCTTCTCCCATCTCTGCCCTTCTTCTTCCCATTCTCCCTCTCTATATCCCTCTCTATTCCGTTCTTCTTTCTTTTTTCCAACTTAAAAAATAGCGGCTCAATTATAACTTTAAATGTCTCACAATGGCATTTGGAAATTATTTTTCTGTTCTTAATTTGATAACAAGTAAATTTTTTCACACATGTCAAAATATATAAAACATGTACTGTACCATCTGGACAAGGCTTTTGTCCATCTGGAACGCACTATCCTGGAAACAGTGCACACTTTTCTAAATCTAGTGCTTTCTCTGTTTAAAAGACCCATGCATTTGAATCAAGCTATATTCGTTATACAAAATCCCTGAAAACTTTCAGACAAGGGCCAGTGTAATTTAGCTTCCATGCCTCTGTCAAATCACTTTCACACATCAGGCAGATTGTAATAATCTTCCTGCAGGTTATTTAGCTTGAAAGGTTCTATTCCTACCCCAAGCCCTATTGATTCCCTGTCTTGATTTTGTGCAAGGCAGATTGCGTAGATTGCCACTGTGTCAGTCAAACCTGATGGAATTTTTTTTTCTCTGAGTGTAACTGGATCTTTGCTAATAGATTTGTTAGGTGATTCATGGCTTCAACAAAACCGTCATGAGAGCCTTTGTTGCCGCAGAACACATAGGAATTAGGTCTCTACCATGTCTGTTGAGATCTTGTATTATATTGTTGCAAACTTGCATGAATTATCTGATCTATCAGGCAGGCCTGGGTAGAAATTATACATTAAATCATATAAGGATGGTTACCTTGCACATGCTTAAAAAAAAAAAAAGAAAAGTTTTGAAGTTGGTAATTTTGGATTTGAGTTGGAATTCTGATATTTGTTAATATATAGTGTTTGAATGATAATTTTTTCTAAGATTATGCATAGAAAATGCTAACCTAGAGCCAGAGTGATGATATGCATAGTGGCAGAGCCTATTCTAAGGTAGCTATTAATATTATAATCAGTACTGTAATTGAGTCCAGAAGAAAGCAGAGTAGGATGCTGTCTTGGGAAGCACTTTTGGGAGAAGGAGATTTCTGTCCAGGACATGCAACAGTGGGGTATTTTATTTTATTGATGTTTCTATCATTGTATAATTTGGACAATCCTGGGGCCTGTTAACTGTTGTGGCCACTGATATGACCCTTTTCTTTAAGTTCAGAAATATATATATATAAAAAAATCAAACTATTGCCCCATCAATGTCTTTTCCTAAACTGTGGGCGAAAGTTTGATCATTACTAGAAGACGGGCCAGTGAGCTTGAGGAAGTGATTTCTGTGTGACTTTAGACATGATTCTGCATGATTCCCCACAATCTGGAAAACAGTATACCTTTCAATGAGTTGAAAATATTTATTGAGAAGAAATGGCCACCAGCAGGTTTTCAATCAGGCCAGGACTTCAGACACATTCAGTGAACATAAAATGCATATACTCTGTGACTTGTCCAAATTTATGATTATGTGATCTTGATAATGAAATTTTTGGGGCACTGATTTCTTCTTTGTAGCTATTACTCTCTATCATTCCCTAGCTAAGACTTAGGTTTTAAAATTCAGTTCATAGCTGTTTTTATGTGTTTGTGAGTAAAAGAAATCAAGTAAGTAAAGATATATTAGGTAAAATATAAAATGTTATTATAAAACAGCAACTTTAAAGCTATATTCAAAGGATCTGTATATTGTCTATGAACAACTTAATAATCATGAATGGGTGAAAAAAGTCAGATTTAACTGAACAGGTCTACCATTCATTGCTTTATGTAGAAGATTAGACTAAAAGCAGGTGTAATAGCCTAGTAATTTAAAATAGAATGGATTTTTGTCAAGATTGTCAGGATTGCATTGGCAGACTGATACTCTGCACTTGCGATTTCCATAATCAAGGCTTTTGAGACAGATGCCTGTTTTCCAATCGTGTGATAGTTTAAATGTAAGGTGAAGCCTTTTGTAGATTCTTTGTTCTGCTCTACTGGATAATCCCAAAATATCTGTGTATCAGATGTCATCCCTGCTTATCAAGAAGGGCAAACAGAATTCTAGAAACAGAGACTTTAAGATGACTCCAAGGCTACACTCATTACATCCACTGTATTCTATTGGCTCAAACTTAGTCCTCCAATAATACTCAGCTAGAGGCAAACTCAAAGTGTAATTAGTACTTGTAATCGCGAGCCAAGCTAAAGCTGACCAGTTCTAGTCTTAAAACAATGTTCAGAATGAAAACTGAAGTCTGAGGGCAAAGAAGCCTATGTCACACTGTCTCTTGCTGTTCTCATTTCATCCTCATTGTTTGTTTTTTCTCAAATTACAAAATTACAGAATGTTTTTTATTAATTAAGCATTTAATGTCAGCCTGCAGGTGAACACAGCAAAAATTCATAACAATGGCATTATCAGTAAATGTTAACCTTAGTATCAGCTGTGAGTAAAACGTTGTATTTAGAACAATATTTTGTGAATTCTTTTAAGTGTTTTCATATCATTAGAATTTATTTTCTGGATAGAAATTTCTAGGGTGAATTTTTCAGATATGAAGAAAGACAAAAATAGGAAAGTACAATATAAATGATATCATTTGCTTATATGAAATTAAACAATTAAAACTTTTAAAAGTCATTGAACTTTTTTAATAAATTGAGAATTGTCAAATCCATATTTGAGCATTTAGAAGTGCACATTAATTTCAATTGTTCAGATGGACACACTATTTCCTTTTCTCAAAAAGCAAGGTGGCAACTCTAAGTTTTTTATTTAATTATAAATAAATATAATTTATAATACCTTTTTAACTATAACATATTAATTTTTAAAAATAAAGAAATACAATTCACGATATTTATAATCTAGTAGATGTTTATCTAATAACAGTGTTCAAAATATAAACAATTTCAATCAAGGTAGAACATATTAGAAAAATCTCTAGAAATGTGAATGAAAAATGAACTTATTGTACATAAGTAAATTACTTAATGATAAAGTACAGTTAAAACATGCTATCTCAGAAAAAATTAAACAAGAGAAGCCTAAAAATAGAGGGCATTACAAAGTTTTAAAAGAAAAATGCATCAAACTGACCATTCTCCAGCTCATAAGAATTATGCTTTAGATGTGAAGGCAAAATAATGAGAGTCAGAGATAAGCACTGAGTTACTCTGTTCTTAGCCAATGTGCCCAGCAGAAAGAGAAGAAAGTGTTCTTGCATGGAAAGAAGTGGCACAGACCGTTCTAGAAAAGTAATGATGCTGAGAGTTTGCAGGGCATTGTAGATGCATTTTTATATTCTCCCAAGTGGCACTAAAAGTATAATTGTATTAAACTGAAAAAAGCTACATTTAGTGAGCTCATATTAAACAGGGGTTAAATATATAACTAAATAAATCACATTTTGGAGAGAGAAAATGGAATTAACTTGGACTAGAGTTTATATTTAAATCATGAAAGAATTATTTATTTTTAGTGTATATAGGTATTCTGCCTAGGTGTGCATCAGGTATGTGCCTGATTCCTGATGAGGACCAAATACAGTGTCAATCCTTTGGCACTGTCAGCCATCATGTGGATGCTGGGAACCTAACCTGGGTCCTCTTCGAGAGCAGCCACTGTTTTTAAACACTCAATCCTCTTGGTTCCGTATTCCTGTAGAATTAAATTAATATTTATATAAAACCGTCTGAGCAGATGTTCATTGTAATTCCTAGAACACCATAATTTCAAATTTCCATAGATCACTGTAATTCCTAAGAGCTGCTTTCTAAATCTGAATCCGAGACCCACATGTAGGAGTGGCTCCTACTTTTCATCAAAGAAGCTTCTCTTTGTAGCAGACCAAGACCATTACAGGGAACCATAACTGGTCAGAATGTCCACAACACTGATCATGGTGTGCCCAGCCTCAATTCATGATCCATAACACAATTCTAGCACCCAAGGCTCAAGGAACATTATGCAAGAAGGGACAGAGAGATTGTGACAACTCAAGGACCAGAAAGTCTGCTATGTTTCCTGTGAATGACAGGGAAGCTATACCATGATACCTCTGCAACATGGCTGCCTAAACAAGACCTAAACATCGAGAACATCAATAGACACTCACAGGATCTTATCCTGACAAAGAATTATGGGAAACAAATGACAACTTGGTCAGGGAGAATCAGTATTACCCAGGGATGAACTTTCCAATTGGTTAGTCAAAATTGAGTGATCAGCCTTGAAATCATATACATATAAACATCTCCAAATGGACTCAACAAGGTGTGTGTGTGTGTGTGTGTTTATGTATTCCTGAGGAATATGCACCTGGTGTATTTCTCCATATCTAAGATGACTAATTTGTGTATCGACTTCAGGTTTCCAGTTTTGTAATGTGAGAGATTAAATCTGGTGTGTTATTTTATAATACCCAGAACAGAGATACTGAATTCAAATTGAGTATCTTCAAGCAGACTTGTGACTATAAACTATTGTGGTACAACCTACCTGTGGAATTATAATACAGCATTTCAAATAGTAAAACACAACTTAAATATTCCCCCTCCTAATTATTGTAAAGTGAAACAAATCTTTATGACATATAGTGACACAGAAAACCATGCATTTATATCATATACAGATTTATGTAACACATATGTATATATATTCAAACACATTTTAGAAAAGATATAAAATTATTCAGTTGTAGGATTTATAGAAATGATATGGATTTGTTTCTTAAAGGGATTTCAAGTTTTACATTAAACATAGATATTTTATAAGGATGTTTTGTTTTCTTTTTCTTTTATTGAAAATATATTTGTTTTTCTCACATAATAAATCATTTTAGGGCTTTCCTACCTTCTGTTTCTCCCAGTTACTCTGTACCTCGCCTTCCATCTGGATCCATTCTCCCTAATATATTCTTGTCTTTGTGCCTTGTACCAATTCAAAAATAAGTTTGATGCTTTTTTGTTAGTTCAGCTTTTTGTGTTAAGAGCTAAGAAATCATCCTCACTATAGCTAAACAAAATATGTCAGTTCCAGAATGAAACAGTGAACTTTTAGTTTCTAAGAACTTGAATTATTATCATAATACAAAACTATGTGTAGGTCTTGAATATATATATATATATATATATATATATATATATATATATATGATTCCAGATATTTAAGTATTTCTAGGTACTAAGTTTACTTTTCTCTTTAAAAATAATTGTATTTGATAAGTTCATAACATATGTGCAATGTTTTCGAATCCATCATTTTCTTTTCTTTTTTCCTTCCTTCCTTTTTTTTTCTTTTGGTTGATTTTTTGATACAGGGTATATGTAGATTTGGAGCCTGTACTGGAACTATCTCTTGTAGACCAGGCTTACCCCAAACTCACAGAGATCCAATTGCTTCTGTCTCCCGAGTGCTGAAATTAAAGGTGTGTGCCGCCACCACAAGGCTTCTAGTATATCCCTTTCTTAAATTATTGAACCACAAGGGGACCTTTGAGAACCCAAGGTTTTTCTCTGATATCATTGGTACAAAATTTTCTTATTCCAATGCTAGTGGGTTTAAAGAAACACTATTGGTCTTGTAAGCCAGGAAGGGGCATGACAAGTATCCATTGAATTCCCAGTTTGAAAAGGCTTTCTGTCTCTTTAAAACAATGGTACTTCCTGAAATCTGACAAGACTCATCCTTCAAATTATGGGAAAATAATTAGAAGATCAATAGGAGCCAAATGAGTTTTCATTTTTCAAAACTGAAATGGTGTTTTAGTGACAATCAATCTTTAGCTCTAGGTGTCTGGGTGTGTTTTTTAACCAAAATAGTTTCTCATGTAGTTCATGCCATCAGACATATGAACACATGAACTGTCATTTTTTAGAAATTGTACTGGTAGTTCAGACATCAGATTTGATAGAGGTTCATTACTTCCTCTCAAGAACTGGGATTTCTTTTCCATTTGGAAATAAACAGTGTTAGTGGTATAATTTCAACAGAAAACCAAATCTAACTGAGCAACATCCACTGAAAATGAGGTCTAAACCTACTTGTAAAGAGGACTGTATTACAATGATGCTAAAGAAATAATTAAGAGTTGCTGTTGACAGAAGTCAGGGGCTCATCTGTCAGCTGTGGGTACATAATTGAGTGGAAATTGTTTATCAGGCATTAACCTAGAAGTAAAAAATATCATTCAAGTTTCTTCTTTCTTTTGGGGGGGGGCTAATAGAAAGCTGATCTTGGGGGCAAAATATTGGTGATTTAAACAGAGCAGAAAAATTCATCAAAGAGATCAGGGAAGGGCAAAGGATTCAGAGCCATGGGACTGAATGCTTCAACCCAAGAGTACCATCTCCACCTTGTACAAACTCTGAAGCTTTTCTCACACTAATGTTTATCCTTCTAGAAGAATCCCTTTAAAAGAAAAGATGCATACATTATAAAAACAAATGTCAATCTGAAAGTTTCTCTGGTTCCTGTTCCATGAGAATATAAGATACTCAAGTATTCTCAGAATACTTATGATAGAAAGTCATGATATGACTTATGCTCATAATAGAAAGTCCCAGAAAAGTTACTGTCATTAAAAAAGCTGTACATGTCGCTGAATCTCAGAATTCCTATTATGGGTTACATGTAACCCTCAAAGTTATATTCTTAGTGTGGAACTTTTTATTTTGTCTCTGCAACTTGCATAATTCTTTGGTGTAGCTATGGTGATTTGAACTGTGGTCTCTGTAGAGATGTTTCTTTGATTCTGGAGTGGACATCTGCAAAGACTTTGCTTTAGGAAAAGGGCCCCATTTAAATAACTTTCAAGCCTGTGTAGCATTATCAAATCTCCATAATTATCCAGTCTCTGAAATGGGTCTGCTTGTATTCAGAGTTACCCACCCAGCTTTATAAGTGTAGCATAGAAATGGTTTGGAATGTTGCCATCTCCTAGTTTTTCTTAAATTTGTGAAACCCCATCATAACACAACTACTTATAATAGAAGGATTTTATGTTCATAAGGTAATTTGAAATTTTTATTTTCCCTTTTACATCAATGTTTTTAACTCTGTGAAGGAATTGAAGGCTGGTGGTCAAATGTCAGCGTATTCCAATGAATAAAATTGTTTAGTTTAACTATTCCAAACATTCTATTTCTTTGCCAACCCAGGAAAGCATCAAAACGACTTCTGGTAGCCATAGCAACATAACCACTAAGCTGCTCAATTTTAGGCAGTCATTCTTGCATCCTATTCCCCCTCCATTTTGCAGAAAATCAGAAGCTAATGGGACACAGCTGCCTTCACTTTGGTTTGCTTATTAAGCTAAATTCAAATTGTATCTTGTTTTATTCATTTAATTAATAGGGCATCAGTTTTTGACATTCCAGTACATTTTATCTGAAGGACTGAGATTTATGAGAAAGTTTCACAAGAAGAATTTTAATGTAAGATATGCAGAAAAGCACAGTCAGACAGCACTTTTAATTATTTCATTAAAAATGATTTACATGTAAAATATCTTAATTTATCATAGATGACATGGCTTCAGTGGAGTAACAAATCATTACAACCAAACTAGACAGTGGTAATATAAGAAAAATCTCATTGATAAAACAGATACTTGGGCATATAGCCATTGTAGTGAGCTATTTGGTCCATTGCAATTCTAATAACTCTTAAAATTGTCCCTATATCATAGTAACAGGTTAAATGTGCTATTCTTATTGTGGTATATGTACAACACATGCTAAAGCATTCCTGCTTAATGGTTGAGCTCACTTATGGAAGTTAATTTAAAAATCATATCAGTACCTAAAGTTTATATAGTTCATTAATTGAAGACATTGATATTTTGTAAAATTAATTTTGTTTTAAGATTATTTATCAATAATTAGTTTAATTCTGTCCAGGCTTGTTGATATAGATTAGCAATCCCAGAACTCAAAAGACAGAGATAATACAAAGACATGAGTTCAATGCTCACTTTTGGTGCGGGACAATTCTATATTCTGTCAATTTTATTTAAAATAAACGCTGATTGGTTGGTATCCAGGCAGGAAGTATAGTTTGGAAAACCAGACAGGAAGTAGAGGTGGGGCAATGAGAACAGGAGTATTCTGGGAAGAAGGAAGCCCTTTCTGCAGTCCTGTCCAGACATCGAAGAAGCAGGATGTGACCTGCCCTGCTGAAAAAGGCACCGAGCCATGTGGCTAACATAGATAAGAATAATGGGTTAATATAAGTTATAAGAGCTAATATGAAACCTGAGCTAATAGGCCATTCAGTTTTATCATTAATATAGGCTTCTGTGTATTTTCCTTGGGATTTACCAGCTGTGGGAATTGGGCAGGACAGAAACTCCAACAAGCAGGCCCTCGTACTACACTCTTTAGATTCTTAGAAAGACCCTGCTCCAACAACAGAACAGTTTTTTAAAGGTGTTAGTTTTACTTATTAATTATCAAATAGACTAAATCTAATTCGTTTTTAAAATTCTGGTGGAACTGTGCCCACAACTAAATTCTCATTTTTCTAAGCCTTTAATTAATTATCCCTTCCTTGATCTGATCATTGGGTTACTTATGAAGTACTGCATAGTCATGTAGGTAGACACAACACATACAGGTGCATAATAAAATAGAATGTCTATATGTAGACACATTAAAGCAATTGGAATGAAGCTGCAGAGATGTTATAAAAAGATAGAAAATATAGAATAGGGGTGGACTAAAGTTTGAGAAACACATATTTCATAAGTATAAAGGAAATAAAACATACTACTTTACTTGGGAAGAAAAGATTAGATTAGTAAAAGCAATTTCAAGCACTGGAAGAATGAGACTCCCTCAGCTGCTCAGTGGATGCAGAGGCAGGGTGACAAAAAACCTGCTGAGCGGGATAAATTGCCAATTGTGCTTTGCAGATCTCCTAGCACCTCTGTTAATGTCACAGCATGTTGTATCAGGAAATCAGGGTGGAACATTGATCTGGAGAGCATTTCCCAGGACTGGCTAGTTGCTCATCTGCTCAGCAACCCTAATTTGGAGATGATAATATCAGTTTTACCTTGATGATCTTCTCAGAAGAAAATCTTGTCTTTATGAACTTGACAGACAACAGGCAAATGCAAATTCTTTGAGCTTAGTAGGCGTGTGTGTGTGTGTGTGTGTGTGTGTGTGTGTGTGTGTTGGCCTTTTTCAAAGTTGTAATTTTGCATGGATCACTGCTTCCTTGGTCTTGGTTTCTATCAGAGGATGTACTTTTCTACAGACCTGGTTCACAACCAAAGCTCTTAGGCCCTAACTCTTAGAGAAGTAGAAAAGCAGTACAGGTGTGACCCTTTTCTGGCAATCTATTTCCTTTTCTGATTTTTATACTAGAGGAAAATATCCTGCTCATGGCAGAATATATCATTTAGTAAACCTGCATTACATAATATAGTCCATAATACATGGAGAGGTCTAGTACAATTTCTGAGAATATTAGCACTTAGAAAGAAAGAAAATGTTAAGTCCCCCATGAATCTAAAATTCAGATCCAAAGAAATAACAGGTGCAGAATCTCAGCAGGCCTTACGCAGAGGTCTAGTAAAGGTCAGTTGGGAGGATACAGGTGAGCATAGTGTTATAGAGCCAGTAAGAATGCTGCTAATATTGCCATCATGTGTATGTCCCAAAGACAGCAACTATTTGGCAGGAGGGACCACATCAGAAGTTGGGGAATTCTCAGTGGGTTAATTACAACTGAAGGTATGGCAATGAGTAAGGCCCACTGACAAGCCTGAGTTGCTAGATTCTCCCTAAAGCTTTTGGGATCATAAACAAGATAGTAGAAGATGAAGTAGATATTGAGCGAGTGAACAAGGCTACGGTATATGACTTGAGGTAATTTGTGGAGACATGTTCCCGTGAGCAACATAGAGACAGTATCCCATGATGAGACAGATAATTAATAACTGCTATAGATTATTAAACCATGTGAGCATGCTGTAGTCCCAATGTTTTTTTTTTGAAGATTTTTTTATTGAGAAAATGAGAAAAAAAAAAACAAGTTTCCACCTCCTCCCAGCCTCCCATTTTCCTCCCCCTCCTCCCACCCTTCTCCCCCTCCTCCCACCCTTCTCCCCCTCCCCCCACTCCTTTCCCCCTCCGTCTCCAGTCCAAAGAGCAGTCAGGGTTCCCTGCCCTGTGGTAAGTCCTAGGTCCTCCCCCCTCCGTCCATATCTAGGAAGGTGAACATCCAAACTGGCTAGGCTCCCACAAAGCCAGCACATTACGTAGGATCAAAACCCCTTGCCATTGTCCTTGACGTCTCATCAGCTCTCATTGTTCGCCATGTTCAGAGAGTCCAGTTTTATCCCATGCTTTTTCAGTCACAGTCCAGCTGGCCTTGGTGAGCTCCCAATAGATCGGCTCCACTGTCTCAATGAGTGGGTGCACCCCTCGTGGTCCCTACTTCTTTGCTCATGTTCTCCCTCCTTCTGCTGCTCATTGGGACCTTGGGAGCTCAGTCCAGTGCTCCAGTGTGGGTCTCTGTCTCTATCTCCATCCCTCACCAGATGAAGTTTCTATGATGATATGCAAGATATTCGTCAGTATTGCTCTAGGATAGGGTCATTTCAGGTTCCCTATCCCCAGCTGCCCAAGGAATTAACTGGGGACCTCGGCTTGGGCACCTGGGAGCCACTCTAGGTTCAAGTCTCTTGCCAACCCTAAGGTGGCTCCCTTAACTAAGAATTGTGCTTCCATGCTCCCCTATCCAACCTTCCTTTATCCCAATCCTCCTTTTTCCCCAAGTTCCCCCCTTCCTCCCCTTCTCCCTTTTCTCTCCCCATCTTCCCTTACCCCCATCCCACCCCACCCCCAAGATCTCAATTTTCTCCCCGGCAACTTTTTCTACTTCCCATAGCCAAGAGGATAACTATATGTTTTTCCTTAATGTCCCTAATAGGTATATTAGTTACCTGTCTAGTTGTAGTGATGAAATATATTGGTAAAGCAACTTACACACACTCATACAGAAAAAAAAGGTTTATCCTGACTCAAACATTCAGTTTACTGTCATGAGAAAGTCCTGGTTGCAGGAGAGTGAGGCCACTGATTATGTTGCATTCATATCAAGGAAGCAGAAAATGATGAATACAGGTGCCTGTTTGTTCTCTTTCTTATTCAGTTCAGGGTCCCAGGCAATGGAATGATATAGATGAAAGCTAAATTAGGTCTTCCTACTGAATTAAACTTTTCTAGACAATCCCTCGCATGCATACCCAAATATTAACCTGATTTAGGTAATTTCTCACATGCTGGCTAATATCCTAGGTAAGCCTAGACTTCGTCAAACTTACAGTCAATGTAAGTTATTATGCTAGGAGATTTCAGAACATCATGCATCTGTGTTAATGGCTACTGATCAGTTTCCACTCAAATATCCTCAGTAGTATAAATGTCACAAAGTCAAAAGGTTCACAGTACTAATTCTTGGTAGATTTTTCAGCTCGAAGTTAAACCAACTGATAGTGGAAATTTCTGTCAAGGTTTATGAAGGTCTAAGAAAGTCATGAAGAGACATGCCTATTGACTTGGACTTTTCAAATGATCCAAATCATTTAAGTTCTTGGTTTCTGGCTTAGAAGTAAATTAAGTAAAGCCTTCATCCTGCCCGAGGAATTTTTTCCAATGATACTTACTTTCCAACTGGGTTTTGTAATCTGCCCTCACTCACTATGATGAGGTTACTGGAAGCTATATATATCCTGCGTAGGGATAAAATTGGTCCAGATTCTTGAAATTAGCTAAGGTAAACATAGTGGTCTCATTTTCACAAGGTGAAGGGATATAAGACGGTGGGGCTAAGTACATTTTAATAGCTGTATGAGCTATTAGAATTAGAATTGATGCTGTTGACAT
The DNA here is from genome assembly GCF_037038515.1 of Microtus pennsylvanicus. Taxonomy (NCBI): domain Eukaryota; kingdom Metazoa; phylum Chordata; class Mammalia; order Rodentia; family Cricetidae; genus Microtus; species Microtus pennsylvanicus. The sequence goes on from NC_134582.1 coordinate 124,936,601, forward strand.
TTTAAGCATGTTTCACCAAAGTCATGGATTAACATGGTTGTGGGATTTTTGTTCTCTTTTGTCCTTCATTTTAGACAAAGGTCTTCACATTTACTGAAAGCAAGATTTTCAACATTTTTAGCTTCACAGCCTTCTTACTGAGGCATGCCTAGGGACATACAATAATTTCTTTATCGTTATTTGATTCTTTAGTCACACAGATTGGCCATCTGCATCAAGTACTTTGTATATTGCTATGTGAAATAAAAGGGGCCCCTTGACTATCTATTTAGACACCTTCCAACATTTGAAATAGATTTTGTCGTGACAAACAAAATCTAATCATTTTCAGTGTTTGAACATGTCAGTTCTAAGGAGTGTGCAGAGGATATGTCTTTCTTGATTTTTCAGTTATGTCGTGGTTAGGAGTCCAGAGACTTTTAGTGATAAGCTTACACACATAGACTGACACAAGAAAAGGTATCAGGCAATAAGGGTTCTTTGACTAAATGGCACCTGAATGAGAGAGAGTTCATGATCGGTGAAGCCAAAACCAATTCTCTAGTGTCTAGACCAAAGGAACTACATCAAAATTATTGTCTTGTAACACCTGGTCTTGCTGGAGCCTCCAACTAGAACACCTACATCTGTGTTACCCTCTCCGAACAGTTCGCTCACCTATGTACTGTATGCGAGCCAAGCAAGGGCCTGGAGATTGAAGGAACATACAAGGGACCTGGATCATTCCAAAAAAAGATCAACCAAATGCCATATATTTAAGCTTAGGGAAAACCTTAAATACCTAGTTGCTGCACAATGAAATACCACCACCACCACCCCGAAGGTGGGAAATTAGCACACCCAAGGTGGAGTCAACAATGCCTTATAGCTAATCACCAGGAGGGGCAGAGGGAGCATAGGAACAAACAGGAAATGCTGGCTGGCCAGAGACTGTTCTCAAAATGAACCCTGGGAGAAGGGGTAGACCCATGGGCCCTACATTATCTGCTGTATTCCTAATGACCAGAGCAAGAATTAAAAACAAGAATCCAGTAAGCATGCTCAAAGGCTTACTTTTATAGATGCATGTAGCATCCAAACAATTTAAATAAATAGCATTTTTCGCTATGAGGATTAATCTAGTTTGCAAGTAAACACCACAAAGATGTAAAAATTAGTTTTCCTTTCCTAAAAAAATGTTTTCCTGGCTATTTGTTTTACCAAATTAAGTTTCCTACAATATAGTAAAAACCGATATTTCTAGTTATGATTTCATTTCCTTTTTCAATTAATACAACTTTCCCAAAAAAGCCATATTTAGTGTGATTTAATGATACTTAGGTATTAGACACAGAACAAAAGTTCTTTAAATAAAGGAAGTGAGGAGTATATAGTTTTAAGTGATCTGCGTGGTAAAGACTCCGGTTCATTAGATACAATATTTTTGTGTTTTTCTAGCCTTTCCCAAGATAAGTGTCCTAGATCAACAAGAAAAGACCAACAGCTAAAACTAAGGGCCATTTTAGGAATACTATGGAAAGAATACAGCAGAAGGTTCCTAAAATATATACATATATGAATGTAATCTAAATGGATTCACCAAGTAATGGGCGAGATGGAGCTTCAACTGGACCTCTCTAATCACCAAATGAAGCTTCCAGTTCTGGAAATAGATTATGTCTAGTTGAGTTGTTGGCCAACATGGGCCCATGGAAATCATCATGGAACCCATGCAAATATCAGTGCTATTGATTTTGCTCTCCACAAGCTGATGGTAAGGCCCTATTGCTGAAGACAACACCACAACTCATCAAACATGAAGAAGTTAAGCTGGTGCCTACCTGCAACTGTGAGCCTTACTGATTAGTGTTCATGGTAACTAGACTATACTCTACAGGCTACCAAAGGAGAAAGGTAAACACCAACACAAATCCAAACCTTTCAATCTACAGTGGTGACTTGCATGCAATAGTGCTAGTGCACAAAGTGGGACAATCAATGGATACATGATTGGATTGAAGGCCCACTCCATGAGATGGATTCTGTCTCTGGACTGCCTCAGGTGGTCAAGATCCTGAGACTAGACAGGCCGCAGGCATAGGAGGAAACCAATACTGTTTATACCACAGTTGAATATACTTTGAGCAGGATACTGTTCTGCTAGAGGAAGGTAGCAACAAAATGACTTTTAATGACATTCTTCTATAATCATAAATCAGTGTCTTGCTGAGCCATCATCAGAGAGACTTCCTCCTGCAGCAGAAGGGAATAAGTGAGGAAACCCAGAGCTGAACAATATACAAAAAGTGAGAGACCTTGGAATACCCTGTCCTAAATGGAATGTCTCCCTCAATTTCCTCCCCTCAGGACTTGGAGAACCCTGTATAAGAGGAGACAGGAAGATTGTAAGAGCCGGAGGTAATGGAGAGTAGAAAGGACTCAAGGCCTTCTAAACACACATGGGAACTTGAAGAGACTGGTAGCAAGCGTGGGCCTGATTGGGTTCCTATGCTAAGAGTGGATCATGACACAAGCCCACATCCCTAACTCAGAAGTAATCACCAAATGACAACCACTTGTTAATAAAGAGGTTCGTATTCTTTAGCAGAGTCTTACTGTGTATGTAAATAATGCCTAAGGCCAGACCCATGTTCAACAGTAGATGACTAACACAAAATATACTCAATGGTATTTTGGGAGAATTTATTTTTTCTCATAATGCTTTCTCCAGGCATTTTTTCTTTTTCTTATAGGTCTTATGCTTATGAAGTATGGTTTCTGAATTTTTGCTTTTAATGGGTTTCTGAGCACGTTAAAGTTGTGCCTATATGTCTGTATCGTGTGTTTCTTTTGCTTTTTCTTTGGCTCTTCGTTCCTTTGTTAGTTTCACTCTATTCAGATTTATTTGCTTTTATTTTATACCAGTTCCAACCCAATTCACCTTTTCCTCCACTAGAGATTAAATTTTATCCTGAATTTTTCAACTTGTGTTTCTACACCTAGTTCTTTAGATACCACAGTTCAATATACTTTGAAGAGGGTAGCATTATCTGTTACTTTTTAAAGTACGTTCAAATCATGATTCTTGGGATGTAATTCTTATCTACAACCAAGAATATTGAGAAAATCCTCTAATCATCTGGGGATATCTGGGGCCTCCATGACAAACATATCAGAAAGACTTATATCTGGTACTGGAATTTTCATTTATTAACCTTTGACTTCTGAAGATACCATTATCAACTTGAGCATATAGGTCATTATGTTTGAACTATTTTCAATTTTTTAAAAAATATAGATGCAAAACAGTGGATGTCTATAGGGCTTTTTCATATAACCTTGGTTTGTGTAACCCTTCTCCCAACTTCTTTCTCCACACTCCAAGGCTCATCTTCATTTAAACATTTTACCCCCAGTATTCCCCTCTCCACTTCCATATGCTGTGTGTTCTTCTCCTCTATCATTTAATTCTCCCAGCCACCCAAGTAATCACTTCTAATTTCCTGGCTTTGTGAGCATTTCAATTTAAATGGACTAATGTAAGAATTCAGTTTTGAACTGTAGAGACATCTCAGTGGTTGAGAGTACTTGTGGGTTTTGCAGAGGACCTTGACTTGATTTTAAGTACCCATAGGTAGTTCACAGTCATCTGTAGCTCAAGTTTCAGGCATTCTAATGCCCCCTTCTAACCTGCTTGAGCTCCAAGTACAGACAAATAGGAACATAAAATTAATAAAACTTAAAAAAACCACATACACTTGAGAAAGGACATATAATGGATATCTGTTTGATAATGGGGCACCCTTCTCAGTACTTTTCCCAGTTCCTTTCATTTTCCATCAATTTCATTTTTATTTATCATTGAATAAGATTACATTGTATTTATGTAGCATGAATTTATTATCTCCACTTATCAGTTGATGGAAATCTAGGCTTGCTGGATGTGGCAGTGTCTCAGGAAATATTGAAAAAGTGAGAGTAAAGATTTTAAGAGCCAGAGGTTGAAAAAGAATCCTATTAAAGAATATCTCCTGCATATGACACGTCCACTGCACTCTAGAACTTAGATCTATGTTCACCTGAATAAGACCTGCACAAGGCTGGACCTTTTATAATTTCATTCTATATTAGGGGGTCCTCTTGATACTCATGACTGAGTAGCTGTGAACAGTTACTGAGTGCTTGGAGAAGACTGGGTTTTTCCAGTTATGTAGCAACTAATAAATTATCCATATTTAAGCATATAATCCCCAGATTCTCCTCTTGCAGAAAATAATTACACTCAGTCAGTCAAAGGAAAAAAAAAGGAGAGGTTGTCACATAAGGAATAATCTTAAGGGAAGATTACATTTTCATCAGGGGAGAGGGAAGCATGAGAGAGATTGGAGGGTGATGAAAGATGCACCAGACTTAATATATGCAAACATAAATTGTCAAAGATACAAATGTCTTCTGTTTCTAACAAGCAATAATATTCAAGAATAAATAAGGGGCTAAAAAGCCTAAATTATTTAGGATAAATTTGGGGCCTACAGGGGGCATTTATGATGGGAAATCATGGGATCTTTTCTCAGTTATGTACTTGAATACATTGGAAAGACACACCTGAACCTGACCTCCTTTTTGAACTCTTTTTAAAGAAATGTTGATGATGGAAGTTTAACTAACAGACCAGCAGGCAGCAGCAGGGTCCTGGTGTTCCTTTTTAATTGGCTTAGCCAAGAAGTAACTCATTAACAGAGAGTTGGGTCAGACACACTCAATAACAATCTGAGTCATTTATCCCAATTTTAGTCATAGAAGAAAATAGAAGAAAAAAAAACCTGATTTCTGAGATAGACACGTGGTGATTTATATTATTTATATAATTTTAACAACTTTATAAAGGGAAATATGTCACACAAATTACACAAGGCATTCTCCAAACAAAAAGTGGAATTGAGGGTAGGAATCCGAATAGACTATGGTCGTGACATCTTTGGGAAGCATTTAAGTAGCTGTTCATATGCGACTCTGGAAAAGCAGATGGATATATATGTTAAATATAAAATAAGATCTGGCATATACGTTAAATCCAGACCACTAGAGTAACTTATACAATCTTCAAATTACAGCAAAACAAGCTCTCAGTTGTATATACTGGGTGGTGACATAGAGAAGAGGGGGTCTGAAGTGACCCCCTTTTTTCATTAGGCAATTTTTTTCAAGGGTAGAAAAGATACAATAATTTTAAGAGGAATGATTTAATATAAATAATTATAAACAAAGGGAAATAAAAATACAGAATGGAAACTCAAGATAATGTTTAAGATATCCTACAGAGGAAGGAGGAGCTATAGACGGATCAACGTTTCCCTAAATAAGTATGTTGAAGTCTCAACTAACAATATGACAATATTTGGGCACAAGGCCTTTAAGGAAGCCATTATCTCTGGTTGAGATAAAGGTGGAATTTCTATACAGTATTATTGTTGTTATTATGTGGAGAACTTAGAACATACACAGAGGAAAGATCACATGACATTACAACAAGAAAGCAGCTGTCTGCTAGCAAGGAAGAGAGCACTACCAGAAACCAAGTTGCCCAGCATCTTTAACATTGACTTTTAGCATACAGAACTGTGACAAAAATCAATGCCAGGTGTTTCAACTGTTCCTTATGTGATATTTTTGTACAGAAGCCAGAAATGACTGAAACAGTTATAAAGAAAAACAAACAAGCATATAAGTCAAGGACAATTCAAGACTGGTATTTCAATATGTGTGAGCAATATATCAGAGTTGGAAATGGTAGACAAGACTGGTGGCCAGAACATAGTTTCTCATGTACAAAACAAAACAAAAAAAAAAAAACAACAAAAAAAAATCAGCAATAGGTATGAGGGTTCTTGGGCAGACTTGTTTGTTAAAACTCCGAAACCTGCGTGGGGATCCTGGAGAGCTTTCTGACAATTCACTGGCTGTGTTGTGTGTAGAAACTACTAAAACTCTAAAGCCACAAAGAATTCCGGAAAGGTCCCCCTTCTCTTTCCAGTAACCTCCACCAACATCTAGATAGGCTCCAAAATGAATAACAAAGGCAGATGAGTTACTCAGAGGCGCCATATTGATAATTAGCATACCTCCCTTTAGCCCGCAATCCAACCATTTTCCCAGAACACGTCTCAGAATATTTAGACTATTTTCATCATACTTATGGGTCCATCTGTCCCCTCAATAGAATGCCTACTCCAACTGTGTGGGAAGACCAGAATGCAAGCTGGGCCAATCCCATGGATAAATAGACTACTTTACTATTCCTTTACAAATGTCATACTGCAGGTTGAGCTGGAAGCTTCGCTGCAAGATTTCAATTTCCTTCTTCTGTCTCTCCAATATTCTGTCCTTGGAGGCCTCTTCAAGAAACTCCTGGCGAACAGTTTTTCCAAAGCTCTCGCGTCACTCTCCCCATTCATATACACAAGGGCACATGTGCACTCATACACACGAAGAATTCTAAGTTTACTTTCCCTTTCTTTAAAAAGAGCAGCATAATTTTGAAGAGGAGAAAAATTACAGCTCAGAGTGTTTATTCCTTGAATTTGTTTTGTAGGTGTTGCTTCCCAAGCTATCCGAGTTTCTAGTCTTCCTGGGTGACTGTCTTAATGGATAAACTTCAGTTCATCACAAATATGTATATACCCTCAGACCTCCTCATCTCCTTAAAGAGGTTATTAATGCAGAGAATACATTCTTTCCATTTATCATGACAATCTTAGAAATGAAATATCCCTTATAATCTATGTATGTGGAGAAGAAACTTTTATGTCTTCATACTAAATGAGCTTTAACAATTCCTGAGACATAACTATACTTAATGATAAACACATATTGTAAACTACTCATTCTCCATAGTTTATGATGAAAGTGGTCATGATCAAAGGTAAAAGTGAACTTGATGGATAGAAAGGACTTAATCTTCTAGCATCTTAAATTTCTCAAATCCTAAATTTTACAAATACTCTATTTCTCAGAGTGAAGGGGTTGCTTGGAAAAAGCAATATTTTTTCAAGGGTCTGGGAACTCACTCATGGACATTTTATGGTTTTGTTTGACAGAAAAAAATTTGATATGTTTTATGTTTCAAATATGTGAATTTTGAATTCATAGATTTCCCAAATGCCTGTACTTTGCTTGCACTGAAGACTCAGCATGAAACAATGCCTGTTGTTTAAAGTCCCTTCAAACATCTAGAAAATACATTTGGCACCAATGCTTGCTATTCATCAAACAGATGCGTATATGTGCATTATTTCATTTCTTTGAACTGGGTGTTTTAACGACGTTGTTAAAGCAGCGTGAGGCCAACGGAAGCTCAAGTAGGGGAGAATACTCATTTGAAGCTTGCTGTCATATATAAATATGTGGGAATCAGAAGATTTTAAAAGTAGGCTATTCATAGTCGCTGTGCTCTTGAATTTCTGTGGCGAAAGAAACATGTTTCAGGGTGCCCTGATGGAACCAGGATATGTGTAAAGCCTCTGGTTTGACTGGAAGTGCACCTGACTTAATGAAGAGCCAGGGCTCACACTAAGCTCTCTGCCCCATTTGGAATGTGTCAGCATTTTTTTTTAACTTTAAAATATAATTGCCCTTCAAGAGTCTCCCAGATGACCCATCCTGTCAACATAGTAGCAGAGACCAAGGGAACACATTAATTTTCCACTAGTCATTCCTCTCAGCTGTCTCCAACAAGGAAGGAACCATTAATATGAGTTATTTTCAAATTATCTTCTTCTAGTTAATTTTTAGACATTTTGAGGGGTTGGTTCTTTCTTATGATTTTATTTTTCATTTGAGAGCATATTGTATACCATGGAGCACATGTGGAAATCAGAGGATAATTTTACCAAGGCTGTTCTCTTCGTCCACTATGTGGGTCCCAGATGACAGAGTCAAGTGTCAGGCTTAATGGTAGACACCTTTATTCACTGAGCCTTTGTGTTATATCCAGAAACATTAAATATTAGTGATGTCTTGTCTTGACAAGCAATAGAATGAAAGATGCATAACTATGTTCAACTTTTCCATAGCTTTCATTAAAGGATTATATTTGGAATGTATGTGTGTGTGTGTGTATTTAATAGAAATTGCTTGTAGCCTATTTAAATTCATGTAATACAACATTTACCTTACCCAGGCAAGTGCATTTGAGTGAACTTAGACTCAAAGCTGGCAAGTAAGGCCAAGTTAGCATTAGAACATTATTTTGATATGATTGATTCCCCTTTCCAAATGCAGGTGTTTAAAGATGGTTAATTAAGTTTTAACTTCTTTACTTTTACTAGAGATATATCACATGTTCATGAACTTAGAACATATGTTCCCATGGCAATTGAAACTGCCTTACCTATACATATATTTCTATCATTAAGTTGTATGAATTGGGCACTGTGGAAAATCCTTCTGAAATTGGCAGTAAATGCCTTGTATGAGTATAAAATGTATGTATCTTTCTGAATGGGCAGAGTGATAATGTTTGAGCTGAGATAGATACTATAGAGAATGTCTTACTTGTTAGGTAGGAAATATCAGGGATACTTCGAGTTTGAAGAGTGACACACTTATGGTGTTATGCGATATGGTACAAACCATCTATTATGTCTGAAATACCTCATTTTAGGTCCAGAAAATCCATTCAGAAGCCAAAAAGAGCTGTCATCAACAAATTGCTACAAATGATAGGCATAGAGCAGAAATGGTAATTATCTATAAATTGTGACCTACTAATGTAGGTAATTCAGTAGCAGAAGGGAATTCTAGAGATGTGCAAGGCTTTGCTGGCTTCTTTGTGAGTCATATTTAGTATTCATGTTCAACCCCATTTGAAGAAAATATGAAGCTTTATATCTTGATCCTCAAGCATAACAAACTTTCTTAAGGAATGCTGTTATGACTCTGTGTTAACAGACACCTAAATATTTTTATATTCATGGTGAGATGAGACTTCTTCATATCTGCCCCAAATATAGCTTTTCCCTATATTTATAATAATAAATCCTCCATTATTATTTTGGTATTTTGGCAATGGCCAAAACCTGTCAAACCTGACAAATAAGTTTAGCAAATATAATAAGCAATGCAAAATAAATACCCTTCCATCAAGTCCTTCAGCGGAGAACTTGGCTCTCCAGTGGTTTAGGTTAGGCAATAGGTGGGTCATCAAAGCCAGAGAGATGAGTTCAACTGACCACAGTGTGCATAGCCAGCATTGAAATGGGGATGTTCTATTTAACATGAGCAATTTTCTGTATGAACTGTAAGATAACTTATTGAGATAAGTCCAGGTTGGTTTGGTTTTAGAGCATCCATTTAGGTTTTGGGCTGTTCTGCATAATTGCACAGAATCAACACACTCCTCATTTGCTCATCTTCTGCGAGGAATGACTTACTTATTGCCATAGTACTTCTAATATGTTGGTGTTATTATCCAGTTAGACATAAATTTTAGAGATAATATTACTAATAGAGCATCAGTAGCTAGTATCATAATAACCCAGCTTGCAGATGGAAGGGTCAGAGTTAGGGGTATGAAAAGGTTAGGGTTAGTGCTATGAGTATGGTTAGGTTAGACTTGGCTAGCATGCAAAACAGCCTAGCTTAAAGATGGAAAAGCTTTAACAATATTTGGCAATTTAAAAAATAACACTATTACCAAGAGAAGTATGAATCTCTTGTGAGTAATTCCATCTACCATTCACCGTTTTAGTTGAAATACAACCTCCATTATTGAAATAATTTTAGGGGGCTTGGGTGCAAATAAAAACACAGAAAAGCTATGATATGTTTTTCTTTTTTGCAGAAACAGATTCAGTTCAAGAAAAATGAGCTGTTAAAGCACAAATAGTTTTAAGACTGAATTATGTGCCTAGTTTTGGCAAAATAAAAATTTTTACCTATCTTGTGATCATTATTTAATACCCCATGAGCAAATTATTTCTTTCTGTTTCATATTTTCATAACATATATGTGGAGATGCAATGTTCTCAAATTATCTCTTTTGAGACTAGAACTTTTTTGAACCACACAGCTAGATTTGATAATGCTACACCTTGAGGTCACTAAAGACTTAAGATTGAGAGCCTTCTGTGTACTTTGCAGGTTTGTTTAATACGCCTTTAAGGGACCTATGTAACAAATAACCTCACTTTTTTGGATTTCCAGTGCAATCAAGTTTTATAACTGAAGCTAATGCTTTGCTGTAGTCTGAAATTACATACTTTTCTATGGAGCTGACCCACAGTAATGCTTGTGTATCATCTGCTAAAAGCACAAAATCTGAAAGTTGAAAGCAACTTCCTAAAATCTACCATGAAGTTTGAAAATGTATGAATGTTGGTTAATAATATTGTTGTCTGGGTCAATGGGGATCACTTAGAGTCAGTTACATAATCTCTTGTAAAATTTTGCTAAGGATTTCTGTAAAGTACCCCATTCTGTACCTATATGATGCTTCTATACTGTTCAACAAACACATAGTGAAGCCTTTTGTTAGGGACACTACACACACACACACACAAACACACACACACACACGTAGACCACACACACACACACACACAAGACAAGGCAGACACAGCCCTCAGACAGGCAGAGTAAGAATCATGAAGCAGAGGATGTAAGACACAGGGAGTATGAAGAATATAATTCAAATATGAACACTCTTAGTTAAATGACTCCAAGAGCTAGTGCTTAATTTTCTTTGTTTACTGTGACACCAAGAAGATATTGGCGACTCAAAGTTAATACCAGATGTGTATAATCCTCACGCATCATCATGATACAGTTTGTAAATTAAGTCTGTATCCATTTTTAAATATTTATTTATTTATTAAGTATACAGGCGAGAAGAGGGCACCAGATCTCATTACAGGTGGTTGTGAGCCACCATGTGGTTGCTGGGAATTGAACTCAGGACCTTTGGAAGAGCAGGCAGTGCTCTTAACCACTGAGCCATCTCTCCAGCCTATCTGTATCCATTTTTGATGCAGTTTTTAAGTATTAAAGTTTTAAAGTACATTTACTTATTCAAAATGTATTTTTGAATATTTACTTTAAACACCTTTCTAGCTATGTGGGACAAATCAAAGTGATAAGATTCAACTCCAGTCACTGTCCATACTAACTTCACAAGTATTCTTTTTACACTCTCATTCCTCAAAACATCTTTACAAACTGACTTAATTATATTTTAAAAAAATGAGGCCGGGCGGTGGTGGCACACGCCTCTAATCCCAGCACTCGGGAGGCAGAGGCAGGCGGATCTCTGTGAGTTCGAGACCAGCCTGGTCTACAAGAGCTAGTTCCAGGACAGGCTCCAAAACCACAGAGAAACCCTGTCTCGAAAAAACCAAAAAAAAAAAAAAAATGAAACCTAAAATCTGTTTGAATGCTCTTCTTGCTTTGCACTGTTATAACAATACCTGAAGCAGGATACTTTATAAAGAGGGGAAAACTGGAGCAGGGGAAAGGGCTCCAACGAAAAGAACAGCTAGTGTGCTTGGAGAGGGCTCAAAGTCAGTTCCCGGTACCCACACTGGAAGGCTCCCAACTGCCTGTCACTCCAGCAGATCTGGAGCCCTTGTCTAGACTCCTTAGGCTGCCACACCCACATTGCACATACACCCCCACTAAGATGCACACACAGTATATCATGTCATTCTTTCTTTCTTAGGATATTTCCTTACGCTCCTTTGCTTGGAGTTTTCAGAAAATTTTTATCTTTTACAGAATATGAAATGAAGTAAACTTCGGAAGGTCTTTGGAGTAATAAATTAACATTACCTGTTGGATGCAGAAAATGTTAGAGAAAAATTGGGGTTTCCTTTCTAGTGTCTTTGTAGATGACTGCATTTCTGTGCCTGCAAAAGCATTGGCAACGCTCCTTTTGTGTAAGAAAAACATAAGATTCTTAGTATTGCAGTCATTCAAAATCACTCTAATTATGTTGTCAGATGTAAGCGGCAAATTAATGAGGAAAGAGAAGGAAATCATTTTTATATTGATAATTAGGTATAGTGCCTTTCGTTACAGCAGAAGGTCTCATTCTCCTCTAGGGATATGTGGCTACAAATTCAAAATGTGGAGAATTCATCAATGTACTGTTATGTCCTATTTACCAACATTTATATATTTTTAAAAAATTCAATAAAAGGGATAAAATACTGAAAAGGATCGATAAATAATTGTATACTTTCTGAAAGATTTGATACATTTTATCATTTCCATCTCTCTTTATTGCTTTATTCTGTAGGAAAGATCTAGAAAATTGCCTGTTACACTAACAGTGGGTTCAGCAGAAATATTTAATTGCCTTTCTTTCTTGCAAATATATTTTCTATAGCCTTGTGATTCAAAGATACAATTAGAAAGCTTATCTTTCAGGCTTTCAAAAAAAGGTCACGTTTCTCACAGAGAGGAACTCTAATGACTTTGCTTTCTTCCCTCTGTATCTGTAACGCATTTCACCTTGTACTGATGCATAATTGCGAGGGAAAGTCCCATAGAAGACCAAGATGAGACAGAGAATTGGCCTGAATGTGGATTTCCATTGGAAGTTGCTGTATTAATGAATACACAAGAGGTTGTATCTATCTAAAAACTATCATTTATTAACTAAAACTCCTTGCAGAACAACACTTACAAAATTGATCCATGTTATAGAGGGTTTTATTCAGGGCAGTTAAGAAGTTAATCTCTCATCTCATTTTTTTTATTTATCACCATAATACTTGATATATATTCCAATAAATTTGAAATAGGGTTAAATGTATGCATTTATTTCTATGGAATAAGTCATATATATTATATATAGTATTAGTCAGGGTTCTCTAGTGGAACAGAACTGGTGGGGTGGATATATGTGCATACATATATACATATTTACACACATACATATATATTCAACAGTGGCTTTCAACTAATGGAAAAATGGAAAATCTAAGAATTCAGTAGTTGTTCAATCTCTGAGGTTTTGTGTCTCAGCTGGTCTTCAGTATACACCAGAATCTTGACAAAGCATTTCCTTCTTCCACTTCCTTTATATAGTTTGACAACATAAGGGATGGCCTAGATTTAAGGTAGATATAAATCCAGATTTAGGTTAGGCCTTCCTATATCAATTGAATTTATTTATCTTTTAAAAAATCACCTATAGTCACTCCTAAGTGGTTTTTAATCATAAAGCAAAGAAAACCAGCCTACAAATCACAATCCCAGAGAACTTGTGAGGACACTAAGAGAAACATACATAGATCTAATCTACATGGGAAGTAGAAAAAGACAAGATATCCTGAGTAAATTGAAAGCATGGGGACCTTGGGGGATGGTTGCAGGGAGGAGAGCAGAGAAAAAATGTAGAGCTCAATAAAAATAAAAATCATTAAAATAAAAAATTGGAGAGCTCACCAAGGCCAGCTGATCTGTGACTGAAAAAGCAAGGGATAAAACCGGACTCTCTGAACATGGCGGACAATGAGGGCTGATGAGAAGCCAAGGACAATGGCACGGGGTTTTGATCCTACTTCATGTTCTGGCTTTGTGGGAGCCTAACCAGTTTGGATGTTCACCTTCCTAGACCTGGATGGAGGGGGGAGGACCTTGGATTTTCCACGGGGGAGGGAACCCTGACTGCTCTTTGGACTGGAGAGGGAGGAGGAGAAAAGTGGGGGAGAAGGAGAGGGACGGGAGGAGAGGGAGGGAAATGGGAGGCTGGGAGGAGGCGAAAATTTTTTTTTCAATTAAAAAAATAATAATAATAATAAAACATGAAAAAAATAAATAAATAAAAAATTGCCTATAGTTGTACCCAGCCACATGGGTTTTACTTAATTCCAAATGTATGCAAGTTGACAACCAAGAATAGCCATATTCACATATAAATTTATGTATATGCCTTTGTTAGGGTTTCTATTGCTGTGTAGGGACAACATGACCACAGAGAATTCATAAAAGGAAAATATTCTGGTGGCTTAAAGTTCAGAGGTTTTTAGTCTATTATCATTGCGGTAGGATGTGGTGGCATGCAGGTAAAAATGGTGTTGGAAAAGAAGATAAAAATTCTACATCTTGATCTGAAGGCAACAGGAAATGGATTGAGGTAGTGGGTGTAACTTGACTTGAGCATAGGAGACGCCCAAAGCCCCCTACAGTGACACACTACCTCTAAAAGGTAACGCCTCTTAATAATGCCACTCCCTGCGAGTTCATGGGTACAAATTGCATTTAAACCACCACCGTATATTTATTATTTTTCTTTTTTCCCACAGTATATTTATACAACAAACCTTTCTATACAGTAATTACATGGGAACTATATGTGGGTAGATGGATAGATGACGAAGGTTTGATGGTAAGTTGATGAATAGATATGTAGATACAGAAACTGATATTTAGATGGATAATGATATCTAGTACATAAAAACATGTTAAAATTAAAATATTACAAAATGCCTATTTTCTCAAATATTAAATAAGTTCAAAACACAACAGTCGTAACAATGTATGGATTTCAACATGTTCGTATGCAAGTTGAAGATCTTTGGAAAGTATAAGATAGTAGTAATGTTGAATCTACATTTCAAAACTGAAGATACTACAAATACTCTAGTTGACTTTAAAGAGAATCTCAGACTAATTTTTAATTTGAGGGATTTATTCTTTCATTATTATTAGAGAATTTTATAACATATATAAATTGAAATATTATCATATCCACGCATCACTCCTCTCTGCATCAGAAATTTCCTTCCAATTCACTTCTACCTAATGTCCTCCTCTTCTGCTTTCCTTTAAAATATGCTGCTGCTTATGTGCTTATGTAGTGCCTCAATATGAGCACGGGTATAAGGATATCTATGGTAACATGACCATCTTCTCATTATTCTTAAAAGAATGAATCTCTGTCTACCAGCAGCCATCAATGGCTGATAGCTCTATAGTCAGGTGCACAGCCTTGTGAGTTCCTCAAACATCTATCCTGGAATGTTGGTTGATTTGATCTTGAGCTGACCTTAAGTATGTAATCACAGCTGCTATGAGTTTGTAACTGCCACAATCATGTCATGGCCAGAAGATAGAAGTTGAAAGCACATCTCTCTACATTGTAATATATATCCTCTTCTTTGATGCTCCCTGAGTCTTGGAGGAGGGCTTGTTGGGAGCAATCCAATATATGAATTTAAACATAAGTATTTAGAAGACAGTAGTTTGAATAGACCATTTATAGCAAAATAATAATAGTGACCAACTCTAGGACCTATGAACTCTATAGCTATGGAATTTTGATCAGGTGTATGTTAGTAAATATGAATTCTATCTTTTATAGCAATCCTTAAATCCAATTAGAAAGTAGTTACACGACAGGATTCATGCCACTACTCCACCCGTGGGCATATCTGGACTGGCAGATCAGTATTGTAGCACATGAGCTCCAATGCTGAGGAAGACCACTGAGTCTTTCCTCTCTCAACAATATTCAAGTAACCTCATTACTCAAGAAAAAAGATTGATGATCTCAGATCTTTGCAAATACCTCATATTGAGAGAGAATGTGAATTGATAATGATATTAAATTACTAAACCAGCAGTTGAAAGAATAATTATATGTTTCAAATATAAGGTAAATAAGTACCTTACATAATTGCAAATAACAAACACAATACATTGTAAATAACAACTAATTTTAAATAACTCAATAAAATAGGGAGAAAAATTTAAATAACACAAAGATAATTAAATTCATGTATAGATATTAAATAAAATATGTGACAGAAATCAGACATTTGTAGCAAGTCTAATAGGGAAATAAAGAAGCCAGGTTTTCAATGATATTTAATCAATAGAATTTAACTAAATGTCATATATATTGGAGTTTGGGGGTGAAACTAACATGATGACTAAATGATATTGGGTCTCTTTCAGCTGAGGGATTACATTCCCTCACTTGTCATCTGTAAAATTCTGGAAATCAGAAAAGATCGAACATTACAGGATTCACAATAAAACTGAGCAATCAGAATACAATCTTAGTTTTAAAAGAAGGAAAAATTAGTCATTTATCTACATTATCATAAATGTGACTGGCTGGGATATTGGACCACAATCTGAGCAGGGTCACGCACCCACCCTTCACTGCTCCTTGATTGTACATGTGATGCAACCGGTTGCTTCAAGCTCTCAGCGCCTTTACTTCCTAGACGTGATAGAATCTAGCGTGAACTGTAAGTGAAAACAAACTGTTTCTTTAACTTGCTTTTCTCAGAGCACATTGTCATAGAAACTAGAAAAGAGCATCTGATAAAAGAGAAATGAGTCTTGACCAAAATCGTAATACATTACTTGCATATTTTGAACATTAAAGTTACCCCAGAGTCTAAAACTATAACATTGGTTTAGGTATATCAAAAATATGTGACTTCTCCCAAGATTGCTTACCAGTACTGAGTGGACTTTGTGGAACTTGACAAAACAACTATTTAATTTATACACAATAATGACCATGACCAGACAGTCATCTTCCAAGTGGATTCATTAGGATTTAGCAGACATAAAACAGCAAGCTTATAAGAAGATATGTGCATGTATGAAATCACAGAAAAGCTATGGCCTATTAATAAATGGAAATTTAGAAATTGGTACCCATGAAAGGAATAACAGATAAATTGATGTTTATATCATAAAACATCTTCTGAAAGGATGTGAATTAAAAATATATGGCAAAAATTGAATATTTGTGGATATCTATCAAGGCTGGACAGAAAAGGATTTTGTGAACAAAGATCACAAAATCTACAGCCTTACTACTAAATTTTATTAATTAAAGTCTAAACTATTAAGCAAGATAAATAACATAGAACTTCAAATATTTAACTGAAAATAGGTATTTAAAATGATTAATATATGTCATATACAATAATATTCTATAGAATGTGAAAACGGACGAGGATCCACAAGTAAATTATATAAAATTAAAGTATTATATGAAATCTAAACTTTTTACAATGCTGTTATTGCTATAAGTTACTATCCATTAGTATCTCATTAACAATCAAATTCAATAGCATGTAATTTGAAAATGAGTGTCTCATACTTTAGAATATATAAGGTACAATATGCTTTCTTTGATAGATTCACATTTTTTTCCACATAATATAAAAAATTTTCAGAAGTCAATTTCCCTCCTCATGTACTTCTGGTAAAGGTCAGAGAAATCTGGATTCTAGTTTGAACTTATGACCATAACCTCAAGATAATGTGCCAGACTTTTGTGGAACACTTCTTGAGAGAAAAAAATCCTCTAAAGACTAAAGGGGGTGAGCATATTGGGAAAATGAATAGGAGAAGCAGGAATAGGACAAACACTAGAACCGGATCTTTAAAAGCAGGTGTCCCAGACCCAAAATGAGTCATTTGGATGCAACTGATTTCCTAAAGAATATGCCAATATGATTAAAACTTTAAGAAAAAATAAAATATGCACAATCCATATATAATTTCTCTGAACACTGCGATTGTTTGTTAAATTGTGAATGATTATTTTGATTCACCTAAAACTAAAAATTTAAACAGAGCACTATGACAAACAAGAGAGTCAATTTGAAATAATATCACGAAACTTTTATTAGGAGTTAAGCCATCTGATTCTGACTTCTGCCCTTTCTAGTGCTGATATAAAACATAAAATAGTTATGGTCCATATCTAATCATTACAACAATCCTTCAAAAGTATTCTGAGTTTTTATTTTTGACTGAATACGGAGAATGTGAGGTAAGAATCAAATAGGCATCTTATATGTCAACATAGTGGAAGATTATGGGACTCTAATCAGGATGGCATCAGAAGAACCAGGTGGAAATGGATTACAGAGATGTTCCAGATACATGATTTTGTTAGACTGAATGTGAGACATGAGAGAAATGAGAAGGAAATGATAGCAACTTCATCACAAAGGTTGATGATATTACCATATGAAGTTGATGAATCGGTGAGATAATATATCGAGGCAATTTAGTACCGGCAGTGGTCCTCAGGAAGCACTCAATAAAAGATCTTCTCTAATAGGTTTCTAGATTCATCCTGAGATCAAAGACTGCTCTAGAACCATGCTATAGCAAGTGCTTCTGTTGTGAAGAGCGAAGTTCTAATGTCACAGTTCACAGACTACGGGCCTCTTAAAACTAAGCAAAATGAAATCACTGGAAATACGTCCTGCTTAATCAAACTGTGTTTGTTCAACCAGTGCAGTAAGTGGTTGCCATGAAGTTTGCTTCCAAATGGACTGTGACTAATTGACATGGAAATGGGTTCTTTAATGGCAGACTTCAGTCTTCATCATTTTTTTCTAGTAGAGTAACATCTGACTCCTGTTTTTGTATTTCAAACCCAAAAAAGTTAGAACAGCTGCCCTATTCAGGCAGAACTTTCCATTGATAGTTTCACCATTAACTGTGTGAACTACAGTTTCCTCCTTCATAAATGGGGATGGTGATGCTAACCCCATAAGATTATTCTGCGTATTCTTTGGAAATAAGAGTGTAAATTACTTAGTATAGTTCTAGGGATATAGGGATTGCTCACTGAATGTTAGCTGTCATCATCATCATGGGAGGAATTCAGATGATGATTAATAGAACATGAGGTATAATCATTCATAAATTGATAGTGAAAAAAAATTAGATCAAATTTTTTTCTATGACATCCACTGCTTGTGTTCCAACAGCTCTTAAGGGTTCAGTAAATGAATCAAATTATCAACATGGGTTTAAATGTAAAATTAGGCACTATACTCCCTAAAGCAACAAAATATATTACATTTTTATTTGGCCCCTAAACAACACACCTCCACTTTCTCTCCCTGTTCTCTTTCGAAGAAGAATAACATATTCAGGTTTATGTGTATGTTCACAGCCCTTTAGGAGTCTTTAATCTCTTTTGGAAGCGCTGTAGAAAGTAATGAGATCCCAAAAGTAAGCCTGAAGGGCCTCTAAATAACCAGAAAGGAATAGCTAATCTCATACAACCAAGCCTTGTAAAAAAAAGCAATTTGTTAGTTAATGATATAAGTACAGCATCCTCTCTGGAGGATGTGCGCCATAAAACAAAATCACCTTCCGCATATGTATGAAAACATATGAAGACCGAACTGGAGTTCGTGAAGTCGGCCTTGCATAATGCATCATGCTAATAGTGCTATTAAAATTATTTTAAAAAAATAAAAAGGAAAGAAAGAAGGAAAATCTCATTAGCACCTTATCGCAAGGAACACTTAAAGGTAATCAGCAAAGGAAGGGGGTCTCACAGTGCAATTAGTGGCTGTTAAATTTAGACAAAATTAGAGGGGCTATTCTCTTACCAGGTTCCTAGTCAACTGTGAATCACTGGGCTGAGCGTTTTAAGGGCTGGTTCATTAAGGAGCAATCACAGCAGGTGTGGTTTTCCAAGTTAACGTTAGAGGCAGTAGATTTCATGCCTCCAGTCAGGACAGTGGGACTCTAAGGGGTTGTTTCCTATTCTGTACTTTTATTTGAATTTTTTTATTTGCCTCTGAACTCTTGCAAGACTTTCTGACATATTAGATATTTGTGTCACAGTTTGTACTTCCTTTATAGTTTGTTCTTGTCTCACATTAGAATCACACTGGTGCTCCGCATTATATTTATAAGGTGACCCAGAATTTCCTCTTTCTACCATGATAACATTCTAGTGAATGTTTGACATCACCTATTTTAAAGGCAGAAACATCTGATAGCTCCATCTATTTGTCTGTCTATCAACTAGCCATGTTTAAATTTATCATGTGCTAATCTAAGTATCACCTGTGTATGTGTTACAAATGGCATTCAAATTACATATAAAAGCTGTTTAGTTAAAAAAAAAACCCTCTCATTAGCTAGACCTAATGCAGAGTACTCTCTAAACACTTTAAAAAGCCTAACATAAATTAAGCTTGGTTCTCTTTAAAACCTTTTCCTCATTTTCCCTATTCCATGAATTTTTTTATTTATATATTTTAAAACAAAACTATCTTCTCTCATTTTACAAGACAAATCCAGGACTCCCTCCCTCCCCTCCTCTTGCTCCCTCCACCTTCCCTTCATTCACCCCATCATCCACTTCTCATAGAGGAAGTGGATGACTTCCCATGGGGAATCACCCTAGCACATTTCTTTGAGGCAGGACCAAGGCCCGCTTCACTATATCTAGGCTGAGCAAGGTATCCCTCCAAAGAGAATGGGTTCCAATAAACCAGAGCAACCAGGAGGGATAAGTCCTGGTCTCACCGCCAGTGACCCCACAGTCTGCCCTAGCCATACAACTGTCACCCCATTCAGAGGGCCTAGTTTGATCCTATGCTGGTTCCCTCTCTGTCAGGCCAGAGTTGGTGGGCTCCTATTAACTCAGGTAAGCTGTTCCAGTGGGTATCCCCATGGTGGTCTTGACCTCTTTGCTCATATTCTCACTCCTCCCACTCTTCAACTGGACTTCAGTGCTCAGTCCAGTGCTCCTCTGTAGATCTCTGCACCTGCTTCCATCAGCTGTTGGTTGAAGGTTCTCTGAAGACATTTAAGATAGTCACCATCTTGACTACAGGGCAAGGCCAGTTTAGGCACCCTCTCCACCATTGCTTAGGGTCTTATACGGGGTCATTCTTGAGGATTTTTGGGAATTTCTCTAGTGTCAGTTTTTGTTGTTGTTTGTTTTGTTTTGTTTTTTTTTTTGCTAGCCCCATAATGGCTTCCTCAATCAAGATATCTCTTTCCTTGTTCTCCATCTCTGTCCTTCCACCATCTAAACTACCACATTCTTCCAAGTTCTCCTTCCCCAGTCCCTTCTCCCCTCATCCTCCCCTTCTGCCTTCCCTTCTCCTTCCACCTCCACACTCCCAATTTTCTCAGAACTTGTGTATGTCTTTCATTGAGATCTATGTATATTCATCTTAGGGTTCTCCTTGTTGCTTAGCTTTTCAGGAGTCATGGACTATGGGCCTGAAATTGAGAAACTTCTGTAAAGCAAAGGACACAGTAAATGGCAATAGAATGGCAGCCTACTTAGTGGAAAAAGATCTTTACTAACCTCACATCAGACAGAGAATTGATCTCCAAAATATATAAAGAGCTCAAGAAATTAGACATCAAAATATCAAATAATTCAATTAAAAATTGGGTACAAATCTAGAAAGAGAATTCTCAACAGAATAGTCTCAAATGGCCAAAAGATACTAAAGGAAATGTTCAACATCCTTATCTATCAGGGAATTCAAAACAACTCTGAGATAGAGCTGTCAGAATGGTTAAGATCAAAAACACCAATGATAGCTTATGCTAGAGAGGATGTGAAGTAAGGGGAACACTCATCTATTGCTGGTAGGAATACAAACTTGTACAACCACTTTGGAAATCAGTATGTAGGTTTCTCAGAAAATTGGGAATCAACCTTAAGATCCAACAATACCACTCTTGGGCATATACTCAAGAGATGTTCATTCATACTACAAAGACATTTGTTGAGCTATGCTCATAGCAGCATTATTTCTAATAGCCAGAATCTAGAAACAACCTAGATGCCCCTCAACAGATGAGTGGATAAAGCAAATGTGGTAATTTACACAATGAAGTACTACTCAGTAGTAAAAAGCAAAGGCATCTTGAAATTTGCATGCAAATGGATGGATTTAGCAACACCATCTTGCGTGAAGTTACCCAGACTCCAAAAGATGAACATGGTATGTACTCACTCATAAGTGAATACTAGCTGTAAAGCAAAGGATAAGGAGACATTTTATTTTTTTAAGAAATGTAGACAGATATTTCCCATCCTATATTCATTTTCATTGTCTTTCTCTTTTTCCAAAGGTGTGTGTGTGTATGTGTAAGAGAGAGAGAGAGAGAGAGAGAGAGAGAGAGAGAGAGAGAGAGAGAGAGAGAGAAGGGGAAGGGAGGGGGAAGGAAAGAGAGAGAGAGAAAGAGGGAGAGCCTAGGTCTTCTGTGTAATAGGAGCATGGCCATGAACTTATGATCTTTCTGTCTCAGTCTCCCAAGTGCTGACATCATGGACGTGAACCATCATGCTCTTCCTGTTCTCAAATATGACACCACATGAGTTTCCCTATGAAGATAAATGTTCAATAATCTAAAAAAAATCATTCATCTCTGAAATCATACAAATTGGGCACATCTATATGGAGATGAATACCTCCAAAGTTGTAAAGTACACTATTTTACATCTGGAGATCTTTATTGATACCTTGCTATTTATTGCTTCCAGGAACAAAGTACTACAGTTTTACAAATATTCCATTAGGAAGAAGCAAGGGGGCTCTTGGGAAACCACGAGCCTGTTTCTGGTTAGAAATGAAATTGACTAGAGTCAAATGCACTGACTCTGAGTGTAGAGAAAAGCTTAGTCTGGGAATTATATGGACAACAGTTCCCATGAAAAGAATCTTGTGACCTGAGCCTAGATGAAGACACCAGGTCATTCAGTGTTTATGAAATTGGTGTCTGCTCAAAAGTAACAGACACTAAAACAGGATTTCAAAATATTCATCCATCCTTAGCATTTGCCTAGAAAGTGCTGATCTATATTATAATATGAAAACTGCCAAATCACACTCTGTTAGGAAAACTATATTGAACAGATCTGCAAAAAAAAAAATCTAAACTAAAACTCTGCTTAACAAAAATTAACAGATCCTGGAGCTATAGAGTGAAAGGAAAGTAAATAGAAACTCTGAGGTAAGCATTGGATTCTTTGTGATGACTCAGGCCACTGACTTTCAAAGGCAATCAATAGAATGATATCATCCCTTATCCATTAATACTAAAATAAGATAAAAGCAGAAAAATAGAAATAATGAAATTTTGTAGCAGAATATCTATAGTTTAAAGTTGTTGCTCACATGGCAAGTAAAATACCAGGAAAAAATCAAAAGGGTTTCAAATAGTGTGAAAGAAAAATGACTACTGAGGTGAAACAGGTATTACTGAAAAGTGACCACTGAAACTTCAGCTGCTAAAATTGGCCACTAAAAGTGGGTCAGGGATAACCCCAATTATGGTCATGACTTTCCCAGACCCAAGGTTGAGCTGGCTCTTGGAGTAGGTGAAGACAATCAACAACAGCCCAAGCAGAGAAAAAAGAAATGAAGCCCACATTGAACTAATACCAAAAAACAGAGTCTGGAATTTATCTTTGCTACAAATTATTGAGCATCTAAATTTATCTTTTAAAAATGTTATCAATTTTTTTCAAACCATTTGCCAAAGGTTTTTGCATCCTTGATATCACATGCAGCCTGTATTATGTAATATATATATGCATATTTATATAGATCTATTTCCCTTTGGAACATTTATTTGTTAATGTATTTACTTACCTTTTACTTATTTATTTTGATCTGTCAGTGATTTCCACAAGAACTTTTAATGTTGACTTACTTAGCTCCATTAAGAAAGACTGTTGACATTTCTAGGGTTGGAATTTTGCTAAATAAATTAATTGGTTTCAGGAGGAACTAGCATATTGAGGTGATGAGTCATCCTGTTCAGGAAGAATGGGTCTGCTTAAATCTGATACATCCACTGTTCAGGAGCTTTACTGTCCCAGACTTGCTAGAGTTCCTGTTACTATTTACTCACCTTTGTTCCTGAAAATGGGGAGTACTCCTCTGTCTGATAATGGTTCACTATTTCATACTTCAAATGTGTCATGTTTATTGACTTAAGTATTTACCAAAAATAAGTACATTAGTCTTCCCACTTTCAAAGTAGGTTAAGAATATCAAGTTGTATGTGAGTTTTATTCTACATTGATCTGGGGAATGGAGGCACTGAAATGGGAGGAGTTTCATTTACTGGTTCTTTTCTGTAAAAATTTTGGACAAGCTTATCTTATGTCTTTTGCTTATTTCCTGGATACAGGAGATTGATAAGATACCATGAGCTGAACTGATGCAATGTCCACTGTCCTCTCAGAACAAAGGCCTGGCTTGGTTGTGTTTGTGATAGGAGATGTCAGAGTTAACAACTACCTGGCTGCCAAAGATGGCCAGTTCAGACTCCATGTCTTCCATTACTAGGAGTCTTAGATCCCTTGTCTATTTGTCATCAGAAAGACTTCTTCCCTCAGAAAATGGAAGCAGGTGCAAAGACCCTCAGCCAGACTTGCAGAGAGTGTCTAAATTGGAAGTCTCCATTGGGTCTCTCCCCTTGGAGATCAGGGAACACCTCAGAAGATGGAGAGGAAAGAATGTACGAATCAGAGAGGATGGAGGACACCAGGAGAACGTGGCCCACTGAATCAACTAAGCAAGGTAAACATGGATTTACAGAGATTGAAGCATCTAGCACCAGGCCCACATGGGTCTGCCGCAGGCCCTCTGTATATATGTTATGGCCATTAGCTTGTTTTGTGGGACCCCTAACAATGAGAGTGGGTGTGTCTCTGACTCCCTTGCCTCTTCTTGAAACTCTCTTCCTTCTGTTGGGGACCCCTGTCCTCCCTCAATAGGAAGGCTATTACCTTTTCTTCTTGTATCTTGTTTTTGTCCTACTTGGCTGACATCTCTTAGAGCCTGCTCTTTTCTCAACAGGAAACAGAGTAGGATTGGATCTGAGCAGAGGAGAAGTAGTTGAGAGGAGTGGAGGGAGAGAAAACTGATCAGAATATATTGTGTGAGAGCATCTGCTTTCAATAAAAACTTCATGTCATTACAGTTCTATAACTTTTATGAATTAAAATATTTTTAATTATAATTTTTCTCTTTTCCTTTTATTGAAACTATTTTTTTCTCACACAATATACCCTGGATATGGTTTTCCCTCTTTCCATGCCTCCTAATTCCTCCCCATTTCCATTCTATTGAGCAACATGCACAGGCTGGCATAATTCTGCACTAGATTCTCTGATTCCAGTTTAGTGTTTTTGTGAGATTTCTGAGTGTGCAAATGATTGGATTCCTGATTCTTTTTTTTTTTTTTTTTTGGTTTTTCGAGACAGGGTTTTTCTGTTTTTGGAGCCTGTCCTGAAACTAGCTCTTGTAGACCAGGCTGGTGTCGAACTCACAGAGATCCACCTGCCTCTGCCTCCCAAGTGCTGGGATTAAAGGCATGTGCCACCACCACCCGGCTGGATTCCTGATTCTTATGCCTTCTCTCAGACTCTTTCTTCTGTTTCTTTCTTTCATCCAATTCTGACATGTCAGATTTTGTTTTATCCTATTATATTATATCGTACTATCATTTCTTAGAAGCCTGTTTGTTTTCTAATGGTGTTTTGTTTTGGACACAGAGTCTCATCATATAATCCAGGCTTGTGGATGGACACTTAAAAGAAATCTCACACTAGTTCAGAATTGAGAAATAAATGGTTATTTATTTAGGGGTAGACTCACAAATCAGAACCCTCTGTTTGAACATAGATAAGAAAATGTACCCTGAAACTGGAACAGAGAGGCCAGAAAAGATGCTGGATGCATGCTCTACATAGGCATATATAGTGTAAGAGGCCACGCCCTAGTGGGCAGGTAACCACTAGTTTTAAGACTTCCTACAGTACCTCCCCCTTTTGTTTAAATAAGATAGTTCTAAGCCTAACACAAAATAAGAACAAATATATTCAATAATTATCCTATCCTAACTAGTTTAAGTCTTGTATAATAAATAACTTGGCCAAGTCATGAGAGAAAAGTGTCTGCACCTATCTTGTCTTCAACCCTATCGAAGATCTGAGAAGGGAAATAATGTTACTTGAATAAGCAGGAAGTGCAATCAAGCAACTTCCAAAAAATGTGTAATAAATGACAGAGACAACTGGCTACCTGGGCAATCACCCACAGCCTCATTTGCAACATTGAAGCAACCAACTTTGGCTAAGGCCTAGAATAACTGACAGACCATTTTCAGAGGCAGGAAATTTTTCAAAACTGTCTTATCCTGTCTTGGCAAGATTTGACAGTCCTACTTATCCATTTTCAGATATCTTGTCAGTGGTTGAGGCATGGGCATTTCTTTTCCCAAAGGCCAGTTTTGCCAAGAAGAAAACAAGCTCCAAGTGGAGTGTCTTTGGTGCTCAACATTCTCTTGGGAATAGATCAGGGCTGCCAGGAGCAACTGTGTCTCATTTCAACAGAACCCTAGGTTATTTAAATGCCATACTCTACAGCTCTTTGAAGTGTTTGAAGGTTACCTAGCTGTGTAGAAATAATCTCTATATATCTAAAGAACCTGATTAGCCTATAAGTATGACAAACATAGATGACTATTGGTCTATAATCCTTAATACCTATATAACTTAAAGACTAAGACTTCATATTAGAATATTTATTATACAATAAACAATTGTGCAACAAATGAGGAGAATGACCTCAAAATGTAAACAATGTATAAGTATCTTGATCAGAGGTAGAAATGTACATTGCAATGTGATAAATATATATCAATATATAAAAATGTTTTAACCAGAGGTAGAAGCATGAATGCATACAATATTTGGTGTAATTTAACCATGTATCAATATCCGAGAATCTATACCAATGTAATTACCTATAAATAATTGCTCACTCTATTACTCACTATTATTATTATTAGTGTGAGTAAGCTCAGACAAATCTATTATCTCATCCAATCCCCCCCCTTTTTTCCATAGAGATCCCTGAGCTTATAAAAATCCCCCCCCCCATCTCCCAACCCTATACCAATTATAATCAAACCATAAATGATATCC
Organism: Microtus pennsylvanicus; assembly: GCF_037038515.1. Taxonomy (NCBI): domain Eukaryota; kingdom Metazoa; phylum Chordata; class Mammalia; order Rodentia; family Cricetidae; genus Microtus; species Microtus pennsylvanicus. The sequence goes on from NC_134582.1 coordinate 124,963,341, forward strand.
CTAACCCTGAGGACAAGCTTTGCTGGGAGAGGGGACGTTGTCTTCTAGAATTACTTCCAGCTGTCATGGGGTGATGTTCTTTCTATGGGATCCTCTGAAAGTAAAATGATGGCTAAGTTTTAACATTACAGTCTGGTATAATTGCAAATAGTCTCTGAGTATTTGGTAGAGTTTTTCTGAGCTTCCTATTTGCAAGTCTGACAGAGCATTGTAAAAAAATGCACCATTGAGACGCGGCAGAGCGGCGCGGTGGCCAGACGCGGCAGAGCGACACTGCATTCAGGAAGAGGCTTTGGGAGACCAGCGCGGCAGCAGACGCAAGCAGCAGGGTCAGGTGTGAAATAAGGAGAGCAGATCGCCCTACTACAATTAAATCAAAGAGGTAGGCCTTTGGTTGGCCAGGTCACTGGCAAACGGGGAGCCTGGTCCTGTCCTGAAGACCCTTCGGAGGGGTGAGAGGGTTCTTGGCCTGCGGCAGGAACCAGGAAACAGAGCGAGGGCATTTTGTAAGCAGAGCCCTGGGCCAGCAGGGAAACCTGATCCGGTTTTCAAAAGACCCATTAGATAGGATTAATAGGAGAAGATGGGCAGACGCCAAGGCAAGAACTCACCCAATAATCTGAAAAACAACATGAAAACACCAGAACCCAAGGATCTTACAACAGAAGTATTTGAACAATCTAACACAGAAGAAGTGGAAAAAATTGACTTTATGAAGGCAATAGAGTCCCTTAAACAACATGTAAAAAATGCCCTTATAGAAATGGATGAGAAGTATAACAAAAAGTTTGAAGAAATGAGTAAATATGTACATGATACCGTGGGAAACCAAGAAAAAATGATCAAACAGGTAATGGAAACAGTTCAAGAATTGAAAACTGAAATGAAGACAAGGAAGAAAATACAAACTGAGGACCAGCTGGATATGGAAAATCTAGGTCAACGAGCAGAGTCTACAGAAAAAAGCATAATCAATAGAATACAAGAGATAGAAGAAAGAATCTCAGATGCTGAGGACACCATAGAGAAAATAAACGAACAGATCAAAGAAAACAGCAAAGCCAACAAATTCTCAACACAAAACATTCAGGAAATATGGGACACAATAAAAAAAACCAAACTTAAGAATAATAGGACTAGAAGAAGGAGAAGAGTCACAGCTCAAAGGCCCAGAAAATATATTCAACAAAATTATGGAAGAAAACTTTCCCAACTTAAGGAAAGATATTCATTTAAATATTCAAGAAGCATACAGAACACCAAACAGACTGGATCAAAGAAAAACATCTCCTCGCCATATAATAATCAAAAACACAAAATATACAGGTTAAAGAAAGAATATTAAGAGCTGCAAAGGAAAAAGGGCAAGTAACTTATAAAGGTAAACTTATAAAAGGTGATCAGACTTACACCTGACTTCTCTATGGAAACTATGAAAGCCAGAAGGTCCTGGATAGATGTACTGCAGAAGCTAAGAGACCATGGATGCAAACCCAAACTACTATACCCAGCCAAGCTATAGTTCATTATCAATGGAGAAAACAAGACATTCCAGGATAAGAATAAATTTAAACAATACGTAGCCACAAATCCAGCCCTACAGAAAGTAATAGAAGGAAAATCGCAACCCAAGGAATCCAACACTGCCAACACTGCCTACAATAACCCAGGCATCTAGTGACCCTTCACCAGCACATCTCAAAGAAGGGAGACATACAATCTCTACTACCAAAAGCAATAAGAATAACCGGAGTAAACAACCACTGGTCATTAATATCACTTAATATTAATGGGCTCAATTCACCTATAAAAAGGCACAGGCTAAAAGATTGGATATGAAAACAGGATCCAACATTCTGCTGTTTGCAAGAAACACATCTCAACCACAAAGACAGGCACCTACTCAGAGTAAAGGGTTGGGAAAAGGTGTTTAAAGCAAATGGTCCTAAGAAAAAAGCAGGTGTGGCCATATTAATTTCTAACAAAACTGACTTCAAACTAAAATCAATCAGAAGAGACCGAGATGGTCACTTTATACTCATAACAGGAACAATTCATCAGGATGACGTCTCAATTCTGAATATCTATGCCCCCAATATAAAAGCACCTACTGATGTAAAAGAAATATTACTAGAACTCAAGGCAGACATCAAACCACACACACTAGTAGTAGGAGACTTCAACACACCTCTCTCTCCAAGGGACAGGTCAATCAGACAGAAACCTAATAGAGAATTAAGAGAATTATTGGAGGTAATGAAGCAAATGGACTTAACAGACATCTATAGAACATTCCACCCAAATAGGAAAGAATATACCTTCTTCTCTGCAGCTCATGGAACCTTCTCAAAAATTGACCACATACTTGGAAACAAAGGAAACCTCCACAGATACAAAAAAATATCAGTGTCCACCTGTGTCCTATCTGATCACCACGGATTAAAGTTAGAAGGCAACAACAATGCTACCCACAGAAAGCCGACAAACTCATGGAAACTGAACAGTCAACTACTGAACCACATCTGTGTCAAGGAAGAAATTAAGAAAGAAATTAAAGTCTTCCTTGAATTTAATGAAAATAAAGAGACAACATACTCAAACCTATGGGACACAATGAAAGCAATGCTAAGAGGAAAGTTCATAGCACTAAGTGCCCACTTAAAGAAAACAGAGAATGCATACATTGGGGACTTAACAACACACCTGAAAGCTCTAGAAAAAAAAAGAAGCAGACGCGCCCAGGAGAAGTAGAAGACTGGAAATAATAAAACTGAGGGCCGAAATCAACAAAATAGAAACACAGAAAACAGTCCAAAGAATCAATGAAACAAAAAGCTGGTTCTTGGAGAAAATCAACAAGATCGACAAACCCCTATCCAAACTAATTAAATGACAGAGAGAGAACACACAAATAAATAAGATCAGAAATGAAAAGGGGGACATAACCACAGACACAGAGGAAATTCAGAGAATCATTAGATCTTACTACAAAAGCCTGTATAACACAAAATTGGAAAATATAAAAGAAATGGAGACTTTTTTAGATAAATACCATATACCAAAGTTAAACCAGGACCAGGTGAACGATCTAAACAGACCTGTTAGTCGCGAAGAATTAGAAGAGGTTATCAAAAACCTCCCTACCAAAAAAAGCCCAGGACCAGATGGTTTCAATGCGGAATTCTACCAGAACTTCCAAGAAGACCTAATACCTATAATCCTTAATGTATTCCACAATATAGAAACAGAAGGGTCATTACCAAACTCCTTTTATGAAGCTACAGTTACTCTGATACCAAAACCACACAAAGACTCAACCAGGAAAGAGAATTACAGGCCAATCTCACTCATGAACGTCAATGCAAAAATCCTCAACAAAATACTGGCAAACCGAATCCAAGAACACATTAGAAAAATTATCCATTATGATCAAGTAGGCTTCATAACAGAGATGCAGGGCTGGTTCAACATACGAAAATCTATCAATGTAATCCACCATATAAATAAACTGAAAGAAAAAAATCATATGATCATTTCATTAGATGCTGAAAAAGCATTTGACAAAATTCAATACCCCTTTATGATAAAGATCTTGGAGAGAATAGGGATACAAGGATCCTACCTAAATATAATAAAAGCTATTTACAGCAAGCCGTCAGCTAACATTAAATTGAACGGAGAAAAACTCAAAGCCATCCCACTAAAATCAGGAACACGACAAGGATGTCCACTCTCTCCATACCTCTTCAATATAGTGCTTGAAGTTCTAGCAATAGCAATAAGACAACATAAGGAGATCAAGGGGATTTGTATTGGAAAGGAAGAAGTTAAGCTTTCGTTATTTGCAGATGATATGATAGTATACATAAGTGACCCCAAAAATTCTACCAAAGAACTCCTACAGCTGATAAACACCTTTAGTAATGTGGCAGGATACAAGATCAACTCCAAAAAATCAGTTGCCTTCCTTTACACTAAGGATAAAGAAGCAGAGAGGGAAATCAGAGAAGCATCACCTTTCACGATAGCCACAAATAGCATAAAATATCTTGGGGTAACCCTGACCAAGGAAGTGAAAGACCTATTCGACAAGAACTATAAGACTTTGAAGAAAGAAATTGAAGAAGACACCAGAAAATGGAAGGACCTCCCTTGCTCTTGGATTGGGAGGATCAACATAGTAAAAATGGCAATTCTACCAAAAGCAATATATAGATTCAATGCAATCCCCATCAAAATCCCATCAAAATTTTTCACAGATCTGGAGAAGACAATAATCAACTTTATATGGAAGAACAAAAAACCCAGGATAGCCAGAACAATCTTATACAATAAAGGATTGTCTGGAGGCATTACCATCCCTGACTTCGAACTCTATTATAGAGCTACAGTATTGAAAACAGCCTGGTATTGGCATAAAAACAGAGAAGTCGACCAATGGAATCGAATAGAAGACCCTGACTTTAACCCACAAACCTATGAGCACCTGATTTTCGATAAAGGAGCTAAAAGTATACAATGGAAAAAAGACAGCATCTTCAACAAATTGTGCTGGCAAAACTGGATGTCAATCTGTAAAAGAATGAAAATAGATCCATATCTATCACCATGCACAAAACTCAAGTCCAAATGGATTAAAGACCTCAATATCAGTCCGAACACACTGACCCTGATAGAAGAGGAAGTGGGAAGTACTCTACAGCACATGGGCACAGGAGACCACTTCCTACGTATAACCCCAGCAGCACAGACACTAATGGCATCATTGAATAAATGGGACCTCCTGAGGCTGAGAAGCTTCTGTAAAGCAAAGGACACTGTCACTAAGACACAAAGGCAACCAACTTACTAGGAGAAGATTTTCACCAACCTCACAACTGACAAAGGTCTGATCTCCAAAATATATAAAGAAATCAAGAAACTAGACCGTAAAAGGCTAATCAATCCAATTATAAAATGTGGCACTGAGCTGAACAGAGAATTCTCAACAGAAGAACTTCAAATGGCCAAAAGACACTTAAGGTCATGCTCAACTTCCCTAGCGATCAGGGAAATGCAAATCAAGACAACTTTAAGATACCATCTTACACCTGTCAGTCAGAATGGCTAAAATAAAAAACACCAATGATAGCCTTTGCTGGAGAGGTTGTGGAGAAAGGGGTACCCTCACCCATAGCTGGTGGGAATGCAATCTTGTGCAACCACTTTGGAAAGCAGTGTTTCGGTTTCTCAGGAAATTCGGAATCAACCTACCCCTGGATCCAGCAATACCACTCTTGGGAATATAGCCAAGAGAGGCCCTATCATACAACAAAAGTATAGGATCAACTATGTTCATGGCAGCATTGTTTGTAATAGCCAGAACCTGGAAACAACCTAGATGCCCTTCAACGGAAGAATGGATGAAGAAAGTATGGAATATATACATATTAGAGTATTACTCAGCAGTAAAAAACAAGGACTTCTTGATTTTTGCATACAAATGGATGGAAATAGAAAACACTATCCTGAGTGAGGTAAGCCAGACCCAAAAAGAGGAACATGGGATGTACTCACTCATATTTGGTTTCTAGCCATAAATAAGTAAAGGACATTGAGCTTATAATGCATGTTCCTAGAGAAGCTAAATAAGAAGGTGAACCCAAAGACAAACACATAGGCATCCTCATGAATATTAACCTTCATCAGGCGATGAAAGGAGACAGAGACAGAGGAGCACGGGACAGAAATCTCAAGGTCCAAATCAGGAGCAGAAGGAGACGGAGCACGAGCAAGGAACTCAGGACCGCCAGGGGTGCACCCACACACTGAGACAATAGGGATGTTATATCGGGAACTCACCAAGGCCAGCTGGCCTGGGTCTGAAAAAGCATGGGATAAAACCGGACTAGCTGAACATAGAGGACAATGAGGACTACTGAGAACTCAAGAACAATCGCAGTGGGTTTTTGATCCTACTGCACGTACTGGCTTTGGGGGAGCCTAGGCAGTTTGGATGCTCACCTTAGGAGACCTGGATAGAGGTGGGCGGTCCTTGGGCTTCCCACAGGTCAGGGAACCCTGATTGCTCTTCGAGCAGAAGAGGGAGGGTGACTTGATCAGGGGAGGGGGAGAGAAATGGGAGGCGGTTGCGGGGAGGAGGCAGAAATCCTTAATAAATAAATAAAAAAAAAAGAAAAAGAAAAAAAGTGCACCATTTCAGCCAACCAAGTTGGAACCATCTTGAGCAACTGGTATGCAAACAGGTCTTGTAGTAGTGCTATCAGCATCATGATGTCATATCAAGCAGGTGGAGTTGTTGTTGTGGGGCCCCATCTTCTTCCTACAAACTTCAAAGATTACAGCAGGAAAATTTATTGTTCACTGTGGAAAACTTAAACATTATTTATATAGACATATGCATATATATACATATATATATTCAATGAAATGTACAATACAGAAAAAAATAGATATGAAGAAAGTAATTTTTTTTAAATTCTTTTTTCTTTCTGTCCCATATCATGGCTCCTGACATGAGACAGAAACTCTGAATTTTTATTTTAACAACATGCTTGGATTTCGAGAGGGACAGAGCCAGTGTCCAACTCCAAAGCCAGCTCTATATATTCATAAACATATATACATACATATAAATGTATATGTTTTAACATTTGTACTTATGAATCATATTCAATATTCTTGATGATCCTTATTGGGTAGTTATTTTTCCATCTGTCAGCATTCAAACATTCAGGGTCTCTTGAATTTTTGAAGATGAGTATTTTCCTGCAAAGACAAGAACAAAACCCTGCCTCAATTTTTATGAGGTTTTCTTACCATCTGTAGGGTTGTCACCATTGTGGAAAAGCTGTCATTTCTCTTTTTCAAGAGGTTTCTCCTTTGCAAACTGAATCTTTATTAATTTTTATGATGTCCATAGTTTTTATTCTCCTGTGGAAACAAGAACAAAACCCCTTCCCAATGCAGCACATCTCCTGTCTTCCATTCTGAAGTCAACATATTCTTGAAATAAAATAGTTGATGTAATTCAGAAGACTTTTCTATTATCCAATGTTTCTTGCTGCTGTTGTCCCTTTCTCATTAGCATTAAGAAAATTCAAGGTTAACAAAGCATTGTGTAATCTATTTCTGGGAGCATTTTCCATCCCTTTCTGTTTGTTTAATATATCCTTTATAGTTCAATTTGATCTTTCTATAACTGCTTGACATGTTTGATTGTGTGGTATACCTGTAATATTCATAATATTATAATAAGCAAGGACTGTTTCATTTTCCTAGCTGGACCATTATCTCTTTTTATTGGTCAGGTACACGCTTGATGACCATAGCTTCTAATATATGTATGATTACTGAATCAGCCTTTTCTGAGCTTAAAGCAGTTGCCCATTGAAAACCTGAATAAGTGTCAATGGTGTGGTGAACATATTTTAATTTACCAAATTATGCAAAGTGGATCAAATCCATCTGCCAGATTTCACTTCTTTGAATACCCTTTAGGTTAGTTCCTGAAGGTAGTGGTGTTTAGTTATACAAAGAGCAAGTAGGGCATCTCTTTATACTCTCCTTAACTTATTGCCATGTAATAGAAAATTCTTTCTTTAAACCTTTGCTATTGATATGATGTTTTTTTAATGAAATTCTGAGGCCTGCAACACACTTCCAATCAGTAATTGATCAATTTCTGCATTACATTGTGGTAGAGGACCTGGCACATCCATACGGGATCAGATGTGTGTTATGTATATAGGACAAAGCCTATTCTTGATTATGTCTCGTACCTGGATAAATAATGAAGTCAGTTCTGTATCATCTGGTATAAATTCAGCTGTTTAAATATGCAAGATAACTCTTTCTGCATATTGTGAATCAGTAACTATATTAAAAGTTTCTTTTAAATCCCTTAGCACCATAAGAATAGCATATAATACTATCTTTTGGACAGAATTATAAGGGCTTTGCTCCACCTTAATTCTTCTGATTTGTGTCCTGACTTCCCTGATTTGTTTGCATCAGTATAAAAGGTATGGGATACAGTTATTGGAGCATCATGTACAATTCAGGGAAGAATCCAAAAGTTCTCTTTATAAGGTTAAGTCTATCACTATTGGGATAGTTATTATTAATTTCTCCCAAAAACTAGCACAAGCTCTTTGCCATGGTTCATTGTCTTCCCATAACTTTTTTATTTCATCAGTAGTGAAAGGCACTATAATCTCTGTTGGATCCCTACTAATTGAGGAAGTTTCAATTTACCTTTTATAATTAATTCAGAGACTTTTTCCAATAAGTTCTTATTTTTTTTACCAGTTTATGTGGTAAAAAGATCCACTCTAAGATAATATCATTCCTCTGCATTAAAATTTTTGTAGGAGAAATTCTGGAAGGCAATATGACCAGAATACAATTAAGATTTGATTTCACCCTATCCACATGTGTCTCCTGTAAGTTCTCTTCAACAATTGTCATGCCTTTTCTGCTTTATCTGTTAGTTCTCTGGAACTATTCAAGTTTTTATCACCATCTAAGGTTTTGTTTAAATGAATTATTAGATTAGGTGTTATCCCAACAGCCAGTAGTAGACTGGAAATGTCTCCTAACAATTTTTGAAAGTCCTTAAGAGTCCTCAATCAGTCTCTCCTAATTTGTGCCTTTTGTGTCCTAATTTTCTGCAAACCTCTTTTATGCCCTAGGTAATTGACAGAATCTCCTTTCTCTATTTTTTTTTTCAGGAGCAATTTATAATCTCCATTTTGGCAAAACTTTCTTTACTTTTTTGAATATTATTTCTATAGTATTCATGTTTGAATCAGATAGCAAAGTGTCATACATGTAATGGTAAATTATAGACTTAGGAAATTGCTTACATATTATTTCCAATGGCTGACTTACAAAGTATTGGCACAATGTGGGGCTATTGAGCATTCCTTGTGGGAATTGATATCTCCTAGTAGGCTGAGAAATATTATAAGTAGGCAGTGTGAAGGCAAATTTTTCTCTATTATTTTCTTGTAGAGCAATAGTGAAGAAACAATCTTTCAAATCAATAACTTTAAGAGGCTATCCTTTAGGCAATAGGGAAGGCAGAGGAATTCCATATTGTAGAGGACCCATTGGTTGAATCACCTTATTGACAGCTCTTAGATTTGTCACCATTCTCCATTTGCCAGAGTTCTTTTTTTAAACAACAAATACAGGAGAATTCCAAGGGCTGGTTGATTCTTCAATATGGTGAGCATCTACTTGATCTTGTACCAGCTATGCTAAAGCCTGCAACTTATCTTCAGCTAGAAGGCACTGCTTAACCCATATATGCCTCTCAGTTAACCATTTTAATCATAGGTCCGTTGGTACCTCTAAAGGTTTGCTAGTTGCTTTATGTTCCTGTACAGCCCGATTACCTGGTAACCTTTGTGTATAGTACCTTATAATATCCTTCCCAGAATTATGAGTTACTGGGACTGCAGGAATGCTAATCTGGGAATTCTGTTGCTGCAGCAGGTCACAACCCCATAAATTTACTGCAATACTTGCCACATATGGCTCCAGCTTCCCTCTTTGACCTTCTGACCAAATATAGTCAACTCATCTCATGCTTTGTTTACTTGAGATATGGTTCCAATTCCTAGTAACTGAACATATACCTCTTGAAGAGGCCAATTTGGATGCCAAGATACTGGAGTAATGATACTCACATCCACACCTGTCTCTATCAAACCAACAATTACAATGTCATTAATATGCACACTTAGCTTTAGTTTTTGATCATTCATAGAAGTCTGCCATAATATACATTCCTTATTTCCTATTAGAATTTTTGACTTATCATCCATGTTTATGCCATCATCTAAAACCATATAGTCTTTTACAGAAGGCTCTGGATTTTTTAATTTTCCTGATGAGACATGTCCTCTACAGTTACTGGGAATGACTGGTCCACTTTTGGCTTGGAGGCCTGCCAGAGTCCCCTAATGAGTCTCCCAATGGTATTGGGTTGCCTTGTCTGTCTTTTGTTGATCTGCATTCATTGGTTCAATGTCGGCCTTTGCCACACCTTCTAACATATACCCGAAGGCTAAGTTCTCCTATTTTTGCCATTCCCAGAGGAGATATTATTCCTAGGAATTCCTCATCTACAATTCCTTCTGAGATGGTCTATTCTACTACAATTAAAACATTTGGTATTTTGATGTCTCCTCATTCCTTTTGAAATTGCTTCTTCTACCCAAGATTCAGTATTATAGTCAAATGTCTCAGGGTTCATTGTATGCAGGATCCATTAATCCATAGGAGCTGGTCTAATCTTTAAAAGCCCAAGTATCTTTTTGCATTCTAACTTGGCATTTTCAAAAGTCAGAGTTTCAATAAGTACTCATCTAACATTTGGGTCTGTTACTCCTAATTGTACAGCCTTAGTTAATCTTTTTTAAAAGTCAGTAAATGGTTCTTTCTGTCCCTGTTTAACCCTGGTATATGATTCAAGTTGTTTCCCTAGTTCTTGAATCCTGTCCTAAGCATTTAAGGCTGCTTTGTGGTATAGGGACAAGATTTCTTCATCATAAAGAGCTTGAACCTGTAGGTCAGCATAAAGGCCTTAACTAAGAATTTGATTTGGGGAAGTCTCAAGGCCTTTTGATTTTCCATGTTGTTCCAAAATGTTGGCCTCCTCTCTGAAATAAATTTTAAACATTAATTGAGGTCTATGATCTGGACAGCTAAAACTAACTGAAAGAAATCATGTGATGTTGCTTAAATGCTTGAAGCTCATGTCTTTATCATCTCCTTAACAAATGCGGAATTCAAGCCATAAGTTACAACAGCTTGCTTAATTTCTTTTAGTTCATTCATTCCTATAGGTATCCATCTACCTCCTTTTAGGCTTTTAGAACTTGATGCTTTGTTGGAATAGATTACAGGGTAGAAAGCAAAACCTTGGGTAAGTCTTCTCTGACAGCTACTGGTGATGTTGAATCCTGTCCTTGTGCCTTTTATCCCTGTTCATCAGCTCCAATAATTTCCTCAATTATTTCAAATCTTTTTATTATTGTCTTTTGTAATGCCTAAATCTCCTGGCCTGTATATATTTTTAGTGATTTTATTGAGGCACCTCGCCTCTGGTCCTCATTCTGCACATGCAATTCCAAGGTCTGAAGTTTCTTCTTTAAAGATAACATATTATCCTTTGACCTATTTGAATAGCGTGCAAATTGCTATCCTGGAGAGACAATCTATCTGTCAACTTATCATAATTTTTAAACAAATTTTGATTATCAAATTCAACAGTGTAAATTCTTTCAGATAGTTTCTTAGTATCCTTAGATATGGATTTAATTTTGTCTATCAAATTAATGTTATCCTTTTTAATAGTATTAATTTTTTCAGGCAACTTTTGATTTTTCAATGGTATTAATCCTGCCAACTAGCTGTTCACTCTTAGTCTGCAAATATTGTATCAGTCCTAAAAGTGCCATATTCTTTCTTAATGATAGAATATGGAGAAGAAAACTGAATCCCAATACCCAATAAATAGAGGCATCACCATAACACTATAAGCCTCACATAATACAATCCATAATATTAGCAAAATAATTATTGAAAGTTTCAATATTAATGTAATCTGCCATATTGATTTATTTATTACCTGTTATGAAATCTGGTAAATTGTTTTAGGTGTAATAATCTTTATTGTCCAGCTGATGTCATGGGTGCAGATGCGTGGTGGCAACAGGAACAGTATTGAGCTGCTTTAGTTTCTGAGCCGCTTTAGTTTCTCACCTTGGTACTTTTTGAATACTGTGAAATATGCTTTGCTTGACAAATTAAAAGCAAATAAATCAATTCCATACATGAAGCAAGAAACTAATAACTCAGGGACAGGGAGCAGAAACCGGAAGCTGCACTAGTCACCACGCAGCAAGGAACCACCCCAAGGAATGCAGAAGTCATGCATGCGCTTGGGAAATTTACAAGTTGCCACACACAGTAAACTTCGCTGTGGTGGGGATTCTACAAAAAAAAACTGCTTAGGTAAAAGCAAGCCAAGCAGGCAGGGTTGGGAAACTGTATGGGCCATTAGGCCGTCCACCTGGTAGATGTGGAGTCCGAATCCACGTGGGTGCCAAATGTAGATGGACGCTTAAAAGAAATCCCATACAAGCTCAGAATTGAGAAATAGATGGTTATTTATTTAGGGATAGACTCACAAATCAGAATCCTCTGAACAGAGATCAGAAAATGAATCCTGCAACCCAGAACAGAGAGGCCAGAAAAGCGGCATATATAGTATGAGAGGCCACACCACAGTGGGCGGGGTAACCACTAGCTGTAAGATTTCCTACAGTACAGGCTGGCCTTAGTTTCCCTCCAAACAATCCTGCCTTAGCCTTCACAGGATGAGACTCCTGGAATGAACAACCATATCTAGCTTCTAATTTTTTGTTCATTTTTTTTACAATTTAATTCTTGTATTTAATGCATGCTGATTACTCTTTCATCTCAATACTGTCTTATATCTCTCCCGCCCCATTACCCCTCTGCCTTCTACTTTCTAGCTCCTCATCCCTTGGTCTCTCTGGTTTCTATAGAATCTCCAAATTGGCCACACACAATTAGATAATCAAAGGCATCATCTACTTCCAAAGAAGAATGTGTATTGTTTGTTTATCACCAGAATATTCATAATTCACAATTGTACAACTGAATAATATTCTGTTGTGTACACATATAACATTTTTATTATATTTATTATATATATAGGATTCAGAGGATCCTAAATAAAGTAGATTCTTGTCATCCCTATTGGTTGCTCACCAAAAACTAGGTGATATAGTCCTATTTATGAAGACAGGCACACTTTGGTTGCATGATGTGGGGAAATCAAGCTGAAACTGAGCATAAAGCCTCCTTTTTACTGGCTAGCTTCATGGGTTTAGAAGACATTATTCAGGAAACCAAGAGAAAAAAATCATTAATGTTCTTACCTACTTGTGAGCCCTATGAACTATAAGAGCAATGTGCCAGGGAAGATGTGCCCACTTATGCAAACAGTTACACTATGGTTATGGGGGATAATCAACTACTCTGATTAAATTTAAGACCAGTTCCATAGGAGATATCTTATGTCTGATACTATACACCTGTTCAAAATACAATGGCAGGGAGACCATAGGACTTAGGATGATCCTGATTACTCTTATTTGTTGAAATTGACATAGCATCAAATTGCTTTCTAAATATTTATGTTTATACTCATAGACAAATGCTACTATCAGCCACAATAAGCGACGTTTCTCTGCAGTAAAAGGCAGTGAATGCAGGAACTAATGACTCACAAGGTGCTTAGAACAAGTTATTGTTGAGCACTCACACCTAAGGAAGACATTTGAATCTCTTATCTTGGCCTTGTGGAACAGTGTGGAAGACAAAACAGAAAGAATATAAAAGCAGAATGTGAAGAAGGGCTATAAAATATCATGTTATGGGCAAGCCACAGCTATTGAAACAATGAATTCACAGCAGCTTTGGCTGTCTGCCCTGGGTCTGCATAGATCTGGCCCTCTCAACAAAGAGGCATATTTGGGGGAGGGATTTAGGGGCCCCTTTTCTTCACTGTTGAAATATTTGCTACCAATAAATTCACAAAGATGGGAACCCATTGTCTCAGTTGTGTACCCACTTGTGACCCCACCAGGTTCCAGCAGATAATTTTAATCCAGTGTTCACACAGACAGCCCTAGTAAGGTTCTACAGCTAGAGGTCTTAGCCTCTGAGCATCTATCTTCCCAATACCACTCTGAATTGCACATTTTGGAGGTAATTCCATTGCTATGAGTTTCAAGACTAACACATATCTTTAACCTGTTGGGGTTTGTTGGAGTCAATACTGTTTCAGTTAGTGCTTCATCTGGGATACTCTCTACTGTTTGCTTCACATTGGGCACATTTTGCAACCTAATTTGACATTTCTGATGTTCTCGTTTATACCACATCACAAACACAATAAACTGTATTGGTGCCATACCATAACATCTATCATTTTTATTACATCATGTATTTTCTCTTTAACTATGGCATTCAATACACCTTTTAATTTTGCTTTAACTTTAAATAGCCTGTTGCCTTTTTAAAAGAGTTGGCAGTAGGAAAAATAATGACAGTTTTTATTTACTTGTTCATCTCATCCTGTCTTACCATATGTCACCATTAGCTTTCTGCCTGAAGAATATCCTTTAGCACTTCTTGTAGTGAGTTTTGTTAACAATTAATCTCAGAACATTTGCTCATTCCAGAATGCCTTTTTTTCACTCATCATAATAGCTGATTATAGTTCTCGCTATGATTTCTATTTTTTCTCTCTTAGTACTTAAGTTTCTCTTACAATTTCTTCTAGTCTTTCTGTGTATGATGAGAGGACAGTCATAATATTTAAATTCTTCATCCCATATATAATATGCAGTTGTTCCTTTTCTCCAAAGTTTTCTCTTGCTTTCATCAGAGACTCTTGAGAAATTCTTGTATGAAAGTTGGCTGTAAATGTAAATTTGTAACATTTTTTATGCCACAATTCCCTAGGTATAGCTCTTCTTGTACTTACAAAGCTCAGTTTCTATGTGCTTGAGTTTATACTCTGTAAGAAGATCTTTAAAAGTCAACTCTCTAGCTCCTACAAAATCCACAGGGATGTTGGTATTCTAGTGTCTGCAGTTCCACAGCAATTAATCATATCTATGTAATTTTACCTGCAGATGAGCAACTAAGATGTTCTGCAAATAATTTATGGACTTAGGTTAGGAGCACCAGAACATACTCTCTATGAAACTCCCTTTTTTCCTCCATTTTAGATCATGTCTTCAATAGTCTAACTTCATATACTGTATTGTATTTAACAAATTCTAATAGCTGCTGCATAAAACTGTATACTATTTATATTTTAGATAAATATCAACATGCTTAAGAAAATATCTTAGGTTAAGAGACAAGCACAACAAGATATATATATATTCATATTCATGAATCCATATTCATATATTCATGAATATATATATATATATCACAAGATCTCTGCCTGCCTGCCTATCTCTCTCTCTCTCTCTCTCATCTACTGAAAAGGCTGTATGTTTGTTTTTGATACATTGCTGTGTGGATGTGTTTCTGGATCTGATATCATGTTCCATTGGTCAACATATTGTTGTGCCCATGGTAAGTTGTTTTGCCACTATGGTCCTGCTGTAGAAAGTGAGGTGAGGTATTATGATAACCTTAGTATCTTTCTTTCTGGTTGGAATTCTCTTGGTTAGGGTTACGGTTAGGTTTTTGTTTCCATCTCCATTTTTATATTTTTACTCTAATATGAAGACTGTAGTTAGACTTTACTACAGTAATAGTGATATGTTCTTTCCTACAACCAATGATCAGCCTGATAACTGTTTCTAGGCCCTGATAAGTCTATTGGGTATGGTTTTCAATTTGAAGAGCAA
This sequence comes from Microtus pennsylvanicus, assembly GCF_037038515.1. Lineage (NCBI taxonomy): Eukaryota > Metazoa > Chordata > Mammalia > Rodentia > Cricetidae > Microtus > Microtus pennsylvanicus. The sequence goes on from NC_134582.1 coordinate 124,978,817, forward strand.
GACATAAATCCGATAATAAAGTGATTGTCTACATTTTTCGACATTTTTACCACTTTGGCGTCAGGGAGCATTCTTGTCAGCTGGGTGTAGCTTGCAGGAATCGCAGCTGGGTAGGACTGGTGATTCTTTTTGTCCTCTGGCAACATTCATGCCATTGTTAAAGCTAGTCAGTAGGCTTCCTAGTGGGCAACACCTTGATACCCCTGTGTTTAATGACTCAAGTGTGTGGTATCTTCAATGATTGGGTCTTACCATCGAGTACTAAAGGTAATCACGAGCATTGGCCATAACTTGCGATTTTTTTGAGTATCTATAGGACATAAGCTTGCCAAAAATTCCAAAATAGGTATCTTGTTTTTGGCACTGGGATTTTAATTTGCTATTATATGGTGTTTAATAGTGGCATTGTTGCCTTGTTATAGTAAAATTTAATTTAAAATTCTTATATAATAGTATTCATATATCTTAGAAACATTCTTTAGTGGGAAGTTTCCATGTGATTTTTAAATATCTAATGCCATTAAAGTGTTTGTTTGTTTAAATGTTATTTGCCTATTCCTATATATACTCATCTTCCTGCCCTCCCATTCCTGCTTCCATTTAAACTCTTCATGTACCATTATTGCCTGTTAGCCATTTATATGGCTGCATTTTATCTATATTCCTTGAAAGTCTCCCTCCTCAGTGGCCCTTACTAATTCACTGACTGCTGCAGATGTATCAAATGGAACACATATATCCAAAGATTCTAGGTTTACACTCATAGATGAGAAAGGGACGTCTTGAAATCTATAGACTGCTTTAAGTAATACAGTCATTAATCCTGCCATTCAGTAAGCATGGAAGATTTCCAAGTACCTAATGTGTCCTTTAAGGTATTTTTAAAGTGTCTTGAAGTCTTCATTTTAGAAGTCATTCACCTCCTAAGTCAGGTTGATTTTTAAATACTGTAAAGCTATTATGCGTGTATTATTTCACCTAAATTATTTCCTGTATTAAAAGTTTGTAAATAGAAAAACTACTTATGAAGTGTATTTCTTTCTCTGTTGATTATGATTCATTGTTTTGCTGCTTTTAATAGACTGTGTTGGCATTTGTTGTTTTTAAAGCTCATAGGATATCTGTCTAAGTCCTTCTAACTTTCATAATCTCCACTGAAAAGTCAGATGATACTTTAGTAGGGCTGCCTTTATATGTGAATTGGTCTTTTCCCACTATAGTGTTTAATATACCTTCTTTGTTTTGTACATTTGGTGTTTTGATTTTTATATGTCTTGGGAAATTTCTTTTCTGGCCTGTCTATTTGGTGTTCTGTATGCTTCTTACATCTTGATAGACACCTCTATCTTTAGATATTTGGAAATTATCTTTTTTGATTTTGTTAAAATTATTTTCTGTGCTTTGACCTGGGTTGTTTTCTCCTCTTTTTCCTTCTCCTCCTCTTCTTTATTGTCTAAATTTGATGTTCATAGGTTTGGTCTTTGTATAATTTCCCCTATTTATGGAATATTTTGTGCTATCATCTTTTTGGAGTTTTGTTTTATTTTGAGATTTAACATTTTCTTTGATGATTGATCCCTTTCCTTGACCTTGTCTTCAAAACTTGAAATTCTTCCATGTCTTCTCTGTTTTTGTTTGACAACGTTAGGTTTTTATTTAGTTTGGTTTTTCCATAGTGATTTATTTCCTTTGTTAAGTTCTATTTTTATATCTACTTTTATATCTGGAATTTGATTCTCATTATTTTATTCAACTATTTATGTTTTCATTGTCTTCATTTGGGCATCCATTCTTAGCTTTTTTAAGGTCCTTGAACAAATTCATAATTGCTATTTTTGATGTCTTTTTCTTGTGCTTCAGATAAACTTATTTCCTCAGGGAATTTTGCAGTGTGGTTGTTAGCTTCTGGAGGAGGGATTTTGTCTTAGTTATTAGTGTGTTTGCATTTGCAATGTGACCAAACATCTGGAGGTACAACATTTGTGACATTTCTTGTTGTACATATCTGTTTGGGGGTATTCAAATCTTTTTTTAGCCTTTTGTCTCTGCCCAAAAGTGTCAGATTGTGGATCAGCTGTAAGTCTGGGTTTTCTGTCTTAGACCTACCCTGAGTTTCAGGGTTCAAATGTCAAATATATAATGTAAAATATATAATGTGGCTGAATTGTGGTTGGAATTCTGGATTCAGAAGCCAAACAACACCAGATTAGTACAGTGGAAAGATGGGTAGTGGCCTATGAATTTCGTATGCTGATTTTTTTTGTTCTGCTACATTGATAAAAATGCTAGCAGATATAAAGTAGTATGGTGTGATTTGGGGGGTCTTTTAAGTATAAAATAATGTCATCTGCAATTTTGGTTATTTAATGCCTTTCTTCTAATTTATACCTTTTATTTCTCATATTGCTCTATATAAGACTTCAAGCATTACATTGAAAGCAAATAGAGAGTGAACACAGTCAATTTGTAAGTATTTTGTAGAGAAATTTTGCTTCTAATATCATACTGAGAAACCTCTTGCTAATAATAATTTTACTTAATAAATTTTCATGAAGTAATATATATTATATTTAAAATTTAAGATTCTAACATTTCTTTGAAAGGGAAAAAAGATAAAATGAGCTTAAAATATAGTAGAGGGAAATGGATAAAAAGAGAGCACATTAAGATAAAACAAATGCATTTAAGTTTTTTATTTGTTTAAAAATATAAAACTCTAAGTTTACACATTTCTTTTATTTTGTGTTGTATTTGGGTTTTATTTGCTGATATATCACTATCCTTCATCATAAAAAGGTTTGGAAATGATCCCTTTTGGTCCTGTGGGATGAATAAATTATATTGAATGGAAGAAACCAGCACTATTTCAATTTTATCTCAGGGAGACTGAATCAGCTGCAGCTGCATTTCCTTGTCATAATTAATTCCTTTGGAAAACTTGATTATAGGGAGTTGGAAGGCTAATGTACAAGGCTTGGCTTCCTGAGGCCAAATTTTGTCTGGAGCATATGCAGCTGTGGAATTCCAGGAAGTATGGAGGCTGTTCAGGAAATGATGAAGCAAGCTTATGGAACACCAGAGAGGACCATTTGGCAGTTTATCAGAGGAATATGTAGCCTCCAATTTGAGCTATAATCATAACAAGGGGGAAAAGGTAGATCTCGCTCCTTAGGCTTTGACACTTCTTTGACTGTTCATGAGAAGAGAAAAATAGCACTGTGCTCTTTGTGTTGATCAGTAGACATCAATGTTTGAAATCCAAACTTTGGTTGTAAAAAAAATTAAAGGAAATTTGCTTTGCCCTTCTGAAATGCATTTTAAAGATAATGTCTTCCTAATAATTTATGATGGAAATGTCAGATGAGTATACAGGACGACTTCTTATGCCAATCATTCGTTAGGGAAAGCTAGCTTCCAGAATAAAAATAAATAAAAATAAAGAGCTAGGTTTTTAACTCTTATTCTTTGCAGGAACTTAAACTAGAGTGTTTATGTCAAGGCCAAGATAGAGTCATGATGACATGCATTCAGGATCCAATTCTTCTGTATCATTCCAGTTATAATACCTCATGCAATAATAGGAAAATAATTCACTGATTTAGATATGGTTGAAATCTCTCCTTGCCTCCCATCCAAGATGATGCTATTATGAGGTAGGTCCTCCCAGAGGCTAGCAGATACAAAAGAACAAAGCTGCATAAATACACAGACATAATTACAGAGATATTAGATCTTTTTCCAAAATTAAAATGGAAAGATGACTGAGAATATAGTCTTGTGAGCACTTGCTGAAGATTTTCAGTGCTCTAAGTTAATTCTCAATTTCATAAAATGAAAAAGATAAAGAGTATTCATAACTAGGTATATTTCCACAAAAAAATCTTGTAAAGAAAAATTAAAAGCAGAGAATGCACCAAAATATACAGCTGATTCAAATTATATGGATTTTTAATACAGGAAAAGCTAAAAATTATAAAGGGAAAACAACAAAACTGTTGTGTGCTCTTGTGTATCCATATACTCATAAGCATATAACACATACACACACCACTTTTTAATACTGTTAAATACTGAAATACTCATTTCTTCATTCTATACTTTTTAGAATATGAGTAGTAATTCAGACGGAATGTTCCAAGTAAATTTAAGATGTTGACCAAATAATATTTTTCAGAAATTACATGCATACCTTCCTTTAACCATTAAAAATAAAGATGGAAATGGAATTAAAATAGACAATGAAAATTAGACAGAAGTAATTTTTTTCTCAGTGGTGCTAGGATGGAATGCTAGTCCCTTCATACAAGGGTTAAATATGAAGCATTGAGTTATGATCTAAGTGATTGTGTTCAAGTATATATAAATTAATATGTGGGGTGGGTAATACGTCCTGAAAAGTATTACTTTGTTGGACATGAAGAATCCAACTTATATTGCATAGTGTACATAATGATGATAACTCAAAATGGAATGTTCTTTTTGAAAATATTGATTTTTTTACACTGTTAAAAGATTTTCAGGAATACTTCTTCTCTGCGTTAGAAGTGAACTCATTATATAAATAAAATGAGCAGCCACATTTCTACAATACAAAATTAATCACAATTATTTGCATTATTTTTGTATACTTGTTTTTGTGGATAGCATCTTACCTTGTCATTTAATTGGCCTTGCATTTGCCATCCTCCCATCTTGTGATCCTGAGCCCTGAACTACAGGCATACACTTCTGTGCTCAGTTATTGTTTTTAAATATTACTGGGGTCATTTCTAAAATATTCAAGGCTATGGTGTTCAATATGTGATTCTCAATTGTCATCAAACTACTTTGTATTTTTGCCACATAGTCCTGCTGTGGACTTTCAGAATGGGTACCAAGCATAGTCTATTATTTTTATCCATAAATTTTTTTTTGTTTTGACAATATGGAAATTATTTTTAAAAAATCATAAATATGCTTCATAGTTGAGAAAGGCAATAAATGGGAAAGTTTCACCATGTTTATGGAGATTCAAAATTTTGGATATGATACAGAATTCAGTATCTCTTAAGTATTAGACGATATATATTTGTATATTATATATAAAATATGCACATATATATCTATATGCTTTATATGAATCTTCTACAAACATATGTAGAAAATAAGAATGGAAAACTTTCACACATTTCATGCCTATAGCAGTAGCAGGAGGTGAACAGCTTTACAATAATGTTACAAACCTTGAAAAGTTATAATTATTGGTACATAGTTATTAAATGTTTATGTATTTATTCTTGTATTGTATGATTAATTTGTATAATACAGTTTGTTAAATTGGGATTATAATCGTATTAAGATGATCCTTTTATCCCCTTCTTTTTAGGGTACTGTTTACGAGAGTTCTTAATTCTCACTAGGTTATAGCTTTTAGGAATCAGTTTTAGTTTTTATATGCACTTGAGAAAGGTTTTTAGTTTTTGAACCAATTTTTTCTTTTTCGGTAGGGTTATTAGATCAATTGTATATATTAACACATCAGTATGTTTAGCACAACTTTATTATTTAATAATTTCTCTTTACAATAGGCTGTTTTAATGTTTATGCCATGAACCACACCATACCTCTATCAATTTTCTTTCTCTAATTTGAGGTTCACCTGCTTGCCAAAACAGTGAGCATGTTTACTCATGCCTTTGGTTTCAGGCATCAGTAATGTGTAGATAGATTCATATGAAACATGTATACATTTTCATCTGGGCTCTTGAACTATTAGTATGTGACTGTGGATTTTTAGTTTCCGCTTGCCTTATTAAAATTATTTCCCTAAATCATACATACTCTGTAAAATTTGGTTTTTATCTAGAAATATCAGAGCTATTTAAGAGTCTCAGGTTTATTCAATCCACATATTACATTAGTACCTCTTTTAAGAACAGCAGCAGCAGCTGGGAGGTGCACACCTTTAATCCTAGCAGGCAGGATTCAGAGGCGGGTGGATCCTGGAATTGGGAGTTCAACCTGGTCTACAGAGTGGGCTCCAGGACAGCCAGCGCTACACAGAGGAATTCTGTCTTGAAAGGCAAAACAAAGCAAACTGACAAACAAGCAAAATGAGAAATAAAAACCTCAGTAGCAGCAACAACAAAAAAAAATGCAATAGAAGAAGGGACATAGGTCATGGAAATAGTCAGAATATCCTCAGATTAACTGACACAAGCCAATCTCAGAAAGCAACTCTGATACAATTTGTTTGTGGAATCTCTAAAACTGGTTCACACTTCTACAAAGTAAAACTGTTTGCTAGGGTCCGAAGGTGTGGAAGATGTGAAGATGCTAACTCAAGGGTAGCAAATGTCAGCAGTTGTAGTAGTTTGAATGGAATTGGCTCCCACAAACTCATAAGGCGTGGCACTACTAGGAGGTATGGCCTTGTCTAAGGAAGTGTGTCACTGTGAGGACAGGGTTTGAGGTCTCCCAGTGTCAGAGACCACTTCCTATCGTCTGCAAGATGTAAGACTCTCAGTTAGTTCCCCAGCACCATGTCTGCCTGCTTGCCACCATATCCCAAAACGATGACAATGGACTGAACCTCTGAACTGTACGTGAGCCACTCCAATTCAGTGTTTTCCTTTATAAGACTTGCTGTACTTATGACGGCATGACAACAGAAACCCGAAGACAGCAGTCTAAAGAGGAGCAAGACGGCTATAGCTAACAAAACGGTGGGGACTATTCAAAATCTACAGAGAGAGGAACAAGAGTGTCCTTAATCATAGAATAGGGAACTATGTGAGCTGAGGACACCTGGCATCCTTGATGGTGGAAATAAAATTTTCCATGAATACTTTCATGTTAAAATATCATCCCTCTACCTTAAGTAGAGAGAATATTTGTTTGTCAAATGTATTTCAGTGTAGTTGGAAAAATAACAGTGCTTAACTTGTCATGAATACTTATCTCTTAGTCCTTGGCTGCTGCATTTATATTCAAAATTATGGGGATAGGGCTGAAAAAGTTATCCCTAACATAAATAAAGATATTGATAAGCATTAAAATGAGGGATATCAGGTTTTATTATTCTTAATTCACAATATTTTCTACATAAAGTATGATGCGTTGTGTGAAAATAATTTTGAATGTGCCTTTATACTTGGCTGTAAAAGAAAACAAGGTCTCTGGTTGTTCAGTAAGAAGTTATTGATGAAGGTGGGGGTAGGAATATGGTTGAATGATAAGGAGCTTGCAGCACAACAGTGAGAACTGGAGGTCCTACCCATGAACCCATGCAAATGACAGCTGAACATAGCCTCCCACTGGCAATTCCTATACTTAGGAGTTGGGAACTGAGTCCCCAGAGCAACCAAACTAGCTAGACTAATCAATCACTAAACTTGGAGTTCAAGTGAGAGAGTCTCCTCAATGATAAGGTGGTAAGAATTGAGAAAGATTCCTGAAGCTGACGACCAGCCTTCACATGCATGGGCTCACACATGCACATGCACTTCCCTCTACCTAGATGCACATACACTTGTTTTTAAGGAGAGCTTAATTAATATGACAATTTGGGAAGCATTTGTTCTGGTAATAATATATTTCCCTAGGGTACAAATGATCAAATGCTCGTAATTGTTTTATTTCAAGTTAGGAAACTCAAGCAGATTTCTAGTAAGTACTATACTTTTTTATTTTTTAATAATTTATTTTTATTTTAAATGCATTGGTTATTTGCCTGAATGTGTGTCTGGGTGAGAGTTTCAGGTCCCCTACAACTGGAGTTATAGGCAGTTGTGAGCTGCCATGTGGATGCTGGAAATTGAACCCGCATCCTCAGGAAGAGAACTCAGTGCTCTTAACTTCTGAGCCATCTCTCTAGCCCCTGTAGTGAGTATTTAAAGAAAATATAATATCTTCCCTTTTTCTCAATATCAGTTTTTATACCTCTATTTGTGTTCCATATTTGATATAATCTTTGTACAATATGTCATCATAACAGTAACAAAGTCTGAGAAATACATTATTATGTGTTTTGTCATTGTGCAGAATTTATATAGCATTTTAAGATCAAAGTAGATACTGCAGGTCAACCACTCTGAAAAACATAAAGATATGATCAAGTAGCCATGATCTGTATGAAGCCTTTGAAGGTATTAATATCACAGGTTGTTTTTTTTTCTCTATAACCTGCTTAAAAGTACAAGGATTACACTTTAAACAATAAACAGAATAATTGTAAATGGCCAAAACACACTTAAGAAATGGCTCAGCATCCTTAGCCATCAGGGAAATGAAAATTAAAATGACTCTGAGCTTTCATCTTACACCATTCAGAATGGCTAAGATAAAAACGCCAATAATAGCTTATGTTGGAGAGGATGTGGAGTAAGGGTACTCTCCTCCATTGCTGGTAGGAGTGCAAACTTGTACAACCCCAAGACCAAGCAGTATTGGGTCTTGGGAACATACCCAAAGGATGCATACTCATACCACAAGGATATTTGATCAATTGTGTTTATAACAGCATTAGTCGTGATAACCAGAGCCTGGAAACAACACAGATGTCCCTCAACTGAAGAGTGGATAAAGAAGATGTGGTGCAATTACAAAATGGAAAAAAAAAACTTAGCAGAAACAAACAATGACATTTTTAAATTTGCATACAAATAGAACTAGCAAAACATCTTGAGTGAGGTAACACAGACTCAGACAAGCAGGGTGTGTACTCATTCATAAGTGGATATTAGACATAAAGCAAAGGACAGCCAGCCTAAACCCCACGATCCCAGGGAAGCTAGGTAACAAGGAGAACCCTAAGAGACACATATATCGATTTCCCTGGAAAGGTGAAACAGGCAAAATGCAATAAAATTAATAAAGTAAATTTTAAAAATAAGAGGAAAATGACAAGGAAGGAAGAGAGGTAACACCGAAGAGAGAGAGAAGGACACAACAGCAATAAGGATGTTTGAAAACGTCACAGTAAATCCTACTACATTCTGTGCCCCTAAATTAACATATAATGCATGCAAGTCTATGTGTACACAGGCATAGTGAAATTTTCCTGATAGGTCTGGGGCAGTGTTACATGTGAAAACCATAGACTACTTAACAAATCCCCAGGATGAGATGTTAGTCAGAGAGTCTAGAAGACTTGCCAAATATTATGGCTCTTGCTATTGCCCTTGGCTACCTCCCAAAGTTTGAAGACAAGTCTATTGCTGAAGAAACAATGTGCTTTGGGCACAGGAAGCCAATTATTAGACAGGGTCTGGCCTAAAACTTTCTCCCTGGTGACTAGCTTTTATGGTAGCAGAAGGTGTCATACAATCTCATAGGTCCCCACATATAAGTTGGAAGGGGTGGGGTTATGACAGTTTGGTGTGGGGGAAGGGTGAACAACCAATAACTTTTCAGCTATGATGTTTGTGATCTACAATAACCAACCTGTCACAAGAACCCTAATGGTGTGTTGGGAGGCACTGCTTGCTGGTCAGAGGTTGGAGTTCACCATGGCCTGACAGCTCCCTCTGAGCTCAATAATACGAAGGACTCCTTCCACCCCCCACTCCCACCCTCCCCAGCACACGTCTTCCTGCTTTCTACCTGGCCTTATCTAGAGAATCTCTCTAGGCCCAGATGCCTGACTTATCTCTAGTGTGACCCTTGAGACAGTCCCCTGTAGAAACTTACTCCTTGCTGCCCGTATGGCAATTAGACTTGTACTAGAAACCTTATGATAGAAATGTGCTATTTCAAGAAAATTAGGAGATGCTCCAGTCTGTGTCCCAATCCTTTTTATCTTTCATCACTCTGGGAGGAAGTTGAACTGTCTCACTGAACCTGATTCCCAGAAGGCTACTTCCACCATGTTCACAGGGCACACATAGCTCTCTGTTGCAGCTTCTGCTCCTTTATCCTTGCAGACTGGTGGCCGATGGACCTTGAGGGAAAGGGTGACACCACAAGGCTGCAAGGGCGCAGCGGGTCTCGAAGAGAAAACTACAGCTGTCACTTTACTAAACTGACATATTTCCTTACTGCTCTCTAAACAGTTATATCCACAGATAAGTGTACGTCCTATCTCTCCACAGAGCAGCTTCTCTTTGCAACAGAGAGCATGATGAAAACTAAAACACAGAGAACTTGATTGTCTTGGTGTCCCCACACAAATGGTAGCCTGGAGATTGGGCTGTGTGAGCAAGCAGATGAATCCCGGGGTAAGAAGACATCACGTTAGTTATTCCAATGTACCATCTTATTCTCGAAGGAATTCTAATATTTTTATAATCAGACGGGTTTTCTCTAAAACCTTCAAGTTGAAGGAACATTCTGATCTTACAGAAAAGGAAGTGCTCTCCCATGCCTATGCATTCAAGGCAGAGATTTCAAAACAGTTTTCTATTGTCTCTGATGTGTGGTTATTAGAGATCACTCACTGGTATACACATCTACAATGAGAAAGATCAAGCAGGGCAGAAGGAAATACAAATGTAGAGTTTGAGGGGACAAAGAGCACAAGAAATGTAGTGTTGGAGCTTGCTTGGTGCTGAAAGAGATAAAGAGGAATGGAGAAAAGGGAGGGGTCACCACAGGCCAAGACCCCAGTCAGCTAATCCTGCAATTGGTGAGAAGAAAAAGCCTTAAGGAATGACTTGTCCCTAAAGAGCAGCAGAACTTGGCAACTTCATTCCTGTGGTTCTGGTGTTAGAGTCAATAAGGAAACATGAGTAAAGACATTGTGGAATCATCCTCTGGGCTTAAGGAAAGGTTCTAAGGACAGGCATATGTCAGTGGTGGCCGTACATGGAGGCCTAGTGAGGCCTTTACATGACTTTGTGAAGGGGAAGCATAGAATTCATTGGTGACACCAAGATGTTAGAGATGCCAGATCTGTGGATCCCTACGAAGGAAAGCTGCTGACTGGAGTGGACACAGCCCAAGAGAAGGAAGTGTGTTGTAGTCAGCAAGGCTGAGAGGACTGGAGAGCAGAGGAGCCCTTTGATATCAGACATGGACATGCAGAGTCCTGGGTTGGTCCTGCTGGGTATTGGTCTTGCTTTGGTCCAGCCTTTCCTCACAACACCCTCTTTTCTCCCTTTAGAATGGAAACATCTTTTCTGTGTCATTGTATGTTGAAACAGGCAATTTGAGTTTTATTTGTATTTTAGGTTACAGTTAAGAGATTGACTTGAAATTCAAAAGAGATTTTGGAATTTGAAATAACGTTGAGACTGTGAAAAACATGAACTTTGTCCCCTTGACTAAGTGAATTTTGCTTTATGATATCGCTACAAGCCTATGGAGGGCCAGAGAATGGACTGTGGTGGGTGGAATAAAGCCCCATAGGCTCATATATTAGAGTGCTTGGTCTGGAGTTGGTAGAACTATTGGAGGGGATTAGGAAGTGGCACCTTTGAAAAAGGTATGTCACTGAAGGTGGCATGGAAGTCTCAAAAGCCCACAGAACATGGACAAGCCTGGGCATAGGAGAGGAAGAGAAAATGGATAAGACTATATTTCTGATGAAGTGTGCAGATGAAATTGGAAACAGACTCAAAGGCTGTGGAGGATGGAGCCCATGTGAAGCCTGGAGGACAGGGAGTGATTGTTTGTTTCAACTCTTTCTAGCACCAACCGCCCCCCTCAGGAGCCCTTTGTGACAGGGAGACAGGAGCTCTTTGATGTGGACCTGACCCAGCTGCCAACTCCCAGAGAGACCTTTCAGAGTTCAGTTGCCTGAGAGCAACAGGGCGATTCAGATGGAGAATTTTCTCTCTCTACTGGAAAGCGTTGATCCTACATGGCTGACCCCCAGCTCCACCACTTGGGCAATGGACATGATCTTTGCCTTTGTGTGTGGGTTGGGGCTCTTCTGCCTATTATTACCCCTCCTCCCCCTTGACTTACCCTCACCTACACCAGCAGAAAACACCACCCCACAAAAGGTAAGTTTGTCTTGGGCTCAAGCCAAGGAAGAATAGTTCCCCTTTCTTCAGGCTTCACATTCTAAGTCATATAGAGAGGTGGAGAGAGGTCATCTCAGCCAAGAGCCGGACCCCATCCTCTTGAGACGTGGCAGGTAGGGAGAGGAAGAGTGGGCTCCAAGATGTCTGCTCTCAGACCATTCATTGCTGGGGGAAGCCCTGTGCCTTGGTGGTCAGGGGAGGTATTTCTGGGTTGGCTAGGGACCTCTGAGAAAGGAAAGGTTCTGAGTGATGGTTTCTGTGTCCCTTCTCTAACATACAAGCTTATAGGGTTGATCGAGCTGATATGAAGGAGGCGATGACCTCCAGGACATCAGGAAGCAACTGCTGGTACTTCAGAGCTGAGCCTCTGGTCCCTGAGCAGAACAACACTGACATCCACGTGGCTCTCACAGAGACGGTCCCCATTTGAGCTTTCCAAGAGAAAAAGGACATGTATTTGCTTGCCCACATTGTAGATATACAAATAGAGCTGCAGGTGTTCTCTCTCTCTCTCTCTCTCTCTCTCTCTCTCTCTCTCTCTCTCTCTCTCTCTCTCTCGGGGTGAAGAAAGACCACAGAAAAGTCAGGAAGAAAATCCGGATTGTGAAAGGTAGGCTACCTTCTTCCCCTGGTGAGATGACTTCAGCCCCCCATCCCACTATAACACTAATGAGTTGCAGGACATTCGAGGCGACAGCTTCTGGGAAGGAACCCAGAACTGAAGACATTTGCCAGGTCCTGTGCTCGGAATAAATCTATGGACTGCCAGGACTGGGTACTGCCTGGGGAGGGATGGTGTGGCAGGAAGTGGTGCCATGGGATGAAGTGGGGGCATGCTGCCTGGATTTGGAGGTAAATTGGTGGTTTGCCCCTTCTGAGAGACAATTTCCTCTCTCAGAGTCCTGGTCCGTCCTTCCCCTCCACAGGGAGATAATGACGCCTATGGAGGTCAAGAGAAGTGGAGGCTCCTGTTTCATGGCATTGTCCTGCCCAACATGCGCCTTGCTCTCCATGTATTTGGGCACCCAACCTCGCTCATGGATAACAGAGCTGTTGTTTAACTTTCATTTCTCCGGAAGGGACAGTTCATTTAGTCTCGGGTAAGATATACGGTCCCTCCTATTCCCACAAAATAACCTAGTATCCATTTCCAGTTTACAGGGGCAGCAGGAAGAAACCTAAGGAGGACAAGGTACTGGGTTCACTTCTGCACAGGTAAGCCATCTTCATTTCTGTCTGACTCACTCCTTCTGTCTGCTTTGTGATCACCCCTGACCAGAGCATAAGTTTATCCTGGAATAGGCACCCTCTGGGGTGGGTGGGATATGAGTATATCCCTGGAGATTAAGATAACATGGTCTCCTAAGGGCAGAGTGTGGAATGGTGGTTGTGATGGGCTGCAAGGGTCCCTCCCTATTCATCTTGCCCCACGTCCTGGCCCTGTGTGGTCCTGGCTGCAATCATATCTCCTGCCTCTTACAGCATAAAAGAGAGGCTTGTCAATTCCATCAGCATTTGCCGGCATTTAGGACAAAATGCCTCAGATGAAGCCTTCAAACAAGATGCTGCCAAGGCCCTCCTGCCACCTAGGGAGCCCACAAGGAAGTCTGTTGCCATCAAGTCATCCCTAGAGACTTCCTCTGTGCCTAGCAAAGAACATCTGCTCCTCAAGGATTCTAAACGCCTGTCTCCTGTCCTTCCGAATTCCTCACCCATTGAGTCACAGTCGTTTGTGAGTGCCTCTTGGCCAACAGGGACCTTGACAACTGGAAGACGCCATTCACTACCACAACAACGGGCACCTTCCTACCCATCTCATACTTGGGATCCTGTGGCTTGTCCTCCATCCATGCCAGATCCCAGCATGGCAACTCCCCACATTGAACGGAAAATACTGGTGACCTCACAGAGCCACATTCTGCCAGGTTTACCTTCTCCCATGCCAAGCACCCCAGGAACTAACCTCTCAAGGAGGCCTACGTTGACCACCCCAGGCCTTAACTACTCTAGCAGGTCTACTTCAACCAGACCAGACCTTGAGCACTTCAGCAGCCCTACCTCCAACACCCCAGGCCTTAACTACTCTAGCAGGTCTACTTCAACCAGGCCAGAACATGACCACTTCAGCAGCCCTACCTCCAACACCCCAGGCCTTAACCATTTAAACAAGTCTACTTCAACCAGTCGAGGCCTTGAACACTTAAGCAGGCCTACCTCAACCACCTCACGCCTTGATCCCTTTAGCAGCCACACCTCAACCATTTCAGGCCTTGAACACTCAAGTAGGCCTATCTCAGGCCCTTTCATGTACCAGATAACTTCCAGAACCTTGTGCCACTCAACCTCCTCACCTGATGAGTCCTTGCAAGAGGATCTTTCTCTCACTATCCACAAGACCTCATACTAGACAGGCCCCACAGACAGGCAGAGAGAGGCTGGGGAGCCCTCTTTCATCCGCCCTGTTATACAGGCGAGGCCTGAAGTGCAAATCAGCCAAAGAGTCCAACTAAAAGTTTCAAAGGGGAAAATAAAAGGAAGATCAGACCTTTCTTACAGCTGTACGGGCAGTATGCTGCATTCCTGTAGCAGCTAGGAGACCACTATCCCTGCACACTCAGTCTGGAGTAAAGAGTTCAAATTAGAGCAGTTTTCGGGTCACCAGAGGGTCTTAGCTCATGACTTAAAAGAGGAATACATCCAGTTTTACTGGGGTCTGCCCTGGCTCAACAGTGAGTCCCTAGTGGCTCATGTCAGCATGGCAGGGTCCCCACTAGATCCCCCCTACATCTTGTTTAATGGACTCTCTACTTACAGCCCATTAGACATTAACACTAAAGGCCTTCCACAGCTCTGTTCTCCAAAGCCCTTGCTTCCTCACTTGGTCAAATCCCAACCATTGTCTCCAAAGTTTTCCTGGTCCCGAACACCATCAGAGACTAGAATCCAAGCCAAGGCCCATGACTCATCCTCTCTCTTAACGCTGCCATGTGATTCAGCTCCAATTAGGGATAATGGGGCTACTCGTCTTACACCTTCAGGAGCCAAATTTATTGTGTCACCAAAAGTTCAACACCTAGAGCACCACCTATTGAAGAAATACCGAGAAAGTAGGAGTGATTTGCCTGTAATGGTTCGAAAAGCACAGGAAGCATTTAATCAACAGTCTTCCAAAAGTTGGATCTCGCAGGGCCAAGAGAATGTTGTCCATCTCCAGGGAGATTACATTAGCCCTGAGCTCTGGGAGCAGACGGAAGAACCCTTCAAAAAGAGACTGACACAACATGAAGGTCAATGGCCCCCAAAAGTTCAGCTATCTCTGGACCTGGGTCAGGCTGAAGTTAATCGCCTGACTTCACATTCAGCAAAGGCAATTGAAAGCAGTCAGTATGCACAAACTGTCCCATCAAAGGGTCCAGAGATAATAAAACCACGGAGGACCCCACGCAAGGATCTTCCAAACCATTTGGGAAAGGCTCTGGAAATGGCCAGTGACCTGGCAGAACCCCTAGAGCAAGCCCCAGAAAGAGACAAGAAGACAAAAGCTTCCTCTGTGGAATCTCAGACCACACAGAACTCTCCTTCTGTCTTGCAGCCAGCACTCCTGAGAGCGGTGCAACCTAATAACAACTCTGTGCTCTCTGAGGCCCCTACAACTGCCCAGGCGTTCAATGTGACTTCCAAGTCCACCCCAAAGTGCCTTGTGGGCAGAGCCTGGCACAGGGATACAGTTGTCAGATCTTCGGGAGAATACCCAGAGCCTAATCCTTGCCGAGTCCAGGGAGTTTGGGAGCTACCAGAGAGTGAGGGTGTCGCTTTAAGACAGAACTACCACCATGGGGTCTCTTTCCGGGAAATCAGTGGAGCTTCTCAGTCCTCATATAACAGGGACACCAGGGAGCTGGAAGAGACAGAGGACGAGGAATCCTGTAACTGGACACGCCATACCCAAGCTGGGAAGATGGGTGATCATCGGCTGGAGATAAGTGGCGATTTAGCATCCCCTTCTAAAACCTATTCCCAGGATGCAGACGACTCGAGCCTGAGCTCGGCTGCTGGCTTAGCCCCACGGGATTGTGCACCTGGGAAGGTGTGCCAAGACTGGGCCCCCGAGGTTCTGCTTGCTGCAGACATCCTGGCTTCCAGGACCTCCAGGTCCACCTTCAAGATCGAGGCCACTACAACCAAGACACCCTTCGTGAGCATGTCCTCTTTGTCATCAAGAGGAAGGAGAGTCCACAAGAATTGCAGACTGCAGGGACTGCAGAACAACCATAGTTTTGTCACAAATATGGGAAAAGATAGATGCAGAAGTCCTTCCAGGCAGGACACACAACTCAAAAGGAGGAAGCCTGTGCAATCCCACACATTAAATAACGAAAATTTGTGGGACAGAATTAAAAAGTTTATACTATCAAATATAATCCCCAAATTAAAGCTTGAAGAAAATCCCAAACAAAAATGCAAGGGTTTAACATCTATTACCGAAAGCCAAGGGCCACTCATAGGCCCTTGTGTTATCAAAAATACACTGAATAGGCCTGTCTACCATCAGGAAATAAAGAAAAACCAAAAAAAACATTAGCAAAGTTTACAACGCAGAGTGCAAAAGTCAACCTTCCCTTGACACAGGGATGTCCTATGGCAACAAGCAGGCCTGGGCAACCAGAGACCCTGTCTCCCGAGGCAGCCCCCATTATAAAAGAGCCCCAAAGCAACATTCTCCAGGGATCCCTGTCTGCTGTCCAAGGCACGGACACTGTGTAAAAGTGTAAACTGGAAAGAAAGTGCTTTCCCCAAATTAAAGTCAACTTTTATACATTACATTCTCTGAGTATGTGTTTTCTTGAGGTTGTATCTGCTTGCTAGGACAAAGAGAACTGTCTGCATCTGGTCCACCTTACAGTACTGTTTCAGGAGTGGATATGGATCCACAAGAGGGGGAGAGAAGCATCCCCAAGTTTCATCACTGTAGTTAGAGTCAACTATAATGTGATTATGGAAACAAAAGCTTTAGGATTTGTGTTTGGGTGTGTGTGTGGGGGGGTGTATGTGTAATTGTGGAGGGGAGGTATATAAATCAATCCTAGAAGACACAAACAAGGAATCTTTGGTAGAAGGGAAAGTAAGTAAGTCAAGCATGTAAGACCTCACCTGAAGGGTCAACTCGTATGCCAGTCACCACAGACATTGACCACAAAAGGCATCCTACCTCAGCCACCTCAGGTCTTGACCACTTTAGCAGGCCTGCGTCCACAGATTGTCTCATCAATGGGTCCAGAGATGTTACAATCATGGAGGTCCACAAAAGATCTTCCAACAATCTGGTAAGAGGTCTGAAGAGAGATCTGCACAGGTCCCCAGAAGGTTCTCTAAGCCTTCTCTGAGACAAATGGGAAAACTTGCCACATAAGACACCCAACAAGTTTACCCAACCATGTAAAGTGGTTCCCACGAGGGACCAGGAAAGAAACAGTTAGGAGGCACCCTGAGAAACCTCTTAAATAGTAAGTGGAGGCAAACTAGTGACAGTATGGTACCCGTGGGAATAAGTTATGTGTAGGCCATGTGTAGGTCCTCTCTGAAATCCAAGCCAAACAGAAACTTCGAAAAACCTTTGTTCAATGATTAAATCGCTCACAAGAATACTACAAACAGGCCTTCCTTCCTAGATCCAGGCACTCAGAATTGGCTAGAAACCAATATTTCAAGAAACCTGGTGAGGCACATATACAGCCTACCCCTAGAGGCCGTAAGACCATACATATTTTCTATATGAAGAAGGCTACAGCTCAACTTTACCATTTCACAGTCCTCCACGAATCTCTATCCTGGGACTCCATAGAAGACTCTATAATCCAAACGTCCAGTGGCCTGGGAGAACTCATGCAGCAAGCCCACAAAAGAGACGTGAAGACAAAAGCTTTCTCTTAGAATCTCAGTCCACACAGAAGTCCCCTTCTGCCCTCCAGCCAGCATCCTTGAGAGAGTTTCCACCTAGTATCAACTCTGTGCCCCCTGAGTCTTCTACAGCTGTCCAGGGGTACAATGTGACTTCTGTGTCCACCCCACAGAATCCGGTGTGCAGAGCTTGACACGGGGATACATTTGTTACATCTGGAGCAGAATATCCAGAGCCTAATCCCTGCCAATTCAAGGGTGTCTGGGGGTCAAAGAGAATAAGGGTGTGACTTTGAGACATAACAACCATGGGGTGTCAGTTCAGGAGATCAGTGTGGCTTCTCAGTCCTCAAGTAGCAGGGATACCAGGGAGCTGGAGGAGACAGAGGAGGAAGAATCCCGTGCCTACACATGCCCTGTCGAAGCTGTTCAAATGGGTGATTTTCCATCAATCTATTGCTAGAGACAGGTGGAAATCTATCATCTGCTTCTAAGCCCTTTTCCCAGGATGCAGATGACTCGGGCCTGAGCTCAGGTGCTTGCTTAGTCCTGTGGAATTTTATCACTGGAAAGGTATGCCAAGACTGGCTCCCGAGGTTCTGCTTGCTGCTCATATCCTGGCTTCCAGCCCACTACAACTAAGTCACTATTCTTCGGTAGGTCCCCTTTCTTACCACACGAATTGTAAACTGTAGCAACCATAGCATAGCCATAGCTTTGTTACAAATATCCAAAACGATCAATACACAAGTCCCAGGCAGGACATTCAACTTAAAGGTATGAAGACTGTCCAAACCCACACATCAAGTAATGAAAACTTTAGAGACAGAATGAAAAGGTTGATAATATCAATTTTAACTCCCAACCTAAAGTGCAAGAGAACTTCAAGCAAATATGCAAGGGTTTCCCATCTATGACCCAAAGCCCCAAGGGCCACTCAGAAGCAAAGTGTTCATGCCCTGGCAGATCGATGAAGGATACAACATACCAAACTCTGTTGGATAAATTCTAAAGAGGAAAATTGGGGGTTCAGTATAGCTGTGTTCCCCCAAATCCAGTGAATAGATATGTCTCCCACAAGGAATCAATGTAAAACAAACAAACAAAAAAAAATTGGCTCAGTTCACCATGCACACCTGAATAGTCACCCTTCCCTTAACAAAGAGATGCTCTATGGTAAAAAGCAGTTCAGGGCATCTAGAGACCCTGTCTTCTGAACCAGTCCCTGTCAAAAAAAAGAACTTATTCTACATGTTCCAGCAATCCTTGTTCGCTGTCTTGGCATAGGCAATGCATAAAAGTGTGATCTGGAAAGCAAGTGTTCTTCCCCGAAAGAGTAAACTTTTAGATATGTTATATCTCTGAGTATGTTTTTTTTTCTTCAGGTTGTATCAGCTACTAGGTCTAACAGAAATTTTTGCATCTGGTCCACCACATACTACTGCTTCAGGAGAGGATTGGATCCACAAAGGGGGGACAGAACTATCTCCAAGTTCCATCCCTGTAAATAGCGTCAATTATATTGTAATTATGGAAATAAAAGATTTCAGGATTTATGTGTTGTGTGTGTGTTCCTATGTGTGTGTGAATGTGGAGGGGAAGACTCTAAATCAACCCTACAAGACACAAACAAGTAGCCTTTGGTACTGGGGTGTGTGATAAATCAACCATGTTAGTCCCTATCCTAATGGTCAGTTGCCATTCCAGCCACAACAGACCTTGACCACACAAGGTATAGTACCACAATGTCTGCATGTATTGACCACTCAAGCAGGCCTGCCTTAGGGCTTTCCAGTTACCAAGCAGCTGCCAAAACCTGGTGCCACCCCAATTCACCACATGGTGTGTCCTAGCAAGAGGATCTTTCTCTCAGCTTCCAAGAAGCCTTACTTTAGATAGGCCCCAATACAGACAGATGAGGACTGGGTAAACCTCTTTTGTTGACCCTGACATTCAGGAGATGTTCGAAGTTCAGGGAAGGAAGAGGCTTTGACTGAAAGTTTGGAAGTGGAAAGGAAAAGAAAGATCTGACTGTACCTTAAGCTGTATGGACCTTATCCTACAATAGTGGAGCCGGAAGCAGTCCACCACAACTTCATGTACCTTTTCGAGCAGAAAAGGCAAATCAGAGAAGTTTAGGTAAATGGAAGTTTTTTTTTTTTTTTTCCGAAAAGGTTTTAGACACTGATTTACAGGAGAAATGGAGCCAGTTTTTCTGGAGCCACTCCTTTCTCCACCATGGGTCCCTTGTGGTTACTATCAACATGGCAGGGCCACCACTAGATCACCTCTCCATTTAATTCAATGGATGATCTTTTACACCCCTAATCAAGTGTAGACTATCATACCTCCATAGCTTTTTCTCAGATTTCTTGATTCATCACTTTGTCCAATCCGCACATTTGACTCAGAATCATTTCTGGTCCTGATCTCCATCAGTGGTTGGAATCCAAACCAAGGCCCATGATCCACCCTCTTCTTACAGCTACCACACCACTCAGCTCCAATTTGGGAATGTTCTTTCAATGTGGGCCCCTTAAGATCTGATGGCTGTAGATATTCTGACTGCTAGAGTTCTCAGTTCAGCTTCAAGACTTGCCTGCTCCAAACAAGTCACCCATCCACGACAGGAAACCCTTTCTGTCAAGAAAAGGGAATGTCCTCAAGATTTCAAATCCCCAGAAAGTGTGGCATAACCATATCTTTGGTCCCAAATAATGAAAAAGTTGAATATTTCTACCATCCCTATTGTGTGGTTATTAGAGACCAGTCACTGGCTTGCACATCAACAATGAAAAATATCAAGCAGGGCAGGAGGAAATACAAATGTACAGTTAGAAAGGACAAAGAGAATCCCACAGAACATGGACTAAGACCACCAGAAATGTAGTGTTGTAGACTTGCTTGGTGCTGAAGGAGATAAAGAGGAATGGAGTAAATAGAGGGGTACCCAAAGTGTAAGACCCAAGGCTGCAATTTGTGAGAAGCAAAGTCTTCAGGAATGACTTGTCCCTAAAGAGCAAGAAGAAATCAATGTTTTTGCCAAGACAATTTAAGGCAGCCCCATCCAGGTTCCCAGTTTCATCCTAAGCAGGCAGCAGAATTTGGCACCTTGGTTCATGTGGTTCTGGTGTTAGAGTCAATAAGGAAACATGAGTAAAGACATCGTAGAATCATCCTCTGGGCTTAAGGAAAGCTGCTAAGGACAGGCATATGTCAGTGGCGACCCTGCATAGAGGCCTAGAGAGGCCATTGCATGACTCTGGGAAGGTGTAGCATAGAATTCATTGGTAACACCAAGATGTTAAAGATGCCAGATCCGTGGATTCCTGGTAAGGAAAGCTGCTGACAGGAGTGGACACAGCCCAAGAGGAGGAGTGTGTTGCAGTCAACATAGCTGAGAGGCCTGGGAAAGACAAAGAGCCTGTTGATACCAGACATGGAGATGCAGAGTCTGGAGTATTCCCTGCTGGGTTTTTGTCTTGCTTTGGTCCAGCCTTTCCTCACAACACCTTTTTTTCTCCATTAGGAATGGAAATATGTTTTCTGTGTCATTGTATGTTGAAACAGGCAATTTGAGTTTTACTTGTATATTGGGTTACAGTTAAGAGATTGACTTGAGTCTCAGTAGAGTTCCTGGACTTTGAAATAGTGTTGAGACTGTGAAAGCCTATGGGGATTTTTGAACTTTGACTATGTAAAATTTGCTTTATGATATGGCTACAAGCCTATGGAGGGCCAGAGAATGGAATGTGGTGAGTGGAATAAATGCCCACAGTTTCATATATTTGAGTGCTTGGTCTCTAGTTGGTAATACTTTTGGAAGGGATTAGGAGGTGGAGCCTTTTGAAGGAGGTATGTCACTGGAGGAGGCAAGGAGGTCTGAAGTCCACAGAACATGGACAAACCTCTTTCTGGGCATGGTAGTGGAAGAGAAAATGAACAACACTCTATTTCTGATGGAGTGTGCATATGGAATTGGAAACAGACACAAAAGACTGTTGAGGATGGAGCCCATGTGAAGCCTGGAGGACAGGGTTTGATTGATTGTTTCAATTATTTCTAGCAGCCACCGCTCCCCCCAGGAGCACTTTGTGACTGGGAGACAGGAGCTCTGTGATGTGGACCTGACCCAGCTGCCAACTCCCAGAGAGAACTCTCAGAGTTCAGTTGCCTGAGAGCAACAGTGCGATTCAGATGGAGAATTTTCTCTCTCTACTGGAAAGCATTGATACTTCATGGCTGACCTCCAGCTCCACCACTTGGGCAATGGTCATGATCTTTGCCTTTGTGTGTAGGCTGGGGCTCTTCCTTCTATTATTACCCCTCCTCCCCCTTGACTCACCCTCACCTGCACCAATGGAAAACACCACCCCACAAAAGGTATGTTTGCCTTAGGCCCAAGCCAAGGAAGAATAGTTCCCCTCGCTCCAGGATTCACTTTCTAAGTCAAATAGGGAGGTGGCTGACAGGGGATCTCAGCCAAGAGCCAGACCTTATCCTCTGGAGACCTTGCAACTAGGGTAGAGGGAGAGTGGGCTCCAAGATGTCTGCTCTCAAACCATCCATAGCTGTGAGAAGCCCTGTGCCTTGGAGGTCAGGGGTGGTGTTTCTGAGTACGTTAGTGACATCTGAGAAAGGAAAGGTTCTGAGCCATGGTTTCTATGTCCTCCTCTAACATACATGCTTATAGGGTTGATTGAGCTAATATGAATGGGACAATGACCTCCAGGACATCATGAAGCAACTGCTGGTACTTCAGACCTGAGCCTCTGGTCCCTGAGAAGAACAACGCTGACATCCACGTGGCTCTCACAGAGACGGTCCCCATTTGAGTTTTCCTAGAGAAAAAGAACACAACACATATTTGCCCACATTATAGATATATGAATGGAGCCACAGGTGTTCTCTCTCTCTCTCTCTCTCTCTCTCTCTCTCTCTCTCTCTCTCTCTCTCTCTCTTCTCTGTCTCTCTCAGCTAATAAGGAAGGAGCACAGAAAATTCAGGAAGAAAATCAGTACTGTGAATGGTAGGCTACCTTCTTCCCCTGGTGAGGTGACTTTAGTCCCCCATACCACTATAACACTTATGAGTTGCAGGACCCTCGAGGACACAGCCCCTGGGAAGGAACCCAGAATTGAAGATATTTACCAGGTCCTGTGCTCGGAATGAAGCTATGGACCGCCAGACTGGGTACTGCCTGGGGAGGGATGGTGTGGCAGGAAGTGGTGCCATGGGATGAAGTGGGGCCATGCTGCCTGGATTTGGAGGTAAATTGGTGGTTTGCCCTTTCTGAGAGACAATTTCCTCTCTCAGAGCCCTGGTCCTTCCCTGCCCTCCACAGGGAGACAATGACGCCTATGGAGGTCAAGAGAAGTGGAGGCTCCTGTTTCATGGCATTGTTCTGCCCAACATGCGCCTTGCTCTCCATGCATTTGAGCACCTGTCCTCGTTCATAGATAACTGGACCCCTGTTTAACTTTCATTTCTCTGGAAGGGACAGTTCATTTAGTCTCGGGTAAGATACCCGGTCCCTCCTATTCCCACCAATAACCCAGTCTCCATTTCCAGCTTACAGGGGCAGCAGGAAGAAACCTAAGGAGGACAAGGTACTGGGTTCACATCTGCACAGGTAAGCCATCTTCATTTCTGTCTGACTCACTCCTTCTGTCTGCTTTGTGATCACCCCTGACCAGAGCATAAGTTTATCCTGGAATAGAAAATCTCTGCATGGGTGGGGAATGAGTACAGCATTGGTGGATAAGATAACAAGGTCTCCAAAGAGCAAAGTGTGGAACAGTAGTGGTAAGGGGCTGCGAGGGTCCCTCCCTATTCATCTTGCCCCACCTCATGGTCCTGTGAGCTCCTGGCTGCAATCATATCTCCTGCCTCTTACAGCTTGCAAGAAAGACATGTCAATACCATCAGATTTTGCCAGCATTTAGGACAAGATGCCTCATGTGAAACATTCAAACCAGATGCTGCCAAAGCCCACATGTCACCTAGGGAGCCCACAGGGAAGTCTGTGGTCACCAAGTCATCCCTAGAGACTGTCTCTGTGCCTAGCAAAGAACATCTGCTCTTCAACGATTCTAAATCCCTGTCTCCTGTCCTGCCGAATTCGTCACCTATTGAGTCACATTCATCTGTGAGTGCCTCTAGCTCACCAGAGACCTTGACAACTGGAAGACGCCATTCACTACCACAACAACGGGCACCTTCCTACCCATCTCATCCTCGGGATCCTGTGGCTTGTCCTCCATCCATGCCAGATCCCAGCATGGCAACTCCCCACATTGAACGGAAAATACTGGTGACCTCACAGAGCCACATTCTGCCAGGTTTGCCTTCTCCCATGCCAAGCACCCCAGGAACTAACCTCTCAAGGAGGCCTACATTGACCACCCCAGGCCTTAACTACTCTAGCAGGTCTACTTTAACCAGACCAGAACTTGACCACTTCAGCAGGCATACCTCAACCACCTCAGGCCTTAACGATATAAGCATTGTACTTCAACCAGACCAGAACTTGACCACTTCAGCAGGCATACTTCAACCACCTCAGGCCTTGATCCCTTCAGCAGGCCCACCTCAACCATTCCAGGACTTGAACACTCAATTAGGCCTATCTCAGGCCCTTTCATGTACCAGATAACTTCCAGAACCTTGTGCCACTCAACCTCCTCACCTGATGAGTCCTTGCAAGAGGATCTTTCTCTCACCATCCACAAGACCTCATACTGGACAGGCCCCACAGACAGGCAGAGAGAGGCTGGGGAGCCCTCTTTCATCAGCCCTGTTATACAGGCAATGCCTGAAGTTCAAATCAGCCAAAGTATCCAACTAAAAGTTTCAAATGGGAAAATAAAAGGAAGATCAGACCTTTCTTACAGCTGTACGGGCAGTATGCTGCATTCCTGTAGCAGCAAGGAGACCACTATCCCTGCACACTCTGTCTGGAGTAAAGAGTTCAAATTAGAGCAGTTTTCAGGTCACCAGAGGGTCTTAGCTCATGACTTAAAGGAGGAATACATCCAGTTTTACTGGGATCTGCCCTGGCTCCACAGTGAGTCCCTAGTGGCTCATGTCAGCATGGCAGGGTCCCCACTAGATCCCCCCTACATCTTGTTTAATGGACTCTCTACTTACAGCCCATTAGACATTAACACTAAAGGCCTTCCACAGCTCTGTTCTCCAAAGCCCTTGCTTCCTCACTTGGTCAAATCCCAACCATTGTCTCCAAAGTTTTCCTGGTCCCGAACACCATTAGAGACTAGAATCCAAGCCAAGGCCCATGACTCATCCTCTCTCTTAAAGCTGCCATGCAATTCATCTCCAATTAGGGATAATGGGGCTACTCGTCTTACACCTTCAGGAGCCAAATTTATTGTGTCACCAAAAGTTCAACACCTAGAGCACCACCTATTGAAGAAATACCAAGAAAGTAGGAGCGATTTGCCAGTAATGGTTCGAAAAGCACAGGAAGCATTTAATCAACAGTCTTTCAAAAGTTGGATCTCGCAGGGCCAAGGGTATGTTGTCCATCTCCAGGGAGATTACATTAGCCCTGAGCTCCGGGAGCAGACAGAAGAACCCTTCAAAAGGAGACTGACACAACACGAACATCAATGGCCCCCAAAAGTTCAGCTACCTCTGGACCTGGGTCAGGCAGATGTTAATCGCATGACTTCATATTCAACAGAGGCAAATGAAAGAAGTCAGTATGCACAAACTGTCCCATCAAAGGGTCCAGAGATAATATAACCACGGAGGACCCCACACAAGGATCTTCCAAAGTATTTGGGAAGAGCTCTGGAAATGGCCAGTGACCTGGCAGAACCCCTAGAGCAAGCCCCAGAAAGAGACATGAAGGCAAAAGCTTCCTCTGTGGAATCTCAAATCACACAGCACTCTCCTGTCCTCCAGCCAGCAATCCTGAGAGAGCCGCCATCTAGTAACAACTCTGTGCCCTCTGAGGCCCCTACATCTGCCGAGGCGTTCAATGCTTTAAATATGAAAAAGGCTACAACTTTATCCTCTCCACAGTCCTCCAATGTCTCTCTGTCCTGGGAATCTACACACGACTCTATGATTGAAATGGCCAGTAGCCTGGGAGAACCCATGCAGGAAGCCCCAGAAAGAGACAAGAAGACAAAAGCTTCCTCTGTGGAATCTCAGACCACACAGAACTCTCCTTCTGTCTTGCAGCCAGCACTCCTGAGAGCGGTGCAACCTAATAACAACTCTGTGCCCTCTGAGGCCCCTACAACTGCCCAGGCGTTCAATATGACTTCAAAGTCCACCCCAAAGTGTCTTGCGGGCAGAGCCTGGCACAGGGATACAGTTGTCAGATCTTCGGGAGAATACCCAGAGCCTAATCCTTGCCGAGTCCAGGGAGTTTGGGAGCTACCAGAGAGTGAGGGAGTCACTTTAAGACCGAACTACCACCACGAGGTCTCTTTCCGGGAAATCAGTGGAGCTTCTCAGTCCTCATATAGCAAGGACACCAGGGAGCTGGAAGAGACAGAGGACGAGGAATCCTGTAACTGGACACGCCCCACCCAAGCTGAGAAGATGGGTGATGTTCCAGTCTATCAACTGCTAGAGATAAGTGGCGATTTAGCATCCCCTTCTAAAACCTATTCCCAGGATACAGACGACTCGAGCCTGAGCTCGGCTGCTGGCTTAGCCCTACGGGATTGTGCACCTGGGAAGGTGTGCCAAGACTGGGCCCCCAAGGTTCTGCTTCCTGCAGACATCCTGGCTTCCAGGACCTCCAGGTCCACCTTCAAGATCGAGGCCACTACAACCAAGGCACCCTTCTTGGACAGGTCCTCTTTGTCATCAAGGGGAAGGAGTGTTCACAAGAATTGCAGACTGCAGGGACTGCAGCACAACCATTGTTTTATCACAAATATGGGAAAAGATAGATGCAGGAGTCCAATTAGGGATAATGGGTCTTCTAGTCTTATACCTTCATTAGCCAAATTTATTGTGTCACCGAGAGTTCAACAACTAGAGCACCACCTATTGAAGAAATACCAAGAAAGTAGGTGCGATTTGCCAGTAATGGTTAAAAGATCACTGGAAGCAGTTAATCAACAGATTTTCAAAAGTTGGGGCTTGCAGGGCCAGGGGCCTGTTGTCCATCTCCAGGGGGATTACATTAGCCCTGAGCTCCGGGAGCAGACGGAAGAACCCTTCAAAAAGAGACTGACACAGCACCAAGTTCAATGGCCCCCCAAAGTCCAGGTATCTCTTGGCCTGGGTCAGGCAGAGGTTAATCACAGAATTTCATGTCCCTCAGCACAGGAAAATGAAAGCGGTCAGTGTCTACAGACTGACTCACCAAAGGGTCCAGACTCGTTACAACCAGGGAGGACCCCACACAAGAATCTTTCAAACCTTTTGGGGAGAGCTCTGGAAAAAGATCTGTACAGGCCCCCAGTAGGTTCCCGTGGCAAAGTTCTCGAGGCTTTCTCTGAGGGGGAAACTTGTCACATGAGACGCCAAAAAAGTGACCTGCAAAGTGTTTCCCCAGTGGGACCAGGAAAGAAACAGCTAGGAGTCACCATGAGAAACAACGGAACTCCTGAGAGGAAGCAGACCAGTGACAGTGAGGTGCCCGGGGGAGTCTGTTATTACGTATGTATAGACCGTGCTTTGGTCCTGTCTGCAATTCCCAAGCCTAATCTGGAAAATTTGAACAACCATATGCAGCACAACCATAGTTTTGTCACAAATATGGGAAAAGATAGATGCAGAAGTCCTCCCAGGCAGGACACACAACTCAAAGGGACAAAGCCTGTGCAAGCCAACACATTAAATAATGAAAATTTGTGGGACAGAATTAAAAAGTTTATACTATCAATTTTAATCCCCAAATTTAAAATTCAAGAAAATCCCAAGCAAAAATGCAAGGGTTTAACATCTATTACCCAAAGCCAAGGGCCACTCATAGGCCCTTGTGTTTCCCCAAATCCACTGAATAGGCCTGTCTACCACCAGGAAACAAAGAAAAAACAAAAAAGCATTAGCACAGTTTACCACGCAAACCTCAAGAGTCAACCTTCCCTTGACACAGGGATGTCCTATGGCAACAAGCAGGCCTGGGAAACCAGAGACCCTGTCTCCCGAGCCAGCTCCTATTATAAAAGAGCTCCAATGCAACATTCTCCAGGGATCCCTGTCTGCTGTCCAAGGCACGGATACTGCATAAAAGTTTGAACAGGAAAGAAAGTGTTTTCCCCAAATTAAAGTCAACTTTTATACATTACTTTCTCTGAGTATGTTTTTTCTTGAGGTTGCATCTGCTTGCTAGGTCAAAGAGAAATGTCTGCATCTGGTCCACCTTACAGTACTGTTTCAGGAGAGGATATGGATCTACAATGAGGGGACAGACGCATCGCAAAGTTCCATCATTGTAGTTAGAGTCAATTATAGTGTGATTTGGAAGCAAAAGCTTTTAGGATTTGTGTGTGTGTGTGTGTATGTATGTGTGTGTGTGTGCGTGTGTGTGTGTATGTGCACATCCACACATATATGTGTGTGAGTGTGAAGGGGAGGAGTCTAAATCAACCCTACAAGACATAAACAAGGAGTCTTTGGTACTGGGGCGAGTGTTAAGTGAACCACGTAAGACCCCACCTTAAGGGTCAGCTTCCATCCCAACCACCACAGGCCTTGACCACTCATGGCGTCCTATGTCAACCACCCAAGGTCTTGAACACTCAAGGAAATCCACCCCTATTTCTCTAGGCCTAGACCACACAAGTAGGCCTGCCTCAGGCATTTCCAG
This sequence comes from Microtus pennsylvanicus, assembly GCF_037038515.1. Classification (NCBI taxonomy): domain Eukaryota; kingdom Metazoa; phylum Chordata; class Mammalia; order Rodentia; family Cricetidae; genus Microtus; species Microtus pennsylvanicus. The sequence continues at coordinate 125,007,458 of NC_134582.1, forward strand.
GTACCAGGTAGGTGCCAAAACCTGGCCCACCCCCGCTCCTCACATGGAGAGTTAAAGCAAGAGGATCTTTCCCTCAGCTTCCAAGAGGACTTGCTATGGACAGGACCCACATACAGGGAGATGGAGTCTGGAGAACCCTCTTATCAACCCTGATATTCAGGAGATGCTGGAAGTTTAGATTTAAAAGAAGTTTGGACTGAATGTTTGAAGGTGGAAAGGAAAAGAGAGATCTGACTGTGCCTTAAGCTATATGGACCTTATCCTACAGTAGTGGAGCAGGAAGCAGGTCAGCACCACCTTAAGCTGCATTTGGAGCAGAAACTGCAAATCAGAGCAGTTTTCAGGTCCTTGGAAGTTCTTTTACCCGATGGTTAGACAATGATTTACAGCAGAAATGGAACCATTTTTTCTGGGGACTCTCCTTTCTCCACAATGAGTCTCTTAGGGTTACTGTCAACATGGCAGGGTCTCCACTAGATCACCTGTCTCAATGGACGATCTATTACACCCCTAAACAAGTGTACGCTATCATACCTTCTCAGAATTCCTTGATTCATCAATTGTCAAATCCAAACATTTGACTCAGAATCACTCCTGGTCCAGATCTCTGCCAGTGGCTGGAATCCAAACCCTTGCCCAAGATTCATCCTCTTCTCAAAGCTACCACACTAATGGGCTCCAATTAGGGAACGTTCTTTCAAGAGTGGGTCCCTGTGGTTCTTCTGGCTACAGATATCCTGACCTCTATAGGTCTCAGCTCAGCTTCAAGACTGCCTGCTCCAACCTAGTCACCCTTCCAGGACAGGAATCCATTTCTCTCAAGTAAAGGGAATATCCCCAAAATTTCAAATCCCTAGGAAGCATAGCATAGCCATATCTTTGGTCCATATAATGAGATAGCTGAATATGGAAGTCACAGGCAGGACCTATAGCTTATAGCGACGAGGCTTGTAGAATCCTCCATGTCAAATAACCATGAAAAGAAGTTTGGGTGTTTTTTATTGTCACCATGATTGTCTCCTGATTTGCTCTCACCTGACCTTTGTGTAGCTGTATACAAAAACACCAGAGAGCCAGCCCAGTGTCTACCCAAGTAGGCACAGTCATCAGGACAGTAGTGTAGCATCCTTGAGTTCAAAGCAGACAAACGGTCACCTCTGAATATCCTGCCAAGGCACAAAGAACCTAGGGACCCTAGTGACCTCCTACTCAACTCTCTGGAGACTAGCAACCAATTGAGTTCTCCAGGCCCTTCCAGCTCAGCCGTGTCACCCTGTCCTATGTCTGCCTACAATGCCAGGTTGGTGGCCAGCATGGAACAGACAATTTTCATGATGGTGGTAGCTGCAGAGACCCCTGGTCATTTGCCATACTCTCTGGACAACTGTATATACAGTACTCATCTGACCATGGACATGACAATCCTAAGGAGAAGGTAGAAAATACAAAGTTTAGAGCCAAGGCAGGTGGCTATGTAATGTGAGGATGACCTAATAGTTTCCATGCATGTGAATCCCCTGCCCCTCCAGGACAGACTGTTGACATGGGGGTCAGAGCCACACACCTAACCTCAGCCCAGTCCCTTTACCATCAACTGAAGGAGCCCTTTAGTTTGAAGGGACTTTCCATTGTCACAGTCCTGAGGACAATGGCAACGGCTGAGCAGTGAGATGTGCTCAGGCCTGAGTTTTCTGGATCCTGGGAAATAGTCTAGAATTGGATAAACTTCTCTTGACTCCAGCATTTCATTTATTTGAGAGTTACCCATCTCCAGAGCTTCCATGGGGAATGCCCACTCACGGGACTCGTCCTTTTCTGTCTGCTCCAGCTCCCTGCTATCCCTGCTACTTGGAGGGTTGGATGCGGCATTGAGCTCCTGAACGTACATTGTTTTTATTTATTTATTTATTTATTTATTTTTATTTTTTTATTGAAAGGAAAAAAATTTCTGCCTCCTCCCAGCCTCCCATTTCCCTCCCCCTCCTCCAAAACTTCACTCTCTTGTGGCTAGTACACATTATTGTCTAAATCTGGATTCCTCTGGGTTGCCTGTCCAAGATTCCAGAACCGTATCACTGTGTCAGGCTCTGCCCACGAGGCTCTATGGTGTGGACTCAAAAGTCATCTTGTCCTCCTGGATAGTTGTGTTTAATTAATTTATGTTGGGTAAAGTTCTTGCTTTCCCAGATAGTACATTTCTTCAGGGGATGCGCCTTCGAGAGTGGATAGGAATCCCTGTGATGCATGGTGCCTGTACCCTGTGACAATACAGGATAGCTCAAAACACAAGTTCTCTGCACATAGGATGATCATGGGGCACCCAGTAGTCTGTGGAACATTGGCTGTGTACCTTAGGGTTGGCTTGGCTAACACAGCTAGTGTTTCCATGATTCTTCTTAGATTGTACCATAGTAATCCCGTGGTTTACATGCTGCCTTGTTGGATGGAGTATTGGGGATTTCTTTGTGTAAATTTTCTTTTACATCCATGTTGAAACCCCAGTTTCTTCTCTGGAATTAATACAACAGAGGTTATGAATTCCTTTCCTTTAGCAACCTGTTGGGGCATGAATAATCTGCTCACGACTGACCTTCGTCTTTGTGTCTTGGCTAATAAGCCCTTGACTTTTTGCAAGGATAGAAGGGTAGCTTCCAAACAGCACATCCAGCAATCTGCATGTTCTTCCCTCTGAGTTCTAGAGACAACCTGGTGGAAAGACCAGAAGGTCGGGATTCTGAATGTCCCTCACAGCCTGGGGGTCTTCGCATGCACATGTTGTGCTAGCATTACTCTTAAAGGAAAAGAGTGGACCTGGAGATGGTTGGGGGACTACTCTATGATCACACAGCAAGTCATTCTAGGCCTCCAGCCCTTGCCTTCCCATGAGTCCAGCAGAACAGGCCATCTCATAGTGCTGGTTGACACAGCAGAAGGGACTTGTCAAAAGTGTGGCTCTGGACCGGATCTAAAGGGTCCCTTCCTGAGCATTGCTTGGCTACCTTCCGTGGTTTCCTTGCCCCAGTCTCTGTTTCTTAGGAAACTCGTGGGCATAACTGCATACAACTGCACACAAGAGCAGCCTAGTCCCAGGGTGGCCCGCACTGTTCCTCACAGAAGGCAGCCAGGAAACAGCTCCAGCAGCAGCACTTAGTCCCTGGTAGAAAATGTGCTTTTAGAAGGTGTCATCAAGGACAGGGACATGGGGCCTGCTCCAGCACACTTCAGCAGAAACCCACTCAGCCCTGTGCACAGAACCCAAAACAGACCTCTACTGAGACTCACACAGAGAGATGTCACCCACAGAGTTTCAGAAATCCAAAGAATTACCCCCACAAAGATCAATACTAAAGTCCTGACGATGACCCCCAAAGAGACTTCTGATGGTTGATAGATCTTACAACATTCAAAAGTAACAAACTTCAGAGTGCACACAGAGTTTTCAAAGAGACTTTTGATAGAGACACTAAGGGAGACCTCTGAAACTTCCCAGAGACCTGAGTAGAGATGTCACTTGGTGGCTTCACGGTGCCACACAGCACCCCCTCACAGTGATACCTCTCAGCCTTCCAGACTCTCACACAGCCCCTTCAGAAGGACAATCATACAGACTTTCTCCATACCCAGAGACCTCTCGTGACACATGGAGGTGATGCAGACTTCCAGAGACCTCACATCGTCCCTTGGGGTTCCACACAGAACATCTGTACGTTTCACAGAGAGTTTTCATGGAAAGATCTATCACAAAAGTCATACACAGTCACCTGCTGAGATCACAGTGGATTATCAACAAGACCTCATGCAGCCCCACAGGAAAGGCCTCAGATGTGCACTCAAGAGGGACACTGAGACGGGTTGTTAAGGATCTGGAGTGTATTAGAAGGAAGATCAAAACCATGGGCAGGCCAGCACACTATCCTGATAGAGAGTAGGGGAATAGGTTTTGCTTTTGTTTGCACAGGAGAAGGAAAGCTAAGGATATCATCAAAATTAATAAAGATTCAATTTGAACATGAAAAACATCACTTAGCATAGTTGTATGCTGTACCCAAATGTATGATTTATGCCTTAGAAATGCATAACAATGTTCTTATCACCATTACCATAAAGATGTGGCTCTTAGACATAAAGGACATTTGACACTGTGAGCATTGATGTCTTCTGTTGGTCACTGAATTACTGTAGAGCAGGAACTCCCTTATTCATTAAAATCGTCTGTGAGAGACAACTGTCATGTATGACATAACATGACAGCTGTGACAGTTGTGCACCGTGTAAGCACACCATGCATGTTCCAGTAATCTGTCGAGGCCACCACGTCAGCCAGACGACATCGCTATTGATGAACTTGTCATTGACTGTGTTTTACTTCTAAAGTAGCCTTCCAGAGATCTAACAATTGTCCATAATCTTTTTAATGCTGTAATAAGAACTGGAGATTTCTATTTGTTTTAAGCACTAAATTTCATATTTAATAAACTGTTAGGATTGAACAGTTTACAGCACAATGTGTAATTTCATATTTATTCTCTGAAAATAATTTACACTTGCCCCATGTATTTTGGAAAGTCTCTTTGTAAAACATGCCACCAGAACATCATGGGGTTCTTCACATTGCACTAAGAACCTGGCAAGAGGCTAGCTTTTGCATTGTTACTTGAAAACCCTAAAATACTTAAATGTCTACAAAAGCAATAAAATGATCACAGGATTATATGGTGATATTTAATTTTTGTACAAGTTAAATATCACTGATAATTAACTGTTAGAAGTTTATTTTGAAGTGACATTTTCCTGGAATATCAGACCTTTATAACATAATTAAAGGTTTTCTCATTGTAATGGTGCCCTATTGCTTACATAAAAGTTCTTTAAGCTTGTGCTTCTGCCTTATAAATTATTATACATATTTAATACTAGTCAGGCCATGGAATTTTGTTGTGTTCTCATTAAATAGTCCTCGCCAGAGATTAAGCAGTGATATTTCCTTTGCTTGGATTGTATTTTAGAAGTATGAGGAGGGGTGGGAATTAGCAATGTGACCTGAGCAACTAATCTGTGTATTTGGAAAAGAAAATTAATATGCTACTCATTTGTCAATAGGGAGACTAATCATCACAAGGAAAATTTTTCTGATTTTGTATTACACAGTGGTGTGTGTGTGTGTGTGTGTGTGTGTAGGCATACATATGACATGGAAGTCATATGGAGGTCAGAGGAAAATGTGTGGGAATTGATTCTTTTCTTCCTCGAGGACAGTGCACAGAATTGAAGCCATGTCATTAGTCTTGGAAGAACTTGTCTTTATCTACTGGGCTCTTTTGTAAGACTCATGTTTAAAACCTAACAGAAACAAGTATAGCTCTGCTCTAATAGATGGTTGTGTGTAGGACTGATTTTATCTTTTATACAAACATGATATTCTCTAAAAAGACCCTCTTGTTATCTAGTTAGCCTTGCCCATACACTGCTAGAAATTCTTTTTTATTAGCTATGAAGTTTAAATTAGTAGCAAAGAGTAACATAAAAAATTATGGAATTACAGCTGTTATTGTGTCATAGCAAAGGAAATGTAAGAAGCTAACAGAGGAGATCAGGCCAAAACAGAATGGTGTCTAAAACATGATTTGCCAGCAGCTTTGGCATGTAAGAAAAGACCAGTGTGTGCAAGATTACTCAGTGAGAAGGGCACTTGCCATCAAACCCAAGGACCTGATTCTGGGACACACATGTTGGAAAAAGAAAGAGACTCTTTTTATACATTTCCTTTCATTTAAAATTTCTTAAATGAAGTTATATTTGTAAATAAACCTTCGTTTATCTTGCATTTGGTGAAGATCATGCAACGATGAAATCATCACACAGTGTCAGGTTATAACAGTGTAATTATTAAAATTAAAATAACTTCCTACTAAGGAGACTCTGACACTACTACATACTTCAACTTCACAATACTAAAAGAAAGCAAAATAAAAAGAAGATATTCCATGATTTGCATGTGATTTGGATGAAGTGAATGCTTTTATTAAAATTCATTAAGATATGCGTAAATATAAGTAGAACTGTTTTATAAGCAATACCTATAGATATACAAATTAAAAATAGTGCCTTATATAAATAAATTTCATCTTTAAATGATTTGGTAGTAATGGGTAAAATAGTGAAATATTATGATGTGCTTATGTTGATTATCAGAAAAAAAAGTGGTCTTTAACTAATAGTAAACTATCATGATCCTAGAGTATATTAAAAAATGTTATAAAGAAAAAAGTATAATATATGGGTGAGTTTCAAATATAATGAAATACAAAACTAAGTCTGAAGTTGTAGAGTAGTTCAATTTTACAAGGAAGCTGGGTCAATTAAATGTGCACTAGAATATCCAAGGCACACATTAACACAATTTTTAAGCAGAAGAGTCATGAAAAAGCTCAGAGATAAAATAATGTGTGCAGAATGCTCCCTGACTACCAGAGAAGCACACATTGAGGACAGGTGAAGTGATGCATATGGTAAAAATAGGGCAATTACTGTCATGATATAGATTAAACGGATACATCAATAGTCAATATTCATGTGAATGTCTAAAATAGAATCAAAGATAGGAGGTATTAAAGTAGAACATAAGTAAACATAGGTATAAAATATCTTTAGTAATATTGCTTGAAATATAAAATACAGACTCAAAGGTCTTATTTTTCAACATTTTGAAAAATGTAACACTTAAACCTCTGATTTCAAAATACAGTTTCTCTTCAGGTTATAAGGCCATCAGAACCTAAAACCAACACAATTTTACTTCTTTGTCTCACTGCCCCAGGGATCTCTTCAATTTCTCTTGAACCTTGGTGTATACATTTTCCTAAGTCATTTCATTTGTTGGCAATTGTTTTTTATATTTACAAACTCTTCATTTGGATGTTATTTTTCATAATTTTAAAAATATCTCCTGTCAATAATTTTACTTCTTTGACTTTACTAAATCCTTCATTTTTCAGTAATTCTGTATTTTAGTCTCATATATTTGTGGGAGAATTCTTTCATCAAAACTAGTTCTTTACTACATTTTTGCATTGACCACAGCTGTAGACAACCTATGCCTTGTTTACATATCTCATATATTTTGACATATAGACCTTTGTTTTCTTACATATAAAAGCTCACATTTGCTTGGTTTGTTTATTGCCAGCTTTTCTTATCTTAAATTATGAGAACCATTTTATTTAATATTCTATCCATATTTTTATGGTACTGGGAATAAAATTGAGCTTCCCACATGTTTAGGCAAGCACTCTATCCTAAATTACATTTTATAACGACTCTAAGCATTTTTAACTCACAAATGAGGAAGAAGGCAGGAGGGGACTCTCAGATCAAACAAGCTAACTGCTGTCATAATAAATGAGCTGTCCAAATGGTGCTTCTCTTGGGTTAACACTGACCTATGGGTTGTTCCATTTCTTTCCTTCTTCTGTCAGAGAACAAGATGTTATTACTACAAAGATCTGGGAACTACACATATAATGTCCTTCATGAGCCAACACAGACTCACAATGTGTTGCAGTTTTTAAAATATCATGTTAGACATTCATGGCAGATAGCTAAGACAAAGAAGCCTTCACATAGGAAGAGCTTTATGACTCACAGTTGCTGGGATTTGTAGTCCATGGTTCCCTGGCCCCATAGTTTTGGGCCTGCAGTAGAGGATATGCAAAGTTGCACACGATGGACTATCACAGTTTAATTCATGCTTCCTGGAAGCAGAGAAAAATGGAAACATTGAAGAAGGACACCAAACAATCAAGCTTTGACATTGCTGGTGACCTAAGACAACCATAAAAGACATTGGCACCTCAGGAGTTTTCTCTCAGCTTTCAATAATGCCCCTAACTTATGACATCATTAGTGAATTAGTCTCGTGATCCTGTCAGAGCTGTCACCGTTCAATCACCTCTCTGTGATCAGATCCACCCGCTAGGACCAACTTTCAATCCAAGACCTTTTCAGAAACTCTTCGTATCCAACATGTATTATATGTTAATGACTAAAAACAGCTTCCCGAGCTTTCAGGTCTGTGATACACACATAACATTTACTATACAATCCTAAAGATCTGTGTTCAAACCCCAGAACATCCAAATAAAGCTACATACAGCTGCACTCACCTATGATGCCATGGCTCCTAAGGCCAAATAGGAGACAGGCACAGGAAAGGCCTAGAATCTCACTGGTTAGTTAGCCCAGGATGAACAGCAATGAGCAAGGGACCCTGCTTCAAAATGATGGGTGGCAACCTCCATATGTGTACCATGACAGGTTTGTGCCCACATTCACACACAAAACAATCATACACACACATGTATACCACGCATACACAGAGGTAAGCTTAAGAAAATTAGCTGGGGTGCCAGTGGTACACGCCTTTAAATCGAGCACTTGAGAGGCAAAGGAAAGCAGATCTCTGAGTTTGAGGCCAGTCTGGTCTACAGAATGAGTTCCATGAATGCTGGGGCTGCACAGGAAAATCCTGTCTCAAAAATGGGGGTGGGGTGACACCTGGAGGGATGGGTCAGCATTAAGAGCACTTGCTGCCCTCTCACAGCATCCACATAATATAGCTCATAACCATCAGTTCCAGGTTTAGGGTATCTGGCACCTTTTTGTTCTCTGTGGGTATATGCATTCAGCACATTTACATTCATGCAAGCAAAACTCATTCATGGAAAATTAAGTAATTCTTTAAAAAGAAAATAAGAAGCCATTGCTCTCCTTTAATATTGGGCACGTCTAGTCTATCTCTCAGCCATGTTTCCCAGTCCTCCTGCAGTTTCTCTTGAATATGTGCTTTGATGGATTGTTAGTGCATGGTGCTTATTATTGATAATTGACTGGATGATTTTTACTCTTCCTTCCTTTGTTGGGAGCCAAACCACTGAAAAGAAGGATCAAAATAAAGATTCCAGCCTGTCACAGTGTGTTTCGAAGGACAAAGTTATAGTAATTAGTTATGTGGATGCCGTGTGAGCTCTGAATTAGTTGCCAGAGTTTAGGACTTTTATTTTTATATTCCAAGTGTCGCTGTTATCACTTCCAGCTATTTACGTGTCTCCTACACTGCACTCAGATGCAAGGCCCATCAGCTCCCTGTTGATTTACATTAAACACTCGGCTCTCACATGGCACCTGTCTTTAAGTTACTTCATAAATGTCAGCTAATCGCACACCCTCAGGAACTGTTCAGCATTGTCATGTGTATCACATTTATAACAAGACCAATGTACAACGTGGTTAAAAGTCTCAGTAAAGACTTTGCAGGGGTTGGTATCTAAGGTCAAACACCAAATCCCTCCCAGTTTCACTTCTTAGCCTAATATTTGAAAACCAGAGTCTGTTTCATGATCAAAAAAAAAAAATTGTGTCATGTGTTTTTTGTTTGTTTGTTTGTTTGTTTAGCACAGAGTGTTTGGACATCAACAATGAACATCTTATTGTCTGATACCTTAGCATCTTTGTTGCTACCAGGGGATAAACAGACTAACTAATCAAGCAGTTCATTTGTAAGGCAGTTTTCACAACTAACACCTCAGTGATCCAAGAGAGCCACCATGTTGTTACCCTACAGCCCCATTGCCTTTGTCACAGTACTGCATTTTATTGATTTTTCGGGACCGATTGTTGTTCACATACAGGCCTTGAAGGCCTGCACCTGGATATAAGTATAACCTTCTTGGTAACCTATATATCAGAATACGGTCTGTGGTCATTGGACAAACTACTTCTGTCTGCTGCAAGCATTTATCTTGTATCTCCAGGAAAAAGAAAAAGAATCTTAGCTATTCTAAGTCAAGGCTCTGAGACATTCTTTTGAAGCAAAGTAAACAAAATAAAAATGTATTTACGGGCTCTTAAAATGATCTTCATCCACAAATTGTAGACAGAATATCACATTTCTTTGTTCTTCATGCTCTGTCATTTTAACTGAAAAATTGCCTTAGCAACCTTTATTTGTTTCTTTTAGCAAGAAATTTTTAAAAGAAGCTAGCTGTATTGACTTGGGTTTTTGGCAACTGTTTCAAAGGCTTTTTTTTTTTGAGCCCATTATCAATTCACACATTTCTGTATCCCAGTATAACATCATTGCTAACAAAATGAGAATAAATACTTATTAACACTCAGAGCAGTAATTACCATGAATTTTGCGTGGATAGTGGTTCCCATCCATCAATACATGAAGGTCAGCTAATATAATAAGGGGGGAAGAGAGTAGAAAATTAAAACATGAACACACTGAGAACAATACATTAAGGACTCAGTGCAAAATTAGATGCTCCAAACAGACTCACAATGAAAGAGTGAAGGATACTGTAACATTGCATCCTGGGATAGAATGATGCAGGGATACTTTCAAGGCTGAAACGCTTTTAGAATGCTAAGGCCTGTCTATAGTTTGGATATGTTTCAACCAGAGGTCCACATGTGAAGAGGACTTGGTACACAAGTTGGTACCTTTGAGAGATGCTCAGGACCTGAGTATTTCAGGTGTCATTGAGGCTCTTAGATGACCCAGAACATCCTCTCTCTCTGGGTATTGCAGCCTCTTCATTCTACTTTTTCTTCTTTTCCTTTCTGGTTTATGAGGTGAACAGTTTGCTCACCTCTGAGCTCTTTCTACCATCGTCTCAATTGTCAGAGGAAGAAAGCAATAAGATAATTTAATCAGGGGCTGGAATACCCACCTCCAAAGTGTAAAATGAAATAAATATATTCTTTTTATAAATTAATTGATTTGGGTATTTCATTTACATGTTGGTAAGCTGACCAATGCAAACTCCATCTTTTGTAAAATGTGTTAGCAGCTGCATATGAATCAGTACCTCCGGTAATATCTTGCATATTTCTTGTAATTGAGTTTATTAACACTCTAAAACTATGGCTGAGTTTTTCTTTCTTTTTGTATACCAACCTGAGCTTCTCCTCCTTCCCCTTCTCTGATGTGGGAGTGTCATATATCAATCTGTTGATTTCATTGGTTAAGCAATAAAGAAACTGCTTTGGCCTCATAGGTTAAAACATAGGTGGGAGGAGTAAACAGAACAGAAGGCTGGGAGAAAGAAGCTGAGTCAGGGAGTCGCCATGATTCCCCCACTCCAGGCAGAAGCAGCTTAAGATCATTCCTGGTAAGCCAGCTTATGGGCTACAGCAGATTATTAGAAATGGGTTAGTCCAGGTGCGAGAGCTAGCCTAGAAGAGGCTAGATAGAAATGGGCCAAGCGGTGTTTAAAAGAATACAGTTTTCGTGTAATTATTTCGGGTAAAGCTAGCCGTGCGGGCGGCGGGGTGCCGGGGATGCAGCCCCGCCGCTCCGTATTACTACAGAGTGGCACCCAACGTGCTAATGAACTCCATGTAAAACCTGAGAGGGCTTAAAAAGGAGAGAGAAAGAATTTAAGACAGCTCTTTGCTGTTTGTGGGTTGCGTGCCACAAAGAAATTTTCCTGACTCAGCAGCAGGAAAAAACCGGCTGTTTTAAAATGCCGGCTTTCTGGGCTGTGCCGCCATTGCGATCTCTGTCTGGATCCTGCCGGAGACAGAGCTTTTAAATGGAGCATTTGGAGTAATGTGCTACAGCTTGGTTGATGGCAATGTGGACTGCTGTGTGCCTGGAACTGTGTGTGGCTCAGGGGCACCAAATGGCTCTGAGCTGCTCGGATCAGCCTTGATGAACTGTGCTGGTCTCAGGCAGGAACTACCGTAATTACCATAAAAACAGCGCAGTTAAGGTTTAGACTGGGCAGGACCCAGGCGGTACCGTATTACCTGTACATGGTGCAACTTAAGTTTTTAAGAACTGCTTAATATTTTAAGAAATGCTCCTGGATAGTAAAAATATTACAGATTCACAATAAAACAGATTCAGACATAACAGACCTCAATGAGTCACACTGTTGGATGAATGTACGTAGGCTTGAGAAAGAGAAGAAAAAGAATATAGAGAATAAAGTTAATGGTTAAAAAAAGGGTAAAGTCTTTAAAGAGACAGAATACAGATAGTTATAGATTAAGAGAAATAAAGAAAAATAAGCCACGTAAAAATGAAAAATTCACAGAGTCTGGATTATGTACATTGTGTTTTCTTTAAAATTTTTGACTGTAAAGGAGCTAAGTACAGAGACACATTTCATTACATGGGTTGCCAAGCTAAACCAGAATGGATATAAGGGTATTACGATTTCAAAATTTGGGTCTAAGGATATGATGCTTTGGAGAGGGTCTTCTTTTGTTTTCACAGAGGACCAGACCCTGTGGATTTCTTCTATTCCAATTTGGTATGATAGACTATGCCCTCCTGAAAGGTTGCTGTAACACCCTCAAAAAATTACTTCGCTCAACTGCCAACTGAGATGAAACTAGCACACAGGTTATACCATGAAAGACCTAATTAACGACGCCCCCATTCAGCAGGAAGCAGTTTGGAGAGAAAAAACTGTGCCTGTGTTCCCAAAATATTGTTTATAAATGTTCTTTTACATTTAAAGGGGGAAATGACATAGGTATGAATAATTTGCATTGGTGTGGATTTTAATGTCAATTTTGTTATATGTATATGTATTTCTGATCTTGAATAAGGTGTTGTGATTATGTAGTTCATTTTTTAAATGTAATGTATAATTAGGAAATATAGGTTGTTGATGGATAATCATAAATAATAGTCAAGTTTGTAGTCATGTTACTTAGATTTTCTAGATATATAGAGATATGTTTCAGTTAAATAGCCATTCTTCATATCTTTCAAAGACTGCAGAATATGGCATTTAATGTTTTAATAACTTAGGACTTTTCATGACAATGAGACACTCTGCTCCTGGCAACACCAATCTACTTCAAGAAGAAGATGGGCATTGAAGAGGATCCTTATGGAGTTTGATAGCCTTTTGGGCAAGAAACTGTTCTTGCCTGGACTGTCGCATAAACTGGACAAAGAGTACCCACAGAGAGAGGACTGCTGAACTTGCCTAAAGGTGAGATGGTCTTTCGGGGTTCCTGACTCATGAAAGAGTCTGCGAGACATTCTGCAGGACACAGCAGAAAGTAACTGAACTGTCTTTGGAATTTCCTGCTTGAAGAAAATGTCTGCTGGATACTATGGGCCTGAAGGCTGACGATGGATGCCCCAACAGTACAAAAGAACTTTGGGTGACTGTCCAGGCAGCGAGATGTTTCTGTCATTTCTAGAGTTTCCTTATTTCTTGTTTACTTAGGTAGTATTATATCCTTCTGGAGTCTTTGATGGAGTTGAAGAAAGGAATAGATAGTTATAGTTTTCCTTAGTTATGATAAAAGATAAAATAGATATAAATATTATAACTGTAATTCTTGCTTGATAACTGTTTTGCTATATGTAATTTTACTATGTTAAAGTTAAAGCCTTTTTTTTGTTTAAACAGAAAAAGGGGAAATGATATGGGAGTGTCATATATCAATCTGTTGATTTCATTGGTTAAGCAATAAAGAAACTGCTTTGGCCTCATAGGTTAAAACATAGGTGGGAGGAGTAAACAGAACAGAAGGCTGGGAAAAAGAAGCTGAGTCAGGGAGTCGCCATGATTCCCCCACTCCAGGCAGAAGCAGCTTAAGATCATTCCTGGTAAGCCAGCTCATGGGCTAAACAGATTATTAGAAATGGGCTAGTCCAGGTGCGAGTGTTAGCCAAGAAAAGGCTAGATATAATGGGCCAAGCGGTGTTTAAAAGAATACAGTTTTCGTGCGGGCGGCCGGATGAGGGGACACAGCCCCGCTGCTCTTATTATTACAACACTTCTCATACCCCACCCGCTCCATTCCCCTTTTCCACTCTGTATCCACTCTTCAGAGAAGGTAAGGCCTTGGGGAATCAACAAAGTCTGGCATACCAAGTTGAGGCAGGAACAAGGCCCTCCCCGCTGTATCAAGGCTGAGCAAGTCCTCCATAGGGACTAAGCCCCCAAAAGTCAGTTAATGCAACCAGATTAAGTCCTGGTCCCATTGCCAGGGGCCCCCTCAACAGATCAAGCTATATATCTGTTATCCTCATTCAGAAGGCCTAGTTAAGTCTCATGCAAATTCCCCAGAAGTCCGCCCAGATTCCATGAGCTCCCACTAGCTCCGGTCAGCTGTCTGTCGTTTTCTCAATCAAGATCTTCCCTGGCTCATTTGATCCCTCCTCTGTCTCTTTAGCTGAACTTCAGGAACTGAGTCCAGTGTTTGGCTGTGGATATCTGTGTCTGCTTCCATCAGTTACTAGACACAGGTTCTATGATGACATTTAGCGTAGTCACCAATCTGATTATAGGGTAAGGTCATTTCTGGTACCCTCTCCACTATTGCTAGGAGTCTTAGCTCAGACATCTGGAACCCTCCTGTTCCCATCACATCCTCTCCATTTTATCTCTTTACCCAGGAGATCTTAACTAGTTCCCTTTCCTGGGGCCTTCCCTGTGTGTCCCTCTTAGGTCCTCCTTTATACCTAGCTTCTTGGGGTTGTATATTGTAGCCTGGTTATCCTTGCTTTACTTCTAATATCCACTTATGAGTGAGTGCATACTGTGTTTGTCTTTCTGAGTCTGGGTTGCCTCACACAGTATGGTTTTAGTTCCATCCATTTTCATGCAAATTTCAAGATGTCATTTTTTTTAACAGCTGAGTAATGCTCCATTGTGTAAACGTACCACATTTTCTTTATCCGTTCATTGGTTGAAGGCCAATTAGTTGTTTCCAGGTTCTGACTATTACAAATAATGCTGTTATGAGCATTTTATAAAGAGACATTTTTACACTAAAAATGTTTGACCAACTTTGAAAAACATTTATTGTTAGAATGACACATGGATTTCATTTTATCTTTCTTCTTGTACATTATAAATGTTACCTAGCACTAGGAATAGGACTGGACAGATCAATGGTTCTTCACACTTTTAGTTCCTTTCTGTACACTGCTGGTAGGTTTCATACCTAGTGACATACTAAATCCCAAGGTGGGGAAGTCACAACCCCTTCAGTCAAAACCTTTAAACAGTGAAGATCAAATTTCCACATCAGTAACAAGGAGAAACTGGGTGATTTTTCCTACATCACTTTTAAAAAGTACACAGAAAAGTAAAATTTTGGATTTGGTCTTCCACCCTAAGATAACAAGATGGTAAGTCTCTGGTATTTTTTTATTGATTTTATTCAACTATACATTTTTCTCTGCTTCCCTCCCTTTCTCTCCCCTCCCCCTAAACCCTCTCCCATGGTCCCCGTGCTCCCAATTTACTCAGGAAATATTATCTTTTGCTACTTTCCATGTAGATTAGATCCCCTGTATGTCTCTCTTAGGGTCCTCATTACTGTCTAGGTTCTCTCAGATATGATTTGTAGACTGTTTTTTTTTGCTTTATATTTAAAAACCACTTATGAGTGAGTAATATAATAATTGTCTTTCTGGGTCTGAGTTACCTCACTCAATATGATGTTTTCTAGCTCCATCTATTTGCCTGAAAATTTCAAGATGTCACTATTTTTTTCTGCTATGTAGTACTCCATTGTGTAAATGTACCACATTTTCCTTATCTTCTTTGATAGAGGGACATTTAGGTTGTTTCCAGGTTCTGGCTATGACAAACAGTGCTGCTATAAACATAGTTGAGTACAGGCCCTTTTGGTACAATTGAGCATCCTTTGGATATATACCCAAAATTGGTATTGCTAGGTCTTAAGGAAGGCTGTTTCCAACAGAGAACTCTCAACAGAGGAATCTAAAATGGCTGAAAGACACTTAAGGCAATGCTCAACATCCTTAGTCATCAAAGAAATACTAATCAAAACAACTCTGAGATTCTATCTTATACCTGTAAGAATGACCAAAATCACTGATAACAATTTATGCTGGAGAGGTTGTGGGGTAAAAAGAACACTCCTGCATTGCTGGTGGGAGTGCAAGCTGGTTCAGCCCCTTTGGATATCAGTATGGCAATTTCTCAGAAAATTTCTGTTGTTTTAAGTTTCCTAGTCTATGGTACTTTGATACGGCAGGCTAGGAAACTGCTGCATAGTGAAATTATATTTATTTCCCATTTCCGTAGAAAATTCTTTAAAAAAACTATTGCAAAGGCATTTAAAAGAAAACATGCAAACTTATGAAACTAGTAGAATATAATTCAATATGCATAAGCAAATTATGTCACTAGAGTTTACAATGAAGAAATAAAAATAAACAACTAATACACTATTTATAATTTTGTGACTTAAACTTTTGAGGATAGATTGTTATTCTTCATCTGTGATCTCTACAATGACAATGAAGCAATGTGCAGTAATTAAATGACCAATTAACCTACTACACCCCAGACTGAAAGGTTCAATAGTTAATGGAACACTGAGATTCACAGCCCTTCCCTTTAAGAACTCTAACAGACTATTCTTTCTTTTTCCTGATTTTCAATGACTATTGGGATTCAATTGGCAGTAACAGAAAATCTTTCAAAACAGTGGAAATCAAGAAAAATCGGAGATCCTCAGTTTTCCTGAACCAGTTCCTATATAATGAATAATGAAGTTTGAATAATAATATAGTTTGAATGTTCAGTAGAATGGAAGATACCGAAATCGGCTAAATAAGATAGTTGATGTTCAACAACAGCAAAAACAGCAAGAACACAGCGATGGTTAACTTTCCATATCTCAGGTAAATACTAAGATAAACAACTAATGGAAAAAAATTATTTTAGCCTTGTGATTTTAGGCTTTGTAGTTTTTTTTTATTTCTCTATCTCACCCCTCTCTTTTTCCTCTCTCCATATCTCACTCTATTTTTCTCTTTCTCTCTACTTCTTTTACAAAAGTCAGTCTTGGCACATTCCCCAGGATGCTATAACTCACCCTGTAGCCTACCAAGCTGGCTTCAGACTCAGTATCTTTTTACCTCTTTCTCCCAAGTGCCTTAAGTGCAGGCATTTACCACTGAGGCCAGATTGACTATCAAGGTCATGTGTAAGAACAAAACACAATAGACAAGAACCAGAGTAAAACGCATGGGCCCAAAGATGAACCAGACCACATGAATTTGTCCATGGTCCCTTGCTAGGCCTCATTTCTCAACGATATCATCTTACAATAACACATCAAACTCTAAATGTATCGACTATGTTAAGAGTTCTTCTGATATAACTATTTCAGTAACTGGATTCAACAGCTTGCTATCAAACCATTAAAACGTTAGCTTTTGGAAGTGACATTTCATATTCAAACTAACCCTAAGGAATTATTTGAGAAAATATCAACATTTTAATAAGTGGTTTTGTAAAAAGTGGATATTCACAGAAGGTGAAATTAAATAAACCTGCACTTCACCTAAAAATGTTCTTATATTAAGGTAGATTATGTATATGTATACATGTAACTAGAATTATCAAACAAATAAGAAAATATTAAAGAAGCTACTATGTTACTGCAGTACGTGAGAAATTTTTAAAATGACAGAAAAGAATTGCAAAAGGAATAGGTTTAACACCATCCTTCATTACAAAAAATACAGATTCAAATCCATCACGAGATGCTTCACATACTTAGCGGACAGAGAGAGATGAAAATGTTTAAAATATCCAGTGGATGGGAGAGTGTCAAAAACCCTAACATGGCCAGGCAGTGGTGGCACAAGCCTTTAATCCCAGCACTAGGGAGGCAGAGGCAGGCGGATCTCTGGGAGTTTGAGGACAGCCTGGTCTACAAGAGCTAGTTCCAGGACAGGAACCAAAAGCTACAGAGAAACCCTGTCTCAAAAAATCCAAAAAAAAAACAAAAAAACAAAAAAACAAAAAACCCTAACAGTTCCTGACACTTAGTGCAGACACAAACTCTTACAATCCCTTTGAAAGACAATTACGATTCTTTAATGTTAAATATTTTATGGAGAAAAGCACCGCTACTCCAGGAAAGGAAATACGTTTTAAATCCATATAAAGACTAATACATGGATAGGAAATGGTACTTGTAACAGTTGTGAATTGAGGGTTTTCAAATGTCCATCAACAAAATTTTAAAACTGCTACATGCATATGGTTATACCCATAAAAAGGAAAGTATGTCTGATTAATAGCATTAATACAGATTCATGTTATAACTATCGAGTAAGTAAAAAAACAGGCACAAAATGCAAGATATTTGTACTCTAATGAAATAAAGACAGTAGTGCCAGGCTGTTAAGTTTTGCCACGATCTAAGAACAGAGGAGATGACTGCCTCAGATGGCGAAGGGGGAGTTTCAGTCTATAAATATGTCCAATATTGTGACTGTGATGAATGTTGTAAGACTGTCCAACTGTCTAAATTCACTTAACATAATAACACACTTCATTGACATATACGTTTGCAGTTTGTTACTTGCCTGATAAGGTCAAGTATTTGAACACTAGATTTCATCTGGAGTTGTTCTGAGAGTTTGTTGAAGCTCCAGGGGAGGCACCTTACTAGTGCCAATGAATCACAGAGAGACAAACAGAGAGACAGAGACAGAGAGACAGAGACACACACAGAGAGAGACTTGAGATTTCATAGTCTGGTTCTACTGTCTATTGATCCTTCTCTTTTGTTCTAAGATACGGTAAGGCACCCTAACTACACTTTTGTCAACAAGAAGCCTCCTGTTACCAAACCTTCTTGACAAGAAACACTATACCTTCTCAAAACATAGGCTGAATATGCCTTTCTTCCCATAAATAACTCTTTCTAGGCATCTGGTTACAATGTAAGTTGCTAACACGATACTTTAATAAGGTTTATCAAAATAACTAATAATCAAAGTGCACTACTTACATCCTCATTTAAAAATGAATATTCTTTTCGTAATACTTTGAGATTTTTGAAAGTTAGCTGTGAAGATGTGGGCATCATTTAGAAAGATACAGTATCACCCAAATGTGAAATGATGCTCCTATGCTTGAAATACCAGCTCTACTTGTGATAAGATACTATAAGATTGGTTGGTTGGTTTTTGAGATGGGGTCACACTATGTTTACCTGGTTGGCCTGGAATTTGCTGTGTAGAACACAGGCTAGCCTCTCACAGGAAGAGATCTGCTGACCTCTGCCTCCTTATTGTGGGATTAAAAGCAGGTGCCACCTCACTCAGCAGCAAGGATCTATTCTGAAGATAGCTTTGATAATATTTGGTGATGACCTAAATGTCCTAGATAATGGCAGAAGAGGAAGGCCAAGTAAAGTACTATTGAAGATCTCTGATCTAAATAGCCACAAAGACAAAATGAAGATATCATTCCATCAACACCCTCACCACCTTACCTCCAAATCTCGTCTAACATCCATTTCTTCTTGGTGTAAGGTTCAAGTCACTTCCACTATAAAACCTAGCTCTTATAATAAAATGTCTAATATAAAGCATACTTTCAGCCTCACATAAAAAATAAAGGCTCTTTTTATCTCTGGAAATTCTAGAAATGCATCCTGCATTCACTTATTTTATGTCTGTTTTTTTATTTCCTTTTTATCAATTTTAAAAGTGAAGTATGTTCTTCAGTCCACTTATGCCTGTGCCTATCTGAATCACCGCTTCTAAACTGTTGAGAGGAAATCTCAAAAATTCTTACATGACTTTTCAGTTTGGTTTTAGGTGATATTTCAGGCTTAGAGATGTTTTGTAAAAATAGCCTGAGGGAAGGAAACTGGACTGTTCACAATTCATGTATTCTTTAGAGTTCTACTTGTAGGTTTCTAGTTTGTATTCTTTTGCTTGCTCAAGCTTACTTTTTAAAGTTTAAGTAGCATGACACAGCCATTTTTGTTAAACACATTAATTTCATTCGAATATTAAGTTGTAACTAAAGACATCCATTAAATCTTAGGTTGCCACCTTGACTTTGATTTCCCTCATATTGTGTAGTGAGACTTGTGTGAGGAAGTATCTGGAAAGGGATCAGCTACAGGTGTCTCTGGGAGAGAACTCTGAAAATAATTCACTGAAGACAATTATGGCTCACTTATATTCTGTTTCTTTGTTGTCTAGGAAAACTATGCTCCTCTCTCGAGTAGGTCAAAGTTGAATATGCACATCGAGAAGTTCAGCCTTAGCTTCTTCCCTGACTCATTTCTGTACTGGTACATCTATTGGACTGAAGACAGATCATATCTGCACCAATGCCACCAAGAATGGCTTATCAAATTCTTTCTAATTTCTAATTTCCATGACAGTTCCCTCATTATCTCTTACTGATCAATAACTATCAAGCAAAACTGCAGGACAAATAACATTACATTAATTTCATCATGTCTCTTTTAAATTCATACCAGACAGCTGCCAAATACTTACAACATTTATTATAACTCTCAACATAATAAAAGAAAGTCACTTAAGGGAAAATAAGAAAGGATTGATATTGTCCATGATTTACAAATATTCCTAAAATCTTCTGTTTCACTGTAGAGTTTTCCTGAGTGGGGAGAGGAAGATAGTGTAAAAGGTTTCAGCAGTCAGGGACCATTACAGAAAACCACATGTTATCAAAATAAAGTGAACAATAGACTGTGGGCTACCCAGCCCATTGGGGGTGAATCTTCAACATCTCTCTCCTGTATAAGGCTCAGGGAAGAGAAAGACTAGGGCTAAACCGCCGGAGAGGTTTGCTATGAGACTATGCCTCCGAGAAATGATATGGAAAATTTAATAAAATGGTTACTGACAGTTACTTAAGCAATGATAATGACATCAGAAAATTTGCTAACATGGAAGGTGGACTCTCATGGAGCCCCTCCCCTAGACAAAGAATTATAGGCAATCAACAACTTCTGGGTGAAGGCAAATTAGTCTTTTCCAGGTCTGACTCCTCTGTTAGGTTATCAGATACTAAATGGTCAGCTCTGAAATCATATATATATATATATATATATATATATATATATATATATATATTAGATATATCTGCCTTTATTTATTTATTCATGCATGTATGAACATATGCACATATATAATCACTTATATTTAATCAATTAATTTGAAGGGTCACTATGTAGACAGTTTGAGGGAAAAGTTAAAGGGGAAATTTTATGAAAAAATATTTTAATTTTAAAATTTTGCAAACAAAAATTAGCTTTTCTTACAAAATTTTATCATAATCCCCTTTCTTATATTTATTTCTATTTTATCATTATGTGTATATGTTTGTGTGCTGAAAACTCAACTTAAGTCCTCTGCAAGTGCATCATGTACTTTTAGATGATGAGCTATCTCTACAGCCTCCAGGATTCTTTTTTATTTATATATTTTCTATGATTTAAGTATCAACTCAAAATGTTGAACATTTCCATATGCATGCTTTGAGGTAATTTACATATTGTTTTCTTAGACTCATGACTACTCTCAGGTCATTGGGCTTAGGTCAGAAAGGCAAAAAAGCACATGTTTGCAAATGAAATGTCACGTAAAATAGTAACCCCAGAATACAATCCGTAAACTTCTACATTAGCATTTATATGTAAGGGTTCCAGATTTAACAGCTGTGATTGAGTTTTCAACAAGCTTTTCAAGTTTCCTCATGCTGAAAATGGAAGAATACTGATGTTTATCAAAAAATATTTATTTAAAAATAATTGGAGCTAGGGATTTAGAACCAAGCCTGAAACAACTTGGATTCATGAAAGATAATATCTGTTCAAAAGATTTCTAAATCCTCTGACAATAAACTAAGCTAATTCAATACTTGTTCAGTTAGTTAATATTAATAACAGTTTAAATAAAAGATTTTCTTGTAGGTAACTGACTGTTCACTATTCAACATATCTGTCATGCTAAGATGGAAATGGGCTCTTGATAATTGATTATTGACTGTGCATATTTGCATACATGCATATGCATACTGGTGAGATTTATCTGCCTAAAACATCTCCTTGATCTCTGGGATTATGTATTTCATTAGAGGGCTGAAAAAAAACAGGATAGCAAGATATGATTAGCTTGTTCTATTATTTAAAGATTTAGTTTTACTTACGCAGGTGGTGTGTGTGTGTGCGTGTGTGTTTGTGTGTGTCATACTTACATGTGTTATGCCAAAAGAGGCCAAAAGAGTGCTTTGGATTCCCTAGAGTTACAGGGAGTTACAAGCTTTACAACATTGGCCCTGGGTGGGGGTGTTGGGCAAAATTCAAAACAAAGCAATCGAGTCATTTACAAGAACAATTGTTTTTGACTACTGAGCTATTTCTTCAGCTCCTACGTGTTTTATTATATTGCAGTGACCATAAGATCATATTTTGTTTATTATCAACTATAACTGTCCTCATTTCCTTTCACATGTTGCTGCTCAATGTTTCTTTAGGTCGTAGGATGAACTTTTACCCTATGATCATTTGCTTTACCAGAGCAATAATTTAAAAGCTATTGTCTGTATTGGAACTTCTTTGCTCCAGTCATCAACCCCGAAAAGGGCATTTCTCTGACAATGGCAATACTTCTACCCTACCAGCTGAAATTCTATGTCATCTGTATTATAACATTCAAAATCCAGAGTATTAGGACAAAAGTTGAACCACTACCTTCATGGATTGCCTTATTTACTTTTCCATTGCTGTGATAAAACACCATGACCAAGTCAACTTATAAAAGAAAGCATTTAATTGGACTTTTGGTTCCAGAGAATTACAGTCCATGATGGCAAAGGAATGACAGGACGGCAGGAACAGCTGAGAACTTACGTCCTGAACCATAAGCAGGAGACAGAGAGAACACTGGGAATGCCATGAATTTGTTTGAACCTAAAAGCTCTAGCCGGTTGGTGGTGGCGCACGCCTTTCATCCCAGTACTTGGGAGGCAGAGGCAGGCGGATCTCTGTGAGTTTGAGGCCACCCTGGTCTACAAGAGCTAGTTCCAGGACAGGAACCAAAAGCTACGGAGAAACCCTGTCTCGAAAAATAAAAAATAAAAAATAAATAAATAAATAAATAAAGCTCTTCCCCAGTGTAAGTACATTTCCTTCAACAAAGTCATACCTCCTTATCCTTGGCAAATGGTTCCACCAACTGGGTATCAAGTATTCAATCATATGCAATCATATGGGCCTATCTGGCAACTTACGATTCATACCGTCACATACACATAGCTAGGGATAGTGGAACACATACATAATCCTAGCACAAATAGCAATCCTAGCAAAGATAGGAAGATTTCTAGGTTATGTCAGTCTGATGATATCATATATAATAAATGAATATTATTATAATGCCTTGAGATTTAAGTTTTTATGAGACTGGAAGGGTTAGTATACTGCTAATAGAATCATTAAATGTGGATAAAGGTATTATTGGCAGGGGAGTTTCTTGAGAAAATCTCAGGATTTAAACAAGTGAAAACATGCTTTGGTAGAATGTTAAACATTAAAGAAATGAAGGTGAGAAATACAAACTCTAGCATACACCTTAATGTGTTTTGTAGTGGAGTCATGCTTTGATTTTTACTGACAGTGCATCAAAATGGCTTTCTGGATCTTTCTGCAGTGCTATGATTCTTTCATTTTCTGTTGTTGGGGAGATGACACTGTTTTTTTTTTTTACTTGTGGAAAAAAAATCTGTTACTTAACTTGGTCTGTATTAAATTATCTTTCTTAATTACAAAGAACCAATTGTTTCAGATTATGGGGAGGCATATTTTTTTCAAATTCATGCCCACATAAGTACTTTTAGACTTAATTTTGTTTTTGTGGTTGTAATCTTACGTCAAGCAGATGTAACTTTGAATCCCTGACATCATCTACTTTCTGACTTCATTTTGAGTTCCATTCTTTTTATCAGTGTCACCATAGCTCCTTAGTTGGAAGATACCCAAATCCAGTTCTCCAGTAAAAAAAATATATATATATTATTTTAAAAAGCTTTTTTTATTTAACAAGCAATAAAAACACAGAAAAAGAATGTAAACAATTTTATCTCATTTTTTTATCATTGGTAGTTTTTATTCCCTAACAATAGTCATTATAATTAATGTTTGAAAATGAAATCATATGCTCTTCTTTACTGACATATGAACTATCATGTTCCCTTACATAAATTTTGGCTGTTCTCTAGAATTTGTAGATACCACTCATTCCTTTCCATGGGCAATCGTGAACAGTAACTCTTAAAATATTTTTTAATTTTATCAATTTTTATAGGTTCTTACAAAAAGAGAGGCTTCAATAATCATTTTCGTAAACATTGAGGTGAAACATATTTTTAAATTCCAAAAGGTCTCTCTCTCTTTTTATTTCTCTCTCTCCTATCATCTCGGCATTTGTATGTGTACATTTGTGCTTTGCATTTCTGCTGTGCCTATACATATGTATTCATATTTCCTGTTCTAGGTCATGTATGATTCTTAGCACAAAAACAATAACTTAATAATCATCTGTAACTCCCATTCCAGAGGATTTGAGGCCCTTTTCTGGACTCTGCAGTCACCAGGCACATACATATGTCATGCAAATACATACATACAAATAAATCACTCATACATATAAAAATAAAATAAATAGAGAAAAAGATATATCAAAATCTTGGGAGCCAGATAATTGTTGGTTGTATTTCAAGTTTGCAATAAATTGAACAAATTTACATATTTCTTAGTTATAAAAGTAGAGAAAGAGATAGGCCAGGAGGGATGACATAGTGGTTAAGGGCAACACTTCTCTTGCAAAGGACCCTGTTTCGGTTCTCAGAAAATTTTATATGAAGGCACAAATTTACCTGTAAGTTCCAGAAAACCTACATTTGTATACAAGAACTCTTCATATTAAATTATTACATGCCAGTATCAATAATCCATCCATTACAAGGAAACTCGGGACTTGTTACTCAACGAAGAATAGTAACATAATTGGAAAGTACTTCTGTCTTACATGCTGCCCATGTGACTTCTAGGACTATGGTTATGAAGATTCCAAATGTTGCATCTTAAATCTACAGGAATGAATGGTGTAGGTGTCAGATAAGGAGTAGGCTGGCTCTTCTGTTCCTGTAACTCTGCTCTCCTTGAACAGAAGCAAAGCCAGCTGTGTTTTCATGCAGTTCCCCACACAACACTGCAAGTCATGTGTAATTTCTTAGTCGGGCTAGATGCTGCCAGTGTAAGCGAATCCTCAGCTCATCCTCCCTACTGGTAAATACATTTTATTTCCCCTTTAAAAGTTATTCCCATTATTGTGCTTTATTTCAAAATTTCTAGCCAGCTAAATATTTTCCTATTAGTAAAACATCAACACAACTGGACATTCACGATTTCAGATAAAAAGAAATTTATCCTATATGTGATTATGCTTTACCCTGTCTGACTTTTGCCCTCAGTTCTTTATTATGTTAATACCTAATTGTATGTATGAGATACAGTTAAAATTAGTATTGAGCAATTCAAAACTAAAAATCAAATAACAGAAAACATGTTTCAACTATAAGAGGCATTTCTGAATAAAAAATAACAGCAACCAGAAACCTCTACTGCTAATGTTCTGAATCACCTTAGTGTTGTTTCTAAAAGAGTATTTGTCACTAGACAGAGTGCCACAGTACTGCTGAAGACACCGTCATTATCTGGGTGGTGGAGCATAGAGGGAGCTGTTGCCCAAGGCATGGTAATCCGTTCAGCATTGCAGGCAAATTTTCCACTCAAACAGAATATTTTCAAAGCCTCACTGCTAAGACCTGAATTCATAGTTAAAATGTGAAGTGAAATGTCAGTGAGGTTGGTATTTCTGGAAGGAAATTATAATAAAAATTATCTCTCGCCTTTTTACAGAGGAAATTTTTTTATGGAAAAAATGTCTTTTATTATCCTAAACAAAAATATCTGTAAGAAGATGGAGATAATTCTGTATTGTTTCACATGACATAGTATCCACTTTTATGCTGATGACATTTATTGCCGAGAACATAGCTTCGCCCCATGCTTTAAATTTGAATTATATATATCTGTAGAAATTACATAAATTATTTTCAAAGTATTAGCTTATAACATTATTTGCTGGTAGTTGGAAACTATAAATTTATGATTTAAGTGATATCAGGCAGGGAAAGCTTGTTGTAGAAGGTCAAAATCATGGTGATTTATAGCCCCATAATCGCCATAAAAATTCATTACACATATGTGACAAAGAAACATTTGGCTGGTGACAGAAACTGAAGACAAACAGCATTCTCATGTAATTGAACATATAATCTGAATTTGTGCCACCTGGTTAGTTGTGAATTAGCCAACATGAATAATAACATTTCCTAAGAGTGTACCCCATCAATTAGTATTTAAACGTGAACTGTCACATGTATTGACACATTATGTGATAAAATTTAAAATAGCTTTTAAACCAGTGCTCTCATGAAAGACCTCTTGAGTGCCCTGTGATAAATATGTCTTCCATGATTTCCCATGGCCATTGCAGCCAGCCCATGATGCTATAAATGCTGGTTTGGTGTTTCTTGGTCACTTGGCAACCACTAGGATGCCATTATTAATGGCCTTGTCCTTTCTGTTAGGATTCAGAGGGGCACCTGAGAGGTGCAGAAGAAGCTCCTGGAGGAGAAGGACTTCAACAATGTATGGGAGCCCTGGTGTCGAGACATTAAGGAAATGTAAAGGTGTCCTTTAAAAATAGCTACACAGCAGAAAAAATAATGACATCTTGAATTTTGCAGGAAAATGGTTGGAACTAGAAAACATCATTTTGAGTGAGTTAACCTGGACCCAGAAAGACAAGTATCACATGTACTCACTCATAAGTGGTTTTTAAACATGAAACAAAGACAACCATCCTATAAACCACAATCCCAGAGAACTTAGACAACAATGAGGACACTAAGAGAGACTTACATAGATCTAATTTACGTGGGAAGTAGAAAAAGACAAGATCTCCTGAGTAAACTGGGAGCATGGGGACCTTGGGAGAGGGTTGAAGGGGAGGGAAGAGGGAGGGAGGGGGAGCATAGAAAAATGTAGGGCTCAATAAAAATCAACAAAAAGCAAACAAAGAAACAAACAAAAATAATAAAATAGCTAGTTTGCTTACTTTAGGAGTTCCAGCTGTAGTATCACTGACTCTGAACTTCCCAGTGCAAAAGCTCTGTTATTCCACTGCTTTAATATGTATCCTTCTGTGTGCCTAGAAAATGAACAAATTCAAGCAGAATTTATGACATGCTGTTTTGGTGATTTCTGATTAATGCTCTTGGATGACTGTTATATAATCACACACACACACACATATATATGCATATTTTTTATTGAAGATAATATTAACTAAGAATTATTATTACATTGTTCTTATTAAATAAAAATAGGTATGTTCTCATTGTTTAAAATAATATTTAAATTCTGGCCCTAGAAATGTGTTATGATGCTACGATGAGCAAGGTCATCTTATGGTTAAAGCTACAGTGTCTTAAATATTTTATTATCTTATGACTTTTACTTCATTCCTATGCGGTAGAAGAAAACACTCATGGGTGGAAGGTTTGAACAATATTGCCAAAGAAGTGAAGGAATATGTTACAATACATGGTCCCATGTTCCATTATTTTTACTAATATAGCTCTTTCAAAAACTTCAGATAAAACATATCATTTATATTTCATGTTATTGAGGAAGATACAGATGAAAATGGAGAGAATATTCAAATTAGAACAGCATGTTTAATTGCTTCGTAACTCTAGATCCTCTGTTATCAAAGGGAATGGCTAAATGAACCGCCAAAATACACAGATGTTCTCTGGTTAACATTTGCTGCTATGGATATGGACCGAAATAACTTAATGAAATTTTGAGATGTTGTTTGGAATGGCATTTTAGCAGGTTGAAAGGATATATGTGAAGTGAATAAGGAACGTTATAACAATAATTATAAAACAGGAGATATTAAACATGAAATTAACAATTTTATAAACAGAAAGAATGAGAAGCAAATAAATCAAGAAAAAAAAAATGACTCACAGTGGTTTTTAATGCTGAGGTCAAACCTCGAGCCTTGCAGACACTGGATTTCTACTATATAATATCTAATCCTTTCTCACTTAGATTTTGATAATGTGCAAACTTTCCATATAAAAAGAAGATTATTAGTGATATATAACAAAACTACACACTCAATTTCTAGGTATTTACTTTGAAGATATACATTCACTATTACAGTAGCATATAAGAATCAGATTATTCACTGCAGTGATATTTTAAATCTCAAGTTAGAGGAAGCTGCCTCAGTGCCTCACCTCAGGAGAGGGCTGGGGAAAATACAGATGCATGAATGGAAGAGAAAGCTGTCCTCTGACCTTCACTCATGACGTTTTTCACACATGTGTAAACACAAGCTTACAGTAATACAGTTCAAAAACGTATTTTGATACAGTTCAAAATATATTTTGAATTTGTCGATACAATAACGAGAAGGTAAATGCTAAATAATAGTGCTGTATTAAACTGATAAAGATATATAATAAAAACAGAGCATAATGCAAGTAGTGGCTTTAACAAAGAAAAAAAATGAGAGTATACTTAAGAGTATGACTTTCTTTTTTTCAAAAAGAGGCTTATCAGTAAAACAAGAAGCCTGTGGCAGCGGCAAGTGGGCAGGAATAAGAATAGGACTCTTCTGAGCAAGAGCCTGAATATCGATGGCTGGGAATCAGGCGACTCACCACGAATACTGCTAAGATTATGGAAGAGTCAAAATGAGAAAAGGAGAAGTGTCTTGTGCTAAATTTGAACTACAAATGTCATTTTATATACTCCATAATTAATTCATTTAAATTGGCTAGAAATATTCAAGTTGAAAGTACAGTAAATTCTTAGACATTGGTTATGAAATACCATTGTCTAAAAGGACAGAGTCACAGGGATGAGAGGGAAGTAAGAGAGGGTGATAAAGGCCAGAGCATCATTAGAGGCAGCACACAAAGAGCCTGTGTTAGGATAGAATGGGCTATAAACAAAGAAAATAAATAAATATTTACTCTTTACAAAAGAGTAAATAAATAAATAAATATTTACTCTTTACAAAAGAATAAATAAAGGAAAAATCAACTAGATATATTAAAAAGAATTTAGATTTTCAAATTATTGAAAAATAATTTAATAGACCATAATACGTAAAATTTACTGGTAGTAGTCTTCAGTAACATTAAAAAACTCAAAAGTAAAGGGTAAAATACCAAGGAAGAAAAAAAAGTGGAAGATAAAAGCCTCTATACATAGCTAAAATATATAGAATTAAATAGATTAATATTTCAGAGACACAAAGATGAAAGTTGTTTAGTTAGGGGTTGTCAGAGGATGCCAAACATTTTGGATGTAGATTGCTGAGTTAACACAGCCTTTAAGCAACCTCAGAAGCAGATTCCATGCATTTGTTGTTAAAATGATGGTGAAAGAGATCATTTCACGTGAAAGTTCTAACAGTCACCATTTTACTATCACTACCACTAGCTTCATTTATCACCTGCTGGGATGCATTGAAAACACAGTCTAGACAGCGCTGGGTTCTCCCTCCCAAATGTTCCCACTAGGAGTCGAATTATAAGGAAATATGAACAAATCTAGATTGTGATTTAGTTGAATGATGACTTCTTTTCATTAATTCATGCTCTTTAAAGTTACCTTTCAGTCACCATGTATGCATTGTATGGGGGTCTACCTGTGTTAAGATTGTTCAGACAGGGCTCATGCATTAGTTTCCTTTGTTACTTTACTGCAAAATATTGAGCACACTGAAGATGGTGGGAACATAATATTTTAATCTAGACCATCAGACTGCAATTCCTCTCCCAGTGAAATAATGTGTAAGGAGTATCTAAAATAAATGGCAAGGAGTCATTAAAGATCAAATCTTCGGCACACTGAGGGACTAGCCAATAGTCACCTTAACTGCAACAGACTGAAGGAAGTAGAAAACGTTTAAGTGAGGTTACTAGGAACCATGTCGCATTAATCAGTCTGCAAATAACATCTGAGTTACTAAGTTGTCTGTTCTGATAACACAATTCCAAAAATAACCACTATATAAAAAGAAAAGGTTGTTTTGAAGTTTTGACGGTTGCCATCCGTAATAAGCCAGCCCTTTGCCTAGGGGCTGTCACGGGAAAGCATACCATAACAGAAGTATGGCAGGACAAGATGATACCTCATGCCCAGGAACAAAAGAGAAGAAGAGAGCAGGCACCAACATTCTTCAGCAGAGTGCAACATCAGCAACCTAAAACACTTCCACAGCTACATCCAGGAACCTTCAAGAAAAAGCCAGGATCTAGACCAGAGCAATGTGATAAGGAATTTTAAGGCAAAGAAAACTCATGGCAAAAGAAGGTTCCTATACTAATAATTCAAGTTAACAATACTCTATAGTTTTACTGTACTATGTCTCTCTGTGTCTTTTCTTTGTTTTGTTTTTTTGAGCCTGTCCTGGAAATAGCTCTTGTAGATGAGGCTGGCCTCGAACTCACAGAGATCTGCCTGCCTCTGCTGGGATTAAACATCTATGCCACTGCTGCCTGGCTGGACAGTACCATCTCTTAAAACATTTCCTATATGTACATAAATATCTCCAGTCAAAGAGGGGACACTCTGAGATCCATGAAGGCATCTGGAAAAAAATTAAATGAGATAATTTTCTCAAATCACAATTAGATAGAAACTGAGGCACATTAATGTGTTCTACAATTAAATGTTGTTTGTCACTAATCCCAGGCCTCTGACTCATTCCTGATACATTGTCAGAATTTAACCATTTCAGCTGAGTAATTTTTACTATTGGTAACTATTAAGTGTTTTAAAATATTTTTTAATAAATTTAAATTGTATCATAGGAGAAAAAGTATATGTGACAGACTTGAGTAAAATTTAATAAATAACCACTGTCCCTTGAAGGGAGGAGAGATGGTAGCAAAGTTTTGAAGGCCATATTTTACCAGGCTCCTCATTTGCCAGTCCAGGCATTGGGGAGCTGCCAGCGGGGGAGAAATAGAAAATTCTCTGAAAATGCTTAATTTCATTTTCAATTTAAGTAGCCAGAGTCGACTCAAAGAAATAGTCCCTCGAGTGAAATTTTGCAGCTGAGAAATTCCTTCAAATCTTTCTCATTCTGCTGCTAACGTTCCTTAAAGCAAGAAATAGGCAGCTTGCTTCTTTTCTTGTTTCAGTCACATCTAAGGGAAGAAAATCCCCTTGATGCTCCCTCTTGTCTGCGTTTAATAACATCTCTGTCGACGGTCTAATGGTGCTATCTAAACCAGATGGACATGTGGGTCCATTTATGGGGTTTGCTTTAGGCCAGCATCTCTCTCTGTTCTCCAGTGGTGTTTCCCCAGAAGCCAAGGGGCACTCCACAGTAAGATCAAGGTGGGATACATGGTCTCATGGGTTCACTACAAATTCTGACTCTTTGAAAGAAAACATGAAAAAAACAGAAAGAAGGAAAAAACATGATGCAATGCCTCCAGCTGAAAATTGGAAGAGAATTAAAATATCACACACCCAAATTTATTCCATGCTTTTTCAGACTAGCTGAACATAGCAAACAATGAGGAAGAAGGGGAACTCAAGAACAATCGCAGTGGGTTTTTGATCCTACTGTATGTACTGGCTTTGGGGGAGCCTAGGCAGTTTGGATGCTCACCTTAGGAGACCTGGATAGAGGTGGGCGGTCCTTGCGCTTCCCACAGGTCAGGGAACCCTGATTGCTCTTCGAGCAGATGAGGGAGGGGGACTTTGTTGGGGGAGGGGGAGGGAAATGGGAGGTGGTGGCGGGGAGGAGGCAGAAATCCTTAATAAAAAAAAATATCACACACCCTTAGGACCCCACATCCTACTTTTGAAGATATAGCTAAGTTAATAAAGCTAGTCATATGTGGAAATAACACTATCGTACAGTCAGAAACATCATTACAGTATAAATCAGAAACCATTCAGGAAACAAAACCTACATCTAGATAGATCGGGTGGTTTACAGTAGTCAATTTTAGAACTGTGGCATAGCCCAAGAGCTCATCCTTGCCTTATGTTTAAAACAGGGAATGCTGGGCTTTAATGAATGAGACTTTTTAATCTGTTCTATGAATCAAAAGAGAATTTCCTAATTAAACCCAGAAAGTTCTGAACTTCATTTATCTCATAAAACTTAGCAAATCTGAGAAGCTGACTTATCATCCTAGCATGGAATTTTAGTTTTCTACATTGACTGCTACATGCTAAGCTTATGTTGATTTTTGTATTGTTTCAAGGTTTCATGAAAGATGTCTTAAAATCTTGTGTCAAGTACTTTTAGTCGTCTGACCAGAAAGTTCTCTAAGTGAAGGTTGCTGCTGCCTTTGAAAAACTTGAGTTCTCAATGTCATGGTCATACAATTGCAGTCATTGTGAAAGTACTAATTCTTGAGAAAGAAAAATACAATATATAAATAAAAGGCCCTAGGCTTGACCCTTAGCACTTCATAAAATCACGTGTTAGCAAAATACCAGCAGTTCCAACAGTTTGGAAGTGGTGACAGGAGGAACACGAGAGTTCAAGGTCGTCTCCTCTTCATAGAAAGTTAGAGAACAGCCTGCAGTAGATGAGGTGTTGTTGCCTCAAAAACAAATACACAAATGAAAAATCATTGACTTTATATTGTTGATGGGGGTACTGCTTATTTTATCCTTAAGGGCAAAGATTTGATTCTCGAGGAATTAAATTAAAAGATAACAAATAAACTTAATTATATTAAGAATTAAAGTTTAAGGCTTGGATTCTCTTGGTAGTAGAATGATTGCTTAGCATGCACCTGACATTGAGCTTGGCCTTCAGCCCTGAAAAACAAGCAAGCAAGCAAACAAACATTTTAAAGAACCAAATCTTAAATTTTGGTAGATGCAGTAGTGCAAATTTTTAATCCCAATACTCAACAGTAAAGTAACAGAGATAGGATGATTGCTAGTTTGAGGCCAGCCTGAGCTACAAAGTGTGTTCCTGACCAGCCTTAGTTACATAGTAAGACACTGTCTCAAAAACAAAGAAAGGGGATGGGAAAGTGGTTGCTACTGTGGCAAAATTCTTGCTCTGCAAGCATGAGGATGGGAAGTGTTGGGACCCAGGTAATAATCTGGGCATGATGGCACATGCTTGTGACTCTAACCCTGGGGAGGCCGAGACAGAGGATCCCAGAAGTCTAAAAAAGGTGTTATGGCTTTTTTTCCCATTTACTACACATTTGAGAACTACTGGCAATAATTTTCATTTAAGACTAGATAGCAGGGTAATATTTTTCAATTATTCCTCTATGTTAAATGCATGTTTTTTACTCTTAAGACTGTCCCCTGATTCATAATTTATTTATTGTATATTCTGTATAAGTGGAGGCCATGGTAGTGAATCTCAAAGTGAGTCATTGGTGTAACCCCCTAACCAGTAGGATGGACCCTGTGTGTGCTTCCCAACAGCTTAAAAATCTCTCATTCCAGAAGCCTTTTCTCCACCATTTGTTGTGATGCTTGAAATACTCCATTGTAATTCATTTCCCATAGGCTGAATTATTTTCACTCTCCAACGGGTTCTCTATTAAAATGAAGATATGTCTGGAAATGGAACACCTAAGGTTACTTTCTTAAAATCAACAAATATTTTGAGAGATTCAGAGTGAGATTTGGTAAGCATGGAATGAAGAGGAGGGATCACACTAAAAATAAACAGAAGCACAGGAGAAAGAAAGTGAATTGGAGATGATGAACACCAAAGACCCACTTACTGAGTCACATGGGGGATACCACTATGGAAACAGGACCAAAATTAAGGAAGGAAGCACAATGAGTTTCTAATATCTGACTGTCATGCTTGTCACACCTCTGAAGCAAGTGAGATTTCTTGGGGAAATAAAGGTAAGACAGCCTCACGCTGTATCTCTTTACTTCTTGATGAATATTCCTTCATATGTTAAGTACTCTGATGGCTGTTCCTGTGTATTTCCTTCAGTCCCCTTAAGGATCTAGACCACAGTGGTAGGTGAGTGATGCAGACTCATAGCTGGTCAAAGTGCTGAGAACAGATGACTGCTGAGTGCTCAGCCCTAAAGAGGAAGTCTATGTCAGCCGCCCCCACCCCTCAGTTTCATGGTACATGTCTGAAGAGGAGGCAGAAAGAATGTATGTGCTAGCAGATGGAAGCGAATTATAGGAAATGAAGTTTTCCTTAGATGACCTTGGTGATTTCTCGGAGTGCTCCGGAGAAGATTTTCCTGGAAAACACCAATTCTCTGAACACTGTAGAGTTAAAACAATAGACCCAGGCAGAATTAAAAAACAAGATGAAAAAATGTATTGAAACCAATTCCTGAAAAAGAATAAATTACTTGAGAAGAATGCAATTCCATGATTTATGAACTAAAAGTATGTGCACTCCCTCTCAGAATTTATATTAAAAGTCTCCATCCCATGTAATGGTATCAGGAGATGAGGTCTTCAGAAAATAATTAAATTTAATAAAAGGAATCAGAATGATTGTTCATCTGGACTGTCAACTTGACTGTATTAAACGCCTAAGAGAACAATAAAGTACAACTAGGTGTGTCTATAGTGATGATTCTCTTAAGAATTGTACCCTGAGGGCTCTGATATAATCAAGTTAAGTCTCAATGTGCTCATAATATAATGATATTGTTAGGAGATTGTGGCAGATA
This sequence comes from Microtus pennsylvanicus, assembly GCF_037038515.1. Lineage (NCBI taxonomy): Eukaryota > Metazoa > Chordata > Mammalia > Rodentia > Cricetidae > Microtus > Microtus pennsylvanicus. The sequence continues at coordinate 125,042,128 of NC_134582.1, forward strand.
GTAAGTGAATACTTGCTTGTGTATGTGAGCCACTGGGGACATGTGTTGAAATTTTTCCCTACACTAGACTTTCAGTGGGTCCTCTCTTTTCTGAGTCCTTGTGAAATGATCTATTTCAGCATGCCCTACTTGTCCATATGGGCTAAAACCTCTGGAATCATGATCCCCCTCTGTTATAATAGGAGTGGCGGGGCTGCGTCCCCAGCACCCTGGCTGCCTGCTAGCTTATGCTCCGAAATAACAACACACAAACTGTATTCTTTTAAACACTGCTTGGCCCATTAACTCTAGCCCTTACAGGCTAGTTCTCATATCCTGATCAACCCATCTCTAATAATCTGTGTAGCATCAGTCTTACCGGGAAAGATTCTAGCCTATGTCCATCCTGGGTTGGAGCTTCATCGCTGTCTGCCTCAGAGAGCAGAGCTATCAAGTCTGAGCTCACTTCCTCTTCCTCCCAGCATTCTGTTCTGTTTATTCCTCCCACCTATGTTTTAACCTATCAGGGCCAAGCAGTTTCTTTATTGCTTAACCAATGAAATCAACAGATTGATAAATGACACTCCCACATCACCCCTCAACAATCATTCCCTCCACACAAGTCTTCCCTTTCATGTAGCCATAGCTTTAAAAGTAAATAATAGTGGACATGTACTAAAATTCCAGATCTAACATCCTGCACAGTGCTGGACTTCATGTCTACCTCCAAGATAAAGAACAAGGCAGGAATGTGTTTTCTCTAAATTTCCATTCACTACTTTGCTTAAATCTACACAAGAAATACAGAGAATAATATTTAAAAAACACTCCTGGATTGGAAATTTCTCTACTGGTAAAGCATATGATCATGTGCAAGAAACCATTGGAAAACTATTAAATGGCATGCCAGGGCTTCCTGGTAAACATTCAATACACACAAATTTCAGTTTAATTTAGAAAGTAACAATGGGAAAGCCAAAATAGAACTCAAGAAATTCTTATTTACAATAGAATAAAGAGGAAATATAGAGAAATAACTTTAGAAAAATAACTGAAAGACATTAAGATAAACATAATTGTTAATTATTATAGCAAAAGATTAACATTAGCATCTCATATTTTTGGGCTGGAAGTCAAGTGAAAGAAGCCTTTATTTCACAAATTGATTTCCAGACTGAATGCAATTCCTATCAAAATTTAAAGTTTATTTGTAAAACTGGAATTTTATTTAAAATGTGTAAGATTTATATAAAAATGCAAGAAATTAAGAAAAAAATCAGTGCAGTATTTAAAAAGAACAAAGTTGGATATCTTATTTTTGGTGACTGTGCAATTTACTGAATATTTGAAGTATTTAAAAAGGTATGGTGATGGAAGGTGGGCAAACTTAGAACTCAAAGAAATGGAATTTAGTTTTCAGCAAATAGGCTTCTAATTAATTACCAAGTGACTTTGGACAAGAGTGTTTAAATTTCAACAGAACAGCACCGTTCTTCGAACAGACAATACTATGAAAACGGAATGGCATACGTGAAAGCATAGTCATTTTTACTTGATTCCATCTGGGATAAAATAAACTCAAAGTGAGTCAGAGACAAAAATATAAGCTTTAGCTAAAAGTCTTAAAATGGAGCATGTTTTTTCTTCCCTGTGATGAGGTTAATTTTTAGATGATACCAAATCCCAAAGAGTAAAAGGAGACAGGCCCATTATGACCATTATTCCACCAAAATTATAAAATTTTGTACCTTGAGAATGTTATTAAGAAAACTAAAAGAACTAATTGAGTAGGTAAAGAGAATTGACAGCTGTCTATCTGTAGAAGAAATTTATATACAGATTATATGGTGACATTTTACAGCTCAATAACAAAACAAAAACTTTATACAATGGCTTCATAGCAGTAACAAAATAAAAACGGACTTTAATACACCGTGACCTGGAGAGAAGAAATGTGGACAAAGACAGGTTCTATGAAGACACAAAGAGAAGCTTTCCACCTTTGGGTAACAGGGAATAGGTAGTAATAGACTCTCCACGAGGGCCTTGGAATTAACCAGGCATACCGGTATTTTGACACTGGTTGCCAGACTCCAAGTCTGTGAAGTCAATAAAGTTCTGTTGATTAAGACATCTAGTCTGTGGTACTCTGCTGTGGCAGGTTTAGAAGACAAATGGATCCACTTACAAACAAGTAAACTATATCACTAAGATGTGTCATGAATTGCAACTCATTTATTACAATTTATCTTTTACCAGGTGGCACAAATGAGAACAATTGTTGGTTTAAGAACCTACATGAAGCTTTCATACGAGATTACCAGAGACAAATGATCTTGGTTGATTTACTGCCTGAAGACACTGACTGCCTTAGTTAAGGATTTCTTGCCCCCCAAATCTGTCTTATTGTAAGGCATCATTACAAAGTGAGTTGACAATAGCCCTAGGAGTTTGCAAATATAGTGTTATGATTCATAGGAGGATCAAACCAGGAGCAAATTCCACTTTATGGGGAAATAAGCTTAGAATTGAAGACTGACTACAGCAATAAACAACCTTCATGGTAAGAAATGATGGATGGAAAGAAAACTATTTTATAAGATTTTGTCCACCTAAATAATGTATTTCACTGTTGACTAAGAATCCGCATCCAAAAAGAGTTTGAGTCTAAGTTAGAGTGTATCATGCTTCTTCTCATTGGCAGGCTAGAGATATCCCATACTTGAGTAAAGGCAAGTGTTCAAATGCCAGATTTACTTATAAAGTATGGAAAGGTGTTTTGTTTTTATAGAATGATTCATGGGAGATTTTTATGTCTCCTGTGTATAGAAATTCCCCGGAGGATAATCTTCCTGTTACCTTGCAATAGCCAACCCTATAACTTATAACTTGCTTGAAATATTTTTCCTGTCTCTGTAATTTTATTTTTAACCAGAGGTCTTGAATTTAACAATAGGCAACAACTTTTTCTTTTCTATATCCAAACTATATGACTTTGAAATTTAGAGTAGATATTGAAATTGTATCTGAAATTTATAGCAGAAGTGTATTATGAAATACATATTTATAGTTGAATGATTGGGAATTCTAGGGTTAATTACATATCTCGCTACTGCATCTAATATACTTTTATTTCAGTTATACTGATAAATAAGTTGACAAGTATGCATTGAATGGTTAGTTCCTCTCATGGCTAATGTAAATTTACATTTAATGTTCATACTGGTTCTCTGAAACATTCAGTATCACTAGACCATTTTATAAATAAAACAACTAATTGAGACTAGTGAACACTAACTACATTTTTATATGGCATAATTGTAGTTAAAAGTATGGATAGAATTTAAACTCAGTTTTCTGATATAACTGCCCATATTTTTCAAATATGCATTGCTTTCTAATTAAATATGATTACCTAGCAAGATTCTCATGATGCATACTATTTATGTCTTTTATTTGCATGTATACATGTACATTGAAGAGACTTTTGCTTCTTTGGTTTTGGATAAGAAAAGTCATTGTATAGTTCATATTCCTTTCTAGAGTGATATTAGCACAATTTATATGGATTGTAAAGGTATGTACTGTAACAATGTGTGTCATGGATAGTTGATGACTGGTTTTTCATCTGCTCACTACTAACTTTGAATTCATCCATCAGAATTTAGAAGTAGGAATTGTTTCTTTGGGATTGACTTTAAAGATACCTCATGAAGCCAAAGGTTTCTAGTTCATTGTTTTCAAAAAACAGTTTAACGTTCAGTGGCATCAGAGAGATCTTTTAGTTTGATAAGACATGAAATATTTTAAGTACAAAGGTTGTGATTGAAGTGATAACATAATTATTGAATATTGCATTTGGAGGACAGTAAAAAGTATTTGTGCTTTGATATTGCTATCTTTAAGTTAAAACAGTTTATAGATATAGAATATTAAATCTACACATTTGGACAAATCCTATTATACAAGCTTTGCTCTTATAAAAACTGTAAAGATAGAGTGAGTTGTATAAAACATACAGAAGAAAAAACCACAAAACTAATATGAGATGGACTTTATGTATAAAACTCACAATAGGAATTATTTCAGACCTTTTTGGTAGTACACTTATAAGTCCACAATTTAATAGGCTGAGACAGGAAGCTAACAATTTTAAGGACAACCTGGGCTAAACAATGAGGTCTCATCAGTCTTAACTATATGATGAGGTTCTGTTTAATGACAGAGCAACAACATAGAAGACTGTCTGAGCATCCCTTTTATACAAGTGTGAGAAGTAACAACTTCATTTTATTTATTTATTCTCTCATATATTAGATCATTATCAGTTTCCAAATCTTCTTCTTCATCCATCTCCCTCACTCCCATTCTTTCCTCCTCTGTTTCTCTTCGGAAAAGGAAAGGCCTTGCAGATATATCAATTGAACACGGCATATCAAGTTGCATTAAGACTGGGTACCTTCCCTCATATTACGGTTGGATAAAGCACCCCAGTAGGAGGAAAAGGGTCCCCCAAAGCAGAAAAATGTATCAGAAACAGCACCTGCTCCCACTGTTAGTAATCTTACAAGTAAACCAAAATGTAAAGATATTAAATATCATGGGTTCCTGCTGGAAATAACAGCTTGTCAACATAAATTTCTTGTACTTTTCCTTTTACCTGTAGAGGGTTTCTCTTTGAGCCCAAATAACATCCATATACCAAAAGATATACTCTGTTTTTCAAGGAAAAGCTTATATTCATTAGAAATGCTCACATTGTCATTTAGATTCACAGTTGATGGAAGAAAATGTTTAAAAAGGCAGACTACCGATTTAAGAATTGATTGGAAGACTATGTGAAAATATTTGCTGCTGGAGTAAGTACAATGTTTAAGCAATCAAAATCTCCCTCATAAATTTGTTTGTAGCCAGTATTTGCAAATTGTGTCAATTTTTGTTAGTGACAATATGAATAGTCACTAACTTACTCTCTAAAAAATACTCTTATACTGAGTTGTCCTCAGAGAGAGAAGAATAATAGAAAATGTAAGAACTTCTTATATGTCTTAAAACTTGTTAGATAATAGAGATTACCCCAAATAGTACCCTTTTGGTTTGTTTTTTTCCCCCTTTCTTTCTGTAGATACAATGTGATACAGGCAAAATAATTTTCAGACATATAGGACATAATATAACCTAACATCTAGTTAACTATAATGACTGTAAGAATAAAATCCAACCAGGCTTAGATATTTATCTAGATAACTTTCTAGAGATATTCGACTCCCACTAAAGCGTAGCAAGTTGAACATTCGCTAAAGAATTAGGAAGTAAATAGTCCTCACAAAGCCATGGAAGCTCCTGAAACATACAAGATGTTTCCCCAAGGTTATACACAAGTAGTCAAAATTGCTGTGGTGAAGAGATTCTTTGAGAGTTTGACTGCCTTCAAGTTGTACAGAGAGCTCAGCCATGCAGCCTTTGAGAGTCAACACCCAAGCTAGGGCGGGCTGTTGGTGATATAGCTGCCTTTGATTGATGCTTTTGTAAGTCACTCCTCACCTACACTCCAATAAGTCAGCCCAATAAATTCAATGATTTATTGGGCTACATTTGGTTGGTATTATTAATTCAGCCTGTTGTCACTGGTCTGTCTGGGTTGAATATTCCTACTGATAAAAATCATGTACCATCACTTAATCTAAAATTTTAGATCCCTATAAAGTTTTTGTCTTAAAAACGGGTTTTTCTTGACTTTTATTCAAGTGGCAGGGGAGGAAAAAGCAAGTATTACTTTCCTGCATTGTAATCAGTATAATAAGAACCTTTGGTAGATCTTTTTTATTATTTAATTTGCTATTTGTTGAGTCATTTGATAGAATCCAATGCACTTGTAGAATAACCTCCAGAAAGTACTATAAAAATGTACCTAATAGGTTTTGTTTTCAATGAACCATAGCACAGCTGGGTCAATAAAGTCATGTTTGATGGGAACAGAGAGACATAAGCTGTGATGAGAAATTGTGTAACAACCACCCAGCTTCCCATAACATTAGTGGCAACTGTAATAAGTCCAAGGTGGTTGCATTTCTTTGTTTCACTTTTAGAAGTAATGTAGTTTTGCTGCCGTGGGGAAAATGTCCCATAATATCTCTCAAGATGGGATTATGAACGGAATAAGTTTCAGGGGAGCCAGTGATGTACTGGGCTCTTATCTGGAAAGGACCTTAGTTGATTACATCTTCCAGTTCCTTTTAGTTATTTGTCTGAATCCCAAATCAGAATTTTTCACAATTTTTGTGGGTATGGGTATTGAGAAGGAAGTTCTGTGGGTACAAGTGTGTGTGTGAGTGTGTGTTTGTGTGTATTTTGTGTGTGTTCATGTACATGCACACATGAGCACACTCCTACATTTATCAAAAATGAACCTAAGGGATCATTTCTCTGGAGCCACCCATTTTAGCTGTTTTGCTCTTCTCATTGCCATTGTTGTTTGTTTTTGGAGAAAAGTAAATATCTCTTTGGCCAGGAACTCACCAAGGAGGCTTGGCTGTCTGGCCGGTAAGAACGCTGACATGAGCGATTCAGAACAAGCAAAAACAAATTCTTAATTTGTCTCTAATTCCCATAAGACTACATCATTGAAAACAAATATGTAACTTATTAGAGTGTTTTTCCTAAGTCCAGGGTCAGCCTTTGAACTGAAACCCAAAATCTCTGAGACAGAATGGAAGCTACTTAGATATTATCTTTAACAAAGAGCCTCCACTCCTCACCTGATTGTAATGCTGTGCTTAGGAACAAGTGTCTTGTGATTTGACAGGATGGGGCTTTCCTTCTCAAATAAACAGATATATAAAATGTTGAGCAGCTAAATTAAAATACAATCATCAACTCTATATTATCCATGACTGTAGTACTATTATCCAAAGCCACCAAGAAGCATGTGTGATACCTGCAGTTATAATGCACCTGAGCTTTAAGAATAAATATGCCAAAATTAATTAATTGTTAAACGATCATGTTTGTCTCTAAGAGTTTAGAAAGCCTTCAGATTTTATTAAAATAATTTTGTCTGATGTGGCTTTCCCCACCCCACCATCGTTTCCTTTCAGGCATTTGAAAATCCTTCCATTAACATGGAACAGCACTTAGAAAAATAGACTGAAGTTTTCAGTTTTGCTTTCAAATGACAGCACTGTGCATCAATGAGCTGCTGAGTGATGGAAAAAAGTCTCAGAAAGCTGAAATGGGAGGCTAAATGCAGCAAGCATGAAGTTTCTGTAAGGGTGCAATTCAGAGCTGCAGAAAGTAGAAACTGCGTGGTGTGACAAGCTCTCTCTGAGCTTGGGGAAGGCGCATTTAATGATATTGTGTTGTTGCGAGCTCTTGCATATCTCTTATTTTATTATGTCATGAGCGCAATGCATGCTGCAAATGCATGCATATTTTTGGTCTGTGGTACTTGCAGTGCAAGTCGCAATACAGATCAGACTAGAAATTCATTATAATTCTCTGGTTTTCAGCTACTTGAAGGAACAGGGAAGGTGGTTCTATGGATAAAAGGCTTTCAGCACAAACATGAAAACTGGAGTTTGGATCCCCAGAGCCCATGTAAATTCTGAATAGTTGAAAACAGATTTCTTTCAATAATGACACTAGGTAACTAAGACAAAAGACTTCCAGGGCAAGTTGGCACTTAGATTAGTCATATCAGCCAGCTCAAGCTTTGGCCGAGAGAGTATGCCTCAAGGAATGAATTGGAGTGTGATTAAGGAAAACTCAAGGTGCTAGCCTTAGGTCTACACACACACACACACACACACACACACACACGTATTTCCACACACTAGTGCATTCATACACACATGGACATGTATACCTCATTCACACGTGAGACACACAATAAATATTTTAAGTTCAATAATATCATCTCTACAAGGGATATTTTAATGCTAATTTTATTAGCAGAATATTTCTTTCAAAGGCAAATCTACAGTAAACATTTTCTCAATATAAAAAGCCCACTTTGTACACAAAAGAAAATTTATACTATTCTTATTTCCCAGAGGCTTTCTCATAAGAGGAATTCTAAGTCCCTGCTCGGCAATATCAATGCTTCTCTTCTTTTATATCCTTAAGAGATACCTAAAGCTTTGTTTCAATGCCTACCAACCCAGAAAACCCACTGCTGTGATGTGGTCACTCACTCTGATTAGAGATGAGTCTAAATATTAAAGGCTGTTACTTCTTCTGAGTCAAAATCTGCTCTCTGGGAAGAGGGTATGCTTCAACATGGAAGACTGTTTACTATATAAATCTGAGGATCAGAGATTGAATCTCCAGTACCCACCCATTGTAAGCAGAGGTGCCTATAAGCCAAGTTGTTACCAGTTGCTTTAGGGTTTTTATTGCTGTGAAACACACAACGACCATGCAACCTTATAAAGTAAGCTTTTAAATGGGGTAACTTGCTTACATCTTTAATGTTCAGCCCATTATCATCATGACAGATAGTATGGTTGCCTGCAAGTAGATGTGGTGATGGAGTAGTAGTTGAGAGTCCTACATCTTGCAGACAATAGAAAGTTGACTGAGACAGTGGGCAGCATCCTCAGCCTAGGAAACCTCAAAGCCTGCATCCTCAGTGACATGCTTCATCTAAAAAGGCCATACTTACAAGATTATGGGTATCAATTACATTCAAACTACCACACCATTGGAGGAAAAGAATATTGATAGAGCTCCCTGGTCAGCCAGTCTAGCTTCAGATTCAGTAAGATACCCTGTCTCCGGTCAATAAGACACACAGTCTACAAGAGCTAGTTCCAGGACAGACTCCAAAGCTACAGAGAAACCCTGTCTCAAAAAACCAGAAAGAAAAAACGTAGTAAATGCAGACGCCACTGCAAAAAGTACTAATGGAGACAAAATGAAACTGTTACTCTATCAGAGAAATGTAAAGCCACCAGGAGAAATAAACTGTCAGACTCTCAGGTATATGTACGACGTGCTCTTGGTAAATTCTGATGGAGACAAAGGGAAAGACTCAACTAACACAACTTTGTATAAGAACAACACACTCTGCACACAAAATGAGTAACATGAACAACTTGGCTGATGAATTAACACTTAAGGATATCTATAAAATTGCACACAGCAAAGACAAAAAGATATTATTTTCAAAGACTTGCCTCATTAAGCAACAATCAAACAGCCCTTACCTGACGGGCTTCTAATGACAAAGCCTCCAGCTGTCCTTCAAGTTTTATTTTATCTTTAAGAATCTGCAACATTTCATCCTGTGTTTCAGCAAGAGAGCTCTCCATGGACATACTACGGGTCAGAAGTATAAAATCAGGAGATGAGAATATAATACTTGTTAATCTTTTACCCTTCTTCATATTGTCCAATTTCTGCACACTCCTTCTGCTTCTCCTGTTTTCTGGATCTTTTGGTTTTGTCTTGTTTTTGATTTTTTTAAAAGATAGAGTCCTTCTATTATGTAGGAAATATACAGGTCCTCTGTGACCTGTAACTTGCTATGTAGTCTAAACTGATCCTGAACTTAGGATTCTCCTGCGTCTGTCTCCTAAGTGCTTGGATCATGGATCTTCATCACTAACCCCCACTTACTCCCAGATTTTAAAATAAACAAGTAAAAAGCCAAAAAAGTCACACAGTTATAGAGAAGGACATATAGAATTGAACTCAATATTCTATGTGCACACATACGCAGGAGCAATCACACACCTTTGAGCATATACCTCACAAGCACACACATGAAGAAATGTGTGTGTGTGCATGCACACACATATTCTATTAATTATCTATTTCCTTATACTTTTTCTCATACCACAAACACCAATCATATCAGCTCATCTTAATAGAAGCTCATTAATCATCTAACAGCAGGAATAAAGGCTAATACTATATATATATTTTTTTAAAAATTTTCAACACATTTAAGAAAGCATTGAAGCCATTAAGTTTGTGATAGTTCACATTCATTTTCTTGGTATATAGCAGGTCTATATGTCCTGTGTGTTGTAACCTATAATAAATATGAGTACATAATATTAGAATTTATATGTTTAAGGTTTATATAAACCAAGTAAATGCATCACAGTTATACACTAAGGGAGAAAGAAGGGATTTAAATCTTATTTGCTATTAAAATCAACATTATCTCATTTTAATTTGTATATGTTAAATATATCCATTTCAGTTATTCATTTTGGCAACTTTCATATATGTGTATAAGTCTATAAAACTTAAGTCTACCTTTACCTCATGAATTATTCTTTACAGCTAATTATCATACTCAATATTCTTAGGTAAGTATCCATATACATTAATTTTCTTTTGTATACTTCATATATAGATAAATAAAATCAATATGTACTTATCTTAGTATGTTTGGTATTTTCATAATAGAATACAACAGACTAGGCAATTTAAAAAGGAAAGCACTATAGGCTTGTATTGAAATATCACATTGAACCTCAGTATGTATAATTAATGCAAACTAATTAAAAATTTATATTTCCAGCAATTTGTGCAATGAAAGCCAATTTTTAAAATGTTATTTTAAAACATAAATGAACATTTTTCAAATTAATACTTTCAACGCCATGTTTTGAAATGCAGTTGAATACTAATTCTCCTTTGAAAGGATGCAGGAAAAATGTATATAGCCTTTCTCATAACACATATAAAGTAATGTTGCTTGCTTGTGATGCCTTCATGATAAAATGTCTTTGATGATGAACAAAAACTAGTGAGAAATTAATCCTTCCCATTCTGGACACCAAAACCCTTAAGTCAAGGTGAAGCCATCATTGGTAAGTATTTTTGCTTTATCCTAATATGGTGGAGTACACCATAGCTCTAGAGAAGGGATTTACCAAATTTCATCAGGACCTCAGTCCCACGATAGCTAAGCTGTTCCGTTGATGTCCTTAACACAGCTGTGAGAGAAGACCTCTCATGACTCTGTCCTTTATCAACCCTTTTCCATAGAAGATTGTGTACACACTCCATATCCATAGCCTTGGAGGGAGGAACATTCAAATTCACAGAACTCACAGAAGTTCATTAATTTGTTGAATATATATATATATATATATATATATATGTATCATGTATGTATGTATATATACATATATACATACATACATGATACTTGATGTTCATATCCTATCAAAACTTATATTTCATTGTTCTTGGTTAACATACTACATTTACCCATAAATACTTATGGGTAAAATACGGCTTCACAAGATACTTGTAAGTTTGGTTTTGTTAACAGAAAGTAACTCTGTTTACAAAGTGGTTATACCATATTGAAGGTTCACTTGTTCCCCTTCTCCCGAATAATATAAGGTCATTCATATTCCTTGAAAATAAATTGTATTTGTGTGTGTTCATACATACTTGTGTATGTACATCTGCATAATTGTGTATGTGTGTTGCATGTATGTTTTAAAAAAACCTGTGTTTGAGAGCATGTAACCTGTATATGTGTGTGGAGGCCACAGCCTGGCGTTGGTTTTCTTTATTCTGTTTCACTCTGGTTTGCTTTCTCACCAGTTCAGCTTCATTGACTGAGTAGGAGCTCGTTCAAAATCTGCCTTCCTCTGCCTTTACAGTGCTGGGATTACAGGTGCACACCATCACATCTGGCTTTTACAAGGGTCTCCGGGAACTAAATCCAGGCTCTAATTCTTAGGCAACAGGCATTTTTACCCACTGAGCAATCTGCCCAGGCCCTCCCTGCATTTTAATTTTCCTTTCTCTAATTACTATTGAAGTTGAATTTACTACCCTAAGGGTATTCTCTTGCTGGTGAATTCTTGTTCAAATATTACCTCAGTTTTTCTGAGATCCTTATACAATGATAGCAATGACTACTCTTACTGAGTGAAATTATTGTCTGTGTGTGCTTAGAGGCTTACCATATCTCTATTGCACAAATTTTTCCTCCCAGTCTGAACTCTGCTTTTGAATTTCCTCTGTAAATGATGCTCTTTACTTTTAAACCCAACTTGTATTTTCAATTCTTTCCCAAGTTTTACTTCTTATTTCAATTTTGAAGTAAAAGTTTTAAAGGTTTAGCTCATATGTCTAGAACCCTAAGCCTGTCATAATTCATCCCTGTTGTGAGATAAGATCACTTTCCTTCCTTCCTTGTTTGTCTTTATCCAGATAAGGCACCAAGGATTCAAACACAAATTATTGATAAAACTAGCTTTTACTCATTCTGTGTCAAGGGATTGGTCTATGTGTTCTGTTTATTCCACTAAATAATGTCTAGACGTAGTATAGATTATTTTAACTATTTGACTTTTTTATAGTTATCATTAATCTTGAACTTAAAAAATACCCCAGAAACTGGACTGATAAGCTTTCTGTTTCTAAAAAGAAGAATGAGGAGAAGGAAGAGGAAGAGGAAGAGGAAGAGGAAGAGGAAGAAGAAGAAGAAGAAGAAGAAGAAGAAGAAGAAGAAGAAGAAGAAGAAGAAGAAGAAGAAGAAGAAGAAGAGATTCCCTTCTTGGCTACTAAGGGCTACTACATCTTTATCTTTCTTATCTCTAAGTCTGCATCAATAACATGATTAAAGTCCAAATTCTATAGTAAATTTTTGTATTTTTACTTTTCATAACCTGATGGTGGGAACTGAAGCTTTGTACTTGTCTTTTGCCAACTTTCATGGCAAGCCTTTCAGAACTGTAAGGCCTTTAACATTGTCAGTGGTGCAATTCTCACGGCCAATACCCTAGGCTCAAGATGTTCTTTACCACTGATAATTTTCTAGATCTTGCAACAACAAAAAGCAGTCATGAACTCTTTTCACAGAGTCTGTGAGTCAGAGATCCAGCTGGAACTTAATTACCTCCACTCTGAGAGCTGCTATAAACCTACAGAATAGCACCGGTTATAAAGACTTGATTGGACAGAAAAAAAAAAACAATTAAGTTATGTATTTCTAAAATATAGAGTAAACTCAGAATAAATATTCTTATCCCCAGACAAGATAGAGGAAAGAAAAACAGAATAACAATTCTCAAGTATGGCCAGAATGCAAGGCAAACATTGTACCTTGTAATTGAGAAACAGTTTTTAACCTCCTCTTCTACTTTCCAGATAGAATAAGATAAGGATGGAATCTTCAGGGATCCCAGTGGCTCTGTTATTCTTTGATAATGGAGGCAGTCTGCCCCCCCCCATATCTCACTTATTAGATATGCCATCAGGGGCCTCATCTTTCCACTGGACCTTGCCCCAGTCGAGAATATGTACAGCATCTCTCCCGCATATCTTGCATAGCTATCCTGGGCCTTGTTCTCATATGAACTCTCTGTCGTCGCCTTGTCTCTGTGAATGCTTTCTGTCTAAGCCAGGATGCTTAGGGGAACATCCTCAGCACTCTGTATCGAGAACGTTAGACCTTTGATGATTTTGGACTTTGTTTACCCATGGAAAGAACATTGTAGAGATATTTCTATGATTTATCACAGGATCCTAATCCTACTAGAGCCCTATTTAGTTGAGGCACCACCACAGCGCTCAAGGAGTATCTATCCAGATGTAGGGAGGAGAGCACAGAGGCCACCTCAGGCAGAAAGCACTGAGGTCCTATCTACGAATACCAAGGCACCTTTTTCTGAGAGAGTTCTACCTGCAAGGCTGTGGCTCGCTTGGTGTGTAGAATTCTGCCCATCTACTAATCTCATCAAAAGGTCAGTGAGTTGCATCTTTGTTTCTTTCTGAGCATGTGTGTGCACTCTTAACAACAAAACCAGGGTTTTAAAAATCCTTATATTGTGCTTCCCTTTTGTTAAAATCTAACCTTTATTTTTCTTATCTTATTAATTACTATAAAGCAATCAAGAGAAATCCTGCCATGCCCTTTATTGTATGTATATAGATCGATTCTAACTGTCCTGCTTGAGATTCCTAGTTCATTGTTCCCGCATTCTCACTTCCATGGACGAATAAGACATGCACACATTTCAGCCACTTCTTTGCCATTTTATAACAAGGATGACCTTTCTTCGAGTTTCTAATAACACATTTCCTATACCAAAGGGAACGTGGTTTTAACAAGGTGACATTTGAACAGAATTTGAAGGTAGTTAGAGTCAACCATGTGGACGCTTGTGGGAACAGTAATCCCTACAGAGGACGGTCAGGAAGGGTCCAGAAGCATGCCTCTGGCTTGAAAAATATCAAGAATTTCACTGCAATCACAACATATGGAGAGCAGGGGAAAATACTGGAGGAGAACTGTAATGAAAGTTGGACCTCGGGTTAGTGCAGGGATGTCACTTCTCATCTACATGACACGGAGGTCATCCAAAAGCTTTGCGTCCAAAAATCACCATGAAGCAACTCACATTTAAATGTCAAACTGCTCCTGTCATGTTGACGAAATTTATGGAGATTATTTTCCTTCACAGAACTAAGTGAAATTGGGTGAAGAAATAAGACATACAGAAAAGAAAGCAGAGACGAGATCTTGGATATGCCTGGCTTAGAAATTCTCACTGAAGGAGCAGACAAGACATAAGATTTAGAAAGTAAACTCAGTGAGAAGAAGAAAGGAAATAAAGAAAACAAAAAGAAACAACCAGCCGACCAAAACAAACAAACAAAAACTGGTGTAAGTGCAAAGTGACCAAAATGTAAAGGAAAACAATCACTGTTTATTGTTTAGTTTGGTTAAATGCTGCTGAAAATTATCCAGTGTGCCTGTGTTTCTCTTACCCACACCTCTCGTGTGTGTGTCTGCGTGACACATAAAAGCCATTGCAATTAAGTCATATGGACAACTGCACTGCGAGAATCAACTGAAGAGGGAAGAGAAGAGGGCAGGCAGAGGCACCAGGGAGCCATTTGAAGTGTTTCTTGTGGACAAAGGTGAGAAAAGAAGACAACTGAATGAGACAAGAGACAAAGGGAGCTCTGGAAGTCCTTGGGAATGTGACAGAAGAAGAAATAGAAGCAAAACGTGGAGCGACGAGATTTAAATTTCAACAGAAACGTTCTCACACTCGAGCAGAAGGGACAACAAGTGTGTGGGCAGGCGGCACTTATGCTGCAGCACTTGCTGGTATTTTTAGATAAGTCACTTCTCGTCAGTTCATTCTGCCTTAAGAAGTATGCAGGAAGGCATTAGCTGAGGACGGAGGACAATGTGCTAGAGGAATGAAAGAGGCATACTGAAGTCAGGAAGTGAACTTACTAGTCAACAGTATCATCTACTGTAGTGTCCAAATTGATGCCAGTGTTCAGAATTTGTCGGATTTGGTTCTCTATTCTGAAGTGAATCTGCTAATCATGGTGCATTTTTCTCCCATGCATTTTCTTATGTACAGACAACTGAGTAGTTTGTTTTAATATGGAAAGGGATTTTGCCAGCAATTGGGAAGGAGAAAATCATGGAAATATATAAAAATATTATTGAAAGTTTGTTTTAATGATACAGAAGTGATAAAGAACTTCATAAAAAGACCCACAAAAGAACAATATATTTTAGAGTAATATTTGTTCTTGATTAAGTTCAGGACAATTGAAGAAAAGAAATTAGGAACAGTAAATTAAAGAAAGGGAACTTGGAGTTTTGGGGTAGGTTTTTGAATTAATTGTCTAGCAGAGCTGGGAATAGATAAAAAGAAGTCATGTTGAATCTGAAGGGAAGCAGGTCATAAGCAGGCCATCAGGGCAGCTAACACATGATATCCACTGTCAGGGGGGAAGACACAGACCCAGATTGACTGCTGGAGCCCAGTTCAATTTCTCATTCTTATGCAAAGGTTATTTTGCAGCAGCATTGAGAAACAATAAATAGTTCTCACATAAATGCTTGACATATGTGTGATGGATGCAGAAACATAGGGAAACACATAGGTAGGACCTAAAGTTGGATGGGGTCTTAACACGGAACAGAAGTTAAAAGCACTTTACTTGTGGGAGTTAGGTAATTAGAAACAAGACATTGGGGAATATCATTAAGGAGGGGGGAATAGTAAAATATAGGTAAAGTAAAAACAGAAAGGGAGAGTATTGGCAGCACAACATTCAAATAGGGGAGAGATTGAAGGATGGAGAAACAAAGGTAGAAGTCTTAATCAAAAGGAAGGGCATGTGGAAAGGCTGTAAGAAACCTTTAATACTGAAGGAAAATTAAAATTATTATCAGAGGAAACAGCAGAACCAGAAGTGACATGAAATGACCAGGTATTCACCTTGGTCCGAAGGTTTAGATTGGGATGGGGTACAGAGATAGTGTATACAGGTAACCCCAATTCACAAATGCATGAAGAAGTCATGTAGGACTAGATTGTAAGGTAATTAGGTTTAATTAAAAAAAAAAACTGTGAGTAGAAGTTCCTTACGTGGGTAGACCATGCTTTTTCCAGTTGACATGGCGGGAGCATGAGGCAGATGGTCATCACAGGATGTGGATATTTCAGCCCATTTTCTCCTTTTAATGCCACCTGACAACCTAGCATGTGAAATGGCGCCTTTTCCATCCCCACATTCAAGATGGTCACAGACTTAGGTCAAACCTGATGTGTTTATCTTCACTGGTTCGTGGACCTTTCAAGTTTACAATCACTATGAGACACTGCACTATCTCAAAAATAACAACAAAAAAGAACAAAAGACAAAGTCCAAAGCCTCTTCTGCCACTCGAAGGCAAACTTTTTCCTGTGAGATCCTACAAAAAACAGGAAAAAAAAAACTACTGCAGTCTCCCAACTCAGTAGCAAAATGCATAAAGACTGTTATTCCAAAAGAGGTATGGATGCTAAGAAAGGAGAGATGAGGCGGAAGCCATAGTCCGACATCCAACAGTGCACACTATACCTGTACAGCCACCAGGGCACATGATAATGTGAATTGGGGGTGCCAAAATCTTAGAATGGAGAACGCATGCCTGCCTGTGGGCTCGCACATGCACACATGCCGGCCAATGTGCACGCTCACACACATACATGTATATTAGATAGATTTGATTGTTATTCTTTCACCACTCATTCTACATGGGCTTACCACCCTTTCCTACAGGAGAATTCAACACAAAGTCACTGGTTAATTCATATATTAGCGTTTTTGGTAACATGATTTTTGTCTTTGAATGTGCTCAGAAAACGAATTAATTTCCTAAATGGACCAAAGTGCTGATAGAATAAGAAGGACAAAACATGACTTAGAGCGAAATAGTTTATTTTCATATGATTATCAATCTCTATTATTACCAGTATGACCATGTATTTGCCTATACTCACCATTCTTAAGATATTAATTTGTTATTATAAAATATAAATAATAATTACAGTGTTTCTTCAGAGGTAGTGTCAAAATTGGTAAAATGGTGCTAGAATAGGAAAACTGATATTCAACATAAAATAGAGTTGGAAAAAGAAATTTAAAACTTTATGTTTTTCAATTGAATTATTTACAATACAGAAGTTTCAAAAAAAATGAAACTCTAAACCGTAGTAAAATATTCTATTATTTAAGGGACTATTATTCACAGTTTAAAGCATTAATCAGCCCTTAGAAAATAATTTACTTCCTCAGTTCACAAATCAGTTTTAAAATGAGCCTAACATTAAAAGAACATGGTAGTTTCTGTTACAGAGAGCTATATTCAACATATTTTAAGAATTCCTTTTCCCTCATTATTAAAACTGTAAGGAAAGTGTTTCTACTCAACCACTTGACACAGTTTATCTAGTGATTTGAAATTCGAGGTTGCTTGAGGAAACATTGTTTGCTCTTGCTAGCATGCCATTTTACTTCGTGCATCTAATCAAAATCTCTTTAAGACTAGTACAAATAAAACAAAATGTCACTCTTTCTCTCCATGATGGTAGAGAAGAGCTATTGGTGCTTACACAGCAGGAAATTATAGCTAGCATGAGCAGTGCACAATATTATATAGGTCAACTTTTTAGCTAGTAGCTAGTAGTTGTCATTTGACATTCCTGTGTTATTTTTCAGAATCAGGAAATAAAATTTTAAGTGAGTATGTTTTAATGAAAAAAATATAAACATACTCATATACATAAACACACATAAAAATGAAAATTATCATTGAAGTACTTTGAAATGTATACTTGGGTATTTAATCCATTCTCATTGCTGTATAACTACCACCCTCTATTTCTATAATCAATGAATTAACACACTGGATTTGTGATAGGATAGCAATATCAAGAGATGTATAGCAACATGAAAGTAGAGATTTCCAATAGGTGGTCTGTCAAAATGAAAGTCTCTCATTGTCCTCCCATTAGTGACTACTTAATGAAGAACTCATGAAGCTGGGCCCTAACTCATCTACTGATGCTCCCCAATGGCTGTAAACCCTTATTTCCTATTTTTTTCTCACTGATAACAGGAGGATGATTTCAAAATGTGGGTGGCTGTTTCATATCCTGAATATTACCCATGCATGGTAGGAGGAGCTTCTCATGGGTCCTTTTCCATTTTAACTGCCTTTCCACAATTACAGTTAAAGTCAAACTTTAAATTTCTCAACATCCATTGTTTTCTACTTAAACTTTAGGAAAGGCTGAAGATGGCTTGTTGGCAAGGACCAATAAGGAAACCTCCGATCACATGATTTTTCTCATTAATAGAACCATGACATCTCTACATAGGTATGAAACAAGAACTTATTACTTTGCATTTAGTAAGAGCAATTATAAAATATTCATGGCCTTTTTATTGAGCCCAGTATTGTTTTCATTGTCATTGACTTGATTTACAAGAGAGCCTCTCTCACTTACCTCCTAGTAAGACTGCCACAACAAAATTATCACATGTACTCACTCATAAGTGGTTTTTAAAGATAAGGCAAAGAAAACCAGCCAACAAATCACAGTCACAGAGAACCTAGACAACAATGAGAACCCTAAGAGAGACATACATAGGTCTAATTCACATTGGAAGTAGAGAAAAGACAAGATCTCCTGAAGAAAATTTAGAACATGGAGACATTGGGAAAGGGTTGAAAGGGGAAGAGAGAGGCAGGGAGGAGAGCAGAGAAAAATGTAGACCTTAATAAAAACCAATGAAAGAAAAAGATTGCCACAACAAATAGACAGCAAAACATGATTTGGAAATACTCAAAGTACAATTCACTGACGACTTGAGATTGTTGATGTAGGTTTAGAAAAACTGGTACTGATGATTTAAAAATGCTACAAGAGAGAACAAGTCATTGAACTGTTATGAAAGAGATACTTATCTAACAAACACTATAATTTATACATACATCATCATATTTATTCTTAGGTCACTAGGATATGAAGAGTACAGTAAAGTCAATGACATATGCATCCTCATAGAGAATATTGGGATGGCATTCTGTCAAAATGATACATTTATTTAGTTATTTCTTAGAAAACACAAAGCCTAATCTTCAGGTTGCAATAGGCCCAAAACTCTAGTCTCATAATATACTAAGCAAGGAAGTTCATAATGCCTTTATATAATTAATACTTGACAATTGTAATCTCTTTAAGAAGTGATGGTGGTTTAAAACTTAAAGTCCGAGCTGGAGAGGTGGTTCAATAGTAACAGGATTTGTAATGGCCATGTGAGGGCCTGAGCTCAGATTCTTAACAACTATCTGAAAGAAAGTATGCCTGGTGTTCTTCACTTGCAATCCTGGTACTAGGGTGCAGAGCTATGAATGTGTAGGTGAATCCCAGGGACTTGATGGCCAGCTGAGCAA
This sequence comes from Microtus pennsylvanicus, assembly GCF_037038515.1. Classification (NCBI taxonomy): domain Eukaryota; kingdom Metazoa; phylum Chordata; class Mammalia; order Rodentia; family Cricetidae; genus Microtus; species Microtus pennsylvanicus. The sequence goes on from NC_134582.1 coordinate 125,061,845, forward strand.
GCCAAGCCACTCAATAACCTCCAGATTCAGTGAGAGACACTAATAATCCATGCTTCCGGGTGTATACTGTCCAGCTTAGACTTAAATAACTCAAGAGAAGAGGGTCCAATGGACACTCCTAGGGTATCTTCCTAACACACAATTGTTTCTCAAACCCTGCCTGTGTTTCCCTTTGCTAATCTGTCATCCTTCCTCATTAAAGCAATGACACCTGTGCAATAATAACAGGAAGACTGCTTCTCATTTTAGTCCAAGTAGTTCCACATTGTCAAAGCTTTTACTTTTATTTTGAACCAATACTGGGGTACCTTCAAATGTTTCATAGACTGAATGTATAAAGGCATCCCATGGTTAGCTGACCTCAATTTAATGTTCCCCTCTATCTTTAATAAAGAAGAGACTGTCTGAAATCTATGACTCTGGATGCTAGCAAATGTTTTAAATGCTCATCTCAAGGGCTAGGGCATTGATTTTTCTTAGATCCAAAAATCTACTAAAAAGTAATTCTTTATTTTGAATTGACAGAGAATATACTTTAATGTTATAACCAGCTTATGTGATCCCCATTAGTCATAATCTTCACACTGATTCTATCGTGCAAGGCATCTGAAAAGGTCATCACTGATGGAAGGTCATCACTGTTTACGGGACACAAAGCCCTTGATTCATGGTGTAGAAACATCAAGGTGTTATTGGTTGCTATCTATAATTTGCAACCTTTAACCTATTGACCAGAGGACCTCTGGAATGCATTGAGGTTGGCATCTTGAATAATGGTTCCTTATCAGTATATCAGGCTGCTGCGAGAATGTCACTGTGGATCTGTTTGACATTGTCTAATTGCTCTGAAAATACCTGTGTATATAAGATGTGAATTAGTTCTCTCCCAATAGAGGAAATATAAGCTATGGAAGAGAAGAAAACCATTTTGTAACTCCTGTCTACCTTTCATTAAAGATTTGATCTTTTTCTTCATGTAATGACTCCCCTCTGAGCAATAAAACAATTTACACCTCCAAGGCATTTTGTAACACTTCTCCATCTATCCCTGAAGTCCTGTATGTAATTGGTATGCACAGGAAGAGCAAGTTTTCTCTGCTGCACCTTAAGCTGTGTTACTAAAATTAGTTAATTCCTGTTAATAAAATTTATGGTGGCGTTAGAGTTACTTCTGTGTGCCCCAGACTCCACTTAAAAGGGAAGCTGGGAACTAAGTTGCTGTCAGCTGATTGTATGGAATGTATTATTTTTGCCTTGAGTATTCTTATTCTAGTTTTGTTACAAGAAAATACAAAGTGATATTTACTTACAGTTCACTTCTGAACTTATTTCCCAGAGAAAGCCCGTTGACAGTGGTTTCCATCTCATCCAGTCCCACAGCTGTTCAGTCCCAAAGAATCACGCAGGGGCCTACATTAATTATAAACTGGTTGGTCTTTAGCTCAGGCTCCTTATTAGCTAATATATACCTCTTAAATTAACCCATAATTCTTGTCTATGTTAGCCACGTGGCTTGGTATCTTTCATCAGGAGGCATTCTTATCTTGCTTCCTCTGTGTCTGGGTGACAAATGCAGACTGAGCCTTTCCTCTTCCCAGAATTCTCCTATCCTGGTCACCCCACCTCTACTTCCTGTCTGGTTACTGGCCAATAAGCATTTTATTAAACCAATACAAATAACAAATCTTTATAGGATACAAGACCATTGTCCCACAGTCTAAGTTTGTCCCCAAAGTTCCACAGGTACATCACATTTCATCACTCTTCTGCAGCTCACGGTGCATTTCACGCCTGTTGCTGCAGAAAAGAGGAACTGTAATTGCTATATCCTTCATCTTCATACTCCCATCCTCAACCAAACATCTCACGAATGGCAGATGCCCAATAAAGTGAATTAATGTAAACTCCATCTAGCTAGCCCTGGTAAAATCTATATTTTAGGAAAATTCCAAAATAACTTAATTTGCTTGGTTCCAGTGAGACGTTATGGGAATAAGTACTTCCCATGATCAAACAAGTATCATTCTGCCTTGTCTTTGTCTAATAGTTTGTAGTGATAACAGTGAAACAAACTTTCCTTTTTCCCTGATCTTACAGCCCAGGTACCTCATTTCTTAAATCTATTTTATGTTGTTATATTCATTGAGCAGTTTGCTAATTTGTATGAATTTCAGCTCACAGGTTTCTCTGGATAAATATTAAGTCAGGTTGTCTTATGTTTTTTGTGCATGTATAGTGGTGAAGATCAAAACACCTGCCTTTCACAAGTTAGGCATGTACTCTGAATGAGTAAATGAATGAATAAATGAATGAATGAATGTATGAATGAATGAAACTTATGCCCTGGTAATGCACAAGCATGCAGGGGCAGTTTATATATGGCAGTTCTGTCGAACTTGTCCATATTGGGTTTCATGGTCTAAGTTGATGAGGACTGACCAGGTCTCTTCCTCAAGAGGGCACCAGATCTCATTACAGATGGTTGTGAGCCACCATGTTGTTACTGGGAGTTTAACTCAGTACCTTTCGAAGAGCAAGCTGTGCTCTTAACCACTAAGCCATCTCTCCAGCCCAGGCATGTAGTATAGTATTGAAATATAAAACAGAGATATACATTGAGATAGGGTATTAGTGAATGACTCAAGGTACACTTGAACTGTGTACCCAAACGGATGTATAATTTGAGGTTCTCCTGCCTCCATCTCCAAGTGCCTCATTTACAGCTATGCAACTTCAATTCCAGTTTAAGTGTATTTTAATGATACATGTATTGATTACTTGTGAATTTCATGCCTCCATATGATGTATTTTGATAATAATCATCCCCTTATCACTAGTCCTGTCTCTAACTCCTTCAGTATCCATACTTACTTTCCTATCCACTCCCAATCCAACACAGCTGGGTAAGTCTGTTGATTGTGTCCTCTTTTCCCAAGAGCTTCCACAGCACCTTTAAGTACAATGAAGAGCAGCCACTAGACAGGAACCTTCCTAGGTAGCATTACTTGTATTTTCCCCTGCCCTGTGTCCAAATAATATAGTGTCTTCAGTAATAGGGTCTTTCTTAGCACCACGTTTTTATAATCTGTATTGTTTTAATGATCACCTAGCCACCCCTAACCAAAAATAACTCTGGGGCAAGTATCCTGGTAGAAACATTTTTTACTGTGTATGAAAAATCCAGTTAATTCTCTCTCTCTCTCTCTCTCTCTCTCTCTCTCTCTCTCTCTCTCTCTCTCTCTCTCTCTCACATACACACACACACATACACACACACACATTCTTCACACAACAACAATTTATAAACACAAAAGGTTTGCATATGGCCAAGGTAACATAATTGGATGGAAGGCTCTAGAGTACAGAATTCACAGAAGCTACAATAACTGTGTTGAGATAAAGTTCACTCCATGAATTGGTTTCAGAGACCCCATATATCTTTGGAATTGTGTGTAAAGCTGTGTGATATAGTTTCCAAGTGATTATCACAGAATTTCAAGAACCGCAGCCATACAAGCAAATGCTGTCACTGTTTTCCTATAATATACTCTCATAGGCACCTAAGGATGATGCCCTGCTTTGTAATTCCCTCATGGTCTCATCATATGAACAAGTTTTTATATTTTAGTAGATATACTTGACATGTTAAATTTACTTTAATCAAGTTAACAGAACTTTCTTTTCTAAGAAATCTCACTGCATCAGTGAAGAGTGCTTGTTCAGAATGTTTTATCTAGTTGTATGCAATCTACAGAAATACCCAGGGTAGATAAGAATCCAGATTATAAAGGAATACTGTGTTGTTTCTTAAGCATTTTTTAAGCATAATAAGATAAAAAGAAACTATTCTTCCTTTTTAAAACTTTGCAGCATTTTACAGAGTCAATTGACCAGTTACTCCGCTCCATTGACCTGTTTGTTTTCACATCAGCGGCACTCATTTTCTTACATTGTGTGTTTTGCTTGCAAAGCATTGAACAACAATTTACTTTAATCATTTTTGTGAGTATTTTTCTATGCAACGTGCCTTGTATTTCTTCTTATTTTTACTATAATGTCTGCACTGATTATTTTGAAATTTTACATCTGTTTGTAGAGACCATATTCACATTGATGTTTACCAGCATAGCCATTTTGAAACTTTTATTGCACTTCTTTTTAATGTGTATAAATGTGTGTATGTATGTATATATATGTGTGTGTGTGTGTGTATGCACATATGTGTATGTGTGTGTGTTCATGTGAGTAGGTACATGAGTGAATGCATGTATTCCTGCACATGGATGTGAGACAAAAACGTCCGATGCCATTCCTATGCCATTCCTTTTATTTTGAAACAGGGTCTCTCACTTGCATAGAGCATGACTGAGTGACCTACCTCTGGCTGTTTTCCCATCACAGGGTCTATTATAATTGTGGGTGACCACATTGCATTTTTTGTGAATTCTGTGGATAAACTCATATCCTTATCTTCCTAATTCTGTAATTTATTTTTGAAAAACTTAGTAATTTTCTTTTTTAAAATGCTTGTATATGCTTATTTGTAATATGAAATATTTCTTGATATCTGATGTCATGAAAATGATTTATTTAAATTTTTATTTTCAGTTGGTCCTAATGTGCAAGAATATAATGAGTTTCTGTGTACTTACCATGTAACCTTGTTAAATGCTAGCTGCAGGGTCTCTTTTTTTGTAGAAAGCCTAAATTGAATATGTGTAACTTAATCTGTAAATACAAATATTTGCTTTGATTTAAATTTTGAGCATTCACACATCTGATTTCCTTCTCCCATTTATTATTATAGTTAGAAAAGTCATCTTGTACTTTATTGAAAAAATATAGAGTCTGTCTTGTTTTATGTTTGACTTGTGAAATTCTACATGCCTCTAAGCTGCTTTGAAAAATCCCCATTGGTTTCTAGGTTTTTTTGTGCTTTCTTTTTTATGACGAACACATGTTGAGTCAGTTCTGATAATTATTTACAGCATTCAGATATTCTAACTCTTATTCTTTGTTACTTTGTTTGTCTGAATAATAATTTTGTTTAATTTTCAAATGTTAAACTGAACTTCACACCCTTACACGATCTTCAGTTAATCTTCCCTTTGGTCAAGACTTATCACTTCAAAACATGAGTATTTTCAATACAGAAAACCCAAAAAGCAGGTGGATTATTCTTGCTTCCTCCCCAGGGGAGGGGAGGGAAAGTCATCATAAGTTGTTAATTTAAATGAGCCCAGCCTACACATGAGAACCTAGGGATGTGGAGCAGAATCTGAATAAGCAGGCCTTACTAAGTCTCTCTAGATTATTATATTTGTGTGTTAATTGGATGTTTGTTGCTGTTTCAAATAACCAAAATGCATTAACTTAAAGGAGAAAGAGGGAAAAAGAGAGAGAGAGAGAGTGAGCTGTAGGTTTAGGTTCATGGCTCCAGAGGTCTCAATCAAAAGTTATTTAGTTTCTCAGGGCAGTGGTGGAACAGCACTTAGACCTTCCTCAAGATCCAGCAATACCACTTTTGTGTATATATCCAAAGGATGTTCAACTGTCCCACAAGGACATGTGTTCAACTATGTTCATAGCAGCATTGTTTGTCATATACAGAACCTGGAAACAACCTAAATGCCCCTCGACCAAAGAATGGAAAAGGAAAATGTGGTACATTTACACAATGAAGTACAACACAGCAGAAAAAAGTAACAACATCTTGAATTTTGCAGGAAAATTGATGGAGCAAAAAAGCATCATTTTGAGTAACGTAATCCAGACCCAGAAAGACAATTACCACATGTACTCACTCAAGTGTTTTTTAAACACAAAGCAAAGAAAACCAGCCTACAAACCATAGTCCCAGAGAACCTAGACAACAATGAGGACCCTATGAGAGACATAGACAGATCTAATATACTTGGGTAGTAGAAAAAGATAAGATCTCCTGAGTAAATTGGGAGCATGGGGACCTTGGAGGACAGTTGAAAGGGAGGGGAAAGGCAGGGAAGGGAGCAGAAAAAATGTAGAGCTCAACAAAAATCAATAAAATTAAAAAAATAAATAAACCAGCACTTGGGAGGCAGAGGTAGGCAGATTTCTCTGGGTTCAAGGTCAGCCTGGTCTATAGAGCAAGTTTCAGGGAAAAAAAGTTATTTAGTTTATACTTTGGGGCCTATAGTGGGGCTGAACATAATACCAGAGAGTAAGCTGTAGAATTGCTTACCTCCTGGTTGCCTCGAAGCCAAGAGAGAACAACAGGTAGACTTGTTTTATGTTGGGTTTCAAGTCATCAATTCCATACTGATTTCTGCGTCTTTTACCTAATGAAATAGAAACATTAAAACATCTGTTTAAAATTGAAGGCTATTTTCTGTCACCCTTTTTAGTCCATTGAGTTAACTCCTCTTGATGGGATTCATTTCCTAAAGCTTTACCTCCTCCCACTACTTACACAGGTAAGTCACCAAGCCCGAGGCACAGGGCCTTGGAATGACACCTAAAGCCAAATTATAATGCCAAGGAACCATTATGCCTTTTCCCTCAGTCATATTGATTTATGGTGTGAAAAAATGTTTCATGTATTTTATTAGTCTTTATTTCCTTATGAAATTTCTCATGTCACACAAAATGTCCGTTAAATAGCCTTGTAAGCTCTTATCATAGTCTAGTATTTTTATAGGTACCTTGACCATAAACTTTGACCATGTGGAAGAAGCTATTCCCTGCTTTTGTCATGATGGAACACATATTTTGACAGTGTTAAAATTGTTTTCTTTCTGCTTATTCAATGAAGCATATATTTGTGCTCATGAAGGATATTGTCTTATAGATTATGTTGTGCTCTTTATGCTACTGTGAGATTTGAGGCTACTATTGATTGCAGAATACCACATTCTCTTGCCCTTTCTTTTACCTTTTAGGGGAGTGACCTTTAAAATTCATTGTTATTAATATGTATGTGTTTATGTATGATGTGTCAAGGGGCCAGTGTGTCACAAAAGTCAGGGACAAACTTTCATGAGTTGGTTGTTTCTTTCTTCTCTGGGTCCTGGGATTGAATTTAGGCCATTGCACTTATGTGGCAAGTACTTTGACCCACTAAACCATCTCACCAGTCCTTTGGTTCTTTATTTTATAAAAAAGGTTAACTTGAAGCAGTAGCATTATTTCTTTAACAATTTGACAGAATTTATAATAAAACTACAAGTCATTAGAATTTTCTCTGTGGGGAGATTAGAAATTGCATTCAGTGTCTGCCGTGTAGATATACATGTCTGCATCATTTAAGAAATGTGTCCATTTTATTTTAGTTTTACATTAAACAACATTGTTGATATACTTTGAATGGTATACAAGTGAGCATGGAATCTTCAATGGTTCCTACTTGCTTTTAGTATACTGTAGATAATGTGTGTCTTTGTTCTTGGTAAGTCGAAGTAGAGACACATTAACTTCATGGTGTTTTAAATGCCTCAACTGGATATGTAATGCTTTTTGGCTCCCATGGAAGGCCTTACCCATTCTAGTGGAGATAGAGGAGGAGTGGATGGCTAGAAGGGAGGTTGGGGGATGAAATAGGAGAAGAGGAGGGAGGGAAAACTGTAGTTGGTATGTAAAATAAACAAGCAAACAAGGACAAAAGGGAGAAAGGGGTGGAGAAGCAGAGAGGGAGGGAGGAAAAAAGGAAGACAGACAGATAAAAATAAAGAAATGAAGGAAGAAAGAAAATGCAAAAAATATAAGGTTCTGCTGAGGTGATAGGAACTGATAACAGGCCTTCTGGAAGAACAACAAGCAATCTTTTTCTTTTTCCTTTTTCTTTATTTATTTTTTTATTTTTTTGGTGTTTTGAGATAGGATTTCTTTGTGCAGCTTTGGAGCCTGTCTTGGAACTTATTCTGTAGTCCAGGCTGGCCTCTGCCTCCCGAATGCTGGGATTAAAGGCATGCACCACCACCACCCAGCTGAACAATAAGCAATCCTATGTGCTCAGTCATCTCTCCAGACCTTCACTATAACTTCTTTATAAACATAATATGTATAGGATATTAAGAGACATTTTCCTCAATTACCTTGCTCTTTATAACTAAAGGAAAACAAATAGAAAAGAAACGGAAATTCTAGTTTTTTGAGAAATTATTACATGAACCTGTCGAAATGGTTCAAGATCATTCTCTGCTTTCTATTTATGATTGTGAAAGGACAGCCCAACAAAAGAAATCAATGCTACTGCCAAGGCATTGTACATGTATCTCATAGATTGTGTTCCATGCACATACACTGGATGCTACTAACAAAAAGTAATGAAATTAGGCCTCTGAGGATTTTAGCGTTTTCTCATCTGAGTAACAGTGTATCTTAAAAAACATCACCAAAGGCTGGGCGGTGGTGGTGCAGGCCTTTAATCCCAGCACTCGGGAGGCAGAGACAGGCAGATCTCTGTGAGTTCGAGACCAGCCTGGTCTACAAGAGCTAGTTCCAGGACAGGCTCCAAAACCACAGAGAAACCCTGTCTCGTAAAAAAAAATCACCAAGAGATAACTCCTGATTATTGCACCCTATGACTGTTTGAATTGTCACAGCAAGTGAACTGCCAATGGTGTTTGGTGCTTTCGGTGACAAGTAACAACGAAAGACAGAAACTCATTCTTGATTGTCTAAGGGAGAAAGAAATTACACTAAACTGATGAGGGACACACAGAAACTTTAAGAAAACAATTGTAGTTAATGAATGATTTATTTACTTATGTGACAGGAGAAAAAGTCATTTTATCTGGAAATAAAAAGAAAGTAATGTAAATAATGTAAACTCCATCTTAAAATTTCTTATGACTTAAGTAGAAAAATAGATAAATTTGATATTAATTAGAGTAATCATAGATAGATTATCACCATGTTTAATGTTGCTTCAGGAGGACTTACATTCATATTAAAATAAAAGGTGTCAGAAATTGGAAGTACAATAGCTTTCTCTTTAATTTATGATTTTAGTCAATTGACACCTGAAAATACAGTATGGGAATTTCCAGAAATAAACAATTCATAAGCTGTCGTCCGCACTTCTTTCTTAGTTGAATGGTGAAACCTTCTTTGTCTTAAAAGAGATCTACATTATCCTTGTACAATTTTTGTTTTCAAGTAACCATCGTTTTGTTTAATAACAGCCCTCCCCCCAAAAATCAGTTATGCTGGCAGCTTGTATATACAAGGAGAAGTCATTAATTGCTTCCTTCAAGTGGAAAGATGAAAGGAAAGAAAATTTTAGCACAGAAAGACAACACTTGCAAGCATTTTTACTATAACATACTGTCATTCATTATTTACTTCTAAAACAATATATGCTATAGATGTGGTCATTGGTTGACACTAAGGTGTTAAAAGAAGGACTTTAATGCTGAAGACGTTGACCACTTAGGCCACAGGACTTGAAGGAGTAGAATGAGACATGACATGTAATACTCTTTTCTGCAGTCTAGCTTATATGGTTTTAGAAAATACTGTGCAAACTTCCAAGGGAGGAAAGTGATTCAGAGATTCTACTCAGCTGTCCCCCTAGGAACCACAGCCACTGCCATCATGGCAGGTTATGGGTTATGTACTAAATGGCAATCACATAGCTTTGACAGCCAAGAGCTGTATGTTAGGACTTAAGGCCCACTCAAGAGAAAGAAGTCATTCTGCGCATTAAAAACCTGGCCAGCTTTCTGGGCCTGGTGAGATCGGGGATATTAGAATCTACTACTCCTTTGCTGAAGCAGCGTAACTTTGTACTATGCTCTTTATACCCACAGTAAGTGTAGCAGCCACACCTCACCACAGAGAAGACTTCTTTATTCCAAAAGTCCACAATAAATATGAGAATCCAATTGAGAAAGGGGAGAAAATCCAGTCATTAACAAATCTTTTCATGCCTGTAGTTGAGAATTTGAAAAAAAAATAGTAAAAATGAATCAATGATAACTTATTGAGGTTTTGGGTCATATCTAATACAATAAAGTCCCCAAATAAGTGTGGAGTTTTATGCTAATTTTAGTACTTTTTTATTTTTTGTATATGCTTTATTATCCCACCTGTCTAATGCAGACTTTGAGAGTGTGAGGAAGAAATAGTTCAGATGACCGGGTGGTGGTGGCACATGCTGTTAATCCTAGTACTTTGCAGGTTGAGGCAGGCGGATCTCTGTGAGTTCAAGGCCAGCCTGGTCTACAGAGCAAGTGCCAGGACAGACTACAAAGCTACACATAGAAACCCTGTCTTGAAAATGACACACAGTTTTTAAAGGACCCAGAGAGATGACAGCTGAGGAATGAAACCTGAAATAGATGTCTTGCCTTTGTGTGTGTGTGTGTGTGTGTGTGTGTGTGTGTGTGTGTGTGTGTATACGTGTGTGTACAAGGATTGGCATATGGTGTCAGGACGATTCCAGGTCTGTATCAGAAGCCAAATACTTGGTTACCAAATACCCAATACCTCATTTGAGAGTCTGTTTCCAAGTTAGAAAAATCTCACAAATGGTATCTACTGTTACTGCTGCTGTTGGATACGATTTGGTTCAACATTCTGTCTGGTTAGAAGTAGCAGTGGGAAGCACCTACTGGGAAAAGAGCACAGAATAAACAAAGTATCTGTGTTGTGGGATGTGGCAGATTGGGTGCTAGCAGGAGGTGAGAAAACAGGTGATACAGTAGGGCATCTCAGACCTGATTTACCTGCCCCCTTCCCTTGGTTCCATTCCGTGTTTGGAAGTGTCTGGAAAAGAGTTCCTTCTGAATAACATCTTACGGTTATGAAAGTCTAAAAATATGGCTGCTTAAAACATTCCCTTTCAGCTTACTTATCTTGAGATACTATTTACTTTTTCTTTCTTACACACACATTCTTCTATGATCAGAAAGAGAAGTATTATTGTAAAGATGTTCTCATCTGAGCAGTTGGTCTGAGGATGTTGCTATAAACTTGTCTTTTCAAGCTTGGCATAAACTGGGCACTTACAGTGATGGAGTGTGGTTGATACACACCTTAAAGTTGGGAATCGCTCCTTTATATACAATGTTGGTTTACTGCTTTGCCTCAGAGAGAATGAATGCTTCATAAGAATATGTGTACAAAGAACTAAATCCTTCAGATTTTATTCATTCATCTGTCATTCACTTAATGTAAGAACTTCCAGGCTATTCCTCTTGCCTTGGCTTCGGCACTGATGAGAAAGTAAATCCAAGGTATGTGTCTGTTGGTCATGGTTCTCAGAGAAACCAATTTTAAGGTTGAAGACACATGAATATGATAGGCTGTAAGAAATGGGGGAGATGGTGCAGTTGGAATGCTCTTGAGTCTGTATGATGTGGCCTTGTCTTCCTTAGTACTTATTCAGCCTGCCTAGCAATTAACCTATGGAAGTCTTGAGACAATGAAACACACACACACACATGTGCACAAGGCACACATGCATACACACACTCACACACACTTGCACATACACACCTCACTCTAAATCTGACACAATTCATGCAGAAGCACTCACCCAAACACTTCTTCCCCAGTGACACAACAAACGAAGGTCAAGACACAATGAGTTTGTTCCTTCCTGACCTATCAGAGAGGAACTATTTTCAAAGGCATTACAGATTCAACATATGTACATGCATTTATTCATGTGCGTTAAATGGTTGGCAGCTCATCAAGTGTTTTCTTCAATATCTAATGGACTGGTTTAAGAAGTGAGTTTAAGGGAAAAGATTATAGAAATACCGCAGTGTCCTTCTGTTCAGTTCGTAACTGTTTCTTCTCTTGAGAATCTATGAGATTAAACTTCTTCCATAATAATCTAATATAAATATTAACCATTTCCACAAAAATTCCTAGACTCTAGTGAGGCTTTTCATTTTGTAGGCTTCATATCTTTCTCTAGATAGATTATCAAGGAAGGCATTTACCTCAGTGTGGCAGGAAGCAAAACCAATTTCTTCAGATCATGAAACTCTTCAAAGAGTTAAATAACATGACAGAAAACCACAATATTGCCAGCGGTGGTGGCGCACACCTTTAATCCCAGCACCCGGGAGGCAGAAACAGGCGGAGCTCTGTTAGTTCGAGGCCAGCCTGGTCTACAAAAGCTAGTTCCAGGACAGGCTCCAAAGCCACACAGAATCCGTGTCTCGAAAAGCCAAAAAAGAAAAAAGAATCTGTCAGACGAACACAGTACTTAGCAAGTTCTCTCAAGAAAAAGAAAAAAAAAAAAAAGAAAACCACAATATTTCCATTGTCATGCACAGTCATGCAATGATCACAAAAGTTTAACATGACAGAAAAACAGTTTGTGTCTGGCAAGATGGCTTAGGAGGTCACAGTGTTTGCAACTAAGCATAAGCACCTAAGTTTGGTCATGGAAAAACCCATGATGGAGTAAAGGAACTGACTCCCGAAAATTGTCCTCTGACTTCCACGTGTATACCATAGCAGGATGACATCCACAATAATAAGTAAAAGGACAATTTTAAAGAGAATTGCAAGACATTTTTTAAAGCCATAAAACCAAAGGGTTTGAAAAATTAAATGAAACAGAGTCTTTTGTAAGTTCTAAGGTAATAATTATAAGGATTTTATGGCATGGTAGATGTAAGGTAATTGTAAACATTGAGAGGCTTTTAATAGAACATTCCTCATTGAAGACCAAAGAGGAAACTGTCAATAGGGGTTTATGACCTGCGTCTATTTTTATGGTTGAAATCTGAACCGTCACACGAAGGCTTAGATATTGAAGGTTTTGATGCCCGGTGATAGGATTTGGGAAACATCTGACCTATGAGGAGGCTGACATCATTGTTGGTAGTAGATGGTTTCATGGTGTTATATGATAACGAAGATTAGGAGCTAAGGATAATGTGACCACACACATGCTGCTGCAGACTTACCCAGAATAAGTTTAGCTTGGCCCACCCCCTTGTTCTGCTTTTCTGCTTCTTAGATTCTATGAGGTGAGTTGCTTTCCTACCTGATGTTTTCCAGCCATGATATTGCCATATGCCACAGGTCTAAAAGCAATGGAACCAATGTGTTTCATGGGGTACCCATTGGAATTTGAGCCAACATTGCAGTTTTTGTTGTATCACTCACCATATGAATTCTCAATTTAAAAAATGTATTATACCTTTTAGGGAAAAGGTAAAGCAATAAATGATAGATTAGATCCAACTAAATAATGATTTTACAAGAAATCAAAGAGTTTAGTAGCTTAAAACATACAGAAAGAAATTTTCCTTTACCTCAACTGTTAAAGATGTTCCTACAATGCTCAAAGCTTACACACTTCTTTGAATGATGGACTTTACTGAAAATTGGTATCATAATGGAACTGGTAAAGATAATACTGAATTGTTACTTACACTCCATTGAGTAAGCATTCCTTATTAGGTGTGTAACTTAAAATATTAGGCTCATAACAAAGAGAGCTATAACCTAATGATTTGTTTTTGACTAAAAAAAGACCAAGTACAGATATCAGGTTTCTCAGGGTTTGTTTCACCTTTGAGTTTTGCAAGACTATCTTAGTCCTCTCTCTACCACGCAGCCTCTCCATTTGTGACTGAGTAGGTAAAAGGGAAGTCTTGTCATTGGCTTCATAGACTTAAAGTTGTTCATGCACATGTATACCTGTCTATTAACCCTCTCTGCCTTTGTCTCTCTGTCTCTCTCTCATACACACACACACACACACACACACACACACATACATACACCCACACACACTCAGTCATTCACTTCATGGTTGTGATTTGAAGTAGTCAAAGACATTTTCCTGATTGAAATTGTGTTTTCCCAACTGTGCAATCACTGTCTAGTCACATCCATTCTTGCATATTTTGAGAGTTTCTGTGTGTGCATGTATGCCTCTGTGTATTAGTACATGTATGTCTCTCTGTGTGTTTGTGTATTATATTCACTGAGATCCCATCTAACATAACGAGTGTGTGCCTAGGTACAGCCATTTTTATTTGTTTTTTTTCTTAAGTTCCTAGCAATAAATATATATTTCTTCCTTTTAATTTTGTTTATAATTTCAAACATGAATAATATATGAAATAATGTCTTCCCCTCCTTCTCTCTGCTCCAACTCCTCCTTCATCTCATTCACTCCCTATTGAATTCATGACATCTTCTTTAGTTATTAGAGTTGCATACATATTTACATACATGTGTATGCACATATGTATTACCCTACTGTGTTTGTTTAGTCTTGTTCATATGTACATATGTTCATCATGAACACTTTAAAATGAATAAGCTATCAGAAAACGCATGCCTAGAGGAAACTGATCCCCCCTTTCTCAGCAGCCACAGAGGTTCTGCAGTAACTTATCTAGGGATGGAGCCTTGTGAAATTTCCCCCATTCACATTGACAAGTCATCTGGTGCTGTCATTTTAGGTGATCATATTATTTTTTTTATTTTCTTCTATTATTTGCCACTAGATACTTTCTTTTTTGTACAGTTCTTATTGAGAAGTTCATACATGTACACAGAGGGTTTTGATTTAACTGACCACATATTTCCTCCTTTCTAATCTGTTTTTGAGTCCCCTCACCACTTTTCCATCCAAACTTCATGTGAACATTTTTAGAATTCACTGAGTTTATTTAATGCTGCCAGTGTGTCCATTAGTGTAGAATAAGATACAGGACCATGAGTAATTTCTTAATACCAACATCCCTAAAGAAAACAGAAGGTCCCTACCATAAACAGCTATAAATTTTAAATTTTACCTCAGCTAGTGATGGGATCTTCTGAAACCTTTGCCAGGATAGTATTTTGGCTCATTAAATCTTGGTTAGGTCTTGTTCATTCAGTACCAGCTGCTGTGAGCGTTCATGTGTGCAACAGCTTGGTCATGACTTACAAATGCTGTCTATATTAGAATGCACATTTAAAAACAGTTGTTAAGTTCTTGAGCTGGAGACAGAAACCAGAATGACTCTTCTGTCCTTGTAGTTGATAAAACTGAGCAAGAGAAATCAAGAGAAACAGAGTCAGAGCTCGTGTGGTCGTTCTTGTCTGTCTGCATGAGAGTGTGTGTGCACAGGCTTAGGCGTTCTGAGAAAGAAGTCTTTAACTCCTTTATGTGATGACTCAATTGAGAAGAAAAGATCAAAACTATGAAAGAAAGCATGAATTTCTACTTCAGCCTCAGATATAGGAAAGTATATTTCTCCTATCCTGACAAAGAAAAAAAATAGAATAAACCATAAAACCACACTATCAGAGAGCTAAGGTCACAAGGCCACCTAAGCAGCTTGAAATCTAACCAGTAACAGAAAAGCTTTTCTCCATGAAGAACAAAATGGCCTTGGCAAAGAACTTACAGGTAGTTAGTCATGGAAAGAAGACAGATGCGAGGGCTAATGGACAAAGTCTGAGTAGAGTATCAGATAGTATGAGAAATAAAGAACCAGGCAAAAATAAATCCACACTTACAGGTGTATTGGCATAAACTCTTCCTGGGTGCTCGTGACAAAGATTGGAAGTAGCAAGGCTGGGTTAAACACTCTTTCTGGTGAAAGTATAGGAGAAGCTTAGAAATTTCCCTTTTCACTATGATAAATCTCTCCAAAGATTTGTACCTTAAGAGAAGGGACATAAACATTAGCCTTGAAGACTTAAGTAAACTATCAATGTGTATAAAGATTCAACGGAGAAATGAAATCGCCTGACATTGGAAAAGGTTCAAAAGGGGACACATTCCATTGAGACCAGATCACTCTTTGAGTATTTTTACAGACTGACTACTGGTCAATGAGGATTGGGAAGCAACACAACACATGCAGCAATGTAAAAATGTAAAGCATGCAGAAATGACAGGCAGGGAAAGCAAAGCTTCGCTCCAAACTCTGGGTATGACTGGCCAAGCTTAGACTTTATAATAGAATCTTCTCCATGCTATCCATAGCCAAGGATCCTGAACAATACACACCAACACTCTGAATGTGGGAGGACTTCAAGAAGGGAAGGAGCTCTCTCCGTAGAGCACAAGTCAGAGCGTGGCAGAAACTTTACAGAAGAAAACACGTACAGCCAAAGACCTCAACGTTCAGCCCCTACCCACCCAGGTCCTTGCTTTAGCAATTTGGAGCCAGCTCAATTCTAGATCAGGATGAGTTTCCAATTCTCCTTAAACTGCTGCTGAGAGCAACTTTTATTTGGCTATATATTAATAAATGTAACTTAGGATTGATTCATGTACCTAATTTCACATTTAAATGTGTGCCCGTGTTCACATTACTGTGTTAGATACCAACTGAGTTTATGATATTCATTATCTCTCATGCTACTTGTGGATGTTACTTTCCTGCTTGCCCTGATAAAATGCTCAACAAGATCAGTCTAAGGAAGGAAAAGATTGTTAGGTGAAATATTTTAACGTGCAATCCTAAAATACTGAAGACACTGCAGCCAGAGCCTGAAGCAGCTGTTCACATTGACTCTGCCATCAGGAAGCAGAGTGACAGAATCTGATATTTCATTAGCTTTCTCCCTTTCAGTCAGACTAGGACTGCAGCCAATACAGTTGTGATGCCCATAGTCAGGGTGAGTCTTCCTATCCCAGCTCAACCCCATAGCCATGCTCAGTGGTTCTTCTCCTAGGTGAGTCTAGATCCCACCAAAGCGACAACTGGGATTATCACTTCCTTTACGGGCTTCTTCAGTTGGTAGTACCACAGTCAGGTCTTTTCCAAGTCTTTACAATTACCAAATTTTATAAAAGTGTCAGTTCCTAAAAATTACACTGATGATAAGATTTTATAAAAATTGCTGTTAAAGTGGTACAAGCCATCTGAGAAGTATTCTTTTGCTTCTCTGCATTTCTTATTAATATTCTCATAACACTGCTACTATTCCCCAGATACACTATAGAATACCACGTTTGCCTAAGTACATCAAACTGATTAAAATCATTTCTCAGTTGTTTTCCTGTAACCAAGCAATACATTGTGTGTGTGTGTGTGTGTGTGTGTGTGTGTGTGTGTGCTTGTGTGCATGTGTGTTCTGTTTTCCTGGCTAAAGTTGATTACTATAGAAGGTATGATATCACCAGGATCATGTCATTGCTCCTATTCTCTATTACTCTTTGAATGTAGCATTGGCTAAGTGAGACGTGTTATACTGCATAATTTAGTGAGGATGATAGCCCACGTGTCCTAAAGGTCTGTCCCAGGATAGGAGCTCATCCTGGAATCACGGGAGATAGGGGTTAGTAGATATTACACCTCCACCCTGGGCTTACCTAGCAAGGAGAAACTCCCCAAAAGAGGAGCTTCTCAGCTGCTTCCCGAGTCTTGGAGCCAGCTGGCAGAGGTCGTCTGTGTTAGTTTGTGATATCTGAAAGGTTTTGGGGATTAACTGTGTGATGAGGAGTATCTCCCAATAATATGTATTTTTTACCATTATAAACACAAATAATACTGTTAATTTCAATTTGAATCCCAGGTTTTAAGTATGTTTTTAATGTATACATTTCATATATAATATACATGTTAAATAAATACTATGTATTTGGTGAACATTTATCATGTAACAAATGACATATTACATAAACTTATATACACCTTATAATTTAATATATAATACCCTATATAAGGTATACATATATGTGTAAAGTATCGGTAATTCATATGTCAGTCTTTTCTTACTTTCCATACATATTTGAGATTAAAGAATATCATTTCCAAGGCCTATTTCAGAAATATAATTAACCTATTAATACTATATATGTGACAATATATCTCTATAACACATAAAGTTTTTAAAAATGTGAGATAATAATTTCTTATTTTTTTTCAAATGACCAATGACAGATATTTAGTTTTTCTATTCTGCTTTCAAAGCAATATGCTAATTTAAGTGTACAAATAGGCAATGCATATGAGTTGACATATGTGCAAGTATGGTTTTGAAGGTTTTTTTTTTTTTTGAGAGAGAGAGAGAGAGAGAAGGTTTCTCTGTGTAGCCCTGGCTGTCCTGGAAATCTGTCTGTAGCCCAGACTGGCCTCGAGCTCAGAGATTCACCTGCCTTTGCCTCCTGAATGCTGGGATTAAAGGTGTGAGCCACCACCACCCAGATGTCCAAGTTTGCTTTTAATTTAAATTTTAGAAGTAAAATTCCTCCTTTCTACATGGTGTCAGCATTATATCCATTAGGGATCTTTCCTTTTACTGTCTTGCGCTATGCAGAATGACTGTTCCCCCAAGTCTCCTGAACAAAATATTGACTAACGTTAGTACTAATTCTGATCTGACCTGAGTTATATAATTTTATTTTCTATTTATATTTAGGTGAAATTAAACATATTGCAATACACCTTTGGGTGTCATTCAAAAGCTCATATACCTTGCATAGTGACTGTGTTAATGGCTATTTGGACGCAAATCCAAATCCATACATTAATAATGCATGCTGGATTTAGAAGTCTACTTCTCTGAAAGTTTTTAAATAATTCCTATTATAATATCAGCAAGTAAAAATCTAATGAAACAAATCTAAATTCACTTCTGATGTAATTTTATAACCTTAGGATGCAGGTGATATATTCCAGGCACTCTTTAAATGAAGCCATAAAAGCCAGTGCAGAGAGGCTATTGGGTTTTCCTGCTGCAATGGCACTGATGCTCCTAAAGGAGGAGAGGGCTGACTTCACATTAACTGTTGGATAATCTAAGCCTCATTCAGTATCAATAGAATTGAGAAGAATTAGAATTGTGTGACTTAACTGTTGGCTCGCATTCAGGTACTCATTAAGAAGCCTGAAGTTTCTGTGCGTGAATGCAGTGTGTGTGTGTGTGTGTGTGTGTGTGTGTGTGTGTGTGTGTGCTTTATTTCTTTGTTTCTTGCCTGTTTCTTTGCTTGGTTTTATTCATGTCTGTCTTTTTTATTTGCCTGTTTTATTTTTTCTTCAAGAGAAAGAGAGAGACGAGGCATGTACTCTTGGAAGGGAGGTGAAGAGGATCTGGGAGGAGCCAAGGGAAAAAATACCATATAAAGTGGAGTTGTACTTTATGTGCTAAATCGAGAAGGCTCAATAAGCTTAAAAGGTAAATTCACCTGCTTTTTCTATCAGCTGAAGGAAATGGAGAAACCTACAATAGGCTTTTACATAGGATTTCCATATGAGAAGTGTGTTGTGTTTCACAGTTAACTGAGGGGACTGGATATGAATTTGGGTGAATAAATGTCAAATCAGATTCTGGAAGAACAGGGAGAATGGGGAGAGGTTGAAGCACTGACCTCTGGTGAAGCAGCAACTTAACTCCTTCACAGACATGTTTTTTTCTCAGGTTTAAGCGTCAGTTCAAATTATTATGGGGGAAAATACACAAAAGTGTGGTTACCATAGTAACTAACATACCACATGACATTAATATTTTTCTCTTGAGAAAAAAAGAAATCTCATTTTTAAAAACAACTGTCAGAATCCAAAATGTATCTTATGATGAACTCAGTCAAGTTTTTAACTGTGTTCTTAGTGGGGAAATAGGTTTTAAACACATGCACATGGTTTTAAATGATGAGACCAAATCCAGATTGTAGACATTTTGTGTTATAAAGTCTAAAGTCATCTCAGGTCTTCTAAGTGCCAGGCCCTCATTATGTGCCCTCCCATAACATGCAATAATTTACTCTGTGCTACTAAGCTTTGTGTCAGGGACCAGTAGGCAGATGATGGTCTCATAATAAGGCAGTAAGACTCTGGTCCACATCATCCAACAGACAACTGACTGATTTACTTGAAAACCTTTAAATTCCATATTTACCTATGCCTTGAATTCTTGTTTACTTTTTAGTCG
Source organism: Microtus pennsylvanicus (assembly GCF_037038515.1). NCBI lineage: Eukaryota > Metazoa > Chordata > Mammalia > Rodentia > Cricetidae > Microtus > Microtus pennsylvanicus. Next base: position 125,081,675 of record NC_134582.1, read on the forward strand.
TCTCCATGCTGCCAGAATTAGGTATCTCATTATTATTAGGCAAGTGTCTCATTTGTTATAACCTAGATCAAGCAAACATAGTGACTTTTAACACTTAAAAGTTTGTTAAGATTAGTCATCCGAATTTGTGGACATCCCACCTCACCCCAGCAAAGTCATATGTATAAATTTCATGTTGATTTCCATTGCTCTGAGAATATTTGTTAAAACATCAGAGGATCATGATGAAATGTCAAGAGAAACGATTAGTTACAAGAAGACACATGGACTGGAGTTCTTCAGGGTGGAAAACTTAAAAGGTAACAGCTACCAGCAAAGGATAAAGAGAATGGATAACCAGTGGTAAGATGTAAAAAACAAAGGCAAAACAAGGTTGAAGAATACAATTAAGTGTGCTTTATCGAAATAGAAGTGATCAAGGATGCCCAGTGCTACTGCACAGGAACATCCTTTGACTTTGACACCAAGAAATCATGGCTCCAGAGCAGTTAAGGTGAGAAAAATCCCACCATGGTTGGTTGAGAGAAAGAGAGAGAATAAAATGTGCTGAGTTTATGCAGACAGTTTCAAGCTTTTTGGAAAATGGGATAAAAACGATGTGTCAGGGCTGATGGATTCAAGAAAGGGCCTTTTCTTTTTCAGATGGGACACATAAAAGTATGACTTTATGTTATAGGGAATAGTGGAGGGCTGGAATCTAGCTCCACATAGAGCGATTGGCTTCAGAGATATGATAGAAAATCCATTTACAATAAAATGCTAAAAGCAGAGAAAATGAATGCCAGGAGTTGGTGTATATGGTGATGGGAGTCTGTGGTGATTTTTCTTCATTTGTTGTGATTCCTTTTTCTCCTTGAAATAGAAAATTTTATTACCATCTAATGAGACCATTGAAAGAAAAGATTTGCAGTTTTGAATCGAAGAGGAGGGTAATGGGTTAGGGAAGTGTAACAGGATTTCTAGGCAGCCTTAAGAACACAGCTGAGGAAACAATCAAAAAAGAACGCAGCCGAGGCTTGAATTACTTGTCAGGAACTCAAACATTTACAGCATGTATGGCTGTGCGTGTTCTCAGCTGTGTTTTGCTAACTGGGGCTCGACTCAACCCCACAAAGCTGTGTCTAACAAAGGCCTCAAATTTTCTATGTTAGTACAGTGAAGTCAGGGAAGGAACAGGAAGCAAAGGAGAAGAGGGTAATGTTTAGAAAGATGAACTGTGGGATGCATGTTGATTTAAAAGACGTGAAAAGGCACCAGGGGAGCAAAGGGCAGTGAGAAGTCTGTATGTTCAATAGAATGAAAGTCCTGGTGGATAAAACATTAACATTTGGGAGCTGAAGAAAATCAACAGAAAACGGAAGAAGAAAAAAAATCCACATCCATATAGAAGGGGGTGTTGATGACAAAAGGAGGACATGGGACTGTTCCAGTGAAATGTAGACTGGCAGGAAAGAGAGGTAAAAAATATGTACAGCACACAGGAGGCACAGCAGGGTGCCCAGCATCTCCAAACCATCTCATTCATTTGGGACACTCTGTCCCGAAAGAGGTTGAGGCAAAGCAAGGCAAGACAGAGCTTTTTCAGACCCAGGCAAGCTGGCCTTGGTGAGTTACACCCCTCATGGTCCTGAGTTCCTTGCTCATGCTTTCTTTCCTTCTGCTCCTGATTTGGACCTTGGGATTTCAGTCCGGTGCTCCAATGTGGGGAGGAGGCAGAAATCTTTAATAAATAAATAAATAAATTTTTAAAAAAAGACAGAGCTGTTTCACTATATTAAGGTTAGACAGTAAATAAAAGAATTAAAGGGGCCAGGCAGTGGTGGTGCACGCCTTTAATCCCAGCACGTGGGAGCCAGAGGCAGGTAGATCTCTATGAGTTCAAGGCCAGCCTGGTCTACAAAGTGAGTTCCAGGACAGGCTCCAAAGCTACACGGGGAAACATTGTCTCGAAAAGCAAATAAAGGAATAAAAATAAGAATTAAAGGAGGGAAAGAGAACTGTGCAAGGAGCAGAAACTATGTGATGGCCCTTATATGGACACAGGTGAAGGGCCTGCATCTGTGCTGTCCCTCAAGTGAACATGGCTGACAGACGTTTCTCTAGTTGGTCACTCTTGTATTATGTATTACACAGATTTCTACCTGCAACATTCTAACTCACATTTCCCTCTCTGTGAAAGAATAATCTGGAGGCTACATCTCAGAATATAATCGTGTGATACTCATTCTGGGTTTCCAGAGTGAGCTGCGCTTGGAGAGATCTTTGCTAAGTTGTTGCTGTCTCAGCAAACGGCCTTTCTTTCTCTCTTCTCTCCCATTGAAGCTCAATGCCTATCCTATTATGATTGATGCCCAGTGCCTGTCTCTCTATTCCTCTGTATAATGAAGGGAAGACAAGATGCTCAGAATGGTTTAGATACCAAGAACTTTGGAAACCCGTTAATGTAACTCCCAATGTATGAAAACATGTTCTTCTTCTTTGCTCTCGTTTGAATATGCAGTGTCCTCCCTCCCCCACTGCGGCTCATCACTATTCTCAGAGACTCTAGAATCTTTGGAGTATTGCACCAGCCTTTGAGGTCATGGCTGAGCTCCTGGTTCCCACAGCTCTGCTGTGATATACAGGGTTGGGGTGTCTTAATTTCATCACATCCTACCGAGATGGAGCAAAACTTCTAAAATCGTGAGCAACATAAACCTTTCCTTCCTTCTGTTGTTTTGTCCCAAGTATTGACAGAGGTGCACACGTAAGAAGGAAAATGCTGAGTGCATTTGATTCATTGTTTTGCTTGTTCTTAATGTGGTTTGTTCGCTAAGATAGTTCGGTTTCAGTCTTCATTGCTGGTGATGCAGGGGTTCACTGGCTCTAGTGTAAGTGATGACCTATCAGGTCACTCAGTTAGGCATCTTTATCTCATTGTCTCCATTTCTCTACTTTTTCTTTTCTTTCTTTTTCTTTTCATTTTTCCTTCTTTTCCCTTCCTTCCTTCCTTCCTTTCTTTCTTTCTTTCTTTCTTTCTTTCTTTCTTCCTTTCTTCTTTTTTCTTTGCAAGATAGGTTTCTTAGTAGCCATGAATGAAACCAATCCTATAACTCACTCTGTAGATTAGGCTGACCTCAGATTCACAGAGATCCACCTATCACTTCCTCCTGATTAAGGCCATGTGCCACCACCATCCGGCCATCCAGCCATTGTTCTGTGTTTAAAGCACTTTGGAAAAGCAAATATTATAATAAAATAAACACAGTGAAGATCTCCCTTGTTCTTTAAGGCAGTCTCACCATGGTTGTTCAATGTAACAATGCGAATTATAACCAACATTGTTAATGCCTATAATCATAAGCAATGTAACACACTCTTTCCAATATGTTCATCTTTAATTTCAATGTCTCACTTCACAGCATTATGGTTTTATTATCACTGGAGTTTTTATTTGTGTTTTGTTTAAAGAAAATTTATGTAATTCAATTATTTCTTCAAGAGAACATTCTTCAGGCAATTATTTGCAGCCAAATCTTTGGTATTATTTTAATTCAAATATAAGAAATGGAAATTAAAACTCATGCATAAGTATGAGAATATCTGGATTTTCCCATATAAGCCAATCAGAGAAAATAAAACATCATTTCCTTTACTTTCAGGAGGATTTTTAAAAATTCACCCAGTGTGCATTATGTTCCCATTGTTTTGTGACAGAATTCATTAAAACTGTTTTGAGTAAGACTCCTGAAATTGCACCGTATATTGATTCTAATATTAATATTTATTAAATAATAACTTAGCATTAGCAATTTTTTCTGTATTCATTCTAAGAAAAGGACTGGAGGTTCCCACAGCTGCTTCCCCTCTCTACCCCAATGCTCTACAATGCTCTGTATTTTCCTCCACACTACCAATGCTGAACACATCGGTGGCAGTTTCAGACAGCAGTCAGTGTCTGGAGGTGTTAGTCTTCTTTGCAGTTATTTGGAAAGGAGGAAATTGATATTGAGTTTCACTCAAAATTCAAGTGATCCAAGGATTGAATTAAGCATAGTTGTTCTGTGGCGCAGTCTAAAAGATGAGTGAACAGAAAGGTAGTGTTTCAGTTCAATAGAACATACCTTTGAAGACACCTTATAATCAGGGCCAAATGAGCTTTTAAAGCTCAAAGGATTCATCCCAGAATTCAATCAGAAGTAACTTCTCAACTCTTAAATTTACCAGGCTGGAGATACTGGGATGCCACATAAATACAGAAACAAAAGATAGTGACATTCATTTTAAGCCTTCAATAAACTTGCTACATAACCACAGAGGTTAGGTTTAAAGTAAGGGACTGGGATGGAGGGGGGAATATTCCAAGGAAGGAAAAAGCAGCATGAGACTGGAGCAGGATATTGAATGATGTAGGGGTGGAAGAGAGTAGTAATGGAGGTATATGGAGAAAGACAACTAACACTGAGCCATTTTGAGGTGTCCTATGGAAACATACTATGTAACCTTTTTGAAATATTTACATATATGAAAGAAATCTAAACGGAGTAACAAAATAATGGGAGAGACAATTCCCTAACCAGACATTTTTTGCCATCAAATGAAACTTCCAGTATAGGTAATGGATTGCATCTAGCTGATTCATTGGTCAAAGGGATCTAATGGAAACCAAACATCTATTGGTTTCAATTCACAAACTAATGCTAACAACCTTTTGTGGAAGATGCACTTACATATCTCATTGAACATGAAAATGTTAAGCTGGTATCTAACTAGAGTCTTCATCCTTATCTATTAGTATTCACGGTATTGGAAGGTGCTCTGCATAGCACCAGAGAAGAAAGGAAATTATTAATCTAGCTACAAACCCTGTGATCTACAGTGGTGACCTCGCTGCATGATGCACTAGAGCAAGAGTGGACAAACATTGCTGGTATTTAGACGCACTTTTCCTGATTGGACTTATGACCCAATCTGTGAGATGGAACCCAGGCTTGACACTGGTCAAATTGCCTTGAACCTTAGACTAGATAGGCCATAGGCCTAGGGGAAAACCAAATACTGCTAAAAAAAAATATAAAATAACTCCTAAACATTCTTCTAAAACTGTAGAGCAATGCCTATCTTAGCCATTATCAGTGAACCTTCCTCTTGGCATAATTGGGCACAAACACAAAGACCCACAACTAGAAATGTACAGACAGATGGAGGGAACAGACAGACAGACTTTAGAAATACTTTAGAGCACTCATTCTGAAAAGTGATGTCTTCATCACTTAGGCCTCAGGGCACTATACAGAAGAGAAACTAAACTAGAAGGATTATGAGCCAGAGGAGATGGACACCAAGAAAACAATATTTTCCAGACCCAACAATACTGATGCACATATGAATTCAAGAGTCTGGGTGAGCTGAACATGTTTAATCAAGATGGATTCCCAGAGATTAGAGGGAAAAGAAGACAAGGGATCCCTAACATAATTAAGAAGCTATCTGCAACTGGCACTTATTTGCAAAGAAAAATTGGGTTTTTTTCTAACGGAATTTCACTGGGTATACTAACAAACTTGAGGGTATGCCCAATGCCCAACTGAAGATGTCAAATACACAATGGATTTCATTACATTTTTGTAGATTTTTCTCTCATAATGCTTTGTTCGAGTATTTTTTATACTATTGGTATTTAGCTTATATGTTATAGTTTCTGACTTTATGTTTTGATGGTGTGTTTATCTATTAATTAATTTCTTTATATGTCTGTTATTTGTTTTCTACAGAAAGAGAGAAAGAGAGGGAGTGGAGTTGGGTGAGTGGGGTTATGGAAAAGATTTGAAGGTATGGGGGAAGGAGAAACTTGTTCAGAATATACTGTGTGAAAGAATTTTTTACATTTTAATTTATTTTTATTCATTTTTAAAATTGCTTTTATTGAGCTAAATATTTTCTCTGATCTTCTCCCTTCCTCCCTCCTCTTCTACCCTCTCCCATGATCCCCATACTCCCTATTTACTCAGGAGATCTTGTCATTTTCTAGTTCCCACATATATTAGATCCATGTATATCTCTCTTAGTGTCCTCTTTGTTGTCTAGGTTCTCTGGGATTGTGAACTGTAGGCTGTTTTTTCTTTGCTTTATGTCTAAAGGCCACTTATGAGTGAGTACATATTATATTTCTGTTTCTGGGTCAGGGTTACCTCACTCAATATGATGTTTTCTGGACCTATCCATTTGTCCTCAAATTTTAAGATGTCATTAATTTTTCCTCTGTGTAAGTACTCCATTGTGTAAATGTACTACATCATCTTCATCCATTCTTTAATCAAGGGGCATTTAGGTTGTTTTCAGGTTCTGGCTATGACAAATAATGCTGCTATGAACACAGTTGAGCACATGTCCTTGTGGTATGATTGAGCATCCTTTGGGTATATACCTAAAAGTGGTATTGCTGGGTCTTGAGGTTGGTTGTTTCCTAATTTTCTGAGAAATATCCATATTGATTTCCAAAGCAACTGTACTAGTTTGTACTCCCACCAACAATGGAGGAGTGTTCCCTTTACCTCACATCCTTTCCAGCATAAGCTGTCATAATTGTTTTTGATCTTGGTTATTCTTACAGCTATAAGATGGGATCTCAGAGTTGTTTTGATTTGTATTTCTCTGATGGCTAAGGATGTTGAGCATTTCTTTAAATGTCTTTTAGTCATTTGAGATTTATCTGATGAGAGTTCTCTGTTTATGTCTGTACCCTATTTTTTATTTGATTATTTGTTCTTTTGATGACCAATTTCTTGAGTTCTTTGTGTATTTTGGAGATCACCCCTATGTCTTATGTGGGGTTTGTGAAGATCTTTTTCCATTCCATAGGCTGCTGTTTTGTCTTATTGACTATGTCCTGTGCTTTACAGAAGCATCTCAGTTTCAGGATCCCATGGATTAATTGCGTCTCTCAGAGTCTGTGCTATTGGAGTTATATTTAGGAAGCAGTCTCCTAAGCCAATGTGTTCAAGTATACTTCCCACTTTCTCTTCTATAAGGTTCAGTGTGATTAGTTTTATGTTGAGATTTAGCCCTCCTTTACACAGATAATAGAGAAAGAAATCAGAGGAATATTACCCTTCCCAATAGTCACAAATAACATAAAATATCTTGAAGTAACTCTAACCAAACAAGTGGAAGACTTGTATGACAAGAACTTTAAATCTTTGAAGAAGACTCCAGAAAATGGAAAGATCTCCCATGCTTTTGGGTAGGTAAAATTAACATAGTAAAAATTGCAATCTTACCAAAGTAATCTATAGATTCAATGGAATGCCCATCAAAATCCCAGCAAAATTCTTCACAGACCTCAAAAGAACAAGAGTCAGCTTCATATGAAAAGGCAAAAAAACCTAGAATATCCAAAACAATCCTGTGTAATAAAGGAACTTCTAGAGGTATCACAATCCCTGACTTCAAACTCTATTACAGAGTTATAGTACTGAAAACAGCCTGGTATTGGCATACAAACAGACAGGAGGAACAATGTAACTGAATCAAAGACCCATATATCAATGCACACACCCAGGATAACTCCTGATTATTGACAAAGGAGCAAAAATATAAAATGGAAAACAGAATGGTGCTGGTATAACTGGATATCAACACGTAGAAGAATGAAAATAGATCAATATTTATTGCCATACACAAAATTCAAGTTTTCTATTTTCAAAATTAAAAGAAAAGATAGCAAGAAGTTCACAATACACACACTGGTTTCAAGGAGACTAATAAAAAAGTATAAGAAAGTACACTGACTATATGAAAGGGCTGCCCATATGAGACATACTCACAGGTTTCTAAAAGGAGGGTTAATATTTAAAAATTAATAGTACACAAAGTAATTTCTGATTTTAAGAAAAAGTTTCTGAAAACATAGGAAATGCACATAATTTAAATATGCTACACTACAAACATTAGGAGAAGTTTATTATAAAGTTCCTTTAAATCTGAACTCATGTATATATAGACCCACTATAGAATCCTGGTGGTGTTTATGTCTCAGTAGCTTACCTAGGCTAAATGTCAAGCATGTATGTGCTTTTGATGAATTAAGTCATCCAAAGGTAGCATAAGCAATTCATAAAAGACATACATAGTTATTGCATTATTGACAATTCAATTCTTTCAAGAAAAGAATTTAAATGACGGAGTGAACATTGATTTTAAATATATATTTCAAATAGTTAGGACAGCTTGAAAATATGTATAGTTGTCACACAGATCCAATGAGACGAGGGTTGATAGACATGACAAAGATATGGAGAAGTGCTGACCCCGAATCACATTGGAAGTCTATGGGACATAAATAGAAGGCTGCCCGACATGCCCTACAATAGAAAGCTATAATGTTGAATTCATTATTCAATGTGTCTTCAGCTCTCCCGACAACATTATCTGTAATTACAAAGAGAAAGAATGGCTCACATTATGAAAATCTAGTCTCTGGCAAATGGGCCCCTTGTATGATCCAACCTGGTCCATTCTGAGGAAGGATCTGTGCCAGTGCAGGGAGGGATTTTGTGGTTTCAATCAGTGCTTTGTTCTCTTCTCTGTTATGTAATGGAGAATGCTGTGCCTAATTACAAATTCATCAATAAAACTCAAGAATTAGTACGAATATAACATTTCTGTTGGATAATATGGCTCTAGGTTTGTGCACCAATTGATTTAAGAAAAAAAAAAGCACTCATATAGATTCTTGTTGTTTTGGGTTTGTTCATGTCTTTTCTTTTTTTATCAAGAGACAAAATTCCCCCAAATTCCAGTTGTTACTAACAAAAAGACAATTTGGTACTTTTAAACACAGGTCTACTTATTAAAGTGTTTATAGAATTAAAATAGCTCAACAGATTATAAAAGCCAACAAAGGCACAGGCCCCCAGGAAGTTTCTTATCACTCATTTTTATTTTGAATTTACACACACACACACACCCCAAAGTTGAAGTTATATAACTTAGTATCAAAACAGTTAAATTATTTCTCAAGTTAATTTTTGCAACTGATTGTTTTCCTTAGTTGTCTCCAATGTTACATATACACCATAACTCAAATATGTGCCTGTTTGTCTTTAGCTATAGACAAATATCCCAATCTCAAATGATTCCAAAGAAGAGAGAATAAGTTATTAACATTTATAGCATGTGGTTTTAGACTGTACCTTGCCTTGTGTTAGAAATACATTCCACTTGATCATTCTGTTCTGGTGGGAAAGGCAGGGAATAGGGGGACAGGGGAGAGAATACACTGTGGGAACTCCTTCAGCCAATAGCCTTTAAGATACCAGCTCAATTGGGCATGGTCTCTTAAACTATAAGTGCTTGTGTGCTTTCTCTCCTGGCTGCAGGACTCAGTTCCTGTTTCCTAATTATTCAGAGGACTGTGTTCTGTGAGTCTACACCTAAATAAATAACTTTATCATACTCAATTCTGAGCTAGTGTGGGATTACTTTATAGAATCAATCTTCATCTGACACCCAATGTGGGGCGGACTCTATCCATGAAAATCTGAGAGAAAGCTTGAAAAGAAATTCTATACAGAAAAGAGCTGAGTTTATTGCAGCTTCTTGGAAGCAATTTTTTTTTTTTTGCAGATGGACTCTCTTTGCTGGCAGCAAACAATGGTGCCACAGATCCTTTAAAAAAAGACTTACCGACTTGCATAAGAAATGGCAGCTTTTTGGTTCATGCTGCCAGCACAAACTCTGGTTCTTTCAGAATACTGAGTACTTGAATAGGGTTTGTGGGCATCATGATACTAGTTACTTGATAGCAGAATGAGCCAATTGGTTACCAGAGTTGAGGTGGTGAGGACCCCTCCAACCAAAGCATCTCAGAGGCAGTGAACAGACCTCCACCATGCTGGACTGGGTATAATCAAATGGCAAAGCGCCTTAGTCAAAGCCTAGCCACATTTTAAGGGGCAGTCCTGGTTAGACAGAAAGGGGGAAGTAATGTGGGATTTCCCTCTATATGTTGTGAATATGTTTTCTTGCCATTGGTTAATAAAAAAGAAACTGTTTCAGCGGGGCTGGCTGAGAAGCCAAGGACAATGAATGGCACTGGGTTTTGATCATACTGCATGTACTGGCTTTGTGGGAGCCTAGTCTATTTGGATGCTCACCTTCCTAGACCTGGATGGAGAAGGGAGGACCTTGGACTTCCCACAGGGCAGGGAAGCCTGACTACTTTTTGGACTGGAGAGGGAGGGCGAAGGTATGGGGGAGGGGGAGGGAAATGGGAGGAGGGGAGCAGGTGGAAATTTTTAATTAAAAATAAATAAATAAATGGAAAAAAAGAAAAAAAACATTTCAGTCAGTGGCTTAGCATAATAGAGCAAGGCAGGAATCCCAAGCAGATAGATGAGGAAAGAAGAAAAGTCAGAGAGAAGCCATGTAGCTGCCACAGAAGACCAACGTTGAATGCCAGATGGAATCTTACCAGTAGGCCACACCCACATGGCAATGCACAGATTAATAGAAATGGGTTAATTTAAGATAAAAGAGCTGACCAAGAAGAAAAGTGAGCTAATAGGCCAAGCAGTGTTATAATAATACAGTTTAGTGTTACTATTTCGGGTCTAGGCAGTCGGGAAATGAACAAACAGCTTTCTGATAACAAGAATACAGCTAAAATTAATGACCATTTGAGGAGTAGTATGAAAGACTAATACAGTAAAAACTACCTAAAATACATTCATGGCTGAAAGCTATCCAAGTAAAATTACCAAAACACAGGGAAAATAGAGACCCAACTGGATATCTTTTGCTACCAAAATGAAGCTTCTAGTACACGGAATGGATTGATTACATTTAATTGAGTTATTGGCCAAAGAGTTCTCATGGAACCCCCAAACAACCCAATTTGTCATCAAGACTATTGAGTGCTCTACAGAAACTGCAGACAAGTACCCATTGCTGAAAATAATACCTACATAACTAACTAAATGTTGAGAACTTGAGCTGGTGCCTACCTTTAGCCTTCACTTCTAAATGTTAGTGACTTTGGTACAGTAAGGAACTCTGCATGCTACTAAAGGAAAAGTATCAATACCAAGTCAGCCTCAAAACCCTTGATCCACAGTGGTGTCCTGCCTTAAGACATGCTAGTGCAATGGGGGCACAGACTGTGGGAGTAACCATCCAAAATCTGATTTGATTTAAGGCAAACTCCATGTGATAGAAACTGTACTCAATGATACTTGAGCAACCAAGAACCCAAGACTAGACAGTCAATGGACCTACGACAAATGTTAAACCAAACACAAATGTTAAAAAAAGTGACTCTTAATGACATTTTACTCTACTCATACATAGATCAGTACTTTGTTCAACCATCACCAGGGAAACTTCCACCTGCAGCAGATGAGAACAAATACAGAGACCCATAGCCAGACAATATTCAATGTGAGAAACCTTGGAACCCTCGTCTCTAAATGAGATGTTTCCATCAAATCCCTCCACTCAGGGCTCAGGGACTCCTTGCTGAAGAGGGGGAAGCAAGAGTGTAAGAGCCGTGGGGAATTGAGGACACCAAGAAACAAGGATCAACATATGAACTAACAGAAACTGAAGCAGCATGCATAGTGCCTGCAAGGGGCTGCACCACATGGGCTTGAAGAGCTAAAGGATAAGTAGACACATGCCTCGTCCCTACCACAAAACCTATCATCAGCTTTTCTGTCCAATTGATAACCATTTGCAAATGAAAACTTAGTTTCCTCCAAGGAAGTTACACTGGGGAAACAAATTACTTTTAGCAATAACAATAAAAACCCAGAGACAGATATTGGTGTTCAAACTCAAATCAGAAAAGCAAAGCAGCCAAGCCATTGGAGAGTTCTTACCTCTACCAAAGCTCAGACAAACAATCCTATGCCTGCAGACTGCAATGTTCCCCACCAAAACTCAGAGTTCCCTGCATTTTCTTGCCTTATATACCTCTCTCTGCCCAGCTCATATCACTCCTGTCTCCCCCCACCCAGTGCTGGGATTAAAGGCATGTGACTCCTGAGGACCTGTAAGGTGAAAGCAAAAAGGTGCAAACAAGTAAGTCTCTGTTTCTTGTGTCTTCTCCTCAGCCCTTTTCCTTTTATTTGTTTTGTCCAATTTTAATGTATTAGTCTTTATTTTATATGATCATATTATACTTTATTTTATTGTTGTTCCGTAGATGTCTATTTGTTTTCAAATGAAAGACAGGAAAAGAAGGGTTCCAGATGGGAGGGCGTGTGAAATGGAGCTAGAAGTAGATTTATAGGAGAAGATCAACTGGATATATTATGTGAGGAAAAAAGTTTATCTATTCTTATTTTATTTTATTCATTTTGCATACCAACCAGAGTTTCCCCTTCCTCCCATCCTCCCTCCCCTCCAAAGCACCCCCATCCAATTCTCAGAAAGGGTAAGGTCTCTATGGGGAATCAACAAAGCATGGGACATTCAGTTGAGGTAGGACTAAGCCCTGCCCCTCATCAAGCCTGAGGAAGGCATCCCATCATATGGAATGGGCTTCAAAACACCAGCTCATGCACTAGGGATAGATCCTGATCCCACAGTCTATTTTTAATAAAAGAAAAAACAGACATAAACTGAAAATACAATCTAAAGAAATTATTGATGTACTGAATGAGCCAATGAAAATAGTGTGGGACACAACAGGGGCAACATAGGAAATCAAGAGAGGTTTTCTTGCCAGTCAGGGTTACATATGACTTTAATCCCAGCACTCAGGAGGGAAGCAGAAGAGGCAGGCAGATCTCTGAGTGTCTAGCGCAAAAAGTTCCAGGACTACAAATTGAAACACTCTTACAGAAAACAGAGAGGGGGAAAATTTAGGGAGAGAAACTGATTTTCCCAAGTGTGAAAATTAAATCGATGAAACAATGAAGAAAATAAATATTTTCCTCCCACTAATATTTTCTGCCCACTAAACTGAGGTGAAAATCATATTGAAATAAGGGGATACAAAAAATAATTCACCAGGAATGAGCTTTCTTCTCAGTAGATGCAACTACTGGTATTCCACCCTTAATTCATACTTAGATTCTATTTTGTTGCATTCCTATTCTAATCTCAAATATGCTTCTGTTATCATTCCTCTGAAATAAAGCCAGTTTGCTTGTATTTGTCTTACTATTTTGAGCTCTCCTTGAAGGAAAATGATGCCTGCACTCTGTCTCACTCTCTCCTTTGGGTTTTCAATTCTCTTCTTGACTGCAGTTTTCCTGTAGATCCACGTAAAATCTAGCCAAGGAAAACAGAAAATGCAAATGAACACTATTGCGCTTATGTGACTTGTCCTAGGGAGCTACTAATAGACATCTATTCAGTCTAGAAGGGGTGCCCAGGGCAAACCAAATGAAGCATTCCATTCAGGTCTAAGGTGAGAAAACAATGCTTTTATTCGGGTCATTTATCCATGCATGGGTGACTAAAAGACACCAATGCCACTGAAATTTCTAGCCCCTCATAAGTAATAACTCATAAAAACTGTGCTATCAATTTCTCTACTAAATTTCTGAACTACTCCACCAAAATTTCTTTCTTTCCACGAATCAGTTTATTGCTTTGCGGCACTAGGATGCTGGGGAGAGTAACTTGTGAGCCATGTATATTTCTGAGCTTCAGGAGCCGAGTATGTTTTGTGAGCCTCCTAAATGGGATATGTTTTTTGAGCATCCTAATCATTAGCAAGCTCTATTAAGTACCTATTTGCATCTGTAATTCGGTCTATAGAAAACTATTGCATTGGATCCCTTCTCAAGGGAATGTTTTAACTTGGAAGAAAAAGCTTTGCAATGGTTTTCTATGGACAGAATTGCAGATGCAAATAGGTTCTTAATTATATTCTGCATTTTTATCCACATTGATGGTTTATTTGAGAAGCGAACTTCAGTGGATTGAGAGATGCTTAGAGACTGATGAAGCATTATTCGTGGAAGAGTTTGTGATGTCACAGATATCAGGCTGTGGACCAAAAAACTGACTGGAATACCTTTCTTTAATATGGGCTGGAGCGTTTAATTTTCTGAGGAATGGAGTGGATTAGAAAGGATAGAGGCATATGGGGGAAATGCATTTGCTGTGTCTTCTTATTGCAACAAGGTGTGTTTCTTCTAATGTAACCCTTGATCTTGAAGTTCAGGTTTTTCAGGCTCTGGAGTCTGAGATGCACATCGTTGTCATCCATGAAGTGTCAGCATTTGAAGGGGCGCTGCTGTTTATATCACTGATTCAGAGGCTCTGCTTTCCATGATACAGTTCTATTAGCAGGCTTATTTAGCTATATAGTGTGCTGAAAAGGTATTAGGGAACTTTTCTCCCTCTGATCATGTGATCCACCTGACCTAAGACATCCTTCCTATCCCACCCTTCACACACTATCTGTTCTGTCCTATGGACAGTCTGGACTAACATATTATATATGTCAAGATTCCCCATGTCCATTACTCATCGATGTTTACCCTACATAGACTCCTTTTAATATTTCCTGGTAAAAAAAACTTTTTGCTTAAAAAAAGATTAAACATTTCATCCTTGGGAGTTTAGCCTGGCCCATCTGATTAGTTATAAGCTACTGGATTAACTATATCTTCAGAATACATGTTTTGAACCCAGGAGGGAATAAAGGTAGAGGTGCCTTATCTCACCCGAACTCTTATGAAGTATAAGATAGAACTGTGTTGAATAGATACCACCTATAATTACCACCCTCATGAGGAGACAGAGCATCATCTGATGCGTACCTATTCCAGGGTCCTACAGTCCCATAGAGGGGGTGGGAGGAAGAAGGGATGAGGCTGCTGCCCTGACACTAGGACATGTGAGATCTACATTTATTTATAATTGCCCTCATTTCAGGAATCCTTTCTGAATGAAGAAGTAAAAAATAGTATATTTTTAAATAAAATATTGCCCACATTTACATTTTTGCTACTTCCAGTATGACAGCTTTATTCCATATGTGTCACAAAGCATAAAAATCAGTGTGTTTCCTTCAGAAAATTTACAGACTAGACATCCAAATATGAATAGAGTGATTTTATATACATATATACAGATGGTATTTAAGTATAAGTGATCTGATGCATGAGCTGTGCTACAGGGAAGCAGAGAACACAATCAACTTAGGAAGTGAGGGAAGACTATGTTGAGACAGCTGGGCTAGAACTGAGCTTGGGAGGAGATAGAATCCATCAGGGAGAAGGGCATGTTGACCGCCCTAACAGCACGGCAGCTGACTGCAATTCCTGAATAGCAAAGAGTTCTTGAAAATGTAGAGCAAAATCAAGCTGCAGCGTTGGTAGAAATATGCACCCAGGCAGTGGTTGGTCTGTTTAGGAGCTTTGTCTTAATCCTAGGATCACTGGAAAGTTATTAGAAGGATTTGAAGCATGGGGTGTTCCCTTTGAAAAGATTACTCTGACTGCTGCATGGAGAATGAATTAAGACTTCCATATATGGGCTGCATGGTGGACCGGATATTGGAAATATTCTCCAAAGCATGTATAAAATGAAATCTAACTTTAACTTAAGAAAGAAATAGAAGCTCCAAGTGGAAAAATGACAAGAGAAATAGAAAAATCATGTCAGACTTTCATTGAGGAGGTACCTTCTTAGATTTGCTGTTCCATGTAACCTAGCAGCAAATTTAGTGACATTTTATAAAAAGGAGACAAGGGATGGTCTCATGTCTTTGTAAGGGGTGACGCTGAAAATGATGCTCACAGAAAAGAAGGCCATTGAAGAACAATAGCACTGTTGGAAGTGGGCTGGAATAAAGAAAACATTAAAAACCATCCAATTAGCAAATGAGATGACTAGATCCCTCTGCTGTATACCACAGATCCTTGGAGTACGGGGACACCTTTCTCTCAGTGTCCATGATTAAGAACAAAACCTATTATGAATGTGAAGTTTAATTCTCTCTCCTATGAATGGGCCAAGAATAAACATGCAAATACACTTCAATTTTCACTAATATGTAACACTTCATGAAAATGAGAGAAACAATTCCAAATTATTTCTACAGATATTCTAATCTTAATAATGTTTAAATAAAATAAGTACATTGGGAAATATTACTTTAACTATGAAAAATGTGTTACATTTGTTTATTTTGCAGAGTATTATTTAACTATGTAAAGGTGTGTTACATTTGTTTATGCTGCATTTGTTTAATGATGTTAAGATGTATGGCTTTGCCTGCCTAAGGCAGCTGATTGTTCTAATTAAAAGCTGAATGGTCACTAGGTAGGCAGAGAATGGGGCTGTCAGGCAGAGAGAATAAGTGGCAGGAAAAATCTAGGTTCAGAAAGTAAAGAGAGAATATGTGAGAAAAAAAAAAAAGGAAGATACCAGGGAACCGGCAGCAAGGCAGCTGCCAGTCAGCCAGCCAGTCATGGAGTAGGATATATTGAATTAAAGAAAGTTAAAAAGCCCCAAAGCAAAATGTAGATGAAGTGAAACAGGTTAATTTATGTTGTAAGAGCTACTAGGAAAGCATAAAATAAGGCCCAGCATTCATAACTAATAATAAGTCTCTGTGTCTTTATTTGGGAGCTGATTTCGCTCGAATCATAGAGAAAACATGTAAATTTACCATTGTGTACACATAGCAAAGGAAAAGTCAAGTAGATATCCAGTGTGTTTCCTATAACCCAAGCAAGCGCACGTGCAAGCATGCACTGAGAGAAAAAGTAAGTGAGACAATATAAATAGTTTTTTAACTGCCAGGTGATGGTGGCACACGCCTTTAATCCCAGCACTCAAGAGGCAGAGGCAGGAGGATCTCTGTGAGTTCGAGGCTAGCCTGGTCTACAAGAGCTAGTTCCAAGACAGTCACCAAAAGCTACAGAGAAACTCTTTCTCTAAAATAAAAAAAAAATAGTTCTTTAACTTTAAAAGAAATAAAATTTTATAATTAATACTCAAACAAGGAAAAAAGCAAACCATCAAAGAAAACATTAAGTTTGTAAGTAGCTGACATTCTAATAAATGATCATCTAATCATAAACTGTTGATTATTCAAAATACTAATTCAGAAGCAAATTCATCTGGAAAAGTTTCCCAAAAGACATCATACACCATTCAATAAATATCAATGATTTTTAAAGAAGACTTTTGAGATATGAAATACATTAAATTTCAAACCAAAGTTTTAAGGTATATAATACCAGTATGAAAAAGTTATAAAAACAAATTAAATCTTACCTTGTGTGTGGAGATTTTAACACAGATTCTCAAACAGTTGATAGATTATTTAGAGCAATCATTAATCCACATAAGACTTAACTTGAAAAATAGATAAAATGAATGACATAAGCATATACTGGACCCTTAAAAACTATCAGTAGAGATAATATATAATATTATGTGTATCCAAAATATTTGAGAAAATAGACTACAGATTAAGCATTAAATCAATTCCCAATAACACTAAACAATTAGCAGTCATCAACTTTAATTGGAAAAGTTAAGTGCAAAGTACAAACAAGACCCTAACAGATTGCAAAAACATAACTATTCTTTCTCAAATTTTCTGAAAGGAAATGCTGCTTCACTATCTTATCCCAGGACCTGTGCCTATAAGTAGACAGATTTAACATTGCCAGCTCTGAAATACAAATAGACTTGGGAAATATGGGCAATATCATTTTTTTAATTTATTTATTTATTAAGGATTTCTGCCTCCTCCCTGCAACCGCCTCCCATTTCCCTCCCCCTCCCCTGATCAAGTCCCCCTCCCTCATCTGCTCAAAGAGCAATCAGGGTTCATTTCTTTAAAACTTATGTAATAATGTAAAAGTGTTGGATAAAGAGCAACTTGGAAATCTGTTTCATGTGATCTATACAAATTTATACATTTACCCAAGGGATTGACATGAGGCTGTGTGAAAAATTGTGTTTCCTTTGAAAAGGGGGAATATAACAAAAAGAAAAAGGAAAAAGAGGTGGTTCACAATCCATTATGTAGGTCAGATACCAGTATTAATTGGTTTCAGAGGGGTTTGGGCTGAAACGCAACAGTCAATCCTTGATAGAAAATAAAGATATTTGCTGTTTACATGTAAACTAGGTCAACCAGTTCCCTCTAGTGTGGATACAAATGGGGTAAGGAAGGCTACTCAAGAGAAGAGATTTCTTTATCCAGGTAGAGAGAAAAGAAAAAGATTGCTTATGCAAAAGCAAACCTTAAAGGATGCATTTTGATGGACACAACCCACAAAAATGTTTATGAATTTGACTTTGAAATTATCTCAATGTGAGCATTTTTGGTCACTAAAACATGTCTCTTGTGGGACGCAATAAACCTTACCATGTTCAAGTCATTTCACCCACAGATAACAAACCCACAGATGAAACGTTTCCCGATGGAAAATATAAATTTCTCTCAAAACTTTTGCTGTTATGCTATGATTTAATTCAACTTTAGCTCTCTCATTTTGTAATTTTTAATGAATGTGTGTATGTAAGAGAGAGAGAGAGAGAAAGAGAAGAGAGAGAGGGGGGGGGAGAGAGAGAGAGAGAGGGAGAGAGAGAGAGAGGAATGCTCTTACTGAGATTTGGTTCCCAGCACTCATACAGAAACTCACAACTCTGTTTATCTACAGCTCTAGATGATCTGATACCTTCTGACTTTCAATGGTACTTACATGCACAAGGTGCACTAACACACATGCAAGCAAAATGCTCACATTAATAAAATGAACATCAAACCTTTAAAATTAAAATGTATGTGTATATTATGCAGTGTTCTTGCTATTCACAAATGCTTTATTAGAAAAAGAGAGAATATTTCCTGTGAAACTCTTCTACTTTGAATGTTTAGCTGGTAAATTTCTCGTGTGGGGTCCTAAGAAAAAGATTAATTTGCATCATTTGTGAGGACCAGTAACTCTCAGGAGAACAGAAGCTGTATGGTGGATGGTGAAAAATTGGGTCAAGAATAAAAGCTCATTTTAGTTAATACAAGGGTGAAAACTCACAAAGCAGGCAACCCTTCCTGCACTCACACCTAAACAAATGGATGTATCAGAGATAATCATCAGGATGCTGAGGCTTTTCCGGTCTTGTACCATAGAGTTTATGGTCTGTCAACTAGTCATCAAAATCTTTGTCCTGCAAGCCTGCTCTGCATAGCCAGTGAATGACAGGAAAAGCATTTTTAAAGACCTTTTCCAAGAATTTGGTTTGCCAATATAGGGGACTGTGACAATTGGAAGATGGAGAAGTACAATGGTGACAATTTTCAGGGCTGTGGTACCAAACTTGGGCAAAGTGGGATTCAAGAAATGATGGCAATCCTTTGAAAATCACCCTCTGCCAATGAAGGCAGCACTGTATAATGAGAGAGGAGGAAGTATTTTGCAGATGTAATAGAAGGTTCAATAAGTATTACTCAATTTAGAACTCAAAAGAAAGAATTTGAAATATTGCTTTAAATAAATAAATAAATTGAATGATGTCCATCTCTTATTCCCTGTGACCCTCTAGTTGAACACTCTACCCAAACACAAAACTAAGTCACAAAGTTCAAATGACATACTTTGTATATCAAATTGATTAATCTGTGTGTACATTTTCTGAAATAGATAAGTCATTCTAGTTAATTTTGAACTGTTGTTATATACATCAAAGTTTCTAACAAGTAAGTACTTAATAATACAAATAATAAGATAGTAGTTCATATTTTAAATATGAATTGATAAAGTATCAGTTACCATTATTCTTCAATTCAGTAATCTTAGTAAATTTGAGTTAATTATAATGCATTTTTCCCTTGAGAGCTACAATAAAAATGTACACATGCTCAAGCTGTAATAACTTGATTCTACTCTCAAGGTAAATTCATATTTTGGGTAGCTATTTAGTGATCATTGATCAATTTCTCTGTTAATAATTCTCAGACCTTCAAAAGTTAAGAGAAAGAAATTGACATACAAGATTAGCATTTTCCTTTGATACAAATGCCTTGTAAAACTGTTAGCAAATAAGAAAACACAGTGAAGAAATCAATAGTTCTTCACTGTAGACTTGCGGGCAGTGTTCAACACAGTGATAATTACACTTGCTATGCCAATTTAGTCTTTTGCTTTGTCTTTGCTATCAGTGCTCCAATTACTTTTAACAGTTGCTGCCAACACTATGCATTATGAAGGTTTAACTCAAAACATAATAGAACGCTTCTAAAAGAATGTTGCAACTGCAGAACATAGCATATACATCAAGAGAAATGTCAGTTCCACATGCACTTGAGCCATAAGATTGGTGGAGAACCTCAGTTCATCTTTAGGACATTTCCCCTTGCATATGACTTCAAATCATGGCAGCGACTAAGCAAGCATCTATGGCTCCATCCGGACATTAATACTAGAGTAAAATATTTGTATACAGAAGTTAGATTGAACCTGATACATATAATCAATTAATGAACATATATAGGAATAAAACTATAAAGCTGTGGAAAATGGCCCAGGTGCAAACTTTTGTTGGCCAAGTAAGAGGAGACTAGGACTGCAATACTATGTACTTCTCAGAAGACTCAGTATCCCCCTGAGAACTGACAGAAAGACCAAATGGAAGTCTGTATGCAGGTGTCTGAATATTTAATTACTTCAGCCTTTAAGGCAATTGTCAAATCTTACAAATTTTCAGATTTTTCCTGTAGCACTTATAATATTGAGATATACTTGCTGTATGAATTAAAGACTAGGGAAGACCACTCTCCAATGAGGTGCAGGCTGTAGAGTCAGCGCAAACTCCAAATGAATAGATGAAACATTTTACTGCCACCTCATCTCTCTAACAATCTGTACTTCTGCCCTTAATGTGTTTTCAGTAAAATGATTCCCATTTCTGGCATCCTTGATAGTTTAATTTTTACGAGTGCACCTATCTGTTGGTTCATCTAAACTGTCCATGATATCATTATTTGTTTTCCCCCTCTGTTTTTTTAATTATTATTTCTTCAAATTTACTTCCCATTTCCTTTCAAATAAATGCTTAGTATATCTCAAAAGATTCCTTCAAGTTGGTGAATTATGTTTGTTTCTTGGTATGTTCAAATTAGTAGGAGAGACTTCATTTTTCTTTCTAGCTACATGTGATAGAAATTGATGTCTGCTAAAATCATCTTGTAGTTAGCTTTTCTTGTTGCTATGAGCAAAATAACTCAATGAAGCAAAGGTTTATTTGGGGCCACAATTTGTAGGTATCAAAGTGGGGAGTCTGGGTGGAAGGAAGGTAGTTCAGGTGGCTAGCCAGTCACATTGCATCCACACGATGCCAAGAGAAATGACTGCTGATGCTCATGTTTCCTCTCTGTGTGTAATCAGAGTCCAGGGAATGGTATCACCTACTTTTATGATAGTTAGGTCTTCCTGCAGGAATTAACCTAATCAAGATAATCCCCTCCCAGGCAAGGCCTGAGGCTGTTCTAATTTAGATACAGCCTTCAAGGCATCATAGAGCCTTATCTCCTAGGCATTCTTCATTCTATCAAGTTGAGAATCAATATTAATCTTCACAGCTACTACTCTGAGATGTGAATCTCAATTGCCTAAGCTCTCATTCAGAGATCCTCTTCTCAGTCTTTTCCTTTACTGGGATTCTTCAGAACACTTCTGTGCTCCTGACCTGGAGTTTGTGGCTTTATCTTCAGGATAGTGAGTATTTTTTACCTTTTCCTCTAAATATAATTATTTTTATTATAATTACAATATTTTGCTTTTCAGTTTTCATTGCTTTTTGACACATACACATCCCTTTAATCTGAGGATTTTTTTCTTAAAGGATGTAATATTTGGTTCCTGTGAATCCAACACATGCTACTCTTAATTTTTTAATCAATACACTGACATCTCCAACATAACTTCTATTCAAATGGGACCACAATCTGCATCATTAACTTGTACAACTTCTAAAACCAAATAAACTGCGCAGTGATTTATACTTTCTGAATATTAAAAAATTTATAATTTCAGAATACTTAATACGGTTATTGAGTAATGCTGTAAGTGAACTCAAGTAACAAAAATTAAGGTTGTTAAATTTTTCTCCAAACTTATCTTTTTATATCTGTATATAGTTTAATGGTACCAAAAGCTATCACTTCAATCAAGAATCCTCAATTATTCATGCTCTTTTACCCTTTCATACAAAGCAAAAGTTGTATCAAATATTTCAATATTCATACATAATTTTTAGGTAAGACTTTCTTTACTCGTAGATATGAGAATTTATATTTTAAGACCTGGTTATATTAATCTCTCCATCTTTTAGTGAGCTTTAACAGTTAACTTGATATAGCCTATGGTACTACGAGAAGTAAATCTTAATTAAGGTATTGCCTAGGTCAGATTAGATTATGGGTTATCTGTGGAGAGTTATCTTGATTCTTAATCAGTGAAGACCCATTGTGCCATCCCATTGTGGGTGGTACTATTCCCTGGAAATATGGTCATAAATTGTATAAGAAACCTAGGGAAGCATGATCCTTCAAGCAACCCAACATGCAGTATTACATTGTAGTTTCTGTCTTATCTTAAACTTATATTTTATTTTAATTATGTGTATGTTTGTGTGCGTGCCTGCCTGTCTATGTTCATGTCTTTGTATGTATGATTGTGTGGTTGTGTCTGTGTCCATGTCTCCATTTTTGTCTGTGTATAAGCATTTTACATGCTAGTGAAAATAGACAAGGAGGTCAGGAAAAAAATCAGATCCTTTGGGGTTGGAGTTACAGGCATTTGTGAGCAGTCCAAACTAGGTGGTGAGAACTGAACTCTGTTCCATGGCAAGAGCAACATGTGTTTATGGTGGTTTGAATAGGAATGAGAGCCCATAGGCTCATATATCTAGACGCTTGGTCATTAGGGAGTAGTCTGACTTTACACGGATTAGGAGATATGGCCTTATTGGAGAGTGTCAGTGGAGGTGGGCTTTGGTGTTTCAAATGGTCAAGCCAGGCCCAGTGTCTTTCACTCTTTATTGCCTGAGGTTCCGGATGTAGAACTCCCAGTTTCTTCTCCAGTACCATGTGTCCATGCTTCCCATCATAAAGATATTGGACTAAACCTCTGGACTGCAAGCCAGCCCCAGCTAAATGATTTCCTTTATAAGAGTGCCGTGGTCATGGTGTCTCTTCATAGCAATAGAACATTGATGGAAACAGTACACTTTAGCAAAGAGCTGTCTCTCCATCCAGCCTTTGCTTGAACTTCATACTTGAATTCCTACTCTGATTTCTCTCAATGATGAACTGGGACCTGGAATTGTCCGTCAGATGAATACTTTCCTCACATAAGTTGCTTGTGATCATGGTGCTTTTACAAACAGCACAGCTTACATTAGAGCAATACTGGAAGAAGTGTCCCTTTCATTATTATTCATTATTTCTCTCCAAAGTTCTCTAAAAGAGTGTATTGAAGAATCAACACTTTCACTAATTGGACCCCATTTTTATGATATTGTTACTCTGACCTCTGAAATCCTGACTGTACCCATCAGTATTCTTTTTAGCTCTCCATATTTTTGTCTGCAATTGTCACTACAATATCATGTTTTCTAGCACTTATTTTAAAACTTTTCAAATATTCTCACACAAGATCATGATAACTAAAGAAAGCACCAGGTATTCACTGCCATTTTCAATTTAAGCCTCAGTGTCGAGGGCACTTGTACAATGCTCCAAAGCATTGCATTATTTTAAGCATTGCTACTCTTGAATGCTACAAAGCCAGATGCTTTTAGTGTCCATGGAGAGAGCTAGGCATTTTAGGTGCTGTGGCAACAGTGTGGGCTACAATACTTGATAGCGAATCAATGAGCTGTGTGCTGCTGCTAAGTTTGTTGACCGTTTAGCCCATTTCTTCATAGGTCTCATCATCATAGGTTTCATGTGGTGAGACCTATACTATATACAATATAGCCAATGCAGCTATATTGTAACTAGCAATGCCATATTACTCATTCCAATTCATGCTACAAAACTGAAAAAAATAAAAAAATACATATTTTTAAATAAAAATAAGCATTACAGTGAAGGAAGTGAAGGGATTTTGTGTATGAAGTATCTGCTACAAATTTGAGGACCGGATTTCAGATCCCTAGCACATATATGAAGACAAAAACAAAAACAAAACAAAAACAACAACAAAAACAACAACAAACAAACAAGAAAACATCTATAAATTGCTATAATTTCAGTCACAGAGAGATGGAGACAGGAGACCCAATATGATTTAGGACACTTAGCCAAATTGCTGAGCTCTGGGGTCAATAAGAGAACTTGCCTTAGAAGAGAAAAAAAAAAGAGTAGTCAATTCAACCTCAGTACCTGGCTTCTGTATACAAACATTCATATGTGTATATATATTTATATGCAAATGTGTCTACCATATATGAGCACAAACAGACCTACCCACACAGCATACACCCACATACACCATATGTGTGCACCTATCCACACAAAGAACACATACATACACAGTATGTGTGCACATATAAGCATTGCAGATAATAGACTGATATATATGCTATATACAGCTTTTATTTCATTATTGTTCATTTCATTACCCATCTTTTGAAATAGATTGGAAACAATTTCTGTAATTGTTAGAGAAGTGAAAATGATTCAGTTTTCTTTTTTTTCTAAAACGATAGTACTTGGTCATTAAACCAAGTTTTATAAATCAAACTAATAAGATTTTGTTTCCTTTTAGAGAAATCCATGAAAGGGCTCTACGCAAATTTCCTTATATGTGATGAGTTACTTTGATACTTTGAATTTTCTCTTTGCCTTTTCCTGTGGACTATGTAACTAGAGTGCAGTTCAGAATGATAATCATTATTTTGCTCTTGGTTATGTATCCTTGAGCTTCATATATTTGCATGTCCATATCTCTATAAAACTCTTAAAGGGAATTATTTATTCATTGGTTTCTTCTTCATCCCCATCTTAGTATTTCTTGCCTTCTCCTCCTTTTCATAATCATTTTACTCCTTTTTAAATTCATTTATGAAACAGTGCGAGAGATTGGACACAAAACCTGAAATATGTTAGACAAATGTTCATTTAATGAACTATGCAACACAACTTAAACTCCGGAACTAAATATTGCATTGGATACTTCTATTGAACAAACATTATTAACTGCAGAGACACTTTTTAAAAAATAAAATTGCAGTCATTTCTAACTCATTTTAGAAGCAACCAGAAAAATATTCAAGGAAAATCAATTCCATTTCTTTTAAATGGAAAAAATACACACATAGACTAATTAATCTTTGTTAGTCTGATAATCCCTTTTTGGCAATGGATGACTGTTAGATTTTAAACCCGTAGCCAGTCAAAGTGTTAAAAATAGCAATTACTGTATTCTTGGCTCTGAATATGACATCTATATTACACTTTTCATGGTCGAAGGGACATCTGAGAAGATAGAGTTGAAGGGCTATGGGACTGAAGGATGGGCGGAATGCAATTGACACATGTCTGCTAGACAGGACGTGGACATTACAATGATGAATACTAAGCAGCTGTAACAAATTACACAGGGCCCAAGAAGAGAGGTGAAAGGAAGAAGGAAGAAAGGAAAGACATGACCAAAGCTAACAGAGAACTGTTTTAGAATGATAACTCATTATGACTAAGATTGAATTTCTTCCCATCAAAGGGTTGGTTTAGCATCTGAAAAGAAATATATATCAAATAGTAATAAACTAACAAAGAAAACCGATGATTTCAATGGATACAAAAAGTGGATACCATTTTGTGATTTTAAAAAAAAGGTTTGCAGTAAGTTAGGACTAGAAACTCAATGTGGCAATGAACATCTACCCAAAACATAGAGCTGACATTACACTAACTGGTAGATTACATTTTGCAGATAGGATGCTTATATTTTTCCCTCTTGTTAAACATGCATTCTTTTCTCATACAATAAAATCTGAATACAATTTCCTTTCCATTTACTCCACCCAGATGCTCCCCACTTTCTTTTCCATCCAGGTCCACTCTCCTTTCTGTCTCTCATTGGAAAAGAACAGGCTTCTAAGAAATAAAAGCATGGAAATCAGTATGGTTTCTCAGAAAATTGGGCGTCAGTCTACCACAAGACCCAGAAATACTACTGTGAAGATACCCAAAGGATGTACACTCATACTATAAGGACATTTGCTCAATTGTGCTTATAGCAGTATTATTCATAACAGTCAGAGCCTGGAAACAACCAGCCCCTCAAACTGAATAATGGATAAAGAAAATGTGGTGCATTTACACAGTGGAGTACTACTCAGTAGAAAAAAACACAATGACATCTTGAAAGTTACATGCAAATGCATGGAGCTAGAAAAGGCCATCCTACATAAGATAATTCAGAGCCAGACAGACAAATGTGCTATCTACTCACTCATAAGTTAATATTAGATGTAAAGCAAAAGATAACCAGCCTATTTTCCATGATCCCAGAGAAGCTAAGTAACAAGGAGAACCCTAAAAGAGACATACAGGGATCTCTCTGGGAAGGGGAAAAAGACAAGATCTAAGAAAATTAGGAGGGTAGGGAAGAGGGAAGGTAGGGGGAGAACATGAGAACATGAAGGAATGGGATGCTCAAGAAAGGACAGAACAATGAGAGAAAAGAGAGATATCTTGATTAAGGGAGCCATTAAAGGACTATTAAGAAACATAGCACTAGGGAGATTCCCAAAAATCCTCATGGATGACACCAGCTATGGCTCTAAGTAGCAGTGGAGAGGACACCAAAATTGGCCTTCCCCTGTAATCAGACTGATGACTACCTGTAGGTGGAGACTGTTTGTTCCCTGCCTCCTAGGCCAGAAATAGTCACACAGAAACTATATTAATTAAAACACTGCTTAGCTAATACTCAGCTAGTTCTTATATGTTAAATTAACCCATCTCTATTCATCTGTACATCGTCAGGAAATCATGACCTACCATCAAGTTTCCAGCAGCCTCCCAAAGGTGTCTTTCTCTTTCAACAGCTACATGGCATCTCGCTCGACTCCTCCTGCTTTTTTCCTTTATCTCTGCTTGGAAATCCCACCTTGCTCTATTCTGCCCTGTATTAGGCCCAAGCAGCTTCTTTAGTCATTAACCAACAAAAACAAGACATATACAAAATGACTTCCCATATCAACTGCCTTAACTGTCATCATAGAGCCTTCAACCAGCAACTGACTGAAGCAGTTACAGAGATCCACAGCAAAGCACTGGGCGGAGCTACCAGAGAACAGCTAAAGAGAGGGAGGAGCAAGAATCTGAGCCAAGGGTTGCAGACCATGGTGGTGATACCCACAGAAACAGCTGACCTAACCTACTGAGAGCTCACTGACTCTGGGTTGATAACATGTGAACCTGCATAGGACCAAATTAGGCCCAATGAATGTGGGGGACAGTTGTGAGGATTAGACAGTCTGTGGGGCCACTGGCAATGGGAACAGGATTTATCCCAAGTGCTTGAACTGGCATCAAGAAGCACATTCTTTTTGGAGAGATACCTTGCTCAGGCTAGATATAGGGGGAGAGGGCCTTATTCTCCCTTTGAAGTAAAGTTTCAGTCTTTGTTGACTCCCCATGGGAAGCCTTAGCTTTTCTGAGGAGTGAATTGAGAGGTGGGATGGAAGGAGGCAGGAGGAGGGGAGGGAGTAGGGAGGGGATAGCTGTGTAAAATGAGAAAATATTATATTAAAACATTTTTAATAAAAAAGAAAAAAACTAAAAAAAATATTTGGACTTATGTGTAGATTTGATGTCTCAGACATTAAGTTTCCTATACTCAAAGTTGGAATGCATCTTCTGACAAAGAATTATTTTGTCTTCATCTTATTTAGCAAAAACTTTCCAAAAATTGTAAGAAATGGTCATAGGCCCTGAACTAACTAACTTTCTTTCTTTCTTTCTTTCTTTCTTTTTTTTTTTTTGATTTTTCGAGACAGGGTTTCTCCCATAGCTTTTCGGTTCCTGTCCTGGAACTAGCTCTTGTAGACCAGGCTGGCCTTGAACTCACAGCGATCCGCCTGCCTCTGCCTCCCGAGTGCTGGAACTAAAGGCATGCGCCACCACCGCCCGGCTCCCCTGAACATTCTTAAATCATTGTCTTCTGTGGTACTTGTGATGGTTAAGGGAATTCCCATGAGAAATTGCCTAGCTAGATACCTGAGAGCATATTTGCTCCTTTTTGTATTGGTTACATTGATCAAAGTGGGAATACTCTCCTACTGTAGGTGCCAATGCCTCAGCAAGGAATTCTGAATTGTATAAGAATGGAAAAAGCAAGGTGAGTGTTAGCATACAGCCATCAGTCTGTTGCTCTCTGTTTTTGACTGTAGATGTTACATGACTAATAGTTTACACTTTTGCTGTCATGGCTTTCCCTGCAATCACTAGTCAAATAAATTCCTTCCCCCTTAAGTTCATTGTGTTGGGGTATATTTTTTTGTCACACCAACATGAAACAAAACTAAGATTTGAACATATTACATAACTGTAATGTTACCGGGCCTGAATGAGAATACCTAACAATGGTAAAATCTACAAACACCCTTTACAGCTTTCTAGATTATACATAGCTGTGGTCTTGTGTGTGCAAAAAAATTTTCTGTAATCATATTTGAAAAATATTATTGTATTCACTTTCATAAAAAGTATAGTACTATTCATTGTTATAAAATATCCTTTGATATTCTGTTACAAATATCCTTCTCATAAGGATACAGACGTAGAAATGGAGACTAGGAATCGAAATACCTGATTTAGAGGATATGTTATGAGTATATTTGGAGAGCTATCCATTTTTCCTAGTCACAGTCATTATAACAAAGCACTTGAGAAGATTTTCTTGCAAAAGGATTTTATTCTGGCACATTGTGTTACAGTAATGATGATGTCGCATTGCTTTTCAGCTTCTGAAAAGTTTGTGGAAGGCAAGACAGGGGGAACTTGCTACAGAAAACATTTCCTATTCATGGACAGAAGCTAATAATAAAAACAAGAGACCTTTAGAAACATACTCAGCATCCAAAGTCTCAGGTTTTAAAATCAGTATTAGTCATGAAGAAAAGAATTTATGCCTTATTAAGACTGACAAGACATATATGAATATGTTAGCCAATTAAATCATTCTCTGCTCCATTATGCCTAGTATATTTATTTTGTATGAACTCAGAGATATCTCTCAGAAGTGAAGACAAAATTGCCTTCTAATTTGATAGGGCCACTGCACATAAGGGTTAATGTGAACCAAACCAATTAAATGATGCCAGGTGGTATTGGCACAAATATTTAATCTTAGCACTAAGGAAGTAGAGGCAGGTAGATCTCTGTTAATTCAAGACCAGTACGGTCTACAGAGCTAGTTCCAGAACATCCAAGACTACACAAAGAAATCATGCCTCAAAAATACCCCACAAATAAATAAATAAATCAGTTAAAAATTAAATGAAAATTAAAATATTTTTTAAATTAACAACAGATATTCCAGACTTTTGTTGTCTGTGTTTGAAGTACTCTAGGAATTTATGGAACTACAATGAATATGTTCTCAAGTATGTGAGTCTACAAGTTGTGGATACCAGGTTAAGTATTACTTTTTAATTTCTTTTTCACTGATTTTATCGGACTATGTTTTCCTCACAATATATTTCTGGTTCACAATTGTCTCAAAGAATATTTATAAATAGTTATTTCCAGTGTTGCATTTTAATATTACATTGTTCCTTAGACAATCAAATGAGTCATTTTTATTTTCTAACAAACAGGCTTGATTGCTCAGGGATTTAGGGTCATCAATCCCATAATAGTTTTGTGTTATCTTTATAAATATCCTCACCATGAGTTTGAGTTTTAGAATTACTCTCATGAGGGGAACAAACTACTCTGTCTTAAATGATAAAAAAAAATCCTAAATTTGTTTATAATACTAAAATGATAAAGTGATTATTTCTTCCTCTCTTGTGGTAGTTATTATACTTCCCAATAGATATTATTAAGTTGTGGAGAACTGTAGCATCATGAGTAAAGATGATTCTCTTTTTAGTTAATAAGAGTGTGATCAAAGCAAATGCATTTCTTACAATGACCACACTTTCATAACAAATTGTCTAGTAAGTGTTCCCATAACCTCTTTAAATATAGAAGAAGCACTGTACAAAACACAATACATAATGAATACATTCTTAAAAATTAATGACAAATTAAAATAGCGCATGTCTGTTTTCTCAGAACATGGTACATGAGGCTAGATAATCCAGAATGCTTGGTCAGGACAGCATCATTTAGCATGTATTTCTGACAAGAATATATCTTTTCTGAATATATTATTTGTTTAGGTTCCTTGCCAACATCTTGAAGTTAGCTTTTTTTTCTTAGTTTTATAAATTTTTAGTATATATTGGGTAAGTATTGTATGAGATAGGCCATTTGCAAGTATTTTCTTTTCTAATCTGCAATTTGCCTCTTTATCTTTTGGCATTGCCCTTGTCAAAGCACACATTTTCCAATGAAATAATTTTATTTCAAAGATATTTGAATCACTTCTATATAAACATAAAGTTATTGCTGTGCCCATCAATATTTTCTCTATGCTGTTTCCTGGTATTTTCTTTATATGCTTTAGAATCCTTTGTTTAGATCTATAATCCCTGTTGAATTAATTTTGGAAAAATGTATAAAATAATGCTTGATTCTGAAATATTTTTTGCATATATATTCATGTTGTCACAGAATCCTTGTTGTAAAGTCAGCATTTAAGCAACTGTAGCTTTATTATGTATAAGTTCTTGGAAGAATATTTTTTCTGCAAATGTTTTGATGATTGTCTGTGGTCAGAGACTACTCTTTCATTTCCCTGACACTGAGACCCAAATAATCACACAGAAACTTTATTAATTAAAAAACTGCTTAACCTATTAGCCTATGCTTCTTATTAACTAACTCTTTCATCTTAAATTATTCCATGTCTATAATCTGTGTACTACCACAAGGCTATGGCTTACTGGGTAAGATTCTGTCCTGGCATTTTTATTTTTAGCTACATGCATCTCCTTGACTCTACCTACTCTCT
This sequence comes from Microtus pennsylvanicus, assembly GCF_037038515.1. NCBI lineage: Eukaryota > Metazoa > Chordata > Mammalia > Rodentia > Cricetidae > Microtus > Microtus pennsylvanicus. The sequence continues at coordinate 125,112,778 of NC_134582.1, forward strand.
CTCTCTATCTCCTTAAACCTGGATATATTCTGCCTTGGTATAGACCAAAGCAGCTTCTTTATTAAACAATAGTAATAAAACATATCATAGCATACAGAGGGGAATCCCACATCATCTCCCCTTTTCTGTCTAAATAGAAAGGAAGATTTTAACTTTACATAGTATAATTATATATAACAAAACAGGTTCAAATAAGAATTGCAACATTTACTTTATTTATATCTTTCAAAATTAAATAAAAGTACTATTATTTATTTTATCTTTGTGAGTCTAAAGTTTCTTATCTAATTTATCTTTTATCATGACTAAGGAAAACTATAACTATCTGTCTTCAACTCTTCAAAGACCCCAGAAGGATATTACCTTAGTCAACAGGAAGTACATTGTAAGCAACTTTCAAAACTTTAGAATTGACAGAGACATCTTGCCTGTCTGGACGGTCAATCAAAGTTTTTCTGTATCATTGGAGCATCTATCTTCAGCCTACTGGCCCACAGTATCTTACATGAAGCAGCAAATTTGAAAGGCAATTTAGTCTATATTGGCAATCTGTCAGTTACTTTCTTCTATGTCCTGCAGAATATTTGAGTGTTCTGTGAAACAGAAACACTGAAGGACTGTCTCACTTTCTTTAGACAAGTTCAGCAGTTATATTTTGTGGGTCCTGCACGTGCAGTTTATACAGCATACTGTCAAACAATAGAGGGGAGGACAATTTCTTAACCAAATGGCTAGCAAACTCCATAAGGAGCCTCTTCAATGGCCACCATCTTCTTGAAGGAAATCGGTGCTGCCAGGAGCTGATGTTTCTCATTGTCATTAAAAGTTCTGAGTTAACAAAACATTTAAATGTCATGTTTTGTAGGTCTTTGAAAGGTTTAAAAATACCTATCCATCTGAAATATATCTCTGTACATTTAGAAAACCTAACATTACTACACATTTGTTTTCTGTTTATTATTCTGTATATACATATATATATATTAATCTGTAATTTCTAATTATATGTTACATTTTAAATGAGTTGTATAAGCATAATACCTTAAAAAAGAGTAGAAATACATATATACAGGGTATAAAATTGACCTTAAATTTCTATCAATAGACCAGAGTCCATACCAATGTAAAATATTCATTTCTATATCATATCCCCCCATAAAACAAACATTTATAGACAATCATTTTGGGAATTTGGGTGTATTTTTCACCAAACTGCTTCCTGCCGTTTGTTGGACAAAGTATTTTTAGGGCTCATGGAGACCTTTCAGAAGGTCTTGTTCCATTAAACTACATTAGTCTAAAAGGACTTCACAGGTTCCCATCCTCTGTGGAAAAAAGCAGGACCTCTTTTTCAAGGCAATATATCCTAAGACCCAAAGTTTGAAGTCAAGATACTTTTATGTTGGTTTAACTTAGCAGCTCCCAGTATCAAAAATTCAAAGAAAACACAATAACATGCATAATCCAGACTTTCAGATTATTTTCCATCTTTATGTGGCTTATTATATTTTACTTCTTTAATCTATGACTGTGTGTACTCTTTTATATTACTTTAACGGTCTCTTTAAAGACTTCTTTCTATAACAGTCTAAATTTTTTTCCTCTCTCTCCCAAGCCTATGTACATTTTTAAACACACTGTTTCTCATCTAGAGGTCTTTTATGTCTGAATTTGTCCTATTGAGTATCTGGAAATTTTTTCTGACAAGAGGCATTTTAATATGGTAAGCAGTATGGTTGTGGCAACTCTGGAAGCTGGCTCCACCTCTCTTGGCCTTTCTTTATAGCAGAGGTATGTTTGCCACCAGCTCTGGGACTTCTTTTATTAACCAATGATAATATAATATATTCATAGCATAGAGAGGGGAATCCCACATCAATTGCCTATTTTCCCAACATTCTGATCTTTTCCCCATTGTAATTTGTTAATAGTTTCCATAAGCCTCTGCTATACTCTGATATCTATTAATAACCACTAATATAAGTAGAGTTTAAATAAATTACAAAGGACAGACTTGTTCATGATGGTTTTCGTGCACAAATTTGATAAAATGTATGTTAAAGAATGTGTATCCACTTCCATAATAAATGTGTAGTACTATTAATTGTTATAAAATATCCTATGATATTCTTTTACAAATATCCTTCCCATAAGGATACAGGCTTAGAAATGGAGCCTAAGTATTGAAATACCTGACTCAGAGGATCTGTTATGAGTATATTTGGTGAACTATTAATTTTTCCCAGTCTCAGTCACTATAACAAAGCACTTGAGATAATTTCTTGCAAAATATTTTTATTCTGGCACATTGTGTTATAGTAATGATGATGTCTGATTTCTTTAAGCTTCAGTTTGGGGAAGGCAAGACAGGGAAGTTATGCTAAAGAAAACATGTCCTATTCATGGACAGAAGCTGAAGAGAGAGAGAGAGAAGAGAGAGAGAGAGAGAGAGAGAGAGAGAGAGAGAGAGAGAGAGAGAGACCTTTAGAAACATACTCTCAGAGTCCAAAGTTTTAGGTTTTAAAATCAGTAGGGGGCATGAAGAAAAGACTTCGGTGCTTTAACAAGACTGACAAGACCCAGCCCATCCTTCACAAGGAACAAGAAGCTCATTCTAGAATACCTCATGCTTAGAAAGAGAGAGGAAAGGAAGGCTTCTCTGCAGAAGGAATTACAGATTCAGCAAGCATTTTCATGATTCAGCAGGTGTCTTCCTGTGACATCATGATTGTACAGTCAGATCCTTATCACAGACTCATGTGGGGGAAAGCAAAAGGATCACCTTAGCATCACTAACTTGTACTTTATCTGCTGTGCATGTGTATTATGTGTATGTGTGTAAGTGTTCACATGTACAGCCACTTGTGTGTGAGTAGGTAGCTATGCACATACATGTACGTGAGTGTGGATGTCAGAGTTGGGCAATGGATGTCTTCCTCGATAACTCCACCTAATTTTTATACAGTCTCCCTGAATCTTAAGCTCACAAATTTGGCTAGACTGACTGGCCCAAGAACACAAAACATGCACCTACGTCTGACTCTCATCACCAGGTTTAAGGTGCTCACTGCCATGCCCACTTTTATGTAGGACTGAATGCAGTTACTTATGCATGCAGGGTGGGAACTATTTTCCCCAGACCCTATGATTTGCTTTCTTTATTAGAGATTTCGGTTTCACATCAGCAGTAACTTTCCCTCTAGAGGGTGGTTTCTATCTTCTCCTGGTCAAGCAACAACAAAACTGGGTATAGCCACTGGGTCACAAACACTATCAGGATCCTATTGAAATCATTCCCATACTGTCGTATCTCAGGTGAATATGCAAGTTCAGAAGATGGGTAATAAAGGGGTTAAATCAGCTCCCTTTAGAGGGCGGGGTTTGCCTCAGGCGAATCCCTGCCAATAAAGAGTGCACGGAGAGGCGGCTCGGCCCTTTTGTTCCTCGCTACCTGTGCTACGCTGGAACTTTGGTTCAGTAAGTTTAACAATAAACTGGTAAATATTCTTTGATATCTGCATTGCCTTTGTTTTGTGCCGGTACATCTGGCGCCTCCCCCGTGGGGCTTTGCCGAGAACCGGCCCCGAACGGAGTCTCTTGCACCCCGGGGTCGCTGTGGCGGTCTCTCTGGGCGCGCGCGGAAGAAGTAGAGATTCTGAGCAGTCTCTCTGGGCGCGCGCTGAAACAGCTGAGATTCTGAGCGACTCGATTTTCCCTGCTGCTTGTTAGAGTATCAAGCAGTGAGTTTGATATCCACAGAGCCTTTTTAACAGCGCCTAAGCCTCTGTTCCGAGCCGCCCCGGCCAGATTTCCCGTGCGCAACCGCCCGCCGGCGCGCGCGCTGCCTGTGTCTGCTCCCCCTCCCACCACCCCCACCGCCGCCAGCGCTCAGGTCACGTGACAGCAGCCTGAGAGCCCCGGCAAAAAATACTTATCAGCTTGGTGTCTGTTTCAATTTTGTTTTTGAGTCCTTTTATTTCAGATTTAGGACACGTGGATTCAACTGGGCTCTTTCGCCACCACTGGCAGGAACCAGTTATTACAGGTAAGAGAACTTTTTCTTTTCTAAATAATGTCTGACAACGTGACCGCAGCCTATTTCAATAGTTCTTTTGAATGCACCATTTGGGAGATCTTACAAGAGGTGTCTACCACACCACATATATGGATATTCCTGGGATTCTTAATTTTCCTTAGCACTATTTGGTTTGATAATAGGAAAATGATCAAATCTCTTAAGGCAGAGGTTGAACGTTTAAAAACTATTGAGAATGACAACAATCTTCTCAAGAATCAGTTTGAAGTTCTCCAGGAAGAAAACAAATCTTTGTTTAACATGACTCGGTTAACTGAGCAAAATCTAAAAAAAGTACAGGTTGATGTTAAGGAGAAATTCATTACTATGGAAGAAGGAACAGCTGAATTGGATCGTAAGTTTCAGCAGTCCCTTTCTGATGTTAAGGAGAAATTCATTACTATGGAAGAAGGAACAGCTGAATTGGATCGTAAGTTTCAGCAGTCCCTTTCTGTAGGAACTGAAACGTTAACTGAGAGAATCAAAACTGCTGAATGTTACAATCGAATTTTGTCTAAAGCGTATGACAGATTGGCGGAAAGATTGTCAATACAAGAAGGCACGGTTTATGCCATAAAAATTATGTCCAAAGATGACAAGTTATCTCTACTGGACAAATTTCATACTCTAGAATCCTCAATGAAGGCTTTAGAACATAATTCTGGGCAGGAGATTCAGACATTACAAAAAGCAATGGTGAATAGAATTGAAAAGATTGAGGAATTTCTAAATTCTGATGAAGAAGAGCAAAGGGTAGAGAGGCAAATTTTAACTACATCTGTGGATAAATCCCTCCAGGACAATTTTCACAAAGCTCTACCTACAGCTCTACATGCCTTTCCTGTAATAACAACAGAAAAGGTGGTTGGTTCCAGAAACCCTAGGGTCATCAAGGAAGATACATGGGAGCCTGTCCGTATGAATGATCTCAAAGAAATTAAACAGGCCATCATGTCTTTTGGGATGCACTCCCCTTTTGTTAAAGAGATGCTAAAATCTTGGGCCACAACAAGCAAAGCAACCCCCTTGGACTGGCTCCAGCTGAGCTCCGCGGTCCTTGAGAGTGGACCGCACTTAAAATGGAAATGCTTATTCAGGCAAGAGGCTAGACTTTTAGAACAGCAGGAAAAGGCGAAGGGAATTGACGTTTCCCTAGATAAAATTCTAGGTGAAGGGCTCTTTTCAGACCCTCAGGAACAAGCTAATTTGGATGAAACCATACTCTCCATGTGTACTACAGCAGCCTTAAGGGCTTGGGACAGAGTACAAGACCCAGGACAGAGAATGGAATCATTTGTCACAGTTAAACAGGGTCAGAGAGAACCCTTCAGTGACTTTTTACAAAGATTAACTAAGGCTGTACAAATGGGGATACCTGACCCAGAAGCAAGACGTATAATAATTGAGTCTTTGGCTTACGAAAATGCTAATGTGGAATGCAAAAGGATCTTGAGGCCTTTAATGTTCAGATCAGCGTCCTTGGAAGAATGAGCCTTGCATACACTAGATGTTGACACATTTGACTATGGCACTGAAGCATGGGTAGAAGAAGCAATTTCCAATGGTAAAAGGAGACACCAGAATACCAAATGTTTTAATTGTGGCAAAATGGGTCATATGAAAAGGAATTGTAAACAACAGGTTTTCAGAAATAATAATAATGCGTCTTCTAGAAATAACAGGAATAGAAGGAATCAGCCTTCAGGTTTATGTAGAAGATGTGGGAAGGGCAGACATTGGACGAATGAATGCAGGTCTACAAGAGATAGACAAGGCAACCTGATACAGACGGGAAACGTGAGAGGGGGGGCCTCTCAGGCCCCCATGGCAAACATGGTTCAAACATTCCCAGTTTCTGCAGAGAACATGCCTCGTCAGGACAATTAGAAAGCCACATGCCTACTGTTACAAGCAATAGTAATCAGAAAGATGAGTTACGTGTGTTTTGGCAAACTTCTATAAATGATCAAAGACCTAAGCTGAGAGTGTGTGTAAATGGCATTTTTATTACTGGCCTACTGGACACAGGTGCTGATGTAAGTATCATTACCCCAGAATCTTGGCATCCGTATTGGCCTCTTCAGAATGTAAATGTTCAGCTCCTGGGAATTGGAACCCTATCTCGAGTAAGACAAAGCACGAGATGGGTTGAATGTATAGGGCCTGAGGGACAAATAGGAAAATTAAGGCCTTATGTAGCCAATATTGCAATGAATTTATGGGGTCGTGACCTATTACAACAATGGAATACTCAAATTAACATTCCTGCTACTTCTAGAGCCCATATTTCTGAAAGGAATATTAAAAGTTATTACAAAAGGACAAAACCGGCCATTAGGGCTGTGCAGGAACAAGCAATTGATGTCCCTTCAGAAATACCAACAGCCTTGCCTCTAAAATGGTTGACTGAGAAACCAATATGGACAAAGCAATGGCCTTTAGCTGAGGAAAAGCTACAGGCTTTAGAACAGCTGGTACAAGAGCAACTAGATGCTGGACATATAGAAGAATCTACCAGCCCTTGGAATTCTCCTGTGTTTGTGGTTAAGAAAAAATCAGGTAAATGGAGAATGGTGACAGATCTCAGGGCCATCAACAAGGTTATTCAACCTATGGGCCCTCTGCAATCTGGAATTCCGTTGCCCTCTTTATTACCAAAAGGATGGCCTCTCATAGTTATTGATTTGAAGGATTGTTTTTTCACTATACCTTTGCAAAAAGAAGATAGAGAAAAATTTGCCTTCACAGTGCCTACTTATAACAATTCTCAACCTTCGAGGAGGTACCACTGGACCGTCCTCCCCCAGGGTATGTTAAATAGCCCCTCCCTGTGCCAATATTTTGTGAACCAACCATTGCAAATAATACGCAAGAAATTTCCCAAATCTATTGTATACCATTACATGGACGACATATTGTTATCTGATTCAAACATAGATACCTTGAACAGGCTGTTTGAAGAAATACAGATACTGTTACCTAAATGGGGATTGCAAATTGCTCCTGAAAAGATTCAGAAGGGAGATTCTGTTAATTATTTAGGTTATAGAATAGGTTTGCAAAAAATTAAGACACAGAAGCCACAAATTCGGAGAGATCGCTTACGGACTCTTAATGACTTTCAAAGACTGTTAGGAGACATTTCCAGTTTACGACCAACTATTGGGATAACACCTGATCTAATAATTCATTTGAACAAGACCTTGGATGGTGATAAAGATTTAAACAGTCCCAGAGAATTAACAGCTGAAGCAGAAAAGGAACTGACAATGATTGAGGAGAAATTACAACAGGCACATGTGGACAGAGTGAATCCAGAGCTCGATTGTATTCTCGTCATATTACCATCGAAAATTTCTCCTACAGGAATTTTAATGCAGAGAGATGATATTATCTTGGAATGGATCTTTTTACCACATAAACCAAGTAAGAAACTGAAAACTTATGTGGAAAAAGTCTCTGAGTTAATTATAAAAGGCAAGCTGAGACTTCGTCAACTAGCAGGCATAGACCCAGCAGAAATTATAGTGCCTTTCACTGCTGATGAACTAAAGAAATTATGGGAAGATAATGAACCATGGCAAAGAGCTTGTGCTAATTTTTTGGGAGACATTAATAACAACTATCCAAAAAGCAAGCGGCTCAACTTCATAAAGAGAACTTCTTGGATCCTTCCTCGAATAGTCCGTGATGCTCCAATAACTGGAGCCCGTACATTCTATACTGATGCCAATAAATCAGGGAAGGCAGGTTACAAATCAGAAGACTTGGGTAAGGTGGAACAAAGTCCTTATGATTCTGTCCAGAAGGCAGAATTATATGCCATTCTTATGGTACTAAGAGATTTTAAAGAACCTATTAATATAGTTACTGATTCACAATATGCAGAAAGAGTTATTTTACATATTGAAACTGCTGAATTTATACCTGATGATACAGAACTAACCTCATTGTTTATCCAGGTTCAATATTTGATCAGGAACAGGCTTTGCCCTATGTACATAACACACATCCGATCCCATACGGGTCTGCCAGGTCCTCTAGCACAAGGTAATGCAGAAATTGATCAATTATTGATTGGTAGTGTGCTTCAAGCCTCTGAATTTCATAAAAAACATCATGTTAATAGCAAAGGTTTGAAGAAAGAGTTTTCTATTACATGGCAACAAGCTAAGGAGATTGTGAAGAAATGCCCTACCTGCTCTTTCTATAACCAAATGCCACTGCCAGCAGGAGTTAATCCAAAGGGCACTCATAGAAATGAAATCTGGCAGATGGATGTGTTCCACTTTGCAGAATTTGGCAAATTGAAATATGTTCATCACACCATCGACACTTATTCAGGCTTTCAGTGGGCAACTGCTTTAAGTTCAGAAAAAGCTGATTCAGTAATCACTCATTTATTAGAAGTCATGGCTATCATGGGTATACCTACACAAATAAAGACAGATAATGGTCCTGCTTATGTCTCTAGGAAGATGAAACGGTTTTTTGATCATTACAATATCAAGCATGTTACAGGTATACCATACAATCCTACAGGTCAAGCAGTCATAGAAAGATCAAATCGAACTATAAAGGATATGTTGAACAAACAGAAAGGGGTGGAAAACACCCCTAGAAATAGGTTACATAATGCTTTGTTAACCTTGAATTTTCTCAACGCTAACGAGAAGGGAACGACGGCTGCAGAAAGACATTGGATAATGGAAAAGTCTGCTGAACTAAATCAACCAGTTTATTTCAAGGATGTACTAACCTCACAATGGAAGCCAGGAGATGTGCTGCGTTGGGGAAGGGGTTTTGCTCTTATCTCCACAGGTGAGGAAAAATTATGGATACCGTCAAAATTAATAAAGGTTCGGTTTGAGGAAGAGAAGTCACTTGGAAAAGATAAATAACAATTCATTCACAAGGATGACCGACATACAGATGGTAAGGATTACTAATAGGATGGGGGCAGGGTTCTTTTCTTATCTCCACAGGAAAATATTCATCTCCAAAGAATTTGAGGGACCCTGAATATTTAATTACTGATGGATGGAAAATAGATACGACCCATTAAACATCAACAATAAAATTCTATACGTATCGTAAGTATTGGTTTTATATATATTTATGTATATTTATATGTTTTATTGAACACTTCTTTATAAATGTGTAGAGCTGGTTTTGGAGTTGGACTATGGCTCAGTCCTTCTTCAATTCCAAGCCTGTTGATAAGAGATATTTCAAAGTTTCTGTCTCAGGTCAGGAGCCATGAAATGGGACAGAATAAGAATAATTTTATACTTGATAAACTTTCTTTGCCTTCCCTCACATCTGTGTCTTTCTTTATATGTCAGTATAAGTCCTTGTTGTTAATGTTTAAATTTCCCATAACAAGCAACATATTTTCCTACAGTAATTTTTGAAGTTTCCAGGATGAAGATGGGGCCCCACAACATCAACTCAATCTGGTTTTTATGACGTCATGAATTTTTTTTTTAAGCACTAATTTTGGATCTGTTTTTTGGTACCAATTGCAAGAGACAATTTCATATGATGCACATTTTTGACAACGCTCTGGCCGGACCTTCTCGAAACACACAGAGACTAGTTATAGTCTTCTTAAGTCAAAGGTTAATTTGGGAATTTTACCATCGTTTGCTTTCACAGGGGCCCCTAAGAAGAACGTCGCCCCCATGTCAGCTAGAAGCAATCTAAGAGGACGACGTCCCCTCTCCCAACAGAGTTTGCCCACAGGGTTAGGGACATCTTTTAGTGGTTGGTTTAAGGGTGAGGGGACGGGGAGATATTGTATGGAATTAGGGATATATATATATAAAAAAAATAAATAAAAAAAAAAAAGAGGGGGATTAACTGGGTTGATGGGATGATTGGTATTTGTGACTTACTGTTTTTAGAAAATTATGTTGGTACTGTTTCTTGTATATTGATATATTGAATATTGAATGTGAGTGTTCCTACCTCTATTTTGGTATAAGAGTATGCTTATATTGTATGGATACATCTATCATATCACAATGTACATTTCTACCTCTGGTACTATTTATGTAATAACATTGTTTACATTTGATAAGTAATGACATTGTTTACAGGTGAAGATCATTGTCTTCATACATTGCACAATTGTTTATTCCCTTAGTTTTCAAATTAGATAGGTATTGAGAATTACATGTTTGTCATATTATTTTTAGGTTAATCAGGTTTTTTAGATACATAGAGATTATTTTCAGTATAGATAGTATAATCTTCAGCCTCTTTGAAGAGCTGTAGAAAATGGCCTTTAATCTAACCTAGAATTATGTGCCATTGAGACACAATTTACTCCTGGCAACACCACTCTACTCCCGAGAGAACGTTGAGCACCAAAGACACTCCACTGGGAGCTTGTCTTCCTGGCAGAACTGGCCTTTGGGTTAAGAAAAACCCATACCTCAACTACTGACTAAGATATAAACAGGATTGTCTTATCTTGCCAAGACAGGGTAGGATAATCCTAAGAAAGTTCCTTACATTTGAGAATGGTATGTCAGTTATGTTAGGCCTTAGCCAAAGTTGGTTGACTCAACATTGCAAACGAGATTTTGGGTGATTGCCCAGGCAGTCAGTTGTCTCTGTCATTTGTTGCACATTTTGGATATCTCTTTTTTGTTAAGTAATATTTACTCCCTTCTCAGATCTTTGATGGAGTTGAAGATTATTTAATTGTAGTTACTCTTTAGCAAAACTTTTGCTCTCAATATTGTTTGTTATATTTATCATTTGTTATTATTGTTATAGTTATATTTGGTTTAGTTGTGTCTTATTTAGACAAAAGGGGGAGATAAAGGGGTTAAATCAGCTCCCTTTAGAGGGCGGGGTTTGCCTCAGGCGAATCCCTGCCAATAAAGAGTGCATGGAGAGGCGGCTCGGCCCTTTTGTTCCTCGCTACCTGTGCTACGCTGGAACTTTGGTTCAGTAAGTTTAACAATAAACTGGTAAATATTCTTTGATATCTGCATTGCCTTTGTTTTGTGCCGGTACAGGGTAAGGTCAGCAGAGGAAGTCACATGCACTAAGTACCTTATCTGGTAATCTTCCCATGCAAAACATGCACACAGGAGTGTTGGCCAGTGAGCCTAAGCTTTCAGGTTTTAGAAATGACCACCATGCTGTAGCAACTTGGCCCAGACTGATATGACAACCTGGAGCATCCTTCTCCCTTCCTGTGTCTTTATCCCATGGAAGGTGCATGTGGTGTCTATACAGGAATGAGCATATGATGATGAAAGTGTTTCTGACTTCATATGAGTCATTAAAAAGAAATTTGCTGAATGAGTCAGGCAAGGCTTAGAACTGATGACTCCTTCCCTAGTTTCCTAAGTCTTTTCAGACTACATTACTTTCTTAACTGATGTTACAGGTAACCAGGGTGTATTAATGTATGTGAAGGGCAAAAGAAAGTTGCAAATGGAAGGTTGAGATGGTGAATCATAGTGTGGCTAATACAGGGTATGGTGTGTACTGCTTCATTTGCAGACGAACAGTAACAGCGGAAGAACCATCTGCTTCTCTGAACAAATCATTTTTTTAAATCTAAAAAGAACTGTTTATTTAAATTAAAAACAGTCATCCTAAGATCTTAATAATAATCAGAGTGTGGGATGGCTGGATCTTTGGCAAGAAACAGAAAAAAGATCTCTATAATATTCATGAATGTACAGGACATCTGTGCTTTCTGCAGATTTAAACTATACAGAGTTGGCTTCCAATTCCAGCTCCAGCACTGGGTGTGATGTGGTCTTAGGAAGTTAGGTAACTATTCTCACTCCAGTGTTCCCATCAGTAAAGTGATTGTGCTGCAGGACGAAGAGTACAGATTTGTCTGTCTAGTTGCTGACACACAGTAGACTGTCAACATTTTCCTGTCACAACAGTAAATTCTTCCATGACTGTTAAGCTAGCCATGCTACCTTCAGTCCAGACTGTGAGCATACAGAGTCCCTTTTAAGGGCGTCTGCATAATGTCCTTGTCCCGAGGAGACAGGAGACTCTTAAATATGTTTAGCCTGCTGCACTCCATCCATGAAAACCAGAGACCTAGCCCATCTAGATATTCTATTAGGCCTGAACCTTCTTAACTTGGCTACTACTACCTGCATTGCCTCACAGAAAACTCTAGAAACGTTTTTTTTTCTTTTTTTCCTATGCATTCTCACTACCCTGATTATTTATGTTGGAACTGCCCAAAATCTAGAAATTCTGATTATTTCTTTGCAGGCTAACAACAAAACAGTCATAGACATGCACGATGAACCCATTAATACCTGGACTTCTATTTAATGTTCAGTAAGTTTTTTTTTTAATTTTTTTAAAGCATGACATTTTGTGTATATTTCTTCCTTGACCTTGTTTGGTGTGTTCTGTTCTGAAGTATGTAATTCAACTATGATAGCCAAAATCCACAACAGAGACAGCTGCAAAGAGGGTACTAAGTACTTGGCAATGTTACTTGCCCAAACACAAGGAAAATTGGAATCACTAAGCAGAATAAATAATAATATTGTATATAATAAATAATATACAATAAAAGCAATGTCAATCTTGCATTATTTGCTTCTCTCTTTGCAATTTAAGAATCAGTGGGAGGTGATTTTTCTCTTTTGTTTGTTTTTTGTTTTTGTTTTTCTGATTCTCTCTTGCAAGGAAATGGAAATGTGCTTTCTTCCATCCATTCCGACATCCTGGTCCTCTGAGGGTTTTTACTAAGGTCAGCATTACAAAATGTACATTCACACTGAAGATTATCTCATGTTCAATATTAATATTGTTTATTTATCAAACTATTTATTCCTGCTAAGGGAATTTTTTTAATAATCTGTTTTCATTTCTTTTTATTTTATTTTTCTTTTTACACAGGGCTTCACACTTTAATCAAGGCCAGCTTGGAACTCATGGCTGTTAAACTGCCTCAGCCTCCCCTCTCCACTCCTTGTAGTTTCAGCATTGGACATATCCCAGCTTTATGATGAATACTGCTGTGCATTTCTTTGTTACATGCTCCTTAAGCATATAGGCTCTACATTATTTATGTCACACAGAGAAGAACATATATCACTGCCCTTATTTTATGCAAGGATCCTAGGTAAAGAAAAACAGAATAGGTAGATTTGATGGGATACTAATGAAAAAAGTAAAATTTAAATCAAGGGAAAGAATTTAAAGCAAGGCTGTTTGTTGTCCATGAACTCTTTAAACAAAAGTTTAATAAACTATATGAATTAGCTAAATGATTATTCAGTGTTTCATATATATTTAAGATAAGATGAATAATTAGACAATAAGAAAATGGAATGTAAGAAGAACATATATTTAATGAAACAAGAGGAAGAAAGATATTCCTAACTTAAGAATTTTCACAACCTTAAATAGATTTTTGCTTCTGTTTACAGACTATAAGCTGCCACTACCCCTTGTCTACTGATCCATGCTGTGAATGTTACAGAAGTAAGTGGACACAATGCTACTTCAGTGCCATCGCATCAGTTACTTGGGGAGAATGACTACCCTAGAGAGGGTCTGGCTGGGCACACACAGGTGCTTGCAGTCATGAGTAGGAGCATCATCATTGATTGCATCACTTCTTCCCTGCTTAGTCAATCATTTGTGCTTTCATTTCTTTTTGGTTTTTTATTTTCCACTACACTTTCCTTAAGTGTGATTAATCCTCAAAATTAAGTCTTCATTGATCGGCTGAAGTTAAAAATATGGAGACCTTACTAAGTCCCAATTCAGTTCATTTTTAGGACATTTATAATGTCAATTATAAACTCCAGAAAGGACAAATCTCAATAATATCTTCTTAAAAACATATCCTGCTTAGTTTCTGTTTCCTTAGATTACCACTGCATAACACACTTCCCATGGATCATATCCAGTTTTCAAATTCTATAATATTAAATGCATGAACATTAAAGGGTAGTGTTTACCTAATGTAGCTACAATGACTACATTTCTCAAGAGAAACTTAGTTAATGTTAGTGCAATAACAAGTGTGGTTATAGCTGTAAAAGGACATTTACTAGAACAATTATTACCTGCAATTTATTTATTTTGAAAACAACTGTAGTTAAAGCAATAAGTCATCTAACATATTATATCGTAGTTGGTTAGTTTGAGCTTGCATATTGCTTTTATATTAATAAAATCATTCAGTAGAGCTACATAAAGCTCTATTAGCAGATAGCCATAATTTTCCTTTTCATATGTGAACATATACTCTTTTCATTACAGTGTTAAGGCTTTATTTCCAGGGTAATGGTGAATCACGCTTGAAAATTCATGCCATCTTGTGGGATCCTGCACAACCTCATTTTAAGCAGCATGCCATTGTAGATCCTGTGACTGAGGCTCCTTATATACTTAAAAGCATGTTTCTTTCCTTAGCCAGTACTGGCCAAAAGCATAGGAAATTATCCTTTTATTTAATGTGAGTTGCTTGTAAGTATATTTTTCCCTTGGAGATTAATGTATTTGATAGAAAGATCATGTCTAGAATCTGTTGTTACAAACAAGGAATTCAGGACCGCAAGGGGTGCACCCACACACTGAGACAATGGGGATGTTCTATTGGGAACTCACCAAGGCCAACTGGCCTGGGTCTGAAAAAGCCTGGGATAAAACCGGACTCGCTGAACATAGCGGACAATGAGGACTACTGAGAACTCAAGAACAGTGGCAATGGGTTTCTGATCCTACTGCACGTACTGGCTTTGTAGGAGCCTAGGCAGTTTGGATGCTCACCTTACTAGAACTGAATGGAGGTGGGGATTCCTTGGACTTTCCACAGGGCAGGGAACCCTGATTGCTCTTCGGGCTGAGGAGGGAGGGGGATTTGATTGGGGGAGAGGGAGGGAAATGGGAGTAGGTGGCAGGGAAGAGACAGAAATCTTTAATAAATAAATAAATTTAAAAAAAGATTCACATGCAATACATATGTTTAAATTAGAGTGTTACACAAAGTATCAAAGAATAGCTATATTAATGAGGAGACTAGCACCTATAAAAAAGCATTTCTAGATGCACAGTCTTGGGAATACTTTAGTAACCTACTATTATTTAGAAAGGCAATGAATCATCTGGATTTGTATAAAGACTGTGGCTAAGATTTATGCATTTCTGTGTTCTAAAAATCCTCTTGACAAATATCTCATTTATAAGTTGCATTCTTTCTAAGCACACTAAACATTGATTAAAAAGGTATTTCCTGAGAAATATTAGATCTTCTAGCACAAACCTATAATTCCAAGGAATGAAAGTCCAGACTTACAAATACAGTAAATAAGGAAATAAGTCATAGTGAAACATAATGAACCAAAACCAATAAAGCAGGAGACAATATGCTAGCACATGAATGATTCAAATTAACAGGTATAATAAATAAACAAGCACATTTTAGGACATTTACACAAAGTAATTTTAACAGAATGTTGGGGGAGAAAAAAACAAAGAATAAGCAAGGTCAAATAAATCAATGAAAGTTTTACCATTTGTAATAAGAGTTGTAAAGAAAAATATTCACAGCCTGCTCTTCACAAATGGCCTGCTCTTAATTTAATTTGAATCTCAGAAGAGGGGAGATGACAACAAGGACACAGAGATGGCTGTTTCAGGATCACATACTAAAACTACATCCATGTGAAGATCTCAGTGGTCAAACAGACCAGCAAAGGACCTTTAAAAAGGTTCCTTTTTAATGTCATCATACTTAAATCACCAGAATGATAAAGAACAACTTCAAATCAATTAGGTCACTAAAATGGGGAAAAAAGATAAGACATATTGTATGGGAAAAAGACATGAAACAGAGGCCTTCAGGAGGCAATACTAGGTAATTTCAGAAAATGTTGGGCTTCTGAGGGGAAGGAGAGCAAGAGGGCTGATGTCAGCCAGTAAATGCATCCAATTAAAAATATGCTGAAACAATGCCAACAAAGTGACAGCCTTCTAAGACAGGCTGCAGGTATTTGACTATGTGTCGCTGTCTTGAGAAAGAGAAAGATGGTCATGCAGTTGCCCCTATCATTAGCATGTTAGGTATTAATCATACAGTGTACTGTCCGCCAGATGGAGCAATGGTGAAGGTGTTGCCATGCACACTAGCAGCCTGCCTTCCATCTTCAGAGCCCACAAATAGGTGAACGGCTAGCATCAAGTTCAGAAAGTCATCCTCAGACCTCCACTCATACTGCATGGCATATGCGCACCTACCGTATATTATACACACCTGATAATCATAAACAACAGCATATTCTATGTATACAATAATAAATGAAACATATTAAGGCACGATTGTCTAATTTTGTATCACCCAAATTTCATTTGCTTTTTCATATATCTTTTCCTGGAAATGAATGGAATCATGATACATGATGCAAAAAGCACATAGAACAAATTAATAAATAAATAAATGATTTTTAAAGAAAGAGTTCAGTGAGAATCCAGATTATATTTTATTGACATGTTTCCTGAAATATCATGTTTTGGCTTTTAAAATACCTTCAGATTTATTTTTCTTTTGCTATGACAATTTTGAGTAGCATTAATCAAGAACTTGTTCTGATATTTTCTGATGCATTTGTCAGCACTACTGTGTGATTCTGAGTTTTTAGGAGGAAGAACATACTAGTCAAAGGTGATCTTTAGTGTATTATGATAGATACTGTCTCTAAACACAGTGTATTGCTGTTG
The DNA here is from genome assembly GCF_037038515.1 of Microtus pennsylvanicus. Classification (NCBI taxonomy): domain Eukaryota; kingdom Metazoa; phylum Chordata; class Mammalia; order Rodentia; family Cricetidae; genus Microtus; species Microtus pennsylvanicus. The sequence continues at coordinate 125,129,588 of NC_134582.1, forward strand.
AGCTGGGCCTTAACTTCTCAACTGAGAGAATTAATATTATTATTATGATGATGAGAATGTTGTTATTATAGCGCACGCACACACACACGTATGCACACACACACACACTGTCTTTTGCTCCTCACTAATTACAGTTCATACTAAAAGAGTGAGTGTTCATTTGCTCTTCCCCAAACCCCTTCCCTAAGCACAGCACCTACATTTAGAGCTCTGATGTGATGCATAGAAGGTGTCTGTCATCTTTTTTATTCACCTACTATTAATGTCAGTACATAATTATGTATACTCAGATTGTAAATCAGGTTGGCATCATATGTTGTTCTTGCATTTGTTTTTCTAAATTATTCTATATGCAGAAGTGGGCATGCACATGCCATGTTTTGCCTGTGGAAATCAGAGGACAATTTATAGGAGTTGATCTCCCTTCTGTCATGCAGGTCTGGGTATCAAACTCCATCAGTCACACTTGGAGTCAGGTGGCTTTACTGGTGAGGCATCTCGCTGGCTCTGTGAGCATAACTGCATTTGTTGTTCTAACTGTTTAACCTTCAGCCATCTGAAGTTTCTGGTCGGTCCCTATGTTTCTCCGGCATAGACTCACTGATACTGATTTATTTTTGCTTTTTATTTCTTATGTGTAATTAACTTTTTTTTCTAAGACATTCTAGCCTCATCTTGTACCTTTCCTGCCCAAGCTAAAAGATTAAATGCACATTTTCAGTTTCATGAAATAACATTTAACATTTTTGATAAGTTTGTCTATAGACTGTGACACGAAGTTACCTCTCAAAAATTACTAGATTATATAGACTAGTAATCTTTTCTAAGAAGTATCTCCTGTGATTTACTAACTGACTCCATCTCCATGAAACCATAGAACTGATGAAATTTCTATTATCACTATAATTTTGGACATTTCAGAAGTTCATTTTAAAAATCTTGTAGTACATATAATTTGCCATAATCTATGTTGTTAATCATTTTCATCTAGGTTTCACACTGGTCTTTTCATGGATTTATAGTTAACTATATTTAATTACTAAATAATATTTCATGAATACACATATAGTCTATCTACACATTATCAATTTTATAAGGACATCTTGGTGGTGTACGGTTACAGTGGCTACAAATAAATACAATTCAAATAAAATAAATAGTCATGTGCAGCTTTTTACATAACTCACTGGAGTGAATGCAGGCATGTGCATTAGGAAGATCTTATAACAAGAACATTTTTTCCTTCACCAACTTTCAAAATGCCCATATGTTTTCATTCCAACCAGCAGTAAGTAGTATTGTCTACTTCTCTGAAATCATCTGCATTTATTTTTCTCAGTAATTTGAACTTTAGTTGTCTAAATAGGTGGGTAGTGATATCTTCTGTTAATTCAGAAACAACATATAATATTGAACATCCTTTCATATAGATATTATCCTTCTGTGTATCTTCTTTAAGGAATATATGTTTAAATTTCTTACACGGTCTTCAATTAGGATATTCACCTTATTGTTTAGAAATTATATTTTGTATTTTGTAACAATCTTAATAGATGTGAGTTTTGCAATTTTTTTCTACCCATTTCTCCAATTTTTCATTTTTTTTAAGCAGGATTCTTCACACAGCAGAAATTTTCATTTTTAAGGAAATCTTACATCTTTTGTTTAAGACTCATGATAACTTTAATTTTGTGACACTTTCTGAAGTCTTACCAAGAATAAACTGAAACATTTTCTTGTTAATTCTTGGTTTGTAAAACTTTTTTGATCTTCTGGAAACTTATTTTTGACATCTAACACTTCATTCCAAAAGAGCACTATTTCTAAAATCTCACAATATTAAAATATTTCTAAATAAATACAACAATTTTATTGTCTAGTCAGTTTATAACAAATAGTGCCTTTGATTTTTTTCCATATATAATTTATAAAGTACTGATTAATAGCCATTATATTATGGCTTTAAATAAAGATATAACTGGAAAAATTGAAATCTTATTTGGAAATAAACTTGTACATTAAGGAAAGAGTAGTGTATTCAGAATAAAAACAGTCCAAAATTTTTAATTGGGTATCTGTTTCATACATAGAAACAGTAAAAATGTCATGACCAACACATTTGCCAGAAAATTACTATAAATAACGGATTGATTAAAATTTCTGAGAAATGTTACAAGGTACCTTAATAAAATTTTCACAGATACAGATATATGAGAAATCTTTAGAAGCCCTTTGAGGAGAAAATTAAAAAATCACATAAATTAGGGAAGTAACTTAAGATGTGAATAATTATTAACTTAATGAATCATATCAGAATATCTTTCAGTGACAATGAGATCAGAATGTAGAGAAATCTTAATTTATAGGTCATTTATGAAGAGCATACTTGAATTAAAATGAACAAAATAGTGTGGATAAGAAAATAAAAGTAGAGAACAGCTCCTGTTTACAGATGTGTTATAAAATATGGAGAGGAAAGGAGAGCAATGGTATTTGGGGTGTCCTTCAGATTGTGAAAACAATGGGTATAAATCATAATTAAATTCAATTCTTCACCTATTATTGGAAGAAGAACTTTATATAAACCATTATTTATATCTTATATATTTAAATACCTAGGTAGCTCTTATAATCTGAAATATTAAATGATTATAATATATGAGGAACACAAAATATTTAATAACTCTAGCAATCCACCTTATTTTTACTATTATTATTGAATAAAATTGGTCTTTGCAAAGATTCATCTATGTATGTATTTGTTTATTTATTTATTTATTTATTTATTTATTTATTTATTTGTGTGTGTGTGTGTGTGTGTCTGCGTGATTGGCACACAGAGACCAGAAGAGAGTATCAGATCAAATAAGCAGAAGCTCAGGTGGTGTAAGCTCTCTCACGAGGGTGCTGGCACTCTAACTTGGATCCTCTTACAAAAGCAACACTCTCTCTTAACCTGTGATGAAATGGCAAATTGTAATAAATGGTTATTCTTCAATTAAGCCCATGGCACAATGTTTATAGGATTGACAGATAGAGATAAGACTCCTAAAAGAAAAAGTAAGCATTCCTTTTTCCCCCTTACTTAATTTCATGATATTTCCTAGGTATTTTTCTCATTGTAGTGACCAAGTATTAACAAGAGTTTACTTTGGCTTACAGTTTGAGAAAAGATAGTATATCATGTCAGGGAAGGCAACCTGGAGGAACATGAGGCACCTAGTGTCAGGAAGATGAACAATCTTTCAAAATGGAGGTGATGTCCCAAACTGACTCATTTCCTTAATCCATTCTGCACCTATTTTCAATGACTTTCCCAAACAGAGCCACAGATTGGACTCACTGTTCAAGAAAGAACCCATGGCATCTTTTCCTACTACAACCATGAGATCACTTCCCAGCTGGAGTTATTTTAAAGATAAAACAAAACAATATTTAAGATATTGTACCTGCTGCTCCTGATTTGGACCTTGAGATTTATGTCCGGTGCTCCAATGTGGGTCTCTGTCTCCTTTCATCGCCTGATGAAGGTTAATATTCAGGAGGATGCCTGTATGTTTGTCTTTGAATTCACCTTCTTATTTAGCTTCTCTAGGATAGCGAATTATAAGCTATGTCCTTTATTTATGGCTAGAAACCAAAAATCAGGAGCAGAAGGAGAGAGAGCACGAGCAAGGAACTCAGGACCGCAAGAGGTACACCCACACACTGAGACAATGGGGATGTTCTATCGGGAATTCTCCAAGGCCAGCTGGCCTGGGGCTGAAAAAGCCTGGGATAAAACCGGACTCACTGAACATAGCGGACAATGAGGACTACTGAGAACTCAAGAACAATGGCAATGGGTTTCTGATCCTACTGCACGTACTGGCTTTGTGGGAGCCTAGGCAGTTTGGATGCTCAACTTACTAGACCTGGATGGAGGTGGGGGTTCCTTGGACTTCCCACAGGGCAGGGAACCCTTATTCCTCTTCGGGCTGATGAGGGGGGGGACCTAATTGGGGGAGGAAAATGGGAGGCGGTGGGGGGGGAAGAGACAGAAATCTTTAATTAATAAATAAATAAATTTAAAAAAAAGATATTGTACCTGTTGTACTTTAAGCAACACATTATTGATGTTCTTGAAGTTTAACTAAAATGATAGGGTCCAAGATATGTAGAAAATATTGAGTTAACAAAAAATTAGCACAAATCAGTTACTGACATCGTTATAAAAGCTACATTACAGATGGCTTAAAATATCCACTTAAAATTTTTGAGACATAGCCAAAAATATCTTCTTTCACTTAGTTAAGCACACTTTCCTAGGGTCTTTAAGAAATGAAAAGACAACAATTTAAGTCAATAGATGCAGCATCATAATTGAGTAGGCAGCGGTAATGGTCATCACCCATCTGTGGGATAAGACACAGTGACACTATATTTTTCCAACCTTGTTTCCAAACTTCAAATAAACTAAATTCTAAAGAATTATGTCATACACTGAACCAGTGGTCCCTTTATTTGACATTTTTGGAAATACTATAATAGAAAAAATAAATCACTAGATTGATAAGTAATAACAACACATCATATTCCTGATAATAAAAGGGAAGAATAGAATACTTGCTACGGGAAAGGATTTGCAAAAACTCTACCTCTTGTCTTCTTAACAAAGTGAAACTTTTACTCTTCTCAAAATCCAGATGGTAAGTATCTAATCCTACAGGTGGGATTGTGTCATCCCTTTTTCTCTTTGATATCACATATAATTTACTATTTATACAATTATTATCAGTAAACTAAACTAAAGATTTTTAGAATGGCTCCTCTAAACACCACAGAATTTTACTTCTTATTCAAATAAAGAAGAATTAAAAACCATTATGATATATATTCATTAGCATGCTAATCGTAGTGCCCGGCTTCCATGGGATGCTATTATCAAACCCCAGAAAGACTCTGAGGAGAGGAAATGCATAAATGAAATGTGATGGGAACTATTAATGGCCTTGCCATTGCATTATTGATGTGATGTATTTCTCAGAATAGAGTGGATCTCAGGAGGTTTTATCACTGTATTGAAAAACAATAAGAATCCATTGTGTACTTAAATGAGTCACTAATTCTTTCAATAGAATCCTATATTTAAATTAAGTCACATCATCCTTTTTTGCCTAGTTATGTGGGTGAGATAATGAAGTACAAAGCCCTCAGTGCAGAAGTCAATGTTAGGGAGACATATGAATCTTCTTAACCCCAGAGAATCTCATTGTCTTCAGGAATTTGATGACACATTTACTCCTTCAAAACTATGAAAATGAATCTTTTCTCACCTCTAAGGACTTGTATCTAAACCTGTAAGTGAAAATTTCCCTTGCCACCAACATGCATAAGAACATTTTTATTTGGTGTGCTTGAGTTTGAGGCCTCTGTGAAATGCAGAGTTCTGTCAGGGTGTCCTTCTGCTCTTCTGTTTCAGTTGGGGAAGTCTTATTAGTCACACTCAGGAAGGAAGGTGGGAAGGATATCCCAACCTGTGTCTCCAGCAATGTGTCTTATTACCAGTGAAACACAAGGCAACTTAGGCTCTCAACCTCCTTCAGTGTGTAATTGGTATCTTGTTCTCAACTTGGGTAATATGTAATCCTATGAACTTTGATCATGGGTTATACTAGAGGTTAACCCATATTTGAAAAGAAGAAACAGACTCCTAACACTAAAAAAAAAACTGCTGTCCATTTTAATATCTCACCCCAAAAGACGTGTCAATATTTTCAAGAGAGCAGTGATGCCAAGGGCTCAGCATTGGATGCTCCAAAGGAGACAGGAATCTCAGGGAGAGCAGTAGCTTGTGGGCTTGTAAGTGAACTCAGTATGAATTGACCCATGTGCACCATGTATCAGTGTTTGTTGCCATGCACAATTCCTTTAGCTTTCCAGATTACTCTACCCACATTCTTTTTGTCTTTGAGCTCATGGTCTTTTCCCAATGACTTCCTGGTCAGCTTGATAGGCTATTGCTCAATGACCAGGAACCTATGTATATTCTGAAATTACCCCACTTATCCCACATATAGCTAATGGTTTGATGCTACTAAAGGCTTTGCCTAGAGTGAATCAGCCCCCTTCTAAATGAAACTACTGTTAATGTTTTTGCAGCCATTTCTATGTTACACTCATACAGTAAAACAAGAGTCTGTCTAATCCGAAGCTTTCTGCTACTTTTCCAACTCCCTGTACAGAAGTACTATGAAGTCTTAGGTGTAAACCAGTGAAGGAACACTGACATCATGGGCAGTACTGGAATGCTATCTTAGCTGCTCCCAAATGCAGCTTTATTCTGTGTTGTAGTCTTAGTCGGACTTGCTGTAAAACATATGTTGTGATGAACATTTACTAGACCCAACTAAAGATGTTATATCTTTACATGCTAAAATAATATACAATGAAGCATGCATGATAACTTTAATCCCTAGAAAAATAGCTATATAAGGCTCAGGAACAAATTATGTAAGTGTTCCTTGTTAGTTTATAATATACAAACCTCTGATATATTATTCTTGTCAGTAGCATGACCAATGTGTCATGAGTACTATTTTCTCCTTTTTCCACATTTTTAGTAAGAGCCCCTTTTCTGTACTTTTAAGAGTCCTCCAAGCAAGTAGCTACTTTGGTTACTCCACAAAAAAGTAAATTGTGTTCAATAAAATGAACCCACTTTGTTAAATTTGGCCAAGCTAATACTTATTCTTACCTTTTATGTTGGATTCCCCTCGGTATGCTGTAAATACCATTGGTTAAAAAGATGCAGCTTTTGGGCTATTGCAGCACAGAATTGGGCAAGTTGGGAATTCCAAGTAGATTGAGGAGGAGAGAGTAGGAAAAGTCAGGGAGATATCATGTATCCACCGAAGGAGAAAGATGTCCACAGGAGTCCGCTGGAGCCTTACATGTAAGCCATGACTTTGTGGTGATGCACAGATTAATAAAGATGGGTTAATTTAAGATATAAGAGCTAGCTAGAAATATGCTTAAACTATTGGCCAAACACTATTGCAATTACTATAGTTTTGTGTCATTATTTTCAGTTTGGATAACCAGGAAACAAACGAACAACCTCTGTCTACGGATTGGCACCAAAACTTGAATACCTACATTCATGTAAAACCTGAGAGAGTTTCAAAAATAATTCTAGACATACAGAAAAAAAAAGAAATTTAGCGTTACATCTTGGTAGCCATTTTTCTCCCAGATGGTCTCTGTTTGCTGGTGGTAAGCAGGGGTGCTGTGGCTCCTTTAAAGACATCTTTCTGAATCAGCATTAGCAGCTATATAAAACTAGTTAATAGACTGGGAGCCAGAAAACCAGGGAAGTGTGCCTGTAGCAAAAGGCCATAGATATATGGTTATAAAACACAACAAAATATTTTCACACCTTGGGAATTTTGAACTCCAGTACCAGACTGTTAATGTGGCTGGTCTCTTCTGAGGCTTTCTCTTGGACTTCCAGCGATTATATTCTTTTTTAAGGAATATTTTCTATTAATCTTAATAAAATTTAGATTTATTTCTCTCACTTCAGCTTTGCTTTTTAAAATGTCTTTAGATACTCCAAAAGGGCCTCTGTATCATATGCAGTAGACACTATGGTAATTATTTTCTTATCAGTTATTAGTTAGGGACACATTCATAATGCGAACAGATAATGCTATCTGCCATTTAGAACATTTGTTCTAGAATGATACTCAAGGTATCATAAGAAAAAGCCTGTTTTATACTAAAATCTAGACAGGCCCTATGAATCTACAATAAGTTTCCAACCATTGTTTGGGGGGTGGGCGGACAGAGTATCATGCAAACTAGATTCACATAGAGCTCACCATAAAGCTAAGGATATCATTAACTCCTGATCCTTTTGCCTTCGGCTTGCCACTGCCAGGAATTTAAGGTACACCTTTATGTCCTGATTCCTTTCTTGAAATGTTGGAGATTGAATCTCTGTACATGACCTATAAGGTTAGCTTTGTCTCTATCATGAATTTTAGTAATCAAAATAAAGAAGAAATATCATCAGTTATATAGTTTAGTTTCATTAGAAGAGAAAAACATTGAGACAACTCCAATGAATTAATCTTTCTTAAAAAAAACTAGGTAGTGGGATATTCTCTTAAATAAATGTCATGTGCTGTGACGAATATCATCAAAGAAACTTCAGAGTAGCAAGTTACTTAGTTATTTGTAGTTACTTAGTACCATGAACCTGAGCTACTGTAAAGTACAAATAAATGAATATTGAGGTTACTACATGTTTAATTTTTAAATAGACTATCAATATTTTCCATAGGAAATCGAATCATCTATTTATTCAGTACAGCACATACACATAGAACGGTTTATGGTAGCTTGGATTTTATCCATGGATGAAATTTAACATACCCAATGAAACAGATTCCTGCACCAATAGCTTTCTCTGAATGTTAGTGAAAATTCAACAGTAGGTATTAGACATGTTCAGTGGCGGTCAATGTTACTTAGATTAGTGAAATTAGAAGAGCCCATGTCTGACTTGACCAGCCGCCTAGTGAGGGGCACATGGGTGAACCATCCTTCCAGTCATGTGAAGTACTGAGAGTGAGCTGGTCCAAACTTTCTAGGAAAAGAAAGAAAACTTCACTCTAATAAAATGGCAAGTCAGCAACTGGGTGTCAAGAGTTTCTCTCTCTTAAAAGAAGGTTTAAATAATGCTACTTGAAAAAATGTAGAGTGCTACTAACTTCCTCTTTTGATTGAAGCAGTGAGAGCTTGTGTAACTTGGGATAATGCACTGGTCAGGTTCAATCCTTTAAACAGGTTACCAAAGGTACTTCCACATAATTGAATAGATTGATTTGTTCTATGTCCGCACTGAAGGACACTTATCCAAATAATTTTGACCTTGGAATACTTCATTTTACATCATTATTTCTAACTGTAATTATATAGAAGTGTCTGTTTCCTCTAAAAGATACCCCTAATTTCTGATAATAAAACCATGTCATTAAAGCACAAATGAATGCTTAAACTGTGTCTGTTTTCTAAGGGGACAGTGAAGAACACTTAACTCATTTGAAAGTGGAATCAAATCATCTGGGTTCAGAAAAATAAGTCAGGTCAGGAGCACATATCTCTTCATTACAAGTGGAGATTATGATCAAATGCATTAACAGATCAACCCTACTGACCCTGACTTTCAAGGTATCATTAAGGCAATATCGTCCCAATATCAGAAGTCAGAAAGTCAACATGAACTCACAGTAGATTTTTCAACAAAAATCATCCTTAGAATCAAGGAAGAAATCTACCATTCATTTTGTGGTTGCTAGACAGCAGACACTGCATTAACCATATAGTGATGGTCTCTTCCTCAATAAGGCCATGGAAGAAATAATCTTTTCTCATATGATATAAAGAATCCAGAAGTATGAGGAGCATTTTTTCCAAGCCATGATCTCAAGTTCCTATAGCAAAGAAGTGGAAGACCAGGAATAAGATTCTGTTTGGGGCAAACTTGCTCTGTTTTTCTGTCATTATAAGCTTTCAAAAATGTGAGACAACTTGCAGCCCAGTATCTAATTGTCCTTTTAGCTGTTCTGTGTGCTTGTAGCAATGTATATATACTCATTGTGTTGACTTCAAATTATATGATAGAATTATTTTAATTTCCCATAGATTGTTGCTCTTTGGAATCATTTCTGTGATTCTTCATAAAGGTAGAGCCATCAATAAAATACATTTGTCCTAAGATAGGATACAGATCATACTGACACACATGCTCATCTCAGACACGGTCAGCTATGCACTGCAGCTTCCCAAAGCAAGTCATAATCACCGACCCACATCACCCCCACTGTCTGTTGACTATGAGTAACAGACATCTCTATCATTATTAAGTACACCAGCATTTTTTTTTCTTTTTGCGAAAGAGTTTACTAGGTTTGATATTGAAAGAATGCACCACGTTGTTCATCAATCAAATCCATGACATTTAACTAGACTCTTGAGATCCTACACTTCTACTGGCTCTTCTTACAACATAGATGACTAAAGAAGTTAAACTCTACTAAGATAAAGACAGGCCACTCCTTACCAGTGAGCACTATTCGCGCAAAATGCTCCTAAATTAGCAACATTTCTGCTAATCAGAAGAATGCAGAAAGGTCATTTGTTATGCTCAGTCAATGTTGCCTACCTGTAGGTCTATACTTGTTATGGTAATGAACTTGCTAAATCGGTGTTATTATTGACAACTTAGTTCACATTACAGTGCTATTTCTTGCTCAATCAATAACATTTGATCCTACTTTACAGTATTTGGGTTTATCATATTCACATGAACTTCCTAATTTATTTGAATTTATTGCATTATGTTTGAGTTTATTGTACTTTTTGTTTGAGAATGTTCAAAAGGAATTTGGTCCTCCGGAAAAAGCAAATCTACATGTTAACAGAAATTTTAACTTAATTTTGCCTTGTATTCCACTAGCTGGTAGTTATGTGTACATTCCAGAAAGGTGTAACTTTTTAATTATCTCGAAAATCTCTGGGCTTCTAATGTCTAACATAAAAAAAAATGTATCAAGTGATGCCTCATAGATTCCCAAAAGTTATATGAAAATCGCATTTAGAGACATTTTAGATATTATCTTATACATACAAATAGTGATCATAAATTTAATAATTTACGTATATGAATAAATTATATGGTGCAAACACCATTGTATTTCAAGAAATGAAGAAAACAAAGACCAAAAAAATTAAGCAACTTGATTAGAGGCAGAAATCTTACAATTTTAGGTCAGAAAATAATCTCTGACCAACTTAACACAAATACATAGAGATATGTTAAGATATAATTATAACAGATTTCAAAATAATGTCTGTACACAGAGGTGTAACAATATTAAGAAAAAACATATTTTTATCCACAATCAAGCATTATTAATTTGTTTAAATATTTATAAGTGCCACAATAAACACAAAAGCAATTTTGCGAGTTGTGATCCAGCCTCAGAAGAAGCAAGATGTAACTTCCTCGCCGAAAATGGTACCAAGTCACATGGCTAACACAGACAAGAATAAGTTATAAGAGTTAATAAGAAAGCTTGAGCTAATGGGCCAAACAGTTTATAACTAATGTAGACCTCTGTGTGATTCCTTTGGGACTGAAGGACTGGGCAGGACAGAAACCTCAGTCAACAGAATGGTGCCCAACATGGCAACAACTGCATCCACATAAAATCGGAGAGAGCTTGGGAAGTAATTCTATACACAAAATAACAGTGTTAAGCAGGGCTTCTTGACAGCAGCACTTTCTTGGGTGGGCTCTGCTTGCTAGAGGTAGGTGCTCTCATTTAAGATAGGGAGGAGGGGGAGGGAAATGGGAGGCTGGGAGGAGGTGGAAACTTGTTTTCTTTTTTCTCATTTTCTCAATAAAAAAAAAGATTAAAAAAAAAGATAGGCTTCCTGACTCAGTTTTATTGCAAAACCTTGCAGCTCTTTTAAGAGGACCTGCCTCTGAAACACTTAAGTGGTCTTGATAAAATGCTGACTACATGCTTCTTCATGGTGACAGGGACCTTGAAATGCCATAGAGTTGTGGCAATAAGCATGGTTTCAGCAGGTACCTCTGCCATGTGGCTACACTCTCAGAAAAAAAGCTAAGGAATGGGCTGAATCCAGTTGTCAAAGCCACAACTTTAATCCTAGCCTTATTGCTTATCAAATTAAAGACTCATGTGTTCAGAAAAAAAAGAGATATACATTAAAGAGAGATTCAGAGACGAAGAAAACCTCTAAACAGTTTACATTGTTTTAAAAATATATATAGGCTTGGGAGAGGAAGAAAAAATGATAAAGTCCGTAAAATAAAATAAAAAAGTGTGTAGTTGGGTGTGGTGGCACACACTTTTAATCCCAGTACTTGGGAGGCAGAGACAGGCAACTCATAACCAACTTTGTGAGTTCAAGGATATCGTGGTCTACAGAGTGAGTTCCAGGACAGGCAAAGATACACAGAGAAACCCCATCTCAAAAAGGCAAAAATTAAAAATAAAAATGAAAGAAATAGAGTTTAAAATAAAGCCACATAAAGATGGCAAATACACAGAGAGTCTGGATACTGTATATTATTGTGTTGTCTTTAAATTTTTTAATGGCTGAGGAAGTAGCAAAAGCTGCTAAAAGACATATAATTGTAAATGCTGCTGGATTAATCCAACATATATAATTTGAAAATGCCTTGACTTCAAAATTTAACTCAAAAGTTATGTTACTTTGGAGAAGAGGTTTTGCATTTGTTTCCAAAGGAAATAAGAGGCTATGGAATCATTCTGGGACAAGAAAAATCAGGTTTGATCAAGAAAGACCCCCTGAAGAATCTCCAAAGACCCCCTGGAGAAGATGGTCCAGATGATCCAACATTTCAGAGTACATCTGTTGGAGTTTCCTCTTAGTTCTGCATCCAGAACAGTTTCAAAACTGCTGGCTAAGGTGATCAAACCTCATAGAATAATCCATTCAGGACTTAACCATAATTCAAAAATGTTTTTAGGTCCCTGTAAGATTATCAGTGCCCCCAATCAGCAAAAAATAGATTATAGATGTTTGCCTTTGTTTAGATGTTGGTTACAAATTGTTATAGATAATGGTCAGGAGAAAAGCTAAATAAAGTAAATTTGATTCAGAGTTCTTGTTTTTTTTTGTTGTTGTTGTTGTTTTTGTTTTTTTTTTTTTTTTAAGTATAGGGGCAGGTGCTGTGGGACAGTGGTCTATACCCTGCCAATTGTATTTTAATAAAATGCTGATTGGCCAGTACCCAGGTAGGAGTATAGGTGGGGCTACCAGGCAGGAAGTAGAGAAGGGGCAATGAGAATGCTGGGAAGAGGGAAGCAAAGTCTGTAGTCATGACCCAGCCTCAGAAGAAGCAAGATGTGACTGCCTAGCCAAAAAAGAAACCAAGCCACATGGTTAACATAGACAAGAATAATAAGTTATAAGAGTTAATAAGAAAAGTCTGAGCTAATGGGACAATCGGTTTATAACTAAAAAAATCAATAAACAAAAATTGCACCTGGGGAGAAAAGCATCTAGAAAAAGCATTTTTTTTCAATGTAGTATTTCTTTGCTTCATAGAACAATAAAAAATTTAATAATTTTTAATATATTTCAGTTTTCCTTGCCCTCTGCTATGGTCATATAACTTAGCATTATTTGAAATAGTTGCTCATTAAACATAATAAGAAAGAAAAGAGTACCAATTAATTATATAGGAGTTAAATGTATAAAAGATAATACCCCCAAGGCGACATTTCCAATCTTGGAGACAAACAGCTGGCGTCGTTGTTGGGTACATTCTGGCCCATTATTCTCTCCATTTCTGTGCTCCTCCTCTTGATATCATGATTAAGTCACTTACCCACGCTGTCAGCCTTTAACAAACTCTTTTCTATTTTTCCTATGTCACAGATGTGTATGGGAATGTCTATAATTAAAATTTAGTGTCTTAAAAATATATTTGGAAAGAAGATAGGTAAGGATGGGCATGTGGGACACAGATATGATAAGTCGCAACTGCAATTGCAGAGGAATGTAAGATTCCTGGAGCTCATTCTCATGGTGCAGAGACATATCTCATTTTCTTTCTGGTTGTTACACAGGTTATGTGTACACACACACACACACACACACACACACACACACAGAGAGAGAGAGAGAGAGAGAGAGAGAGAGAGAGAGAGAGAGAGAGAGAGAGAGAGAGAGAGAGAGAGATTTACTTACGGAGAAGATTCTCTGAAACAAAGAATTCTCAAATTCCACAGAGGACAAATTTTGTTTTCTGGCTGTTCAGCACTTTGCTCTGTTCCAAGACAATCTGTCTCTAATGGGGTATGATATTACACAACGAAGTCATGTATCTTTCCTCTCTAGTCTGTCCCTGAAACTTTTATAATTGGGCCACTTGGGTGCCCAGGAGAATGATTTCCTTACTATGCCATACATCTTCTGTTAATAGAAGTAATGCCTGTATTGTCAGGTCCAACTGGATAGAGTTACTCAACTCCTATTTAAAGGCTAATCTCATTACAGATATTTTCTGGGAAGAGGGAAAGACTGAAGCTATGAGAAGATGCTTTTAAAGTAGGAGTGCATTCATAGTCAGATATGGAACTGGAGAGAGAGTTCAGTGTTTAAGAGTGCTTCCTGCTCTTCCAGAGGACCCGAGTTTGCTTCCCAGAACCCACACCAGGCAGCTGACAATCTCCTGTATCTTTAGCTCCAGTGTATCTGTCACTCTCTTGCCATTGAGGGCACCCAAACACACATGGCAGGCACACATACATGCTCATCACATAAATAAAAGCCAAAATATAAGTTTTAAAAATGATGAATAAAAGTTTGAAGCATATTTGCTATTTTCTCCATGTAAATTAATTTTATTGCCTACACTGATCTGACCAATAATGGGTAAATGCTATAGAATATGATGGTGGACATTAAAAATACTTTGTGTTGGAAGACAGTGAACTGATAAGTCTACTCTTATCAAGGAAGTCAAACTAAAAGTGAGTGCATAATTTTCAGGATAGTGATCATGGTAGCCATGGTTGTATACATACATAGGAATGCAGTGTAGGCAGTGGTAAGATAGAGAGTATGTAGGGGAAGTGAATTATAAACCTTCAAGTAGAAGGCTAATAGAGTTATTTCCCAGAAACTCACAGAAATGCTGGACAAAGGAGAATATCTTCAGGAACATGGGGAGTGAAGTCAGTATGTTTCCTGTGTCCTATCTTTTACTCCACTGTAACACATTTTCTGCAGGGAGGTCTCCCCAGGAAGGCTAACGTGACAGGTAGTCCATCAGTGACCCTCTGTGTTTTGGTGAAACCTAAATTCTGGTGCCAGGCTAATCTTCCTATTACAACATTCTTCCTCAAATTCTTACCAGGTTTGGGAACTTTTAGTGTCTTTCTATTGGCCCTTTATTCGTGTGGTTTTTTTTTGTTTTGTTTTGTTTTGTTTTTTTGGCTGGCCTGTGCAGATCTTGGCTGCTGAATCTGAGATCTGAGGACCTGAAAAAAATGGGGCAGACTACAGTCTAATTCTGTAGACCATCTTTACTTTATACATAAATGTAACAAAGAAAGTAATGATCCAAGGAAGGATTTCTGAGTTTAGAAAAAAAAACATGTAAATGAATGTCACAAAGCATATACTAAATATTAACAGAGCAGCACTTTCTGAGAACATTCTCAGGACAGGCCAAATTAAACACAATTTAAACACACTTTCCTGGCAACACAATAGATTATATCTGGAAAAGAATGAAAGCAAGGCAGAAGGCCAATACCAGATTCGGGACACACTGACCAGGTTGGCTTTTGTAGCTATGTTCTGACATCCAAGAAGAATAAACAATGTCATGGACTGAATATAAATGTTCATCATAGGAGTCACAAATTCACATCCAAGAACAATTCAGATAACAAAATGCACCTGAGGTAAAAGGACCTCAGCCCTTCTTTTCCTGGAGCTTCTCCATAGTTCCCCAAGGTATTGTTCACTCTGTGTCTTTTCTTTGACTGTGTCCCAACATCCTTCAACAATGATCTACTTTTCCTCTTTTCAAATTACAAATGCCACACATTGCATTTCTCAATAGAATAGTTCATCTTAAAATCTAATCAGTTCTTTTGACTGTGTCAGTCTAAATAAGTTGCTGTGCCTGAATGGGTCTTCAAAGAGAAACAGTCTGTTAATATTGATGCCTGTCTTCTGATTACTGGGGGACAATGAAAATTGTTTCTGTTCTGAGAGACACAAGAGACAGATTTAAAGAATATCATAAAAAGTTGGAGTCCTGGCCCCAAATTAGGTGTTTGTGTTTGCTAACTCCATTACTTTAATATTACTGTCTTAGCCCAGTTCTCCTGGACTTCCCTAAAATCCCTACAGGCAAGGAAGTCAAGCATCAGTAGTTAATAATAATCCACAAACTCAAAGAAAGCATTTTAACTGTTAGATCACACCCTTCCTAAAGAGAAATTGTGTGGATTTTTATTTTCTCTGATAGGAAGTGTCTCCTGGGTATTGTTAGTGTTTCTATGTATTCCCTGGACATGATGAAATGGAAATTTTCTTTGTTGTAAGGTTAAGTAAGCAACCATGCTGAAGAGCACTCAGGTTAGACAAAGCAGACTAGAGCGCAAAGGAAGCAGAGTACACCATAAATCACTGCACTGCTCTATGGAAAACATGCCACAGTAAGTTCTGTTGCCGCTAGAGAGCTTGAGTGTGCTCTCTGTTCAGCTCTAGCACAATCTAACTCCTCCACAAGGTGACTTTCAATTGATTCCCCTGTCTAAGTGAAGCTTCTTCTTCCTTTAAGCCCAGCAGATATAATTTATGTGAAGCTAATACATAATACATAAAATATTTTTTATAGATAACCTATTCTCCAATTACAAATTTCCTTGCTCGTTTATGATAACACTTGTAACCATTTACATCAAATCAATGTGGTTAGTATTTCATTGTGAATAAAATGTTAGGTATATTTTCTTAATCCTCAAGGTAATTGTGTATAACGATTATTTTGAAATCCATTATTATATAATTTATAACTAGCATAAGAAATTAATGTCATATCTATATAAGAAAATGTGTGAGATGTCTACAAATGAGGTTTTCTACAATTCCTAGGCCCATGTGAGACCCCGCTTGAAGCAGGTTCCACAAAAGCCAACCTTCCAGGATCTACATGGTAGAAGGAGCTTAGCACAGTGCTGACTCAAGATATTAATTCTGTCATATTTCAGTGGTTAGAAGCAATCTCAGGCCCTTGCCTTAACAGTAACTCGGATGGGAAAAAGAGAGTAGACACAACATTCAAATCATTGCTTCTACCATACTCGTTCTGCATATAAGAACACTTTGACTTTTGTTGCACCCATACCACTTAGCCAAGAGTCTAGGACTTGCCAGTGTTGAACAGGCGTTGCTCTCAACAAGTAAGAGTGCTTGAGTGTTGAATTCCATGGAGCGTCTTACCCCAAAATAATTGTGAAGTTGCATAACCAAAAAAAAATATGTGAAAACTGGCTTGAAAGATATAGTGAAAACTTTAATTTGCAATCTGTAGAAATCTGTGGAAGTGTATTTTATATCTTATATTGCTGGTTCTGAGTTTGGAGGGAGACTGACAGGTAAGATTAAGTGACTGGATTTGCCGACAATTGCAATCTTGTTGGCTGTATACAAATGCCCGGGTTATAGAACATTCAAGAACTGCTTGTTCAAACACATTGTTAAGAGAAGCTTGTCTTTGCTATTAGTACTGAGATGTGTTAACTATTCAAAAAACGAAAGGTAATTTGTCTTTATTAAAAATGATGAAGTGCCCTTGAGGATAGCTTCATCAGATACATAATATTTATGAAAAAAAAGATTTATCCTCAGCATTCTCTGATTAACTACACTTGACTGGAATCTTTCCCTCCCTTGGCATTTTGAGTGCTTAAAACCAGAGCTAATTTGTGCTTGTTTGTGTATTGCTTGGGAGAGTGTCTTGAAAGCCATGCCTGTATGTATGCTTATAACCAGAAACTAATTATGACTTTCTGCAGCTTTATTTTTTCTCACTTTTGTTTCAGTTTTTTTTTTATTCTATGAAATTCTCACTGAGATTTAGTTCACTGTTTATGTGCCATGTTATCTTCCAAGTTTCTGGAAAAATTTTTTTCTCTTACCTTGAGAAGCAAGGTAATTTTGGGAGTAGAAACATGAGAATCCAATATGATGGCTCGGTGGGTGGAGACATTTTCCATTTAAGCCTGGAGACCTGAGTCTCTGGAGCTGACCCAAGCTAGAGTCCTCAGAGAGGAGGGAGCTTAATTCAGGAAATGCCTCTTCTATAAGTTTCAACTATAAAGCCTTTTCTTAATCCAGTGGGGAAGGGTCCAGCTCATTGTGGGTGGTACCATTCCTGGACTGGTAGTTCTAGGTTCTGTAAGAAAGCAGACTGAGCAAGCAATGGGGAACAAGTTACTAAGTTGCACCCCACTATGGCCTCAGCATCATCTCTGGCCTCCAGGTTCCTACCCTCGCTACTTTTACTGATGAACTATTACGTAGAACTTTGACTTAAATAAACTCTTCCCTCCGCAGGTTACTTTGGTCACAGCAGCAGTAACTCTAACTAAGACAGGTAGAGGCAAAAGACTTTACAAATTTGATCTTGACAAAACTGCTATGACACACACACAGACACACACACACACACAGACACACTCACTCACACACACACACACAGGCACACACACACACAGACACACACAGACACACACACACACACACACACACACACAGGCACACATGATGGGTGATTCAGTTAGGAGCCCAAGCTCACATAGTGATGATGTTTCTATGTGTGTTACTGCTCATCATGTCCTTCTATGGACTGGAAATACACTGCTGACCAACATTGTCAGACTGTAAGAACCCCAAGGAGTAAAAGATCAGATACTTATTTTCTCATTTGAGGAGCCAGTCTCTTACCATTTTATTATTTTGTTCATAGTTCTTTATTAAAAACAGTAAATGGCAGAAGTTACTGCACACTGAAGCCTAATAAGTGCTGTCAAAGTGTATTGCAAGAAATATCCCACCACATAAACATTGTTTGAAAGAATTTGAATGTTTATATAGGAAGAAACTCCTAAGATTTCCTTATATTTTTGTATCTTCATGAGTAGAGCTTTAATCCCCTGATAGTAAGGTATTAGAGAGCTAGAAAGAGTCCAAAATCTAACTGTACTGTGATTTCAGAGGGGAGACTTTTGGGAAGTGTCATAATTAATCTTCATGGTCAAATTGAAGAGTTTTAGCATCACGAGAGCACACATGTGTCTTTTTGTGTCGGTGTGTTTGCCAACACACAGGATATATTAGAAATCTTATGTAAGTTCACTAGTTTTTAAATCAAATTAAAATACATTATTTTAAAAGGAGAGTTTGAAAAAAGTACCCGGCATGAATGGACAACCTGACTCCCAAAATACATGGGTTATTAAATGAAAATCTTGGTAGCAGGTATCACCGTAATAAGCACATATTCTCATCTAGAGTAAGCCCTAACTTTAGGATTGCCAGTGTCCTCCACCTTTTCAAACTGTACATTTCGTGTTTCTTGCTACTCCATCTGCTCTTTTTCATTGGGGTCTTACACAAAAGCAACTCCTCCTATCCATGCCAAGCAGTCAGGATCAGGCTGGCTTGCAATATCTTCGGGCAAAGAAGCAAGTCCTTTACTTTAAACTTACCCTTCGTCAAGTTCTTAGAACACAGACAGAAATCAGAGACTTTCCTTTATGCCAGACTATCACAGGAATGGTCTTTAACCCAAATGCTAATGTTGTTCCCCCTCTGAAACCTCTTGAGTTGAGTGAGTTCCCATAATCCCAATAGCTTGTAGCAATACTGTATTCCAAACTTCTACTAGGATGGCTTATGATGCTCCACTAACAGTTTTCAATCAGCTGCTTAGTCCTGTTGCAACAATAGTCCACTCCCTCAGTCACTATTTCTATTTCAGTGATTTAAAAAAAACAAAAAACATGATCAAGGTCACTTATGAAAGAAAGGGTTGGATTTGGTTTACAGCTTCAGAAGTATCAGAGTCCATGATGGCAGATCAGAGGCATGAGGCTGGCACAGGAAGCCGAGAGCTCACATATCCAAACTACAAGCACAAAGCACAGCGTTACCTGGGAAGAGAATGCTGTGAGACTTTTAAAAATCTCATCTTAGTCCCTGTGACATAGTTCCTCCAGAAAGTCCACAATTCTGAAGCCTCCCCAGACATCACTGCTAACTGGGAACCCAGTATTCAAATGCAGCCTAGGGGGACATTCCTATTCAAACCACCACAAATAAAAACAAAGAGAAAATAAAATTTGAAGGGAGATGGGATGGAGATAACTAGGAGAGATGGACTGAGGTAGTAGTAGATTGTTACAATCAAGATAAATTTATTTCAACATTATAAACATAAATTTTCAAAGAATAACTTAAAATATTCAACATATCTCAACACGTTTGTGCTTTCAAAGTCTAAATGCTTCAAAATTTAATCTCAGCATCATGATACCGGAGTAGTGATGTAATCCATTTTTACTGTGATTTTTGAGGTGGAATTTTTGGAAGATTTCTTGGGTACTTTTCATTGTCAAATTGGTAAGGATTTGTAAGAACCATGAAGAAATACTTCTGTGTGTGAGAGTGATTCCAGAAAGGCTAAACGAAACTGGGAAGACCTAAGCAGAATATGGGTGGGAACACTCACTGTGAGGGGTTTCCGAGTGCATAAAAAGAAAATAGGATCATGACCACCACCCACTTCTGTGTTTCCCGACTAAGCAAGCAGGTGTTTCATATGCCTAGGACTAAGACTTCCCAAAGTATAGAATGCATATAACAATGAGTCAATATACAGTTTAAGTTGCTTCTCTTGGGTATTTTGTCAAAACATCAAGAAAAGTCACTCTTGTGAATTCCTAGGAATTTTTCTAGTGCCTGGTCTCTCCTTAAGCCTAAGAAAGGCTCTCTCAAGGTATGTCTTTCCTTGCTCTTCCTCTCTGTCCTTCACCCAACTAGACCTCTGGATCCTTCATGTTCTCCTCCCTACTTCCATTCTCCCCTCTCCACTGTCCTACCACCACCCCCCTCCACAAATGCTGCCAATTTACTAAGGAGATATTGTCTACTTCCCCTTCCCAGGGGACCCATATATGTCCCTCTTAAGATTCCTCGCCACTGGGAGCTCACTGACTCCAGACTGACAACCGGAGAACCTGAAAGACAGAACTAGGCCCTCTAAATATGGGTGACAGTTTTGAGGCTTGGGCAATTTGTGGGGCCACTAGTAGTGGAACCAGTATTTATCCCTAGTACAAGAACTGACTCATTGGAGCCCATGCATTATGGAGGGATATCTTGCTTAGTCTAGATATGGGGTAGGGGCCGACTTGGTCCTGCTTCAAGTTGTGTGACATATTTTGTTGACTCCCCATGGGAGTCTTTGCCATCTCTGAGGAGTGGGTTACAGGGTAGGATGGGTGTAAGGTGGAGGGAAAGGGAGAACAGAAAGGAGAGGGAACTGGAATTGGTATGTAAAATAATAAAAATATTTTTTAAACAAAAAAGGAAGAGCAGAGGGGGGTTCTTGCACATGCTTCTAATCTCAGCAGTCAGGAGGCAGAGACAAGTAGAACTCTGTGAGTTGGAGGCCAGAATGGTTTATAAGAGCTAGTTTCAGGACAGGTTCCAAAGCTACAAAGAAACCCTGTCTCAAAAAAAAGTAATTCATGCAAATGGCAAGTAGGACCAATGTGGTCCTTGTGTCTGACCCAGTAGGTTTTATGAGAAAAGGGGGAGAGAGGGTACCTGGCTTCCTTTCTGATGTTCTGTGATTTTTCTACCACCTAAGTTCTCTGCCAGCCAAAATAACAGGGCCAAAAATAAAAACATCAATAAAGCTTGTAATAGGAATTTATTTTTAAACTACCAGCATTGTTGACAAAATAAATCTCTTTTCTTTATAAAGTTCCACAACCTATGGCATCTCATTATGATAACCAAAATTGGACTAACATAGAAACAAAATCAGTGATTTTTTTATTGATACCCAAAGGTTCACAGATGGAGACATTTGAATGAATAGCTCATTGGAGACACTGGGCATGACTGTCAATTCAGAACAACCCAGCCTCAAATTGTATTAATAGGGACGATTATTTATACCTCAAGCAATTCAGTATGTTTCACCAGTTCAAGAAACTTCTAATTCCTATTTTCTTACTAAGAAAGCCATTTGGACACTGTCTGGAGTTAACTGCTTTCATGTGAAACACAAAACCTGCTTTAAAACCAATTGTAGAGTGATGATGCTGGTACCAATGAGTACCAACATCATCTGGTATCAATGAGTACCAGCATCATCTGGTATCAATGAGTACCAGCATCATCTGGTATCATCTGGTACCAATGAGTACCAACATCATCTGGTATCAATGAGTACCAGCATCATCTGGTACCAATGAGTACCAACATCATCTGGTATCAATGAGTACCAGCATCATCTGGTACCAATGAGTACCAACATCATCTGGTATCAATGAATACCAACATCATCTGGTATCAATGAGTACCAGCATCATCTGGTACCAATGAGTACCAACATCATCTGGTATCAATGAGTACCAGCATCATCTGGTACCAATGAGTACCAACATCATCTGGTATCAATGAGTACCAGCATCATCTGGTACCAGTGAGTACCAACATCATCTGGTATCAATGAGTACCAGCATCATCTGGTACCAATGAGTACCAACATCATCTGGTATCAATGAGTACCAGCATCATCAGCAACCATATATTTCCACTTGTGTACCTGGACAAAGGTAATTCTATCACACCTTAGTTCATTGTTCAAAAGATTCAGAAATTTTTGGCATCAGGTCATGACAGACGCTGCAGGCCTTCATCTTAAGACAGCTAAGTCCATCAGAGTTGTTGTCTAAACTGAAGAAGCTCAGTGTATTTTGTGGATGTCACAAACAATTTGCAAATGGATTGTATGTTTTTGGATATTATCTTAGCCAATTTTCCTCAAAACCCTATTGTATAAATTTGTGCCAGAATCTGATCTGAGATGCTGCTAAGAGATTTCAATGAAGTTATGATTTGCTTTGATTTATGTAGGCAGGATACGAAGAAACACCATGCTGCGATATTTTGAAGAACTCTTTTTCTGGCATCAAGAGCTACTAGGGTTAATTTTTTAACTGACAAGTTTGATGGCATCTATTGACTTACATAGTGAAGGTAGGATTAGAAGGCATCAATGTTGAGCAGGGGAGAGGTCACAGTTTCTGAAATAATTAAAACTGAAGAGGCCTGTTATAATTCTTCCCTCTGATCCTCCCCAAAGAGGTAAGCAATTGTCTGTATTTTTCTTTCTCCTCACCTGCTTCTCCAGAGATAGCAGGTTTTCTCATCACAACTGTATTTCACAGAAAGGGTGTGAAGATAAGTGAGTTTCCATTTGTAAAACACTCTAAAGTCAGAGGTGCTATACTCGATGACAGTGAGAAATGAGAAGGAAAATAGGTGACAACTTGCTGAAAATTTCTGTCATTGTCCATTTGTGGAAAACTTCAAGGGTGGTTCATAGTAAAATCTTTACCCAAAGGTATGGAAATCTATGTGCAGACAGCAGCTTGCTGAGTGTTGCATAAAGCATGCTAAATACCTATTATCTCACCCTTTCATAATAGAAACAGTTACACAAAGAAAGTCTAAGCAAGCACACGCTGTTATGATGACAGATTTAAAACAACTGTGAAAGAAAATCAAGGACAAACGATTCCTCAAGACTCCAGAAAAGGGAGAAAGGGAGGTAGAGAGGGAGGGCCACACATACCACACACACATACACATATACACACTCAGAGAGAGAGAGAGAGAGAGACAGAGAGAGAGAGAGAGAGAGAGAGAGAGAGACAGAATCAGAGAGAGAAAGAGAAAGAGGAAAGGAGAAAAAGAAAAATAAATGTACAGCTCATAGTTTACCAGATGTACTGTGAATCCAATGCATCTCAGTGTTGCTTTTGGATCACTTCTGATGTTAACGTCTTGAAGATAGCTGTAGCTGTACAATTCGCTTATGTGTTTATAAGTCTCAACAGAGACTAAAACAAAATGGCTCAATGGGTGAAGATGCTTGCTGTCAAGCTTTACAACCTAAGTTCTATGGCCAGTTCTCACACTGTAGAAGGAGAACACTGGCTCCTATATGCTGTCCTCTGTTGTGGAATATTATAAGATGTGCTACATTTGTTTAAGCTGTGGGACATTTGTTTAATGATGCAAAGATTCGTTGATTCTTTTATGTTGCATTTGTTTAACTCTGTGAAGTTGTGCTACCTTTCCTGTTTAAAACATCTGATTGGTCTAATAAAGAGATGACAGGGCCAGTAGCAAGGCAGGAGAAATGATATGTGTGGGTGGCAGGCAGAGAGAATAAATGAAAGGAGGAAAAGAGAGAAAGAAGTTCAACGACTAAGAAAAGAGGGAAGAGGACTTCAGACCCCAGTCACACAGCCACTCAGGTACATAGCAAGACACAGAGTAAGCAATAAAGAAAGGTATACAGAAATAGAGAAAGGAAAAGTCAAGAGGCAAAAGATATATGGGATCAATTATTCTAAGAAAAGCTGGGTAGAATAAGCTAAGCTATGGCCAGTTACTTATAAGTAAGAATAAGCCTCCATTTGTGATTTGTTAGGGAACTGGGATGTGGGCCCCACAGAAGAGCAGAGAGCAAAGAGCTAAAGAGTAAGAACAGCAACAACAACAACAGTCCTCTGACCTCTAAATATGGACATTGGCACAGGTGTGCACATGTGTAGGCTCACCCACTTACCCCCAACCCCTGGCACACACACATTAAAAATAGCTTGAAAAATGAATAGAGAACTTAACCATGATTTCTTACTCTTGCTTTCTTGTATCATTCACTATTTTAAATGTTTGTCTTTAAGTCTTCATAAGAGATAGGTGTTAGCATCTTATATACTACCTGTGTTAGTATAAATAATTTAATAGAGATCTCTTCCTTCACGTTTTGCCTATCCCTTAGTGTAGTCATGCTGTTCCAGAGAAATGGAAATAGTAGAATATAGATATATGAAAAGGGAAACTTTGCTTTATAATTACAGTCTGACAAAAGATATTGAAAGAGCAGGAGGGAAGACTCCATGGAAAAGAACCCTTGCTACTATTGTGAAGGATCTGGCTTTGATTTTTAGTAGCCACAAGTTGCTCGCGACCCCCTGAAACTTTAGATCCAGAGGATCTGACACTGCCCTCTTCTGCTCCTTGTCACACCAGGTATGAACTTGATGCATATGCATAAATGCAGACCAAGTGCTCATATACATAACATGAAAATAATATTTCCATCGGCTACAAGTCACAGCCATGAGAGAGCCAGTGGAGTTATTCAGTCTGACTGTAGTGTACTGAAAACCACAGTATGGCTTGATGTGAATGACAATCTGAGAAATCTGAGAGGCAGGGATGAGATTAGATATCCCAGCTCAAATAATGTGCCATCAGAGAGGGAAAATTCTCCATTAATCTTCTTCAAACAATTTTACTTGTGTTTTGGGGATAGGGGGACTCATAGAAGCTCAAATGCTCACAGTGTCCAGAAGACAGCATCACATCCCCTGCAACTGGAATTATAGGCATTCATGGGTTTCCCAGGGAGGTTTCTGGGAACCAAAACTGGGTCATTTTAAGAATAGTGCTTGCTTCCAATAACTGAGTCATCTCTCCAACCTCCAGCCACCATCCTTTTTACACGCCCTCAATGTATCAGGTGATAACCAACCATAGTTTGGAGGGGCATCTGCCAGACTCCATCAATTCAAATGGGAATTTACTTCAGAAGCATCCTCACTCTCTTATAGGCTTGGTTAATACATATGTCTAGCAGCCCACCTAACTATTACTATATTGACAATCACAGACCTTCAACTTTATAACTCTTTAATAACTAACTGTTATTAGAATTTAATTGGCCCACAAATATTTATGCATACACATAAAACCATCCTGATGCTGGCATTAGCACAGCAATGACTGAGGCTTCCTCCTAATATCACTGAATTCAGAAAATTTAGCATGATTGCATCATAGACTCCTCTTATTTATTGGTCTTAGATTCTTGTTCTTTTACTTATAGCCCAGGTTGGGCTACACATAGATCAAAATAATAAACTTACATTTTTGAAATGTTTCTTGCTTTACTGACATGCTTCTTATCCTAGAGGTTCTTTTTTTCCCCTCTAATACTATTTTTTTTGTCCTTACATGGCAAACACAGGCACATACCACCTTCCCATCTTACTTAGTTTAGAACATTGTTTCTCCTGTACAACTTTTAAGGACCAAGATAAATTTCTCTATTTTGTTTTTCTGCATCATTCTGTTGTTATACTTACTGCAGGCTTACAAAAATTATTTTATATATAATACTTAGACATTTATTTGTATTTATTGTCTACTGCATTCATTAGTCTGGACTAGTACACTCATTTGGAGTAATTGCACTTAATTGGATTAAGAATTCTCTAGAGAATTGCTGAGACACACCCTTTGGTATGCTCATGGGAGTACTTCTGGAGAGGAACAACTAAGGGCAATAGCTGCCTTGAATGTGCATAGCATCATTTCATTGGCAGAGAGCGAGTGGATACCAGCAGGGAAATGGTAAATCAGTTGAACACAGTCTTCCTCCATTTTTTCCCCTTGTAGGTGAATTGACCAGGCCACTCCCATGGCAATGATTTCCTCACAGGAAGGATTGCTCTTAACTGTGAGACAAAATAAACACACTCTCTCTCAAACTGAGTTACTTTTTATTATGTACTTGGCTCTAGCAAAGAGAGCAGTAGCTACCACATCCATTGTGAGCCCTATGAGGGACTGCACTTAGAGCTCAGCGTGGAGGTAGAAGAAAAATACCTAAAGACAAGGGCATGAAAGGGACAGGAAGCCAGTGGGTAGAGGTAAGAAAGAGAGGTAAGGACGGATGATGACTAAAAAAACAGAGATTCAAACCCATTCTCCCCAGGAAACACCATTAGTGTAAGAGTGTCAAATTGAATTTAGTCTGTAATAAAATATATTTTACAAAGTATTTCTTATTTTAAAAGTACCATATGATAGTGCACAATTGCTCTAGAAGTCTAATTTACAATGACAAACTTGTAAGTAAATATTTTCTGACAATGAAGTATTTTAACATATTGTATCTGTTATTTGTATGAAGGCATGTGACACAAAAGAAAACTGTACTCTAATATCCAGATTTACCATTAAGTTGAGACTTAAGGTTGGTAAGATGCCATAAGGAACTTTGAAAGTATAGTTAGGTCAGTAAACACACACAAGAAAATATTACAGCCGGGCGATGGTGGCGCACGCCTTTAATCCCAGCACTTGGGAGGCAGAGGCAGGTGGATCTCTGTGAGTTCGAGACCAGCCTGGTCTACATAGCTAGTTCCAGGACAGGCTCCAAAGCCACAGAGAAACCCTGTCACGAAAAACAAAAAGAAAAAAAAAGAAAGAAAATATTACATTGTTCCTCCAGGGACCATACTCTTGTTGACTGGAACATATACTCATTAGCTGTCATAAGGTCTCTTGTAGTGTGGGAGTCATGGAAGAAGGTAGGAGAGGAAGGAAGGAGAGTGGAGAAAAATGTATAACTCAATAAAAAATAAAATAATGTAACAAAAAGAATTTCAGATAATTATGCTTAACACGGTAAAGGGACAAACCAAACATTTAGACCTATAATTAGAACTTAGAATCCTAACTAAGGCTCTATGAGCTCATAAAGTACAATACACTTCTGAATAATAGAGTATAAAAAACATACCTATGTAAAATTATATATAAATACATATATTTTCTACATAAACACACATAATGTCCTGATGACATTGATGGCCTTATAGTAAGTTTAACGTAAACTGTATGGAATATTAAATTAAATCATCTTAATTTTGACAAATATTGCTTGTTTTGAATGCAATTCTCATTAGTAATGTCTCCTTTATGTCTTCTAATATCTTATTTTAAATAATAAATTTAAAAATTTATATCTTTTTCAAAATTAATATTATGGTATTGCACACAATATAAGACACTCCATAAAGGTTTCTCAGATGTTAGCAAAATTAATTTTGAGGGAACGTTATATCATAAAAGAAAGTCCTTCTGTGAAAAAACTGTTCAGAATACTTCAATGTTTGATTTCTGAGTGACTTAGTGGCTAGCTAGCCTGCAATAAAAATCTACACTATTATGCAAAATGGTGGCATGTCACATGACTACAGAAGATGTGAAGCCCTATAATTGGCTGTCTGCAAACTAGAGACATAAAAAATATGATGACCTCTGGAAAGCTCTGGAGCTCATAGAGATGATGTCAGTTATAGAAGGTTATAATTACCACCTAACACTTGACAGAAAGCAAATCCTGTCCTTCTCTGTCTCCTCACCACTTCGGTGGTGCATGTTGTAGGTTGTCACCATTGATTGTATGATGCCCACACACACTGAAAGGGGTGGGACATCTGCTGTACAGAGTCCAGAGATTCAAATGCAAGTCTCATCTGGAAACACAGTTTTAAATGCAACCTTTACCCAAAGGTTTCTATATCCAATGATATGGTCAAATTGACACAGAAATTTAAACCTCACACCATGAAGGCTTCACATAAAGTCTCGATGATGGATTTCCCACAGTTTTTACAAAATATGAAAAGAGAATAGAAATTATATATAAAACATTTTTATAAATTCCAATGAAATGAAAAGGAACTTAATCTTAGAAAATTGGTAGCATCTATTAAATGAATCATTCAGGAAATGAGGAGATTACCATTGGATTCAGTGGTTCCCTACTTTTTGAAGTATGTTCTCAACATCAGTAATTACATCCATAATCCCCCTTCCAGTTTCAAATAAATTCATACTCTGCAATGCTGTTGTTCCTGAGATTTTGAATAGGAATTTGAGGAGATAGAAGTCAATTCATTGCTGGAGTCTATACTTTCCAGCTAGCCTCATCTGGTATCACATAACAAAAGGAAAACAAAGAAAAGTAATGGAGGAGTTGGGATGAACAGCAAAGCTGAGAATTGGTAGAAGAAAAGGTTTCTTGTGTTGTAACCAAACTCCAATGTCAAACTTTTAATATATTAGGAAAAGAATATCAGTAGAAGGATAATATGCCACAGACTTGGAGGGTTTAATTCTGTACTCTCAACTCTAGTGGGTACAATACCCTTCAGTTCATGAACATTCCTGCTGACTGCTACAGCTATGTCTCTGTATTAGCAACTGTTCTCACGGTTTGACCAAACACTGGACAAGAAGCAAATTAAGTGAGAAAAGATTAATCATGACTAATGACTTTGTAAGTCCATCATGGGAGAGAAGATGTGGAGTGTGACCAGCTCATTTGTGATAACAGAAAAGTGGCATTTCTTTCTCAGATTTCAGGGACCAAAAACTAGTAGAAATGAGAAAGCATCAGGATGAGGCTCTAAACTTTGGTGCTCACCCTTTAGGCATGCACCTCTTCCATTTGTGTCCTCTGATCATGAAGAGCTGAAGAACAGGGGTTTAAGAACATGCACCTACTGGGTGACGTATTATTTCAAGACTATAATAATCTCTTGCTGTCAGCAAGGCCCTTATTGCTAAATCTGGCTTCCAAAGACCAAGACTGTCACCAATTATTTAAAACAAGCGTTCTCTTTCTGCATTCTTTGAATTTCAAATATTTTTTTCTTTCTACGATTCATAGACTCTAACATTCAACGATAATCCAGTGCCTTAAAGGTACTGACAAAATAGGACAATATGACCTATCTAATCTTAATCGAATCTCAATGATGTTATTAACCAAAGCTTGAGTCTGGGACCAGGAAATGTCTGTGCAGCCCCAGAACCGATGTAAGTGATTGTTAAGGTCACATGCAGTGACTGTAAATGGCTCTTGCTTTTTTTTTTCTCTCCTAGGTTTCTAGACTGTGTTCTGAATGTCACATCAGATAAGATAAATTTTCATTGCCTCCTAGACATAGTCTAATAAAAGAGGATGGTATCATTTTCGTGAGACAATCAATACACTGACATTTTACAAGAATGATGTCTCACAGAAATTTAAGACCTACGTAAATAAGCAAGTGCTAGATTCTAATAGCTAGGAGGTAGTACCACATCTGTGGCTTAAGAATGCCTTTTTTACTAAAGACTCACCAAAGAGTTAATCTTAATTTGTTTCATATAAGAAATTTAAGCACTGTGGAAGACCTTTTCAAGACTTCAGTAGAAGGAAGTCCCTGGCATGTTTGTTTAGTCCTTAGAGACAGATAGTTAATTTGTATTTAAAAGAGAGAAAGAAAGAAAGGTTAAACTAATGGAGAATTTAAAACAAAAATTTGTTTGTTCTAATAATATTAACCTCTATACAGACAACTTATTTTTCTTGCAGAGTTTTATTAAGAAGAATCATTTCAGACATTCCATAAAGTATACTTTGCAATTTTATCTCAACATTGCATTGCAATAAATATTTGCTATCCTGTCCATGAAGCAAATATAGTCTCATATGGGACTTGTCTTTCTGGTCTTCAAGTTCAGCATACACGGCGAGGGCAGAGTTTGTTTTGTTATCTAATTCTGGAGAATAAAAGCAACACCAGTGAGCATTAAGAAGCTGAATGTGATTCCCTTTCCTTAGAGCCCATTGCTTCTCTCAAGGGACCTCTTTTTAAATGGAACGTGGAAGGTCGGAGAGCAGCAACATCCAGATGTCAATCCTACAAGCATTAAATTTCTTATTTTTAACACTATTCCCAACACTTCTCTTTTTTTCCCATAAAAATGCAGGGCATGAGATCAACCAAACAAAAGCTAATAAAACTAAAGCCTGTTTTGCCTGCCATCCTCTTCTGCTTGCTCTACACCTGTACCACAGCTTATGAAGTCAGGGTGAACAGGGACAGTGCTTGTCAGTGTACTGTATGCCTTTCTGGGCTTCTGTTTTGCATTTACAAATTTCTTCAGGGGTGTGAATCCCATGGGGTGTCAGGGAAATTGACATTTCTGTCTGAAGAATCTGTTAGCTCTTAAATAGCTTCACCTGATGCCTTGAAAAACAGTTCTAGAAGACTTCTGTATCAATTTAGAGAGGCTGGTCGTGATGGGTTGTGATCGTGAAGCATAGATGCTGGTATGAAGAAAACAGGAGAAAAGGGTAGAAGATAAATGTTGATTCCTATCAAATGGGGATACATGAAATAAACTCAGCAGTCTTTAGGGAAATCCACCCTATCAAAGGCTTTCATAAATTGCTAAGCCGTTATCAGGTGGTGATAAAATTATGGTAATGGACTTTGAAAGAGTATCATTCTTTTTAACCAACTTCAGTAATTATTTAACTATAATCACAGAGCCAAGTTTCTCTTTCCAAACCATGAAAACCATTTTTTCTTCATCAAACCAACCATTGTGGAGAATTAAGAATGTAGAATACAAAGACTCTTCTTAAGACCATGAATATTTTGTGTGGACTGAGTTCATACGATTTAGCATTCTAATCATTTGCCAGGAAATGAATCCTGAATATGGCTTGGGAATCCCTTTTTAACTTAGACTAGTAAATATTAATTCAAAAAGAAGAGGGAAGAAGAAGAGATAGAAGGGAAAGAGGAAGAAAGAAAAAGGTATCTGTGCATGAAGTTGTCATGAGTATTCCTGAAATGAAAGTCAAGGTCAACCTGAAAATACCAAGGGTAGAAACTATTTTATAAAAGAAGCAGGTTGCGGAATCAGCACCCAGTGAGTAGATGGACAAAATAAATTGCTCAGTTTTAATCACAGTTCACTAGTGACCAGTGTCAAGGAACTGAAATGAAATGTGAGATTTAGCATAACCTGAGGATTTGAAGCTATTTGTACAATGGAGCCTTTTACTCCCCTTTTGCGGCACTTTTATTTAGGTAGCTGTGAGTTCAAAGCAGGAACACAGGAGCCATGAAAAACGTGGAATCTTGTTCATCAGCATCACCAAATGTGCTCAGGAAACTCAAGGTCTCATGGCTGAGTAGAGATTGTTTGCATCTGAACAAGCTAGGTTGTGTTGCTGAGGAAGGAAGAAGAAACATTTTGCCCTTAGCATTCATTGGACAGGTGGAGGCATTCCTCACAGGAGATTAAACAAAGTTTTATGGGAAAGGAGTTCACACAGCAGGATAGTCTGAGAGTCTATTATATACTTACTACAAAGTTTCTAAGGCTTTCCAAGAATAAGAAAGTAGGTTGTTTGTCTTTGGGCAAATAAGTAGATAAATTACTTAAAAATAAATGAGCTCACAAGACCCAAAGAGTATAAAGGAATAGGGGAGAGAACAAATATAGAATCTCTAGGAAGTGTGTGTGTGTGTGCGCGCGCACGCATGTGTGTGTGCATACATATGTTTTCTAAAAAGTACATGGTCATTATAGTCATGAACTCAAGACAGTGGTGGTTAGCTTCACAAGACCTGAACAATATCGAGCCAGACAAAGTCTAGCATGGATCCTGAAGAAGCTCTTCATGGCCCCACCCCTGGAGGAGGGACTATTGGCAGACCCTCTTGCTACGTTTGTGTTTGTTTGTTTGTTTGTTTGTTTTGTAGAGCAGTGAAGAAGCACTTAGAAGTACTTCAGAGTCTAGAAGAAGAAGAAGAAGATAGTAAAGCAATTTCAGAACGACACTTAACAAAGATGCGACTGATGCAAGCCCAGGGTGCTTAACGGAGGAACATGCAGCCCAAACAAACAAGTGGGGGGACACAGACAGCTACATCCCGGAATATGAATAGAAGTAACTGTGATGAGAAAAGGACAAAGAAACTTCCCTCAAAGGACCCAACTGGCAAACAGTGCAGAAGCACATGGACGCTCTTAGAGTTGAGACTCAGCAGCAGGTTTCTGTGCGTAAAGAGGAGGAATGGGCAGACTGACAGATAGATCTGTACACACAGGCAAAGATCAGGTGTCAGGGGACCGTAAATTCATTCAAGAGCAACAAACTTATACTTTGTTGTGGGTGGGTAGAAACTAAGGACTTTAGAATTACAGCACAGGAAAAGTGCTTGTGTAAGTCCCCTTTGAACATTACCAATCTTTGCTTTCAAGTCTTAAGCTGTCACACTTTCCTTTTCTGAGCATGCACCTCCATTTTGTCTCCATTGGTTTGTGTGTGGGAGTGGGGAGCATGCGCGTCAGCGAGCACATGTGGCGGTCAGAGGACAGACAGCTTGTAGGCTTCAGTTCTCCCCTGTCGCGGGGTTTCTGGGAATCAAAATCAGGTTGTCGGGCTCGGCATCAAGCACTGTTCCCCTCTGTGTCTTCTTGCTGGCCCTGGTTGTTCATTTTAATAGCAACGATACCTCCATGGACTGGAAAAGACAAAACCCAATGAAAGGTATTTCTCACTAAAGGAACCCACGTCCAGGAACTGTCACACAGGCAGATACTGAGCTGCTCTAGGGGTATTCTCCCCAGAGGCTTCTTTTTCTCCAGTCACAGGTATGTGCTGGTATAGGAAGCAAGTTTTGAGAAGAAAACCGGGGTTGTTTAAAAAGGAATTAGACAACATAAAACTAAATTCATATGGAAAAGAAGCTGTAGTCCCTTGATCTCATTGAAATACTTCTTTTCTGTTTCCTCTTTTCTTTTTTTTTTTTAATTCTGAGTTAGGCCTTTTAATTTTGAAGGATATTAACCAAGTGAAAAAACCCGTGTTTGCAAACACATGAATCAAATTGCCATCTGAATACCAATAGTAGATGGATGGGAATGACAGAGGTTGTATATGGAGCTGGTGATTTGGGGGTCGTGGTTTGCTAAATGTGTTTTCAGTCTGCCATGCATTCGTGATACACTGCAATGGTTGTTAGTAGCAATCATTCTTCAGAGTCAATAACTGATAGCAATGTAATAAGTTGATAGTAATTAGTGGCTCTCTATGCATAATAGTTTCTCTTTATGTTCTACCTTTTTATTACTTTTTAAACACACCTTACAAAGGCATGGCATTTCCACACACAGATGACATTATATTTGGCTCCTCTCTAGAGCTTCCACTGCCCTCTCAGAGAATATCCACTTGTCATTTCCCTGTTCTCTATTCTTTCTCCCCACCTCACATTCTGCTTTCATATCGCACGCATTACTACTTTCTGCTAAATGCAGCTACACAGCTGTAATCACAGATTGACGGACAGTTCTTTATGCCGGATAGTACGGCAGCGGTTTTCCCATAATTCTTCACAGCACATTTTACTAATCGGCCCAGGTAAAGCTTTTACAAATTGCATGGCTGGAAAAGTCAGAGCTTTCTGCTCAAAAGTGAAGATGGAAATGCCTATTTCTTTCTTTCTTTCTTTTTTTTTTCTCCCCAGGGGAAAAGAAAAACCCTCTGGCCTCCAGGCAGTTCCCTTAAAAATAGCTTCTGTCTGCCTCATGCCATTCTTATCACAGATTCAATTCCCATCTTGACTGTCCAGAACTGAAATCAGTCTTCTGAGTTTAAGCGCAGCTCAACCATGCCCGGGCTGTTTTTATGTACATCACGGTGGTATGTGTCAGCTTCAGTTGTCGGTGTTTCCGTAAAGAGTTTACTTTGGGACCTTATTTCATAGTATGAACCAAACAGATAATAAAAGGATCTTTGTGCCAGGTTGTGTCAATGTTACAAAGAAGCTATCATTCTTGTTGCCTGACCATCTAAAATAAAATAAAGGAGGGTTAGCCGGGCGGTGGTGGCGCACGCCTTTAATCCCAGCAGGCAGATCTCTGTGAGTTCGAGACCAACCTGGTCTACAGAGCTAGTTCCAGGACAGGCTCCAAAGCCACAGAGAAACCCTGTCTCGAAAAACAATAAATAAATAAATAAATAAATAAATAAATAAATAAATAAATAAAGGAGGGTTATTTTTTTCAGTCACAAAATGTAAATTTCACGCGGGGTTTCGGTGTATCACTTGCCCTTGCATTTGCAATGATCCATTGTTTAGCCAAGAAAAACAAACCAGAAACTGAAACTGGGTCCTTCTTACCAAAAAAAAAAAAAAAAAAAAAAAAAAAAAAAAAAAAAAAAAAGAAAGAAAAAAAATGGTTCATTTGGAAGTAGCTACATATGAAAAAGATGCCCCCACAGTGACCCAAGACAGGATTCTGCGAAGATAAAAGTTATGTGCATAGATTTCCAATGTGGTCTTTTTTCTATGAATATTCCCTCAAAAAAGTATGATTTCAGAGTGAGACAGGAAACAAAGTATAAGTAGGTAATAAAGCATAGATTTTCTAGCAATTTCACTCGATTAAGATGAAAATGAGGCAAATCATATATAAAGGTGATTATTGTAAATTTTACTCTTTGAATCACAATGGTCATTGGTCACACAAATAAATCAAAATTACTATTTTAATATGGGCTAATGTTTGGTTATTTTTTTTAAGTTTTGAATTTAGACAAACTCTGAAAGATCTTCAATGACCTGCAAATTCAAAGTTCACATTATTGGTCTGCTTTGGGACTCATAAAAGACTCTGGTTATAGGGACATGGAATTCTTTCTAGGTGGATAGTTTTACTCAGCCCTGCGGCTAGTGCCCTCACCAGTAGGAGACATACCAGTGCCATTAAGGAAAGTAAATGATGTCAACAAATGTCTTAAGTTGGGCCTTAGAGACTCAGAGTGCTGTAGATCTTGACAGCATTATTACTTCCCTTAAAACTGTTTTTCTTAGATTGAGAAGCATTCAGGGCAATGATGGGAATACCGACTGCTGCCATTCATTGATTTGTTCTCTCACGATGGTATCTTTTTATTGAGTGTCTGAAAGCCACGCTCAGGCTGTGAGGGAAAAGTAAAGAAAAGGACACCGTGAAAGGAGAAAAATAAATAAATAATACCAGCATAGAGAAGATCCCAGATAACCAGGCTGAAATTTACAAGTTGTGGGCTGGGAAGAGAAAACCTTTTCATTTTTCCATATTATAGAATATCTTTTTCAAATAAAACAGCTAGAATTATAGGTGTTTCTCTACTGTCTCAGTCTGTTGTGGAATAATCCTTTTGTACACTGTGAAAATGTGTCACTCAGATTGATTTGCTCAAAAGTTGAATGGCCAACCTCTAGGGAGTATTTTCGGGCAGAATGCTGGGAAGAAGAAGGTGGAGGCATCAGGCAGATGCAGAAGAAGCAGTACATGCAGAGGGAGCAGTAACAGCCACAACCCGTGTGGCAGGATCTGGGTTAATAGAAATGTGTTAAAGTATAAGAACTAGCTAGGAACAAGTCTAAGCTATAAGCCTGGCTTTTGTAATTAATAAATACTCTCTGTGTCATTATTTGGGAAATGTCTGGCAGGACAGAGAAAGACTGACTACATCAGTCTTTCTTGGATTTTAACATTTTGTTTTTGTGTTCATATTATTCATTGTTTATTGCTCTATGTTGTGTTTGGTCTCTCCCTGTCTTTGCCACTGTTAACAGTCTCAAGTGCCTTTCTCCTTTGATTTTGTGACAGATACTCAGCTTTTCTTGTCAAGAAAGAAATATAAAACTAGTCCTCTTGCTTGATCTGAAGTAGAAGGTCTCTCCTAATGCATCTGAAGTTTATCATTAACATATAGAAAAAGATATGATAGAAAATTGGTACACTAAGTGACCTTGATTTCATGTGTGTGATTATTTGGTTCTGAAAAGTAGAATCATTTTTAAAATTGTAAAATCAATATCAAAACCTAGGAAATATGCATAAAATAGTTGATGTATTTTTAGTTCATACATTACTACAAATATTATTTGTACAAATTTGATAACGTAAGAAATTATATGTAATATGTATATATAATTTATCTTTTACAAAAAGTATTTCATAAAATATCTTAGTCTTCCATACTAATGCTCTAGACTTTAGACTCTATTTAATTTCGAAGACTTTTCTACAGTATTATTTCTGAATTCTTCTAGGGCAAATAGATTTGATATTTTTAATTTAATGTGTAGTAGCTTGATTGCTTGGTCAAATAATCTTGCCTCTAGTATATTCACTGGCACAAAACCTATCACAATTTCATTTAAAGGTTTTTAATAAAGCTTATAAAATCCATTAATTCATGGAGCCTCATGAAAGAAAAGCTTAAGAAAATTCAAAAAGAAAAAAAATAAAAAGGTGAATACCCTTCGTATGCCTTCAAGCCTAATGCTTGGAGTATAGTCATAATGAATTTATTTGGATAACCAACGATTTTCCTAAAGTATGCCGTAAGCATAACATCTAAAAAAAATGCTCCCAAATTTAAGACATTCTGCCCACAAAGTCATCCGTGCATAGTTTTGAACATATTGGCATTTTTATTGCTTCATTCACATTGTGGAATCTTATCAGCAGTGATAAGAAAGACAGGCATGGATATTTTGATTGTATATCTCATGAAGCATTGTGAGTTTCACGTGTGCTTCAGGTACTCTTGAGAGCCGCTGAATCCTATCAGCTCTTCCAGTGGCTGTACATTCTGCAATGTCCTTTCCCCTTTAGACTGACTTCATTTCAGTTATCTTTTATTTTACATGGAGCTCAACTGAACATGCATAATTTAATTAAGTTCTGCAACTTCTAAATTCTAGGAGTATAGAAATTGATAAGTGTAGTTTTAGTATTGAAAAACTTACATGAGAAAAAATAGAGGCAGAAGAAGTAGACACTTTCTGTGAAACATCAGCAGTTGATGTTACAGAGGTGAGCTTGTGTCTAAGTTATATTATAATCGGCAGTTGGTAAAGGGCTTGATGAAGACAGTGTAAAGGATCAGAGATTCATTATCCACGAGGGATACCACATTAGAAATATAAGACTACTCAGAACTATGCTCTAAAATCCAGCCTGACACTATAGCAGTTAGGGACATCTACTATATAGGGTAAATTAAGGTGTATTGGTTTGGCAAAAAAAATTTGCACATTAGCAGCGTATATTGTTAATAAATTTGTCATTGATAATGGTGCATATCTGAAATCCCAGTGCTAAAAGAAGCAGAGGCAGGAGGATTGTCACAAGTTTAGGGATAATCTGGGCTACACAGTGGGTGCCAGTTTCTACAGAGAGCCATAACAGAACTTTTTTTTTCAAAACAATAGAAAATTGCAACAATATAAACTTATCAGCCTTGGAAAATTATCAAAGTCACAGTGTAGTGAGATCAGAGATTAGAACTGACAGGGATCCGGATGACAGAGTCAAACGGTTTATCTAGAATTCACAAAGTGAAGGCTGATTTGGGGACTTTAAATAAGAAGATACAGTTTTAAGAGATTTGATTGGAACATGAGAGATAGGATATCAAACTTGTTGTGTGATAAGAAACATAGAGAGTTTTTCAATTAATTTTTAAGTTATTTACTTACTTAGTTTAGTAACTAGAAAAGAACAAGGAAAAAATGTAACAGACATATTTTAAATTCAAAAGAGCACCTTTGCAGGCAAAGACTTCATTCTTTAATCCTATGTCAATGTGCACAAACATAACTTTTGCAGACTTCTAAACAGAAGTTAAATAAAAACCCACAGCATTGGTTTAATTTCCCCCTCAAACCCAAAAGTGTGTAATAGGATGCATATAACCAAACAGTAAATGAAACACGACAGAGTGATTGAAAAGGGGAAAATGTGTGGCCAATGGAAGGCAGAAATAGGTGGCTAGTCTAGAGAGTTTGCTTACAAAGCACGGGGTTTTTAGATAGTTTTTCAAAGGAAGATTATGCCATCAGTTTGGTGACAGCAAATGCATGTGATTGCTCTCCCTATCTATTATCTGTACAAATTCTTAGAATGTCAGCTTTCGTTTCTAAATATAAACTATTCTTGACAAATCCATCCCATCCCATTTAGTGTAGCACATTAGGCAACAACTCAAACACAGGCTTTGCTTTATATATTCCACAATATAATTGGAAATAAAATGATCAGCTGTGAGATCTGAGAACTTCAGGACATAAAACTGATGGGAAATATAAGTATTCAAACCAGTCCCACCAAAAAGCGGCTCACAAGTCTTTTGAACAAACGAGGAAGCTGCAACATTAAAAATTACAGAAAAAAAGGGCATGCCACATGATAAAAGGCACCTACTGCAGAAAAGTGTCAGAAAGAAGATAAAGGTTTTATTCAAATATCTGCAAAGTCTGGTAGATCCAGAATTGAATACAGACCGTGGGCAGATTAAGAACCCCCCCGGGACTCAAGTTTATATAAGTCACCAGAGAGTGAAGATGTGGTTTATTTGAATACATTAGGGTGAAGGAGATTTTCTTATTTTCACATTTTTCTTCGGCTATAATAATGTGAATGTGGTTCTACTTCTTCGGCTAATGCATAGAAGAGTGATGTAAGCCAAGAAAGATGGTCAGTGTGGCCAGAACAATGGAGAGGCTTCCAATAGAAACCCCATCCTCTCACTTTATTTCGAAGAGAAATCCACAGCTAAATTATATTGGGAGACCCCACATTAACAATATCAGCTCTCTCAAGAAATTCTGTAGAAAAAAAAATCTGAAAACTATCATTCTACCTTGTGGCTGGGGTTGAAAATAATGTTGTATTGCTGAGCTGACTGACAGGAATGACCACCTCTGAGTTAGCATTGCATTTATTTGTGTCTCTACTTATAACATATCTGAAAGAAAAGCTAGAGAAGATAACATGAAATTTAATGAATAAATCTTTTCATCAAAATACTGACAAAAATCTGGATTTTTCACTCTCATTAATGAGTATAAAATATAAGTTTTATAATTGAGAACTGGGCAACTATAGCAAGATCCTTATCTTTAATAAACCTCATTATAGCTGTGAAATGGAAGCATGTGGCAACAGAGAGCCATCTTTTAAGTATTAATGTGCATGTTGTACTTTAGAAAATTCCAAACAATACAAACATATTGCTATCAGTGCCAAAAATAAGTCAATAGAAAGATGGGAACAGAATCTTGCAGATGCATCAGCACAGGGAACAGGAAAAGAGAACAAAAGCTTCCCCTAGTTAGAGTTTCTTCCATGCTTCTCACAAAAATAAAAATAACTGAGGTTCATATTGTCATGTATCATAAAGCAGTGTACGACAACTGGGAACTCTCTCTAAAACCCCCATAACTGCAGACTTCTCTGTAGCCCACTGCTGCCTTTAGCCAGTGATAATTTCTTTTTCAAAAAATGTACTTCCACTTTTGCAATTCAATATCCCTGCAAAACTGAGCCATTGTCACACATTAACGCTTGATCTATTCTCTACAGTATACCAATAGACTCTCTTCTCCAGGACCAGAACATCCCTACGGTGTATAATAACAGAGAGCAGGTCATTCATGTGTGGAATTGAAGGAGATTGACGATGGCAAATACAATTGGATTTAAAATGAAAATGTTCACATGGTGCTTTTTAAGGTCTAATTGCTGCTACAATGATGCTATCCATTGCGTTTTTAGGTACCATCCCCTAGCAGAGGCTAAGATATATAGGTTTTAATATCAGCAATACTCCGAAGTGAAGAAATCACCACCATCTCCTTTGCCCTCGCCCAGTGTTTGTGGAACTTGAAAGCACATTTTTGCACTTAGCCTCAAAGTGACCTTGCAAGGGAAGGACCTGTGGACATCCAGACGTCGACCATAAATCAGAGGAAATGCTTGTGAAAGGAAGCACCTATTATTTTTCTTTAGCTTCAGAAGCTCCGAGAGTTAGCTCAATATAGGCTGACGGCAGCTTCTGTGAACTCGGACTGCAACGCAAGTGTACTTCTGGGTTGAATCTAACTCAAAATACTCCCTTCAGCCAATGAGTTAAGTTCAGGCTTCAGCACTCACCTGTATGCATAAGTCACAGTGAAAGCTGTGGACAAATGTTTCAGCTGGCCCCTACTCTCAACAAGCACATAGTTCATTACATTATATATAATGTGGAGGTGGCACCCACCAACTACAGTCTGGAATTATCTTGTGCTTTTGATACACTTAGTAACATGAGGGATAGATTTTGCAGGCATTTGGAATCACACAATTCCATGTAACAGAATGTAATGGCCTTAAAAAAAAATGGCTTTTTTCCCCCAAGACCTTTCCAAGTAAGGAATTGCTGTGTATACATGTGTCCTAAGCAATTTTCATAGTAGCCCTCATCAGACAGTATTGAGCTAAATGTTACTCTTGGAGCGTCTGAAGTTAAAGAAAAATAACAGATGCTCCTAAAGAAAATAATAGGTGCTCCCTTTCACTGGCCTTCTCCCTTTGTTCCTTTTCGTTGTTTATCAGGCTGTGTGAAATTTTATTTTTAGCTCAAATACAATTTCACTTTAAGACAGACATCCTGAAGATAGAAAATGGAATCAGCATGCTGTGAAAGCAGTAATTCTAATGTGAAATTTTCATGATTTACCCGTTTAGAGGGGGAGTAGACTTAACAAAGAAGACCCATCTACTTGGTTTCTGCAGAGATCTTCACAGTCAAATGTCAGTGTCACCAAATCTTAGGAGCAAAGACTAAAGGGGTCTATTCATCAAAATAAGAATTACCTTTCATTAGACCCGAAGGACGATACTCAAATTCAAGCACTCAGTTAGGATTGGAGAGGAAAGGCTAAGTGGGGCCACTGGAGAACAGACACAGAATGAAAAGCAACTGTCAAGCTAGTAACTACCTCTGGTGCCAGAAATTCAGTCTTGAAGGGAAAATATCTGGAAGCAATGTATAAGAAATAGTGCTCCAAAAAAGTGTATTAATTCCTATTGTGATTTAATAATCAAAATGCCCAAAAGACAAACTTAAAAATGTGATCTTTATTTCAGCTTATGGTTTAAAAGGGTTCAGTCCACAGTTCGCTGAATCTGTATAAATGGTGGGCAAAGTGGAAACACTTGGCAGAGGACTTTCTTCATGGCAGAAGAAAAAAGAAAAAGAAAAAAAAAGCAAGAGGGAAATGTAGGAGGGACCAGGGCAAGGTAAAATTCCGAAGACTGAGTGCAATGACCTACTTCTTCCTGTCACCATGTCCCACTTCTTGCCTTTCACCACCTCCAAGTAATGTTGAGACACATCCATCCAGAAATCAATCCATTCATGAGGTGAGATCCCTTAGATAAAATTGTCCCTAGAATAATTAACATAAAATGTCCCAGGAATGTGCTTCACTACGTGTCTCTCAGGACAGTGATGATGACAGTTAAGAGTCAGCATCCCCAGAGGCAAAGGGTCTGGTTAAGGCTGCAGGAACCTCTGCTGGTCTTTGATGGAGGCTGTTCCTGGAACACATGTGAAGTGAGGACCCCGAGAAGTGGCTAGAAAGCCCACTCTTGCATTACTTCAGTTCTCCCAAACGCTCTAATTTATTTCATACTGTCATTGATTTTTCAAAGTGAGAGTTGAACATAATTTCTCTTCAACATCAGAAGGGCTGGCAGTTAGAGAATCGAGGAATGCTATTGAGACAGGCTGAAGCTATGAATATTCATTTTCTCTCTGCTGCAAACATATTCTGCACTGGAATCTTTACTACATAGTGTTTCTAATAGCCTGGATTTCTTGTTCAAAAGTCTGTGATTTCTGCCATTGGATTTGAGCTAACAGCAGACATGAGGATACCTTAATGGATCTCATGAGCTACGCACAGCATCGTCATTGTACAGCATCGTCCTTGTACAACTACCCTGGTGGTAACCATACCTTCTTATGATAATCAGTCTGGATTACTCCTTGTAGTATACTAAACTTTTTTGTTTTCACACGGATTTTCTGAATGAAGATTTTCTTCTGAATGAAGAAATACAATGCAGTTGTTTGAGAGATAAAACTTTTTCTTTGGTGAAATTTCTATTGTGCCTTCTGAGAAGTACACCTTCCTGAAGAGCAGAAACTAGTTTCCTACATGAAAGGAGGGCATTGAGTATTAGAGTGATGGGACCAATTCCGCTTACTTCCCTTAGGTTCCAAATAATATACATGTCTTATTTGCTGAGGCCACATGCAAGATGACATTTTTCAGTTTTGAGTGGGCAGACATGATTAAATGTGTGCTCACAATAGCCAAAGACATGGAACAGACTAGGAAAATTATTTTGTCTTAGTTCAGTATGATGAGTCAGTGAATTTCTTTTGAGTACTTACAAATGAATTGGTATTGGTGAGGGGCTCTTTATAGTAACATGGGACAACAACAACAACAACAACAACCTACAGTACTGAAAAGTCCAATCCAGCATAGGTGAAAAGCTCATTGAAGTTGAACCAGGGCGTCCCGTTCTCAGTTATCCTGCCTCCTTTTTCATCTAGCACGTCTTAAAAGCAATTGGAGGTGGGGGAAGGGGGCAGGAGAGAGTAAGGAATGGAATCCTAAGTGTCCTCCAAAGTGAAGATCTGTGACATTTTCCCCACAGGTGGTATTATCACTTCATTCCTGTTGCCATAGACTCATCTAGATATCACTGCGTTGTTCTGCTTATGGGATTGACAAGATCATAGGGGCAAAGCCAGCTCTTCTCCATTAGCCAATGAACGTTGCTTCGTTTTAAAAGTGAAATCTCTCCTACCTGCATTGTGTTTGTACACTGATACCTAGCTGGTTGTACTGCTTTCACAGATTCTAGAAGCGAAGTGAAATCTCTCCTACCTGCATTGTGTTTGTACACTGATACCTAGCTGGTTGTACTGCTTTCACAGATTCTAGAAGCGAAACTTTGTTGGAGAAAGTTTATCTCTGGAGGAGGCCCTGTCCTCCTTCCTGCCTGTTTTTGCTTCTAGATTGCAGATACAAAGTAGCTAGCAGCCTGATGTTCTGCTACTGTCTTTCAGGCCATGATGACCTGTATCTCTTTTGCAAACGTGAATCAAAGTAAGACCTTGCTTCCTTAAATTGCTTTTGCTAAAGCAATGAAAAAAATGTAACTACTCAAGATCATGTTGCCCCATTACACTGAATGTCAAACACTGCCTTTGTCTCTGTCTTAGTTTCCTTAGCAGTGCATGGTCCTTAATCGTTTTCCAGTCTTTGATACTATAGAGCTGTCAGATGATGATAACGGAGTGTCTTAGAGGGAATGATGTCCTTTGTATTAGTAGGG
Organism: Microtus pennsylvanicus; assembly: GCF_037038515.1. Classification (NCBI taxonomy): domain Eukaryota; kingdom Metazoa; phylum Chordata; class Mammalia; order Rodentia; family Cricetidae; genus Microtus; species Microtus pennsylvanicus. The sequence goes on from NC_134582.1 coordinate 125,173,421, forward strand.
GTGAGTAGCTACTTTGCTTGGTTTTCCTACTCCCTTGGTATTCAGACTAATCTGAGTCATCTCTACGCATCGCAGTATCATGAAAAAGCTAGGAGTTGCTTTCTTACTTTTCACTTAAAAGGCAGAGACAGAATACTCACTTACTGTCATTGTTTTCTACACTGAACCATTATTAATGCTCCTCTCTGCACACTGAATCATGTGGTTCCCTTCTTTCATATTAAAGGATGGGTCTAAGTTTTTCTTTCTTTCACATCTCTCTTACTCTTGGCCTCTTCTCATCTTAACCCTCCCTATGAATTTCACTATTTTGGATCCCAGAAAAAGATTTTTGACACAGATGAAATACATATTATTGTTCACATTTTACCTCAACCACCACTACCACCACCACCACAACCTCACCACCACCACCACAAATATCATCATCATCAACAACAACAACAACAACACAGAAAGCCATAATCTCCAACTTATTCTGTTTTTTACTCAAATAAACTCAAGATGGAAGCCTAACTTCCAACTATGTAGATTTTGACCACAAGCGCCTTTCTTATTATAATTCATTTTTTGCATGAACAAGTTGACTTTCAGTTACACGTTTTATTTCTGATAGCAGAGGCCACACAGCTTGTTTAGTCTTAATCACATGTCATCCTTACTCTCATCAGGGTCAATATAACAGTTACTATATGAAAATGCACATTATCACATACCACATGGTAAAGGACGACCATATCAAGATCATCTTCATAGGATGTTCCACCTAAGATTCAAAATATATCATAGCCCCTGTTGCATGTTGTACTATCTGTAGAAAGAGCCATTCAACCACGGTGACAAAACTAGCATTCAGTCCTGCCATGTTCCATGCTGGCCGCCAAATTGCTTGTCATTTTTTGGGGAAGATGTAAAAAAATGTCTTTCAGATAAACTAAAATGCCAATTCTACCCAAGTTTTCACAGATAAAACAATGAGTTTATAGTAATTTCTTATAAAGTATGGGAGAGACTGGGGCATAGATTATTAAAAACACTGTACCACCAAAAAGTCCCCCTCATTCTAGGTGATGATCTCATGATAAATGCACCATGGAAACTCACCGTCATCTAATTTTCAGCTTTCTATATTCTACCATCATTTTCTAACAATAAGAGCATACGCAGCTGTGAGAAGCAATATGATAATGGTAATAATTCCAGCTGAGAGTCCTGGGAAATTCTTTCCCTTCTACCAGATGCTGTTAATAACTCCATTATCATTATTATAGACTTGATTATCACTGGTTGGTCTGCTTATTTGTAATATTGATCCAAAATCCCTCTGCTCCAAGATGATGATTGATGGGATAGTCATGCTATTCCTAAAAGAAAAATCTGTACTATGGCAAATGGCTGTAGAAGTCAGAGCAGAAGTATGTTTTGAAGGTCAGCATCTGCATTCCATGGAAACTCTCCCTAATTTAAGATTTTAACTATGTCTTTAAAAAGTACTTTTCTTTCCTTCAAGAGCATAAGTTTCTATGTTCCTTATATCAAATCAAAGGGCCCCATTAGACAAAGGTCAATTGTTGTAAGCTCTTCACATAAACTTATATTGCGCTAATTACATGAAGACAAATCAAACATACTTGTCAGTAATTGAATACTACCATACCAGAAACTGTAGGGAGGACAGATTGTCCAAATTCAGAAGATGACTAATCTAAAACAAAAAATAATAAATAAAAAATATGAGACCCATATACTTTGCCATGACTAGTTTGTTTCTTTATGAGATAGCACTAAGGTTGCAGTATTTGATGTGATCAGTTTGAATAGTCTGTATATTTAACAGCTCCGTCAATTACAGAGGGAACTCATGCTGTTGGAACCTTCATGTTGGATTTAGGAATATTCTGTTCATGGGCCCGCAAACATCTAAGAACAAATGCAATAGACATCAATTGAACAAGTTATCTTATCCTTGGGATCATTCAGTGCCTTTTAAGTAGAATCTTCCCTTGACAGGATTGAGGCATAGGGATTTACTTCGTCATGAAAGAGGTTTAGTTCTTTCCATATCCCATTGTGCTTGGATACTTGCATGCATGAAATTCTTATGTATGCTGATAGATTTTGCTCTGAGAAGATCTAAGTAATTTTGATGCCTTACGGCATATTGCTTCTCTGATTATTCAGGATAACACTCTAGCTATCATGCTAGTCATTTGAAAATATTTCTATATAGAGGGTCCTCTATAGCATATTCAACACCTATTTAATCAATCTGATAAATTGTCTTGTGAAGAAATCATGTTGACTAAGAACCTTACACATATACTCTGTGTCTCTCCCGACGTTTCCATGATATTTTCTATAACTCCTTTATTCCCCAAGTGTACAAGTTGAGGATGTGATGTTCTATACAAATCCTGATAAATTTTCTTTTTTGCATGATGTATATAGTGCAATGAATTGTAATTTACCTTGCCTGCAGTGTCTCAATATTCTCTAAATTATCTGGCCCTTAAAATACCTGAGTAATATAACATATATTTTGTGAAAAAAATGACTTGTTTCTGAACCTGTGTATACACTCAGGTTATTTACAGAGTCTATTATTTAAGTATCACTAGATATAATTAACATTATAGTGCAAACATAGAGGGGAGGGAAATGTTCTCTACAATGCCCTATCAAGTTCCTTTTACACTGTATTATGTCATAAAAAAGAAGAAACTGTCTGAAATATAGTTGTCCTACAACATCAATATAAATGAATGGTGCTATTGGTTCAAAGTGAGATAACTATTGATTATGTTGCACGAAGTGTGTCATAACTACATTTCCCAGATGTACTGCTGTAAAAATACCCTCATAGTCACATCCATAGGGATGTCTCCTAGGTGACTCGTAATTTAGTCAAATTTCCAACAAGGACAACCATCAAACAGTGCTTAACATAGTAATCTGTTCTAACAAGGACTGGAAAAAATTCATCACAATAGCTAGACTAAGGCTACTTCTTTATTGATTTGCCTCATTTCAATAATAATAGTAATCCAAATGTGTGATTTTCATCTAGTCATATGTAATCATATCAGATAAATACTCACACATGGAATACTGGATATAGGATGATGAGAGGCATATATTTAACCAAAACTGAACTCTATAGATGTTGTGTGAGTTTAAAGCCCAGTTCTGGGAGAAGGTGTTGATAATTATCACAATCTTATCAGTGATTTTATCAATTTTAAAAGAATTTTGATAACTTCATAGGTAAAAATGCTTCTTATAGGAATGTTGTTGTATATTTCTCTTAACAGTGAAACTGAGTATACTTTATATATTTAAGGAATATTTATAATAAAGTTTTATTATGAACTATGTTTTAATGACGTTGAACACATTTTCCCTGAGTTATTAGCTTTTTAAATTTTTTAAATTATTTTGTTACTTTAAAAAATACCAATCCAAATTCCCACTCCATTCCCTCCTCTCACTCCCTTCCCACACTCTCCCACCCCTCACCCCTCCAATCCTATGAGAGGATAAGGCACCCTACCCTGTGGCAATTTCAAGGCCCTCCCTACTACATCTAGGATCAGCAAGGTATACATCCAAAGAGAATAGGATCCCAAAAAGCCAACACAGGCAGTAGAGATAAATCCCAGTGTAATTATCAGTGGCTCCTTAGTCTGCCCTAACTGTCAACCATATTCAGAGAGACTATCTTGATCCCATGCTTGTCCAGTTGGAGTTGGTGAGCTCCCATTAGCTCAGGCAAACTGTCTCTGTGGGTGAACCCCTCATGGTCTTGACCTCTTTGCTCATATTTTCACTCCTTCCACTCTTCAACTGGACCTTGGGAGCTCAGCCCAGGGCTCCGATGTGGTTCTCTGCCTCTGTTTCCATCTGTTGTTGGATGAAGGTCCTATGGTGATATTTGAGATAATTATCAGTCTGGCTACAGGACAAGGACAGTTCAGGTACCCTCTCCTCTATTGTTTAGGGTCTTAGTTGGGGTCATTCTTGTGGATTCCTGGACATTTTTCTAGGGCCAGGTTTCTTGTTAACCCCATAATGGCTTCCTCAATCAAAATATCTCTTTCCGGGGGCTGGAGAGATGGCTCAGTGTTTAAGAGCATTGCCTGCTCTTCCAAAGGTCCTGAGTTCAATTCCTGGCAACCACATGGTGGCTCACAACCATCTGGAATGAGGTCTGGTGCCCTCTTCTGGCCTGCAGACATACACACAGACAGAATATTGTATACATAATAAGTAAATAAATATTTAAAAAATATATCTCTTTCCTTGCTTTCATATCTGTCCTTCCTCCATCTCTCTATCCCATTTCCTCAAGTTTTCCTCAACCCTCCCCTTCTTCCCTTTCTTCTAACCCAACCCCCATGCTCCCAATTTTGTCAGATGATCTTGTCTGTTTACAATTCCCAGGTGAGTCTATATATGTTTTTCTTTGGGTTTACCTTATTACTTAGCTTCTCTAGGATCATGAACTGTAGGCTCAGTGTCCTTTGTTTATGGCTAGTATCCACTTATGAGTGAGTACATAACATATTAATTTGGGGGGGGGCTTGGTTTACTTCACTCAGGATAGAGTTTTCTAATTCCATCCATTTGCATGCATAATTCAAGATGTCATTTTTTTTTACCACTGAGTAGTACTCTAATGTGTAAATGTGCCACACTTTCTTTATCCATTCTTCAGTTGAGGGGCAGCTAGCTTGGCTAAGATCAAAATACCAATGATAGCTTATGCTAGAGAGAATGAGGAGTAAGGGGAACACTCATCCATTGCTGGTGGGAATACAAACTTGTGCAACCACTTTGGAAATCAGTGTGGAGGCTTCTCAGAAAATTGGGAATCAACCTACCTCAGGATCCAGCAATACCACTCTTGCGAATAAACCCAAAAGATGCTCAATCATACCACAAAAGAATTTGTTCAACTATGTTCATAGCAGCATTATTTGTAATAGCCAGAACTTGGAGTTGTTAGTCTTAAGTATTGAATATAGTAGTACTTTCTATTTTAAGATATTTAAGATTCATATGACTGTATCAGTCGCTTCATTCCCAGATTTTTTTCTCAGTCTTTTTTGGGGTCTTTATTATTTCATAAATTTCAAGTTTATTTTATGTAATAAAACTTAGTACTCTTTATATACAAAAGCCTCATTAATTTTGTTATTATATCATTTCTTAAAACTCTGAAGAATTATTTCAATAAATACTCTTGGAATTTTGAAATAATGTTTTATTTTAAATCAGTATATGCTCATCTTACTATATGATGTTTAATTTTTTTTACAATACAATATAATTTCTTAATAAGTAAAGGATTGTATCAAGTATATTTTTACACATATACCACCACAATATTTTTAAGTTAAAAAAGTAAATTGTTTTATTCCATCACATTATATTTATCTTTACTATACTTCAGGATTCTAGATAGTAAAATTTAATGCTGGATTTTTAAATTTAATATATATAAAAGATCCATATTATTGGAATTATCTTCTTTGCAAAAGTTTGAATTAACAAAGAAATTATGTTATATACATACTAAGAAAGCCAAATGTTTTCTTTGTCTGGAGAACAAAGATTTAAAAGGTTACTTTTGTTAAAGTCAAAGAACAGTTGTTCTTGAGAAGGGCCCAAGACTTAAACATTGTCTTTGATACACAACAGAAGAAATATAGAAGAATACAATGACTATTGTCTATTACTTATTGCAAGGATGCTATTGTAAACCCTTGTTTTAAAAAGAACTGGATATTCAAAATCCCCCCTCCCCTATTTTTTGAAGGAAAGAACCAGGTAGGTTTTCACTGGTTTGTTTACTTTTATAGTTTGATTTTGTTTGTTGGTGGACTGGTGGTTTTTTTGTATGAGAATGTTATTTCCTTATTTTGTGAGGACTATTTTTTTTTAATGTTCTGTAGTTGTCAAATTGGATTTTTATAGAAAATTATCCAATGTCATCTGGATTTTTTATTTATTTATATTTCTTCTCAAATGTTTCTTGTTTCAATTCTGCCTATTTCCGTGGCCATATTTAGAGTTCATTTTTTTTTTTGTAGTTTCTACTTTTGCTTAGGTAAGAAATAAACTACTGTGAAAAATATGGAAAAGTAGGTTTAGTGTAAGGAGTCAGTCTTACAAAATTCATTGAACTAACTGGAAAGCTAATTCTCTGTGTAAAAGCTGCTGTGGAAGAACAGGACTGCCTGGCAGGAAGAAAAGCTGGAGATGCAATTGCAGCCAGCAGGAACAAACACAAGTGTGCCTGGCCTACCCTCATATACAGTCACCAACTGCAATGCTAGGACAGATGGAAATCCATCCTGTCCCCCACTGTCTCCAAGCTCAAGAGATGTCGGCCAACAAGAGAAGCTGGCATCTCATCAAAGGATAAGGATTCTGAAAAGATGGTGGGCAGGACTGAGAGAAGGTCTGGACCTGGCTACTGCCCAGAGTGATTTGATACACACATGTATGTGTTTCCTGACGCCGTTGAGGCACAAAGAGTGAGTGTGTCACTTGCATCTTCTGCCTCTTTTAATCTTTCTTGTTTGTTTGTTCTCTTGGCATAAGTCAGAACCATCATTGGAAAAACATTCTACAAATATAATTTTATCTTATCTCAATTGACTTGGTACAGAATGTAGTTAGTACTTTGTCAAAAATATCATCAACCTATGCACCCTTCATCTAAGTATCTTTAAATTTTCAACAAAATCATTAGTAAAATCATCATTCTGTCTAGTATAATTTAACTACCATTTATACAAAGGCAAACATACTTACCTCCTCCCTCCAAAATATTATCTGCAAATTCAATTGCTACATTTTATTCCTTTTCGGCTGATTTTGCTCTATCTGAATCATAATCTACTTTTGATATTCAACAATGAAAATTTTGTTGTAAAGCTTAAATAATCTTACCACAGTCACATTAGATAGTAGGGTCATAGATTATTGAAAATGGAAAAGGAAAGCACTTGCTATAATGCATGGAAATATTTTATGACAAAGTACAATATCAAATTATACTTTTATTCAACCAAAACATCTTATCTGGCATTTAAGTCTGCTGGCTTCAACATTCTTTCAAATTTCTCCTCTTTTAAGAATCAATTATCCAAGTTTCTATATTCACTCAGGCACTTTAAAATTCCATTTCTCAAGCCTAAAAATTAGAGGTTTTCTTAGATCTTGTTACATTTTACAATTGACTTTTATCAAAGACACACGTTTACAAAAAAAAAGAATTTAAGATGCAAGTCATAATGGCATTAAATTAAATTTAATTTTTCTGGAATTTTCCATGTAAGATTTTTAGATTATCTGCTTGCCATGGGTAAAGATACTGAAGATAAGAAAACCATGTGTCCAGAAGCATTAAGAACATCTCAAAAGCAAATGATTCATATGTAACATCCTGAAATCTTATGTTGTGCCAGCTACCCTGCCTAGAATTATCCCTATGTCCAGCATAGCCAGGCTATTATCAAATTAACTTAACTTGTTATCACAGTACTTGTGTTTAATTAGCCCTTCTCTGTTGGCTTAACATTAAATTATAATACTTATTTTAGGAAACTCCTCTCATATATCATGAAGCTATCTTGTTTTGTCACACCAGCAAAGAGAAAAAGCACAAGAAATTCTTAGAAGAGAAAGACCAGGAAAAAGAGGGGAAAAGGAGAAGAAGGCCAGGACAGGGAGAAGTATGTGAGAGGGGAGGAGGAAGAACAGTGAGTCCAATACAGCATCATCTCTTGAGAGTAAAAAAGAGAACCCAGAATCACACATATTATTGTATCTATATATAATATACTATTCATCTTTTATTATTATTAGTCTCTTGTTATGAATGCTTTGTAAATTAGCTTTATCATAATTATGCATGTGTATGTGAAATTGTGATTTCAGGGATCTGTTACACATTTTGGGACACACCTTCTGATGAAAGAGGGAACTGCTTTACTCTTGCTCACATACATATTCTGGAAGTCAAATTTCTTCTATGTAGTGGATATAATGTCTTCCAGTCATTACATATTCTCTTTGTGGTTTTACTGGCTTGATGAGTCCATTATAGATTGTTTCCACATTCCAGATCCTACTGAGCTAATTGCAGGAGACAATGTGTACCTTTGGAAAGAGGCTTTTTAAACTTTAAGAGTAACACTAGTGGAGGAAGAGAAACATAACTTTTAAATTGTTAGTGGAGACTATGGAGGCATGAAAGTGAGTCCATCACCCTCTCTTCATTCCTCAGAACTATGAGTTTGTTCCAGTCTTCAAGACAGTTCAGCAAGGTAGTCCCATTATTCGGGTCATCAAGAGCAATTGTTCCAATCAGATAGTGGTTGGTTACTCCCACAACTTTTGTGTTTCCAGTGTACCAGTGTATCATGTAGGCCAGTCACCACTGTTGATCTCAAGTTGGCATTAGCCTTTTTCTTTGGTAACAAGCAGAGTACCTACCAATAGTATTAATATAGTCATTAGCAATGAAGGCACTAGATAGGCACCAGCTCAACTTCTCCATGTTCGGTGAGTTATGCATATTTGTTTGGGCATTTAAAAATTATATATCTATTATTGTTATTATGTTCTCATATTTTAGATACCAACCATATTTTCCCCTCCCCCTCACTGTCCCCCAATCTACCCCTTCACCATATACCTCCCCTCCTCCCCTCAGGAAAAAAACAAGCTCCTAGGGACATCAACTAAACACAAACATGCCATAATATGCTGCAACAAAAAGACCAGGGACATACCATCACATCAAGGATGGAGGAAGCAACCCAGGAGGAGGAATAGGGTCCCATAAGTAGGCAAGAGTCAGCCACCACCCTGCTCTCGCTTTAGCAATCCAGTGAGAGCACCAAGCTACTTGACCATAGCATATATGTAGGGGACCTAAGTCAAACCTCTACAGGTTCCCTGATCTCTGCAAGCCTCTATGTGTCCCAGTCAATTGATTCTGTGGAACATGTTCTGTTGGTGTACCTGATCTCTCTGATTCCTTCTATCCTTCCTCCCCTTCTCTGCAGGACACCCTGAGCTCTGTCTAATGTTTGGCTATGGAACTCTGAATCTGCTCTCATAAGTTGCTGGATGAAGCCTCTGATCTCTTTAATGAGGACTGTGGTCCCAGAACACTCTGCAAAAAGAATTAACTGGTGGTTGAATGTTTTGCAGGTGGGTTGATATCCCAATCCCTCTACTTGAGTGAAGCCTTGATTGGTTACAGAAGATGGTAAGTTCAGGCTCCGTGTCCCCCATTACTAGGACTCTTAGCTAGAGTTACTCTCACAGAACCCATAGAGTTTCTATTATAAATTTTTCATGATGTCCCCAAAATGCCTCCTCAATTCAAGTCATTTCTCCCCAATTTCTTATCCCTTCCCTCTTCAGTTAATCCCTTCTGGTTCCCAACCCTACCTGCCCCTAGTCCACCAGTGAAATCTGTTCTGTTTGCCCTTTACAGCAAGTAACCTGCATCCTCTCTTTATCCCTCTCTGTTGCCTATCCTGTCTTGGTTATCCTTTACTTTAAGGCTAATATCCACTTATGACTGAGTACATTCAATATTTATATTTCTGGGTTTGGGTCGCCTCACTCAGGAAGATTTTTTTTCTAGTTCCATCCATTTCAATGTTTATGATGTCATTGTGTAAATGTATCACTTTTTTTTTTAAATTTACTATTCAGTTGGCAGGTATCTAGGTTGTTTCTAGATTCAGGGTTCCATGAAACAAACTACTATAAATATAATTGAGCAAGGACCCTTGTGATAGAATGTAGCATCCTCTGACTGACTCCCAGTTTTCTGAGAAACTGCCATATGGATTACCAAGATGGCTGTGTAAGATTGCACTCCTATGACCAGTGGAAAGTGCTCCCCTCGCTCCACATCCTCACCAGCATAAGCTGTCACTTGTGTTTTTTATCTTAGCCATTCTGACAGTTGTAAAATGGATTCTCAAAGTCATTTTGATTTCCATTTCCCTCATGGCTAAAGATGTCAAACATTTCTTTAAGAGTTTCTCAGTCATTTGAGTTTCTCTTGTTGAATATTCTCTGTTTAGATCTGTACCCCATTTTAATTGGGTCATTTAGTTTGTTAATGTCTAGTTTCTTGAGTTCTTTATATATTTTGGAAATTAGCCTTTTGTCAGATATAGAGTTGGTGAAAACTCTCCTCCCAATTTGTGGGATGTCTTTCTGTCCTATTGACTATATTGAGTCTTTCTTTGTCTTAAAAGTCAGCTCACAGATGATGACACAGAGACTTAGTATTAATTGTTAAATGTTGGCCTTTAGCTTAGGCTTTTTAAAAACTAGGTCTTATAACTTAAATTAACCCACATTCTCATTAATCCGTGTTCAATCTGTGTCCGACTCATTCTGTGTCCGGCTGGTGTCTCTCACATGCCTCGATTCATCTCACGTTTCCCTTCTCTGCACAGAAGTCCCACCTATCTTTCCTGCTTAGCTATTGGCCATTGAGCTCTGTATGAAACCAGTCATGCGGATCCTTACACAGAGAAACGTCTGTATAGTGTCAAAGAACTAGTCTGCCACTGACAGTGTTATTTGCCTTACAGAAGCCTTTCAGTTTCATGTGGTCCCATTTATTAATTGTTGTCATTACTGCCTGCTCTACTGGTGTTCTATTCAGGATGTTGTCTACTGTGCAAACGAGTTCAAGGTGATTTAAAAAAATGGATATTCCATAAAACACGAAAGAAAATTTTAACCTTACGTTTAAAAAAAACAACTTATATTTCTGGTTATGAGTTTGCATGAAATTTCTGTGTGTGGGAATGTTTGTGTCTCTGAGTCTGTATGTATTTCTTTTGCTCCTTTTTTTTCTGTTTTTGCTTGTTTTGCCCTATTCTTGATTGTTTCTTTTTATTTTGTTTCATTTATCATCATCATATTATTATTATAACACTATTAGATGCTTATATGTTTTCTAAAGAGAGAGAACAAGAAAGGAGGTGAATTTGTGTGGGTTTAAAAGAGGGAAAATTATAATCAGAATATAATGTATGAAAAAATCTATTTTCAATAAAAAATTAATTCTTAAGAAAAAATAGATATCTTTTAGAAATATTCAGAAAAAAGTAAATGATCCAACTCTTGCCATTTGTGTGTGTGTGTGTGTGTGTGTGTGAATAAGGAATGTCTGGGATTTTTTTCCAAATATGGAGAGTAACCAAAGGAAAACACCAAATATAAAATGTACTAACTCTCTACCAGATTTATTTTTCTTTAGAGTAACTTTATTTTCCAAAATCAATGCTGTAATAAATTTGGCAATTATTGTAAATAATTGTCATTTTAGGAGTTTTACGTGGTCTAAGAGAATGCTATTGATGATGAGAACAAAACTTTCTTATCTATGATGAGAATATTCCAGATAATGATTGTCAACAAGCCTAATTGGTATCCCTACATCATGCTGCACACTACTGCACAGAATTTATCCTTGCTACTGTCAGGCTTCAGTGAGTAATGCCTAAAGTGGCAGTCCATGTTTTTCATTCTGAGGAAAATTCCCCTCCTTGGCATCATAGTTGCTTTGTTCATTACTGACTATGAATAATGATGGCTTAGCAAAGAGGTTAAATGACATATTTTTTAAAAAATGGTTATCTTCTTTTTAATTTTGGTGTATGTGCTCATATGTGTGAGTGTAGGTGTGAACATGTCATGAAGTATGCATGGTAGTTAAAGGACCAGCTTGGATATTTGTCTTCTTGTTCCACCTTGGTTGAGACAGTGTTGTTTATTTTCTACTGTGTATGCCAAACTAGTAGCCTGCCAGCTTCTAGGGATACCGAAAGAGTTTCTTCTCAGGCCTGGCTTATATATTTTCTTATTAACTTTTTCTTTTTGCTTTCTTTATTTTCTGTTTTATATGTGAAAATTTACCCAATACAATCACATGGAAAACAGACAACTTCACGGTCAGTGTCCATTCAGAGAAATCAATTCAAGGTCTTCTTCCAAGATCTCCTTGAGATCACTTTTTTATATCTATTGAGCCAGATCATTAGCTGCCTCCTATGGATTTATGATGAGTCCTGTCTTTGGTAATCTTTCTTTTCAGACAGAGCAACAAAGCATGTTTTGAAATTCAGCTTCCTGGGAGAATTTCTCCCAAAACGCCCTTCATGGTTAATCTAGATTAAGTTCAAAATACTGTTGTCATTTACTTTCATTCCTGCCAATGATAGAGACAAAATCACCTATAAACCAGTTCGACACCATTACTTCTCCAGTTTTCTGTTCAGAGAGAACCCCTTATTAGATATATGATATAGACTGAGATATTGATCCGAAGCAAAATTAAGAACCAATGGGCACACGAACCATGTGTTCATAGAACCTATTAATGCTTTCAGGACTTGTTAAGACCTGATTGCATGCATGCCACACAACCAGTCAAAGATGGGCTGACCTAATTATGGTCATTCTCTGCTGTTGAATTGTTCTCTACCCTACAAGTTCACTCCCTTGGATTTTCTTATAAGTTATGTGCTCCGGTGAGCTTACATTGTGCTTCAGAGTGCAACTGAGCCTTGAAATTTCAGTGATCTCCATCCCCAAATAAACAAACAAAAAAATCCCACTCAAACACACAGTCTGAAGCAGACACTGTGTTGAAGTACCCTTGAAATAATTAAAAGTTCTAACTGTTCCTAGAAGGATAATTGGATTTCTTTAAATTGTAATAACTTGGTTTTATTCTTCAGGTAAAAAGACTGCAGTCATATGCTGGGGTTAGAGACAAAGGGTTGAACTGTCTTTTAATTTGGAATGTACTGATTAAAACTACTGACTTGCACTAAAATCCTCTTTGTTAGTGCTTTTGTGTTACTTTGAAAACCCCAAGTTTACAGCCTAGCTATGGCTCCCAGGAAACTTACTTTATTTTACTTCTAGCTTTTTCCTCTTCTGGATAAGGCTCCAATGTGGTTGAATCTATATAGAGTGTATTTGTGTCCATAATAATCAGAGTTCCATTTGACTTCTCTTTGCAGAAATTCTTAAGACTATATTTGCTGCACTGAACTTTTTTATCTTCTGTATCTAAGTTTTAGCTGTATCTCCCTTTTCAACTTCTTTTTATCCTTGTGCTATACTTTGTTTAAAGAGGACAAACATAACATACTGTCAGTCAACTTTCTAGACCCAGATTGTGTAGACAGGCATTCTGCAACATGTGGGTAGAAAACAATTGAGATTCTTCCTGTAAAATATGTAAATGATGTATTTAGACTTGCATGAGCACTTCAAGAATTGATAGCTTTGAAAGAATGACCAAACACAAACTCTAAAATCTGTATACAAAAAGTAATGACATGCTAGAAATCCAGAACCCAGGTACAGATATAGATTCTTCTTCAAACATATTTTATTCATTCATTTCTATATATGTTTTCTTTTGTGACTGCTTTCATATATATGTATATATATATATATGTATTATATTAAATATTTCACTTGACATTCATAGGCACCTCAGACTCTTTGTGAAACTCCAAAGTCTCTGATATATTTAACCTACTTATTTTCAGACCTGATACTAAGAAACAAACTTGCTGTAACTGAAAATGTCACCCGTGCTTATCTAGACTATAATTTTTGAAATAAATTCTTTATTTCCTATGTTTTCTATCCTGTCAAAACACTGAGGAATTGAAGAGAGGTATACAATCAAGCACAAGAATTTATATAAATCTGTAAAGTTAAAAGTAAAGAAATATCAGTTTGAACTAACATAATATTAAGAATTCAAAATGTGCTTGACTTATAGCTCATTGTGCCATTTGATGCGTGTGTGTGTGTGTGTGTGTGTGTGTGTGTGTGTGTGTACTGGGGAGAACAGAATCTTGGGATCAAGGGAGCTGGGAACTGGCCACGTGCTGCTTCATGCCACCTGACTTTAATCTTCACAACCCTTGAGAGCATATGCAATTTCTCTCTCCTATTAAGAGATCATGTTCACAAAAAGCCATGCCTCAAGGGTGATACCCTAAAGCTATTGGCAGAATGAATTTCCACAACACTTTCCCTTTTCATCTAAATAAGAGTCTAACTCCAATACAAAACTATATACCATAAGAGCAATTATCAAGTATTGTCCACAAGAAAGAAAGGCTAGTTCCCAATAGAACATCCCCATTGTTTCAGTGTGTGGGTGCACCCCTCGCAAGGCCAGCTGGCCTGGGTCTGGAAAAGCCTGGGATAAAACCGGACTCTCTGAACATAGCGGACAATGAGGACTATTGAGAACTCAAGAACAATGGCAATGGGTTTCTGATCCTACTGCACGCACTGGCTTTGTGGGAGCCTAGGCAGGTTGGATGCTCAACTTACTAGACCTGGATGGAGGTGGGGGTTCCTTGGACTTCCCACAGGACAGGGAACCCTGATTGCTTTTCGGGCTGGGGGGAGACTTAATTGGGGGAGGGGGAGGGAAATGGGAGGCGGCGGCGGGGAAGAGACAGAAATCTTTAATAAATAAATAAATAAATTAAAAAAAAGAAAGAAAGGCTAATAACATACATAAAAATGGAACTAAAACCAATAAAAACAACATCAAATAAGAAACATATACAAAATGTCCAGGCTATATATAGGCAATTGGCAAGTAATATATTATTATAATAGCTGTCCTATTCTGAGAAGTCTAAGTCTTACACCAAAAATGCCTTAGCTAAGATGTGAGATAAAAGTAATTGTGATTATCTAGTCTTCAATCCCTTCAAAGACCTGAGAAGGAAAATATTATCTGAGTAAACAGAAAGTGCAAGCAAGCAACTTCCAAAAGATGCAAGAAATGACAGAAACAAGCTGACTACCTGGGAAGTCAACAAAAGTCTATCTGCAATGTTGGGGCAACCAACTTTGGCTATGGGCCTAGAATGTATGACAGACCATTTTCAGAAGCAGGAATATTCAAAAGACAAGTCTACCCTGTCTTGTCAATATTCAGCATTTGCTCATCCATGTTTCTTGCTTTTCTGGATTGGACAGCATGTTTACTGTCATCAATCAAGGCAAGGGCAGTTCTTTGCCCAGTAGGCCAGTTTTGCTAAGTGGAAAACAAGTTCCATATGGAGTCTTCAGTGCCCATCATTCTCTTGAAAGAAGATTGATCCTGCCAGGAGCAGATGTATCTCATGTCAACAGAATTCTAAATTATTAAAAACTTAGATGCCCATATCATGTAGGGCTTTGAAGTGTTTGAAGATTACCTATCTATATGGAGTACATTTTTGTGCATCTAGAGAACAAAACTAACATAAGTATGACAAACATGGGTGACAATTGGTTTGTAATTCTTAATAACCTGTATAGCTTAAAAATTAAAGCTTCACATTATAAAAGTAAGCAATCTTCCAACATGTGTACAGCATGAGGGCAGTCATCTCAAATTACGACAATATATAAAAATATTTTAGTCAGAGGTAGAATTTATAGTGCAGTATGACAAATATATTTTAATTTATATCAATACACAAAATATATCAGACAGAACCAGAAACATACATACAGTATGACAAAGATAATTTTATATCCATGTACAAATATATTGTAAACAGAAATGAGAACATACAAAATATAACAAATGTATTTTTAATTTGTTTTAATATACAAATTACCTTAGGATAATAAAAATAGGCTGGTACCCCAACTTTGGTGGAATGAATTCCAATAGCACCTCCCTATAATTTCACTTTTTCTTACCAATGAGTTTATTTTCTTCTTGGCAAAACTGGCCTTTGGGCAAAGAAATGCCCATGCCTCAACCACTGACAAGGTACATGGTATTTGGAAATGACAGAAGGACTGTCAAATCTTGCCAAGACAAGATAAGATAGTTTTGAAAATTCTCCTACCTCTGAAAATGGTCTGTCAGTTATTCTAGGCCTTAGCCAAAGTTGGTTGCTTCAAACTTGCAAATGAGACTTTGGGTGATTGCCCAGGTAGTCAGTTGTCTGTGCCATTTGTTGCATATTTTGAAAGTTGCTTGATTGCACTTCCTTCTTTCTCAAGTAATATTATTTCTCTTCTTGGATCTTCAATGTGGCCGACTAGATATTTGTAGCTACTTTCTTCTCATGATTTGGCCAAGCTATATATTATACAGGACTTAAAATAGTTAGAATAAAATAATTATTTAATATATTTGTTCTTATTTATATAATTTTGTAATAAGCTTAGAACTCTCTTATTTAAACAAAAGGAGGGAGGTACTGTAGGAAGTCTTACAGTCAGTGGTTACCTGCCCACTGGGATGTGGCCTCTTATACTATTTATGCCAATGTAGAGCATGCATCTGGCCTCTTTTTTTCTGTCTGTGCGATTTGGTTTCTGTTCTTCATTCTAACAGAAGATTCTAGTTTGTGAGTCTACCCCTAAATAAATAGCTGTTTATTTTTCTCAACTCTCAGCCAGTATGGTATTATTTTTAAGCGTCCTTCATCTTCAGTGAACAGCCAATGTTACATTTATGCATACTACCAAAAAGAGAGTCTTTATTGATAAGGAATTGTCCTAATTATATTATTGCTTAAGAGTATATATAATAAAAGATAGATTTATACTTTGTAATATCACCAAATATAAAATGAAAATTATATTGACATTAATATTTTATAAAGAAAATCTGCAAATCATTCAATTGGTCACCTCAGTGATTACAACCATAAATACTATTTTGATTCTTATCTACTTTATGGTAATGATATTTTTAAACCTCTCTGATATTTTTGCATAGTGGGCTGTGAGGGTCAATCTTGGCTATCACCTTGATCGGATCTGTAATCAACTATCAGAGAAGGCAATAGACACATCCGTATAGCATTTTCTTTTTTTTTCTTTTTTAATTAATTAATTTGTATATTTTTACATATCAATCCCAGTTCCCCTGTCTCATCTCCTATTCTCTGGCTCTCCATCTTTCCTCCACTCCACCCCACCCCACTCCATTCCCCCATCCATTCCTCAGAGAGGATAAGGCCTCCCCTGGGAAATCAACTAAGTTTGTCCCATTACCTTGTTGAGGCAGGAGCAAGCCCCTAACCCCACCCCTTGCCTAGGTTGAGCAAGGTATCTCTCCATGGAGAATGGGTTCCATGAAGTCAATTCAGGCATTAGAGTTAGATCCTGGTCCCAGTGCTTAGCGGCACCATATACTACCCAAACCACACCATTGCCACTTGTATTCAAATGGGGCTAGTTTGATCCTATGCAGGTTCCCCATTTGTCAGTCTAGAGTTCAGGGATCTTCCACTAGTCAGGTCAGCTGATTCTGTGTGCTCTCCATCATGGTCTTGACCCCTTTGTCTATATTATTGCTCCTTCATCACTTTGTACTCTGGGAGCTTAGCTCAGTGGTTAGTTGTGGGCCTCTCATCTGCTTCCATCCATTTCTGGAAAAGGGTTCTTACTTCTCGGATGTTGTGGACTGTAAGCTGTTTATCCTTTGCTTATATCTGGTATCCACTTATGAGTGAGTACATACTATTTTTGTCTTTCTGAGTCTGGGTTGCTTCATTCAGAATTGTTTTGTTTTTTAGTTCCATCCATTTGCCTGCAAATTTAAAGGTGTCCTTGTTTTATTTTTTGTTTTCTGCTGAGTAGTACTACATTGTGTAAATGTAGCACATTTTCTTTATCCATTCTTCAGCTGAGGGGAATATAGATTGTTTCCAGGTTATGGCTATTATGAATAATGCTGCTATAAACATAGTTGTGCAAATGCCCTTGTGGTCTGTTTGTGCCTTTTTTGGGTTTATGTCCAAAAGTGGTATTGCTGGGTCTTGAGGTAGATTAATTCCTAATTTTCTGAGAAATCACTGCACTGATTTCCATAGCAGATGTACAATTTTTTACTCCCACCAGCAATGGAGGAATGTTCCCCTGACTCTATATCCTCTCTAGCATAAGCTATCATCAGTGTTTTTTTATCTTAACCATTCTGAACGTGTAAGATGGTATCTCAAAGGTATGTTGATTTGCATTTTTCTGACTACTAAGGATGTTGAGCATTTCCTTAAGTGTCTTTCTGCCATTTAAGGTTCTTCTGTGTTGAGAATTCTCCATTGAGATCTATCTGTACCTAATTTTAAATTGGATTATTTGGTTCTTTGATGTCTAGTTTCTTAAGTTCTTTGTATATTTTGAAGGTCAGAACTCTGTCAAATATGGGATTGGTAGAAATCTTTTCCCATTCTGTAGGCAGCTGTTTTGTCTTGTTGACTGTGTCTTTTGCTTTTCAGAAGCTTTTCAGTTTCAGGAGGTCCCATTTATTAATTATTACTCTCAGTGTCTGTGCTACTGGTGTTATACATAGGAAATAGTCTCTTCAGCTAGTGTGTTCAAGGGTACTTCCCACTTTCTCTTCTATGAGGTTCAGTGTGGGTGCATTTATGTTGAGGTCTTTGATCCATTTGGACTTGAGTTTTATGCATGTTGATAGGTATGGATCTATTTGCATTCTTCTACTTGTTGACATGCAGTTTTACCAGCACCATTTGTTAAAGACGTTTTCTTTTTCACATTTATTCAAAATAAGATGTTTATAGGTGTGTCTGTTAATATTAGGGTTTTCAATTTGATTCCATTCATCTATCTGCCTCTTTTTATGCCAATATAAAGCTTTTTTTTTTCAGTACTGTAGCTCTATAATAGAGCTTGAAGTCAGGGATCGTGATGCTTTCAGATGTTCCTTTATTACACAGCTTTTTTTGGGCATCATGGGTTTTTTTTTTTTCCATATGAAAGTCAGACTTGATCTTCTGAGTTCTTTGAAGAATTGTGCTGGGATTTTAATGGGCATTGCATCAAATCTGTAGATTGCTTTTGGTAAGATGCCATTTTTACTATATTAATGTTATCTATCCGTGAGCATGGGAGATATTCCCATTTTCTGATATCCTCTTCAATTTCATTATTCAAAGACATAAATTTCTTCTCATACATGTCTTTCGCTGGTTGGATTAGAGTTATCCCAAGATATTTTATTTTATTTTGATTTTAGCTATTGTGAAGAATGATATTTCTCTGATATTTTTCTCTGTCCATTTATCATCTTTATATAGGAGAGCTACTTTTTTTTTTTTTAGTTAATCTTGCCAAATTACGGAAAGTGGATATCAGCTATTGGAGTTCCCAGGGAGAATTTGGAATTTGGGGGTCACTTATGTATACTATCATACCCTCAGCAAAGAGTGAAAGTTCCACTTCTTTCTTTCCAACTTGTATCCCCTTTATCTTCTTTTGCTCTATTGCTCTAGCTAGAACTTTTAGCCCTATATTGAATAGATATAGAAGGAGTAGACAGCCTTGTCTTCTCCCTGAGTTTAGGGGAATCACTTTCAGTTTCTCTCCATTTAGTTTGATGTTGGCTGTTGGCTTGCTGTAAATTGCTTTATTCTGTTTAGATATGTTTCCTTTATGGCAATAGAGTAGTAGCTGAGAGCTTTATAATCTGATCCAGACAGGAAGGCAGACAGACACTGCATCTGTTGTGGATTTTTGAAACCTTCAAGCAAACTCACAGTGACATATCTCCTCCAACAAGGCTACTCCTTCTTGTTAAAGGAGCTATGTACAATAAGCATATGAGCATATAAGAGGCATTGTCATTCAAATTACCATACCTAGCTCCTTAAAAAGGCATGTTGCAATTAATTGCTCCTTATAAAACTGAGAAATCTAATATTTTCATGTATAATGATTGAATTTATATGCATAAAATATCATTCATTTTTATTTTAGAATCACAGTTTTGTTAAAGAGTATATTTCTGGTTACAAATCTTCCTCTTCATTTACATACTAACAATTTCTAAAGCTTTTAAGAGGTCATTAATTAAATTTAGTTCCATTTAAAAGCTTGATTAAGTATAGACCATTGACAGTTAAAAATCACTGATAAATTATACATAGTTGCTATTGTTTTAAAGCACTTTGTGGTGTGAGTTATAAAGCTTCCCAAACAGTTAACCAATGCTCTTAGCCCTATAAAATTAATCATAAGTATAAAGTACTAGTTCTATCAAATATTTAAAAATGTATATTTTAAATAAAGTTACCAGTTAAGGCTCACAAGTATACGCACATTATTTTTAATAAATATAAATTGAAATAATAAATCTCACCATCAAGTCAGCAAATTGAGCTGTCTTAAAAATTGCAGGTAAATAAATTCATAAAATGTCATTTTAAAGTATGTACTAAGAATAGTGTTTTACACTGAAGTCTGAATCATTCTAGATTTTAATAGATTTTAAATATAAATGAGAACATTCTGAAGATTTTTTTGAATGACTATGATCAAATTCCTTTTATGTATATTTAACTTTAACAGTCTTGTTGCATTTTTCTTACATTCAGATATATATGTGTATATGTATATATATAAAGACAAAAATAGACATTGACCGTAGAGGAAGATTTTAAGTTACAGAAGTAATTCCACGTTCCACATCAGTTTGTGAAAGTGTACAAACTTCCAAAACCACTATAATAATTTAATTTATTTGACTTCTCATCACTATCAAAATATTTAATGATATTTGCCCTTTATGATAGCCTATATGTTTCCCAAATGTTTTATGTCTGGTATAATATACTTTATGTCTGACAGAATCACTCAGATTTAACAGGTGTCAGAACAGACCTTAAAAACTTCCCCCAAAATACATAGTTCTTATGAATTCATGGCTTATAGGCAAATTTTCTGACTCAGAGAACACAGTGACTACTTGCTCTATCAAGAGTTACTTACTGACCTTTCTTAGGAGGTGGAAAGGTAGAAAGTACAGCTCTCCCAACACAAGAGTGGAATTTCTAGCAATAACTGAAGACTCTGAGTCACTAGTCAATAACCACCATAAAATCTCATTGAAATCATGTGTCCGTAAGTTGAAATGGAGCATGGACACCACGTCATCTCTAGCAGAACACAGAGATGCAGCTACCATGCAGACTTGTGAGAAGATACGGACTTGTTAAAGACTGGCATGAACTGTTGAACACCTAGAAGTTACACACACAATAGGGAAAATTGCCTCCCTTGGCAAGTTATTTTACTATGAAGACTTTATGAAGCACTGCTGAAAGTGAGTGCATCCAATTTGATGCAACTGAATTTTTGTTTGATGGGTCAGACTACAAGGAGCAGAGAAAATGCTGGGAAAAAAGCTGGGATGCTGACATGTTCCTGCATATTAATTGTATCAAAACTGTCCACTGATGAAAACTGAGGAAAATCTCATGTCTACGGAATAAACGTGAGGATTAACAGTAGCTTCTAGAAGGAAGGAGAAAATGGATACTGTAGTATTGGAGGGTGCAAAGAAAACTCAAAGCACTAGAAGTTTCCAATTGTTATGGTTGGAAGACGTCATGTAAAATAAAAGGTGTTCATAGCACAAATCACTGAAAAATGTTAAAAAATACCAAACAGTCACAGGCATACACATAATTTGACTTCAAGAAATGGAATTAAAAACGGAGCCATAGAATATGAAGTGAGAGTTTATTTTCAGAAATGATGCAGACAAAAAAAAAACCCTGCAGGTTTAAAAGTTTAAAGCATAATAAAGTAAACACACACAAATGTAAACACAAACACACATAGACATGATTCCAGGGGCACGTAAAATTTAAACTTCAGAAAATCTTCAAGGATGGAATATAGGAAAAGAAGAACAAAGGAGTAATTCATGTAAAAGAACACAGAAAACGAGAAAATCCTAACCTGTGGGACATAGGCCATTTGCTGTAAGATATAAATGTGTGAGGTTAGAATTTTATACTTAGTTAAAGTATCTTTTGAAATCAGTGGGAAAATGGAGACATACTTAGGGAGTCAAAGCACTGATATAATTCACTTTCAGTAGAGTAGAACTGTGGCAAATGTAAAATGAAGTACCACAGCAGGCAAAAGTAGGCAGTGGAAGACTGGAGTTACCAGGAGAGCCACCAGCATTGGGTAGCATGAAGGCAAATGTGAAAGTCTTTGTAATTATGCCAGTGGGAGGAGATGGGTCCAGCAGTATTTTATGGCAAATAGAAGTTTGGTAAGATTTAAGGTCCTTATCAATTACTTATTTTAGAGAATAGGAAATCCCACCTGAAGTTTTGTTAGTATCCCAGGCTCTTTGTTGGATGACTTCTTTATATAGATGCCATTGGATATCGGAGATAGGAAATTTAGTGATCATGTGAAAAAGAATGAAAAGTTTGGAGAAATTGCCTTTAATTTGTTCATTATTTTATTTTTTAAACATTTATTTACTATGGTGTGTGTGAGAGTGTGTGCGTGTGAGTGCGTGTGTGCGTGCGTGTGTGTGTGTGTGTGTGTGTGTGTGTGTGTGTGTGTGTGAAGACAGATCAAATGTTATAGGAAAGTCAGTTCTCTCCTGTCACCATGTGGGTCCTGGGGGTCAAGGAGTCTTGGCAGCAGGCACTCTGACCGCTGAGCCACCTCACTGGCCCATTTCATTTATGTATATATTTCATTAGTTATTTTGACTGAGAGCTTATAAGCATCATTTTCAAGAAAGAGGATACCTTCTGCCTTACAGTTTCAGAGGATAAATTTCCTCTTGTTGGGGAAGTCATGGCAACAAGAGTAGGAAGCTGTCTGGTCACATTAAACCAGGTAATTAGAAGATACCAAGGAATTGGGACCAGGCTATGAAATCTTAGGTTCATCCCCCAGTGAGTAGTTCCTACAGCAAGAATTTGCCCTCCTGAATCTTTCAAAAACTCCTCCAAATAGTGCAACAATCTGAGTATCAGGTGTTCAAACACATGAGCCTATAAGATTCTCTCACAATTAATCCTGCTGTCCAGCAATTACCTCCAACCTGAAACAGTCTACTCTAGAGGGAAGTTCAATAACACTAGGGACAATCTAAAGGGAGGACCTTCAATAAGCACATGCCTCACAAATCTCAGAAAATCCCTGTAATTTCCCATACTCACAAAATCCCACCCTCCCTGTGATTATATAAGCAGCAAGGACTAATGAGGAGACAAAACTTTAACTTTCTGACCTGTCAAGCTGCCTGCAAGTTGTATTTATAGCTTCAGGGTTCCAGCTCTCATGAGTTATCACCCCTGCTGCTATGGGCTGTTAGTGATGGAGGCTTGAATCTTCTGTTATTATCCACACTTAAGTATAGCCAAAAAATTCGTTGGCTCACCAAGTTAGATTTAGGTGGTGTCACGACTGTTTTTATCCTTTGTTCTCTGAGTTGATTAGACATTCGTTCCTATCATTCCAGGAATAGTTTGACAAAACAAACCAAAGCACATGCATTAATAGTACAAGGGACCTATAAATAAGAGAGCCGCGAGAACAATAAAATGACCTGCATAGCAGACATTAACCTTGGTCTTCTCCTTGTTGTTTTACCCAACGCAAGTTTAGATGCCTCCTGAAGCATCCAGAAATGGGGAAAACAAGAGAGGCCAAGGAGTGAGGTGGGAGGAGAGGACAAGAATTGCAAAGCAATGATTCCTAATTGTACTCTGACTCCTCTTACAAGCACAATGCTTTATTGGAGAACTGCTACGGGAGCTCTGGTGGTTAATTTCCTGTCATTTCTGAGAAGCAAATCTAACAGGCTCAGCTCATTTAACATAGCTTAGAGAAGATATTGTTTAGGTGGTCTCTTCTAACATGTAAGACCAGCAAGACTAATGATCAAGTCTTATAGAGCCTTCAGTTAAAGCAAATATCTGAAGCTAATTTCCCAATCAAGGGAACAATTCCCAGTATAGATTCTTATTTGGATTTACTCATACTGTCTTATTCTTTAGTTGGAACGCTTGTCATCCTTCTGCTTAGAGTCCATGTAAGACAGGAGAGGAATGGTTTCTGTTCCAAGAGTGTATCCGCACAACTTCAAATATTGTCTTTCACTAGGTCCACATTGAAGATGCTTTGCTGTTAATGGAAGCAGGTGTGTCAGAAAGCCCCATTTCTTTAGAATAGGAGAGTGACAGGTGCAGGTGACTACTAAGAAAATAGTCACTCCCCCTTGCTGGTGGTTCATGGAAGTCTTTCAGTGTCCTCCATGAAACACTAGAACTAATTCTAATACGTAGAAGGAATCATGTGTCATCTTGAATGCTTTCTCAGCATCTCTAACAATCATATCCTAATCATCACAAATTATTTGAAATAACACACTAATTTCTGAATGGAAACATGAATTATATCTTGGATCTCTTTAAAAAGAGAGGAGGTGTTAATTTTTAAATTAGGCAGACAGTAATTGTAGTTCTAAATGGCATTACGCATTAAGTCTAAAACTGGGTGCCAGTTTTTTAATTCCTTCCCTCTGTCCATTAGTTTTACTTATTTATAAAATGCAGGTAGCGAAGTCTTTACTTAGGAGGCTATGAAACGTTAGAGATAGGGGAAGTCTCAGTCAGTAAAACACTTATTGTGCAACCATGAGGACCTGAGTTCAGATCCTCAGTACCCACATAAGAAAAACAGGTTCACTGGGGGATTTCAGTGCTGGTTGGGCAGATATAGCAGGATCCCTGAAGCTTGCATGTCTAACCACTTAGTGACCTCTAAATTCAGTAAGAGACAGTGTCATCAGAATAGTGTGGAGAAGCAATTTGGGATACCTTACATACCTCTACTCTCCACAAGCAAATGTTCAAGATACATATACATGAATTCATGTAAATACACTGTGGTGGTTTGAATAGGTAAGACCCTCATAGATTCATGTGTTTCAATGCTGGTCCGTAGGAGTGGGATTATTAGAGGATATGGCCTTGTTGGAAGAAACATATCACTGTGCAGATAGGCTTTAAGGTTTTACATGATTATCCTGTGACCATTGTGGCACATAATCTCCTTCTCCTGCCTGCAGATCAGGATGTAGAACTCTCAGCTCCTTTTCCAGCACCATGTTGGCTTGTAACTGCTATGTCCTGTCATGATAATGTAGTAAACCTCTGAAAACTAATGTAAGCCAGTAAAATATTTTCCTTTATAAGAGTTGTCATGGTCATGGTGTCTCTCCACAGCAATAGAAACCATTAGACACATAAAACAATACAAAATAGATATTTCTGTTTAGGTCTGTACCCCATTATTTATTGAGTTATTTGTTCTTTTGATGTCAAGTTTCTTGAGTTCTTTGTATATTTTGGAGATCAGGCATCTGTCCAATGTGAGGTTGATGAAGATCTTTTTCCATTACTTTGTCTTGCTGTGTTCTTTGTTTACAGAAGCTCTTCAGTTTCAGGAGGTCCCATTTATTAATTGTTACTCTCAGGGTCTGGGCTACCGGAGTTATATTTAGGAAGTGGTCTCCTCGACCAATGTGTACTTCCCTCTTTCACTTCTATGAGGTTTAGTGTTGAATCATTTATGTTGATGTCTTTAATGAATTTGGACTTGAGTTTTGTGAATGGCAATGGATAAGGATCTATTTACATTCTTTTACATGTTGAAATGGCTGAAAGACACTTATGGAAATGCT
This sequence comes from Microtus pennsylvanicus, assembly GCF_037038515.1. Classification (NCBI taxonomy): domain Eukaryota; kingdom Metazoa; phylum Chordata; class Mammalia; order Rodentia; family Cricetidae; genus Microtus; species Microtus pennsylvanicus. Next base: position 125,199,000 of record NC_134582.1, read on the forward strand.
CAACATCCTTAGCCATCATAAAAATGCAAATCAAAACAACTCTGAGATTCTGGATTCAGAATAGCCAAGAAAAATGTAGAGCTCAGTAAAAATCAATAAAAAAAAATGTTGATGAAAGTTTATGCTGGAGAGAATGTGGGTTAAGGGAAATACTTCTCCATTGTTGTTGGGGGTGATTTCTCAGAAAATTAGGAAATAATCTTCCTCAAGACCCAGCAATACCACTTTGGCTATATACCCAAAGGGCACTAATTCATACCAAGGACATGTGCTCAGCTATGTTAATAGCAGTATTATTTGTCATAACTAGAATGTGGAAACAACCTAGATCTCCTTCGACCCAAGAATGGATAAAGAAGATGTGGTACATTTACACGATAAGTACTACACAGTGGAAAAATTAATAACATCTTGAAATTAGCAGGCAAATGGATGGATCTAGAAAACATCATATTGAGTGGGCAACCTGGTGTGGGAAGACCTTCTGTATATGTGTTGTTTTTATTGGTTAATAAATAAAAAAGCTTTTTGGCCTGTGACAGGGTAGAATAGAGCTAGGCAGGGAAAACTGAACTGAACACTGGGAGGAAGAAGACAGAGGCAAGGAGAAGTCATATAGCCTCCACCAGAGACAGACTCGCTAGAACCTTGCCAGCAAGCCAAAACCACATGGCAATACACAGATTAATAGCTATCCAATTAGAAGCTAGAGCTAAGAAGCCAAGTAGTGATTTAATTAATACAGGTTTCTGTGTGATTATTTCAGGTCTGAGCTGCCGAAAATGAATGAGCAGCTTCCCCCAACAGTAACCCAGACCCAGAAAGAAAAATAACATATGTACTCACTCATTATAGCTTTGTAAAAAAAAAATCAACATACAGTCCACAACCCCAGAGAACCTAGACAACAAAGAGGACACTAAGAAAGATATACATGGATCTGATAGGAAGAGGAAAAAAATAAATTCTCCTGAATAAATTGGGAATGTGAAGGTCATGGGAGAGGATTGAAGGGCAGAGGGGAATAGAGGGGAAAGGAGAAAAATACATATAGCTCAATAAAAACAATAAAAAAGACAAGATTAAAAATTTAACTACTTAGAAGTAAACTTTTTAAATTTAGAATTAAAATATAATTTTATAGCTCTTTTATATCCCTTTAAACTTTTTAATATACATGAAACCACAAAAAATTATACCTTCTAAGGAGCTAATTTAAACATGAACTGATTTTAGTATGTTCAAAACTGGTTGTATATACCCATATCTGCAAAAATTAATCATTTCTATGTGGAGAAAATGTCTAAGGCTTTTCTTGTCGCTTTCTGAGCTACTAAAACGGTTATATACTGACACTCTAATGAGATTACACACCAGCACATCTTGGTTCTGCCCAAATGGACCGAATGCCTATGTCTCTGCCTTTCTCTTCCTTACTACCACTATTCCGAGCCACTGTTCTACACTCTATTGCTGATGTCAGCTTATTTGATTTTCCTCATGAGTCAGCTATATGGCATTGATCTTTCTCTGCCTAGTTTATTTCATCTAACATTAATTAACATTAATTCTATATAATATTATTACCAATGGCAGGATTACAAAATTTTCAGGGTTGACTATCTTTCCAGGCCATGTTTGACCAGATTTTCTTTATTCATTCATCAAGAAGGGATATATAGATTATTTACATTTCTTGGAAATTGTGAATAGTGCAATAAATCTGGCAGCATGATATATTCAGTTTCTTGAGATTCACACTCAGTAACCAGATTGCTACACCACATAGCTCTGTCTTTAATTCTGTGAGATGTTCAAGTTATTCTCCCTGATAGCTGTACTAATTTATAACATTATTCCAAGGATGCAAAATTCTTTCAGTTTTCATTTATGTCCATATACGCTGCCTTTGTAACTTTTCATAATAGGATGACGTGATAGCTCATTGTGGTTTTAATTTTGATTTTCCTGAATTTGTTGAGGAATTTTCCATATACCTGTTAGTCATCAGTATGTCTGCCCTTTACAAATGTTCTTTCTCTTTTCACCACTGGAATATTAGTGTTCCTCAGATGTGCTGGATATATAATTCATTGATATTTTCCCATTTTGTTTAGCTTATCTCTTCATTATGATGATCATTTCCTTAGGAAAGGAAGAACATTGTGACTTGAAATAATCTTATCTTTCTCTTTTTCCTTGCATCTTTGGGGTCCTTTGAAAAGATAATTCTACTCATCAGAATGTTACTGGACCACCCTGTATGCTTCCCCAGTAGTGTATTTGTCCTATGCCTTAGGTTTAAGTTTTAAATAACTTTGAATCAAAACCTGTAACTGGTGGGGAATAGCTCTTCATTCATTGTGCTGCAAGTGAGTAATCACTGTGTTCCACCAGTATTTACCGGAAATATCATAATTTCTTCAGCACATATCCTTAGCTTTTCTATTGATAATCATCTGGCTGGAGGGATATGGATCGACTTCTAGGCTGTCTTATTTTCCATTGATCTCTGTGTTTGTTCTATTAAAATCATGCTTTATTGATAACTCTAGGTTTGACCCATACCTCATTACCAGGTGTTATTGTCCCTGCTTTTGTTCAGTTTGCTGTATGTGGCCTTTTACTATCTGATTTTGGAGGCATATTATAGTTTTGGATGTTTTTATGATTCTGTACAAATTTTAGGACTATATTTTATAGTGGTATTTAAAAAGGCATGGATATTTATATGAGTTTTTCCTTAAAGTTACTGATTTGTTTTGGCAGAAAAATATTCACTTTAATAATATTGATGCTACTAATCCATGAAATGGAACACAGGATGTCATTCCAATGCACATGCATGTGTAAGTATTGGTGTTTCATGTATTTATGTATATATGTATGTATGTGTATTAGTGTGGATGTATGTATATATCTGTTCTCTTCCATTACCTTCATCAGTGTTCCCTATTTGAATTTATTTGACTGAATTTTTCCTAGGATTTTATTGTTTTTTATTATAAATGGACTTCTTTCTTGGTTTTTCTTTCACATATTATGCTATTGGCATAAGAAAATGAGAACACTCCTAATTTTTTATACTGACTTTGTTCCCTGAAACCTTGTTGAATTTGTTTATTAGTTCTAACATATTTTTTTCCAGCAATCAGTTCAGGGTTTATGGTCCAAACACACTCTGTGCATGTAAAAAATAAAAACACAGCTGTCTTCCTTATCATGGAGCTCATAAACATGAATAACTATAGAAATATGAATATTGTGACAGAGAAAAAAATACATCACAGAAAATATTAACAGATTCTGTTCTGTCTGTAACATACCAGGTTATCGTTTTGTAGCCAGGATGAGATGGTTTTTCTTTATACATTTTATGTAAAATATAAACAATAAGCAGTTGTATTACCACTGGGTATTTCTCTGCCATCATTATCATTTTTCCCCTCTTTCTTAAAATATACCCAGAAAGGAAAGAAAATGGACTAATTCTTAAATTGCCTTTAATAATGCACCAATATATTCTTTTTATCCACAGCACATGTATTTGAGGCTTGTTTTCATATTTATATCAAAGGAATCATGCATGAAAAAATATCTAATCTTTTTGTTAACACATTGGGACAAAATTAGTTATCGAATAAGTAATTTTAAAAATATTGTTAGAGGTATTCTGAAACTTTTAAACCTTTCAGTAGTTCTGGGTCTCAAGCCCGGGACCTCCTGTATGCTATACCAAATATCTACATCTCTTGGATCCTACTTTGACTACAACATGTAATGGAGGGAAGTCAGTTGGAAAGAAGTTAAAACATACCATCCTTTTACTGTTTCACTTCTCATCGGGGCCATGTGCCCATCAGTGTGTCTTGAGTTGATGAAACTGCCTTAAGTAATTAATTTTAATCCAGATCGCTTTCTAGGCAAGTGCTATTTATCAGAGCTTTCTCTGAGGATGGAAACATCATTGCTATTGTTCTCATCATTGTCATTGTTCTCCACAACAGGACCCATAAGTCATACGTTTGGGTTGACCCCAGGAAGTTTGCATGGCTAGCATGAGAGAAGTTGAGGATCATTACTTCAATAAGTTTTTTAACAGGTTTGTATGATTTCATCTTTGCAGCAGAGATCTAGAGTCAGCTTTATTTCTGTATTTTCTCATATTAAACCAATGCTATTTTATGTGAAGGTTTCTGTAAGCAGAGACAGCTCGTTTGTTTCCCAGAAGCCCAGACCCAAAGAATCACTCATAAGTGGCTTTTAGACATAAATCAATGAAAACCAGCCCACCATTCACAATCATAGAGAACCTAGACAACAATGAGGACCCTAAGAGAAACATACATGGATCTAATCTACGGAGAAAGTAGAAAAAGACAATATCTCCTCAGTAAATTGGGAACATAGGAGAGGGTTGAAAGAGAGGGGAGAGGAAGGGAGGGGAGCAGAGAAAAATGTAGAGCTCAATAAATTCAATAAAAAAGAATCACAAAGAAACTATATTAATTACTCACTCTTTAGCCAATGACTTAGGTATATCCTAGCTAACTTTTACTTCTTAAATTGACCCATTTCTATTATCCCACGACGCTGTGACCTGCCAGTAAAGTCCTGTTGTCCTTCTCTTTTGCCAGCTACATGGCATCTCCTTGACCCTGCCTACTCTCTCTCTCTCTGTGTATGTATATCTCCTTCATTCTGGCTATATTCTGCCCTGCCATAGGTCAAATTAGGTTCTTTATTAACTAACTGTCATAAAACATATCACAGTATACAGAGGGGAAACCCACATCCTCTCCCCTTATCTGTCTAATTGAAAAGAAAGGTTTTTTTTATTTTTTTGAAAAGGAAGGTTTTAACTTTAACACAGTAAAATTACATATAAAAACACAGATATCAAGCAAGAATTACAGTTATAATATTTAGTCTATTTGTATCTGGAATTTTTTTTAATTTATTTATTTATTAAAGATTTCTGCCTTTTCCCTGCCACTGCCTCCCATTTCCCTCCCCCTCCCCCGATCAAGTCCTCCTCCCTCATCAACCCGAAGAGCAATCAGGGTGCCCTGACCTGTGGGAAGTCCAAGGACCACCCACCTCCATCCAGGTCTAGTAAGGGGAGCATCCAAACTGCCTAGGCTCCCCCAAAGCCAGTATGTGCAGTAGGATCAAAAACCCATTGCCATTGTTCTTGAGTTCTCATTAGTCCTCAGTGTCCACTATGTTCAGCAAGTCCGGTTTTATCCCATGCTTTTTCAGACCCAGGCCAGCTGGCCTTGGTGAGTTCCCAGTAGAACATCCCCATTGTCTCAGTGTGTGGGTGCACCCCTCGTGGTCCTGAGTTCCTTGCTCGTGCTCTCTCTCCTGCTCCTGATTTGGACCTTGAGATTTCTGTCCAGTGCTTCAATGTGGGTCTCTGTCTCTGTCTCTTTTCATCACCTGATGAAGGTTAATATTCAGGAGGATGCCTATACGTTTTTCTTTGCGTTCACCTTCTTATTTAGCTTAAAGAAAAATATTCTATCATCTATTTTATCTTTGTGAGTCTAAAGTCTCATATCTAATTTATCTTTATCATAACTAAGGAAAACTATAACTATCTGCACTTAATGTCATCAAAAACCCCAGAAAGATATAATATTACCTAAGCTAACAAAATATACATTATAAGAAACTCCCAAAATTTTAGAATTGACACAGATATCTGGCTGCCTAGACAGTCACCTAAAATTCTTTTGTTACATTGGGACATCCATCTTCAGCCTATAGGCCCATAGTATCTGGCAGACTTTTCTATTAAGCAGGAAATTTGAAAGGCTGTTTTGCCTATATTGGCAGTTTGTCAGTCACTTTCTTCTGTGTCCTGCAGAATGCCTGGCAGACTCTTTAATGAAGCAGGAACACTGAAGGACTGCCTCAACTTTAGGCAAATATAGCAGTCCTTTTCCTATGGGTTATGGGTTCATACAGCATACCATCAAGTAGTCCAGGCAAGATCAGTATCTTGCCCAAATAGCTAGTCTTTTCTCATCAAAGGCAAATTCTATAATAAGTTTCTTCAATGCCCATCAACCTCTCTGAAGTAATTCATGCTGCCATAAACTGAAAACCCTAAATTCTTAAAACATTTTCAATGCCATATTCTGTAAGTCTTTGAAAGGTTTGAAGAATTCCTATCCATCTGAAATTTATCTCTGTATATCTAGAAAACCTAACTATTGTGACTGCAAGTTTGAGTATTATAAATGACTATCTATTAATCTCTATTTCTTAATTATACACTAAATTTTTAAATAAGCTGTACAAATACAATACCTTACACAAGAACAGAAATACCTATACACAGTGTAATAGGCTTCTAATGAGATTTAGCATTTATTAAAATGTACAGAGTGAGAAAGAATTGGATTAACAAATGCTATTCCTACATACATCACTGAGTGGAAAAGGACATAATTTATAAAATAATGGACCTAATTAGTAGGTATTTCTTACCAATGTTATGCCCCAAACTGTACCAGAGTCTGAGGAAATACATCCAAAGGCGAGTCATAAGCCCAGCCTAGAAAGCATGATGACTAAGGAAAAAGCAAATATACAGCTAACAGAAATACAATTATAAGTAAAATAGGAAACAGCATCCTCTCTGCTATTGGAAAGTAGAGGTGAAAGCAATGCTGCTCCAGGCTCGTATGAGGTGGTGCTGACCAAGGGTAGCTTACAACTCAGACTTTCAGAATAAGCAAAGTTCTTTCCAACAACTTAATCATCACCTGATTAGCTGTTAAGAATATATTTTCTGAGTACTGCTATTCATTGCCCTCACATGTGTATATTTTTAAATGGTCAGAAAAGATTATATTGGTAAAATTTATGTATTAGTGATATATGTTTCTATAAAAAGATGCTATCTTTTTGGGTATATAATAGATTTAAAAAGTGAATGCAGGACTGAAAAGAATTAGATCTGTGCAGTTTTAACTTAGTGAAACAAATGCAATAGTTCATGTATTTTTCACACGTTTCCTGAGACATTTTAAAAACCACTCACTACCAAGGTTGAAAGCAGCACTTTTTTTGTTAAATTTTTAGGGCCATGAAACCATGCCCACAATCCAGATTTGACATGGATTTGAAATTCTCTTTTCCAGACATTTCCCTACAACCTGCCCTCTGATTCTGATCACCAATATCCCAAGCTAGAAGGACAATAATCTGGCCTTTGTAAAGACTTTAAAGGATTCAGAAATCACCCTTCCCATTTCCTACATCTCCTCTAGTTAACTCAGAGTATTTGCAGTGACTTAGAATTGCTATGAGACCATAAGAAAGAGGCAGTGACTTGGGGAGCATTGAATTAGGAACACAGTTGGTGCATCTTGCTTTTTATGCTTGCAAAAGGGCAGTAAACTCAACTTTAGAGCTGGTCTTTTTCACTCATGAGGAGGGCTGCATTTGCAAAGAAAGGGCTGTGTTTGAGATGCTGTCCTCTTTCCTCCCAGCAGCCTCAGCAATTCTCATCATGCTGTGTCAATACATGAGAACAAATAGAAACAGGAGCGAAACAATAGTTGCCTGGTGGTTGTGCAGTTTCCTCAGCATGAACCTTATACTTTCTTTGGCAGAATCTCTTAAAAAGCATTGATTATCCACACTCCTACACATGCGCACACATACATGAAAAGTCAAGTACCACTTGCAAAAGAATAGCGACTTAACACTTGGGATTAATTTTTCTTCTCTTCTATTTTTTTTTCCTTTCACTGCTAAATAAAAGCATTTGAGATACGTCAAACTAGGGTGTCCTGCTGTTAGTTTCTTTGTATTATTTTTCCTTTAATCTTTGGGAATAAGGAGAAAGTCATGATTAGTAATTTGTGATTTTGTTTCATTCTGCTTATGACTTAAACTACAGTTTCTGCCATTATGAATTAAATGCCATGGTTCATTAGAGTCAGCTCAGTCCATTCCCACTTCATTACCATGTTTCCAATAGTAAACATTTTCTTCAGCATATATTAGCTTGGCATCAAGATGTCCCAAATGTATTTATTTTCAATTAAAGAGAAAAATAGCAGAACTAATTTTTTACAGCTCCCTGAAGGTTGAGGAAGAGAGGTTTGAGTCGAGAAAAAGTAATTTCCCTATATAATTCCTGTGATTTTGGTAGTAGTTGGTTGCACTCAATGCTAAGAATTAGATGAAATCAAAAGACATGTTTTTGATTATAAAGTATAAGGCATGCACAAAAATTTGTTCTACTTCTCAAGTCCATTGCTTATTTTGTGTAAACATTGTTATTTTCAAATGTGTGTGTTAAACTTTCACTGAATCAAGGTTGTCTTAATCATGGCAGCATCAGTTGGCATGCCTACATGATGGGGGAAATTTGAAAAGGCCCTACCCATGAATGAAGAGCTACAGGCAATCTATGGATGCTGAAAGAGGGAGATATAATCTTTTCCAGGGAAAAACATTCCTGATAGGTTATCCAATCCCAAGTGGTTATCCCTAATTACACCTCCCACACACACACATGCACACATACACGTGCACACACATAGCCAAGAAACAACCCCATACATAGATGTATGTATATATGAAGCAATAATAAATATTAATATATGTTACAACATGTGTTTTACATAAATTTGTGACTATATATATATCAATAATAAATAAATAAATAATAAAGGACCAATAAAAAGAGGGACTAAGGAGTAGGCACAGGAGGAGTTGAAGGGGAAGGACTGGAAATGACATAAAAATAGTACTAATGTATGAAGTTAAAATAATATTGTACTGTATAGTGTAATTTCATTTGTATCTTAATAAATAAAGCTTGCCTGAGGGTTAGAAAAGTAAAACAGCCACATTGACCAGCCTTACAGATCAGGCAGCAATGATACATACCGTTAATCCCAATAGCCACAATGACACACGCCTTTCATCCCAGTATCCACACTAGTTTACCATAGAAAGCAGGAAGTAGTGGTGCATGCCCTGAATCCCAGAACTAGAGAGGATTATATAGTGGGAGGAGACAGTTCTCAGTCTCTGTCTCATTCAGAGAGATTCCTGCAGGCAGGATCGCCATTTGAACTGAAGTAGATAGAGGTAAGAGCCAGTGACTGGCTGTTTTGCTATCCTGACCATCAGTCAGAATTTGAACCCCAATTTCTGTCTCTGGGTTTTTATTAATCATGTTTCTGTACTGTGAGTTTTACAATTGTTACAGAAACATTTTTATTTCTTCTCACACATATTTTAAATATCAGCTCTTCTATTAAACTGCCCCCCATATATAATCTTTAAGTAGGGTTTAAATATGAATACTATAAAATAATTGAAATGTTATATATATATATATATATAGTTTGAAATAGTTGCTTATCTTTTAAAATCTATATGTGAGAAGAAAATGTAAAGGTTTTAATATATTTTATTTGTTATGATTCTTATAACATGTTACTCTATTACAAATTTTTTAATGTATGTAGTAAAATGAGTAATAGCCTAAAAGGATGTAACTAAATTCCTTCCTATGATTTCAAGTTGTTTTAATATTATTTCTTAAATAGTTATCTTTTATAATGATTTAAATGAATGCATGCATAGTTGAAGATTTATCTTTCAGTTAAAATTATGAGTTTGCATGAATAAAAAGGATAAGGTTTTAAAGAACCAAAACTAAAGGTGTAAAATAAGATTTAGAACATAGTTTTCCCATAGAGATAATGTGGTGGTTTGAATAAAAATAGCCTCAATATATTCATATATTTGAGTGCTTAGGGGTTGGCCCTATTTGAAATGATTAGAAGGTAAGACCATGTTGGAGGAAATGTGAAGGCAAGTGTTGAAGTTTCAAAAGTCGAAGCCAGGCCCAGTGGCTCTATCTTCCCATTACCTGTCAATTCAGATGTAGAACTCTCAGTTCCTTGTCCAGCACCAAATCTGCCTGTGTGCCACTATCTTCCTGCCATGCTGATAATGGCTTAAACCTCTGAAACTGTAAACAAGCTCTAATTAAATGTTTTTCTTTGCAAGTGTTGCCACGGTCATCATGTCTCTTCACAGCAATAGAACATGAATTAAGTCTGATCATTTCTAGGAAACTTTAAAATCTGATATTTATAACTTTACTTTCTTGCTCAAGGAAAATTCTTCAAAGCAAGTTTTCCATGTTTACAGTATAAAACACAACTCATTTTCTCTCGTAAACTCATTTCCATCATATTTCCATCTTAAATGCTTGAATTTAGCTCATCAGAGTTTTTTATTGGGAAGAATCCAATAATTAGCTCTTAAACTCTTCCTACTTCTCGTTTGATCATGTCATGTATTAAAGGTATTTTATTCTCTCTTTTTTCTTTCTGGCCTAACACACTCATTCATTATTCCTTCAACAATGTGGTCAATTATTCTTAGAAGCATTGCACTGATTTTATTTTTTACTGATTCCAACCAGCCTGTGTATTTTAGTATCTCTGAAGTCCATTATCCTAATCTGCCTCTACATTGCTTCTTATCATTATCTGTACAGTTTACAAAGTTCCTATGCCTCAAATATCATACAGATTAACTTGGTAAGTTATTATATACTTTTTACTTCACCCTTAAAATTCAATGTTGAAGATAAAAACTCTATATAGTACCTCCAAATATAATTTATTTGAAAATAATTTTCTATATTCCCAAACTAGTTACTAACTATGTATTGAAGTAAAATGTTTTTCAAGTTATTTATTAAAGTATGTAGGACATTGAATATACATTTATGTACATAGATATAAACTCAGAGTGGGATACAATATATCCCCAATTTAATATGATTTGTGTCCATAAAAATGAGACTTTTTTTTATTGAGAAAAGGAGAAAAAAAACAAGTTTCCACCTCCTCCCAGCCTCCCATTTCCCTCCCCCTCCTCCCACTCTTCTTCCCCTCCTCCCACCCTTCTCTCCCTCCTCCCACCCTTCTCCCCCTCCCCCCACTCCTTTCCCCCTCCCTCTCCAGTCCAAAGAGCAGTCAGGGTTTTCTGCCCTGTGGTAAGTCCTAGGTCCTCCCCCCTCCGTCCATATCTAGGAAGGTGAACATCCAAACTGAAGTGAAAGATCTATTTGACAAGAACTTTAAGGCATTGAAGAAAGAAATTGAAGAGGATACCAAAAAAATGGATGGACTTCCCTTGCTCTTGGATTGGGAGGATCAACATAGTAAAAATGGCAATTCTACCTAAGGCAATTTATAGATTCAATGCAATCCCCATCAAGATCCCATCAAAATTCTTCACAGATCTGGAGAGGACAATAATCAACTTTATATGGAAAAACAAAAAACCCAGGATAGCCAAAACAATCCTATACAATAAAGGATCTTCTGGAGGCATTACCATACCTGACTTCAAACTCTATTACAGAGCTACAGTAATGAAAACAGTGTGGTACTGGCATAAAAACAGAGAAGTCGACCAATGGAATCGTATAGAAGACCCAGATTTTAACCCACAAACCTATGAACACCTCATTTTTGATAAAGGAGCTAAAAGTATACAATGGAAGAAAGAAAGCATCTTCAACAAATGGTGCTGGCACAACTGGATGTCAACCTGTAGAAGAATGAAAAAGGAGACATTTTTATACAGTCAAAAATAACTTCATGCTTTGTGAAATTGAAGGCATATTGAAGTGACATTTATGTGAGGCAAGAGAGTCCAGTGATCAAAAAGAAAAGAAGAGAAAGGAAAGAACACCAAAGGAAAGGATAGCTAACTCTTATATCTTAAATTAACCCATTTCTATTAATCTGTGAATCACCATAAGGCTATAGCCAACCAGTAAGTTTCTGCTTGGCAGTTGACAGCTTTCTCCATTGGCAGCTACATGGTATCTCCTTGACTTCTACTACTTTCTCTCTATATTTTAGTTTGGATTTGCCACCTGGCTTTACTCTACTAAGCCATTGGTGAAACAGCTTCTTTAATAACCAATGGTAATAAAACAAATTCATAGCATACAGAGGGAAATCCCGCATCATATCCTCTTTTTTGCCAATGCCGCAGCCCTGCCTTCTTGATCCACCCAGTCCAACATGACAGAGGCATGTTTATCACCAACTCTTTGGACCATTCTCTCTGCCTTAGCTCCAGGGATGCAGCAGGTTGGTTTATCCATTAAACACTTTGTAAAATGCTGCTCACAGACCCCATCTAAGTGCTCAGCATTCCAAAAGAGTCAGAGGCATTCTTGTCACCTGCATGAACCAGGTAGCCATCTCTTAAAAAAGGAGAGCAGATGAAGGGTAATATCCAGGAGGAGATAGAGACAGAGACCCACATTGGAGCACCGGACTGAGCTCCCAAGTTCCAAATGAGGAGCAGAAGGAGGAAGAACATAAACAAGAAAGTCAGGACTGCGAGGGGTGCACCCACCCACTAAGACAATGGGGCTGATCTATTGGGAACTCACCAAGGCCAACTGGACTGGGCCTAAAAAAGCAGGGAATAAAACCGGACACTGAACATGGCGGACAATGAGGGCTGCTGAGAAACCAAGAACAATGGCACTGGGTTTTGATCCTACTGCATGTACTTGCTTTGTGGGAGCCTAGGTTATTTGGATGCTCACCTTCCTAGACCTGGATGGAGGGGGAGGACCTTGGACTTCCCACAGGGCAGGAAACCCTGACTGCTCTTTGGGCTGGAGAGGGAGGGGAAGGGAGCGGGGGAGGGGGAGGGAAATGGGAGAGGGGGGAGGCAGAAACTTTTAATAGAAAATAAAAATAAAAATAAAAAAGGAGAGCAGTAATCCTGAGTCAGGAAACCATCTCTGAAAAGAATTTTTGCCTCTGCTTGCTGCCAGCAAACAAAGTCCACACAGAAAAGAATGCTACCAAGAATCTGTGCTTAACTCTGTTTTTTGTGTCTACAATACGTTTCCAAGATCTCTCAGTTTTTATGTGGATGCAGTTTCCCCATACTGGCACCACTTTGTAAACAGAGACCTGAATAATCATATAGAAACTATATTAATTACAACACTGTATGGCCAATAGTTAAGCATATGTTTAGCTAACTCTTACATCTTAATTTAAAACATTTCTATTAATCTGTAAATCATCATGAGGCTGTGGCCTTCTGATAAGTTTCTGGTTGGTGGTTTCTCCTTTGGCAGCTACATGGCGTCTCCTTGACTCTCTGCTTTTCTCTATACATCTCAGTTTGGATTTATGCCTGGCTTTACTAAGCCATCAGCCAAAACGACTTCTTAAGTTACCAATGTTAATAAAGCATATTCATAGCATTCAGAGAGGAGACATCTGATTCTGCCTTCATTCTCATCTATCTCTGTTTGAAATCCCCCCTTTCTCTATGCTGCATTGCCATGTCCAAAGCAGCTTCTTTATTAACCAATGGTAATAAAATATTGGTGCAGGAGAATTGTCTGTATTCTGTCAACCATAATATAAATAAGTGCTGATTGCCAGGCAGAAAATATAGGTGGGAAAACCAGACAGGAAGTAGAAATGATGCAATGAGAACAGGAGAACTCTGGGAAGGAGGAAGTTGATTCCTCCCTCGCTTGCCCAGACCACCAAAGCAGCAGGATGTGTTCTGCCCCACTGAAAAAAGGTACTGAGCCACATGGCTAACATAGATCAGAAAAATGGGATAATCAAGATGTGAGAGTTAGCCAGTGAGAGGCTAGAGCTAATGGGCCAATCAGCTTATAATTTATGGAGACCTATGTGTGATTTTCTTTGGGGCTAAACAGTTGTGGGGAACTGGGCAGGACAAAACCCCAACAACAAACAAGCAGTTGGCCCTTCATGTTACAGATTGGCACCCAACGTTCATGTTACAAAATATATTCATAGTATACAGGGGGAAAATTTCACATTATCATCACTCCATCCCCTTAATTATTATATTAAATTAATGTCTTACTTAGTTCTCCCATCTCCATTTTAATCTTATCCCTCTTATTTACATTTCAGTAATTTGATGTTAATTGCTGAGGTAAGAAACCTTGAAGATATTATTTCGTTCTGTCCTGAAATTCAAAGGATCATAAACTTCACCGGAATCTCAAAAGACATTTTCACTTCAATCATATTTCATCGGTGCATGGAATATCAATATTATCCTACTTCATATGTCATTTCTTCACCTGGAATATAAAAACATGAACAATAAAACAAGGTCTTTACTATTTGTTCCTTGTAGTAGTTACCTTTCCATTACTTCGGCGAAACACCTGAGATAACTCATAGATAGAAGAAGTACAGTGCAGCCCTCAGTTCTATGTGTTTGAAGTATTACTTTCACATGTCTTTAGGGAGTCCACTCTGGCAGGAGGGACATGGGGAAACAAAGCTTTTTATTGTGGCCTCAGGGTTGTCAAAAAAGGAGAAAGTGGAATGGCAAGGTTTGCCTGACTCCCTTCAAGCTGACAAAAAGAACAGAACACCTCCTACTATCCTTTAGCTCTTGAACTCTCCATCACTTGCTAATGACACCATATAGGAAATTAACCCTAAGCTTAATCGTATACCTTGTATGGACGTTAAAGAACAGAAATTTAGCATACCTTATGATCAAGTTTTGGTTATTTCTTTATTCCTTTATTTTGTGTATGAGTGTTTTGCCTACATGGATGTATGTAGTACACTCAGATGCCAGAGGAGTATGCAAGATTTCCTGGAACTGGAGTACTGGTGGTTGTGGGCTTCTCTAGGACTTGCTGAAAATTAAACCCAAGTCTTCTGCAAGAGCAACAAGTACTTGTAACTATTGAGCCATTTCTCCAGCTCTGCTATGGTTAATTTTTCACAGAGCAGTGGTGTTGTCTTAAAATTGTACGTGGAACCCTTTTGTTCTTTCTCTTTGTAAAACCCACCAAAGATTCCTTTTTTGTTTATAAATACTCCAAATAGTTGATTTTCCACTGAAGGCAATTTTAACCCCTCTCTACACTCCAGTGCATTCCAGAACATATGGAGGCTTTTCTGATGGTTACAATCGGAATCAAGATCGCTACTGATATCTAGTAAGCTGAGACCTGGGCTGTGTATAGACCTCCTGCAGTGCACAGAGGACCTCATATTCCATCCCTGTGAGGTTGAGAATCCTATGTGCAGAATCCCAGTGTTCTTCCCCGGCTCACTCTGTCCCAGAGCCTTTGTATCTACTTTCATTTGTCCTTGGCAAATGCAGTAGTACTACAAGGCTTTTGTGCTCACCGCTCTGTCCTCATTATTTCTATCTCATTCCTCCTTATTCATGTTATTATTCAAAGTCACCACTTCAGAAAGGCGTCTTCTCATTTTTCCATATAAAAGTCACACCTTTATGGAAATCTATTACCTGCCCTGCTTTAGTGTCACGACATCTCTATTTGGATATAGTCTTATTTTGATGTTTATATCAAGCCACCCCTAATACCATCACCACAGCCTCAACTGAAATAACACTTACAATCTCCTGCCAGTCTAGGTTTTGCTCTAAGGCAAATTTAGAATTTTGTGAAATGATTGAATTTGTTAGTTAGCTAAACTTCTATGGCAAGAAACTCATGATTACAAAATTTGGGACTTTTTGTCAATTTTTGAATATTAAATGAAAAATGGGAGAACCATTTAAGTTGACTCCTTTCCTTTCTTTTATATTTTCAGTGAGTCCTTCAGCGACTGCAGTCAGTAGAAATCAAAATCTTCATTTAAAACCCCATCACTCTTCAACACCTTAACTCCACTGAAAGGTTACAAAACTCATGTGCATAACACTATTATTCTGTACTTGCTATCTGTCTTGTAGTGTCAATACATGAGTCATCCTAATGCTGCTAAATCAAGTGAGTTCTGTTTGCAACCCATAACCCTCCAAAGTGACTGACTCCATATCTTTACTCAGCCAGTATAGAATGACATACACTGATTCTCAACCTTTCTAATGCAGCGACCCTTTATTACAGTTTCTCACATTGTGGTGACCACAACCATAAAATTATTTTCATGACTATTTCATAATTGTCATTTTACTACTATTATGAATCAATATCTCATATGCAGATGCCCTTAGGTGAACCCTGTGAAAGGGCAATTCCACTCCCAAAGGGGTTGTGAGCCACAGAAGGTCTAGTTCCCAGGCTTGAATCTACATTCCCAAATGGCAGAGAATATAGGAAACAAAGAGTGTTTTGAACTCTATATGTTCTTTATTTAAATGTGAGTGTGTGTGTATGTGTGTGTGTGTGCTCTTTTAGTACATTCATTCCCTGTCACAAGTGTGAGCAGAGAACAGACTCAGATATCTGTTGTTTTCTTCCATCTTATTTGAGACAGGATCCCTTGCTGACCACTGCATATGCCAGGCTCGCTGGCCAATGAACTTTTGTTCCCATCTTGTCTCTTTTATCGGGAGCACTGGAATTGTGGACAGATGCTTCTTCTCCTGGCCTTTTCTTCACTTTCAGAGATTCTAACCCGGGTCCTTCAACACTGGGCCATCTCACCAACACTTCAATCTCTTCTAATCTCATCCCCCCATCTCACCACATCTAAATCTAATCACTTTACAAAAGTCCTACCTTGAAACACCCTCACCTTGGGTAGGAATCCAGCATATGAATTTTGAAGTGTACAATCAGCTCACAGATCAAAAGCCAAAATTTTAACCAAAGTACATGAGATTTTAGATAAATGAGCTTCTCAAATACTTTCTCCTCAGGCATCTCTTCCTACTTTCTCTCTTAGCTAGCCTTTCCTTCAGTCTGGCCTCAAATGTTTCACCCATACTCCCACCTTCAGTGCTTCACACACTGCTTCCACAAAAACCCTTTACCCACGTACCCATGTAGCTCATACCTTTATTTCTCTCAGGACTTTATACAAATGTCAGCGAAGGCATCTTGTCAGTGAGGTCATTCTTGTATGCTAGTTAAACTTGAGTTTCTTCCCTTAGCATCCCTTATAATTAATATCTATCTCATTTTCCCTGTTCTGATCATCAACATCTAACCCCTTTTACTTCTACTAACCTGATTTCTTCTTTTATATTTTCTTTTACTGGTATATAAATATTATGAAAGCAAGACCACTATGTGCTCATTATACTGTGTGCTGTTTCTGATCCTAGAAAAAATGTCTTAAGAATAGGAAGTACCCATGAGAAAATTGTTGATGGGTGATGTTCTTGAGTAGCTTGTTACAGAATTTACTTTTCCAAGCAAGAGCCCATCTACAGAAATCACTGTCTAGTATTTATAAACACTATGCATAAAATCATCATTTAATTTTAATTGTGATAATATAGTATTTTGCTACTGAGTATAGGGAAATAGTTCTCTTGGCACATTAAACAAGAAAAGAGGTAGACAGGTAGGCTTATAGCGTGTATGTAATAAGTTTGTTATAAAACTGGATTGTGGATATGTACAATAAATCCACTAGCTAGTAGTGAGCTATTCTTTCTGAATAAGCAGATTAGTTCAGGTTAGTGACAGAAGCTGAAATCATACGTGTGTGTTCAGTATCCAGAAGCTTTAAGTGTAAGGGAAAGCCATAAGCTCCTTTGAAAACATGTTGTTCAGAAATCTGACTTTCATTGCATTAGAAAATTTATATACTACACACTTTTCTTATTTAGTTGTAGAGTACTGAAAACAATAACTCTTTATGATTCATGTAACAGATACCTGTTAACAGTCACCAATCTCCAGAATGACCTTTCTCATGAACTAGTGAATATAAATCACATGAAAATATAAATAATATTCCAGGAGTCTTGCTGGAGAACATCATGTTTGGAAAAAAAAAAGTTACCTTATTGATTTCTCCTCGTCAATATTGTAAAACAAATGGTGACCTTTTCTTCATTTAATGATTCAAAATTATTGAGTGTACTCTAAAGGCGACTGACTGGGCTAGTGGCTTATATTAATCTTACCCACACTGTCTATTGGAGAGCACCAAACCAATCAAGAAAGGGCCACATTTTCAAAACTATGTTTAAAAACTCACAGTAATTTTGAAATCAGATGAGGGTCTTGGTTGTCCTGTTATTCAGGTCTGTAAGTTAAAGATTCTCTCTGGTCTTCGTAGTGACCCAACTCTATACTTGTTCATGCATATGTTAACAACACTAATCAAATGATAAATATTGAAAGATAGGAAGAGTATCAATATCATTAATTTGCCTTCTATATCTGTGGAATCACCCTTCCAGATGATTCCAATAGCATATCCCTCAAGAGAATGACCAGGACAGATGGATTTGAAAACATCATTTAATAAGGAAAGAAAGTCTCACAGGTTCTTCATACACTCTGTTCTCATTACTGAACTGCACTAGGCCACATTAGGGTAATCACCATGCTAAACACTGCCTGGCAGTTTTCATTGTCTGCTTGTGCGAACTCACATTCCAAAACATTGTGTTCTATCTTTCCCTGTTTGGAACATCACAGATATTCAATCTTCTTCAATATGTTGTTGTCTCGTTATTCTGTTTCTGAAAACTTTTCTTGCTCTTGTACACTTTTCACTTTAATTGCTGTATTCTAAAACGATTTATTTTTATTTCTTTACTGATCATACTCAGCCAGATTTGTATTAGTCAACACGAGGTAGATTATGCCCAGTAACTAGATTACTCAAGTCTCAGTGGTGCGAATCAACAAAGGTTTATTGCTCTCTCATGCTTCATGTCCACTGAAAATTAGCTGGTGAATCACCACTGCAGTTGCCATCCTGGCTCCCTGAGCAGTCTGGCAGAACGGATACTGTTTGGAATGCTGTCTGACACAGGCCATGAAGATGATAGGTGAGGAGAAATTGGCAATGTCTATGCTTGTTCTTAAAGCATCTCCATGGATGTATTGCATATGTCATTTCTCATCATACTCCACATAGCTCTTTGTGGACATTAAGTGGTAAAAAATGCAAAGCCAGAAAAGAGGCTAGATAGGTATTGAAGAACAATACAATTTTAGCTTGTTTTTACTTTTCCAAATAACTGGTTTGAGAAGTTTCATGTAATACTACTGTATATGTCCTCATTACAGTTGAAGTACCATAGAGGTTCCAAACAGTGTCTAATTTGAACTCAGAGTGCACAGTCTCTGCATAGTGGTAATCTATGTCTGTGTCAGAGTAGGATGTAATTCCATTTGATGTAAGCAACAAAAAGCAAGTTTTGTGAAAACATGGATTATCCCCATATATGTTGATAGAATGTGAGTAAGATTGTAATAAAAATACTTTGCATGGACAATGAATGATATAGAATAATGGCCCATAACCATTATTGAACCCACTAAGCAGACTCTGATATTAGTCCCTGGATTTAGTACATGGAATTGTTCAGGCCTGAAGGGGAAACAAAGCTCCTTGTATAAACCTGTGTTTGGATATTTTTTCCTCAACTGATGATGAGAATGTGGAGACTTTGAACTGTAGGTCACTCAGAATGTATTGGTGGAGGTTGCTTGTTCATTTCCTGGCTGCACAGACCGAAATAATCACACATAAACTATATTACAACATTGCTTGACCAAGATCTTAGGCATATTCCTGGTTAACTCTTATATCTTAAATTAACCCTTTTCTATTAATTTATGTATTGTCATGAGCTTGTGGCTTATTGATAAGGTTCAGTCCGTCCAGCATCTGTCTCCTGCAGTTGCTACAAGGTGCCTCTCTATCTACCTTCTTTCCTTCTCTATTTGCTTGGAATTCCTGCCTTACTCTATTATGCCCTTTCAAAGGCCAAAACAGCTTTATTTATTAACCAATAAAAGCACCTCATACGCAGAAGGACTTTCCACATTAAGGGTGGGCCTATGCAACAAAATCTGCTTCTGATTTGGATTTATCATTCCTGATTACTAATCAGCCATGATGACAAGTATTAATCCCTCTACCCCCACCATTACAGAACTTTGCCACCTTGCCTTCTACCAGAATGAACAGAACTGCTCCAAAGGTGGGAATCGAAGCAAACTCCCTCTTATGTAAGTTATCCTGTCAGACATTCCAACAAAGAAATGAAACCCATTGTGTGTGTGTGATCTATGGGTTTTTTTTTTTTTTTAGTTTTTTTGATCTATGTTTTTAAATATCAACTCTATGGTATAGTGTGGGGTTTATATATCTTCTTTTGAAGCCTCAATTACCATCCAGTGCTATACTTTCACTGATTTAATATTGCTAAAATTCTGTAATCTAACCACATATTTTAAACATCAAAATGAACAAGTAGTGGTTTTTATGCATTTTCGTCTTTGCTCCCACTTGTATCTGTCAAATGTTAGGAGTCATTTTTGTCTGTTATTTGAAAATATCCATTACATTAACTTTAATAAATATCTTTTGCCTATGACTTCTTCAGTTGGTTTAAAAATATGTATCCTTATTTCATGTGTATGAGTGTTTTGCTTACATGAATGTCTACGAACTGCCTGAATCCCTGGTGCCTTCAGAAACCAGAAGAGGTAGTTAGATACCAGCAAACAGGAGAGAAGATGGCAGTAAACCACCACTTGTTTTGTGGAAACTGCACAGAGGTCCTCTGCAAGAACAGCAAGTGCTCTTAACAACCAAGCTCTGAGTCCAGCTCCCAGCTTCTTCAATTTTATTTCTAAATATATATTTTACCTTCCTTCTTACAGAAATTGTTAACCATAATCATGCCTTGCCAATTAGTCTTCTCATTCCCATTGTCTAAGTCCTTTATTATTTCTGCTGAGGAGTTTGCTGTTAGCCCAAATCACAACTCTTCTCTAAGTAATAGACCTTTTCCTATCATCTTTTCCTTTGTCTTTAGTTTTGGACAACTCATAATATGCTTATTTTAAAATGTCTTCTTTGTCCCTTCTCTTACTTCCTGACCTTTTATGAGCCTGGAGCTTCGTAACAATGTATCTTTCACTCATTTTGGAAGGCAAATTTTTGTTCACTTGGTTCAAATACTACTTTCATGATATCCTGTTAGTCTAGAAATCAAATCATGTAAATATTAGATTTTCTCATTATATCCACTATCTCTGACTATATAATATTTTCTACTTTTTCCACCTCTTTATTCTTCATTTTAATAATTTTCTTAGAACACATTTTAACTTCTATTTTGTGTTTCATTTTTTCAAATCTATTTATGCCTATCCATGTTAATTACTCTTTGCTAATTTGCATCAGCACTGCCATCATTTTTAGATAATTTTTGTTTTTGTTCCCCACTGGGAAAATCTTTATTATCCTTATTCTTTTAAATATAGTAAGGTTAACAAGTTAAAGCTTTAGTCTATAGTGTCAATATTATAAACTCTGAAATATTTTTTTATATTCTCTATCATCTTCCACTCTGGTATTCACTCTTAGTCTTCTGAGGCTCCTGGTTACATTGCAACTGTCAGATATTATATTTTAAAACAATATGAGAAATACGATTATTTTTATACTGGTGAGTATATTCACATTCTTTTCTCAGGAATCTCATTGATGAAGGAATGCAGAAAAATTTAGGTGCAATTTAGAAAAAGAAATTAACCGTTACAAATCCTAAAGACTTGAGTGTGTTACATGTTTAATATCACTCACGGTCAGTGATCCAGATACTCTCCAACCCTTGGAAAGAGTAAATGGCCGAGGTTGCCCCATGATTCAACCTTATCCATTAACAGATATGGAATCAGTGTCTCTGAATCTTGGTTCTGTGCATGGGTCCCTGTTTTCTATTGCATTTTGAAATATGTCCTAAAAACATCCAAAGACATTTGCTATGGAGTTGAGCAGGATGCTTTTAAAACTCATGCTGTCCCTGCTGGAAAGATATTTGCTGTTCCACCGATTCTCTCGGAGCTTCATTTAACACTGTGTAGAAAATCTCTTTACGGCCAGGAAACAATGTGCCTGCCCTAGGCACATTTCTCCGATTGAAAGATTTATAACATTTCAAGATTTGCAACTTAATGGAGTAAAACTTCTATAGTACCGTTAACTGAGAACCAAGTCTCCTTCCAAATGCATTTTTAAAGGACTTCATCTTATGTTAACAAGCTTCATTACTTCAACAATTTGATGTGGGATACTCAGGGAAGCAAACAAAGATCGCAGCTTCACGAAGCATGCCGCCACTCCCTGCAACAGTAGAAGGGCTTTGTTGAGGATGCCCTTGTTATCAAAGACCAATTCATTGACTATATCTAATTTCAGAGAATCATGAGAACGGTTCTGTCGGGTGCGTGAGAGACTCTGAACCATTTCTGGTGACCAGCAGTAATGCCCTCGGGCTCTTTCTTATTCATCAGCCTTCTCCTTTGAGACAGATGGGCATCCATGTGAGATTTAAAGGGCTCCAGGAGAAGCACAGCACAGACACCCCGGAGAAAGCTTTTCCATATCTCCGAGTCCAGCTGGGCCTCTGAGTGCAGTCTGTTCACCAGCTGCCACTTTCCCCCACTGATCTGGCCAGGGTAGCACTGGCCAGCTTCCCTTTGTACAGGATCCCTTCTTAATCAGTTCTAGAACAGAGAAGGGGCTTGGAAACCTCCTCTCCAATCTCTGCCGCAGTGTTCAAATGAATCTTCTTCTCGAGGACTGAAAAGATCAATAAATAATAACAAATTCAATGTCAGACGATTCTTAAGTGGATTCCGCTTGATGAATTTAGGCAAATCTTATCACAATGGATTTGTGGGCAGTTGAACGTGGGAGTCCAGGGTAGTCTCTGCTAAGGTGGCCAGGTTTTACAGCAGACTTTTCTTTGTGGCTTCAGATTTATTTACTAGATTATTCTAAGATTTTCTTCTTTTTCTATGAAAGTAGAATACATTTGTCTTCAGCATGCTAAGATTGAAATGCAAATATACTATCATTTTATGTAGTTGATATAACTTTGATCCCTTGTGTTTTGTTGGCAAAAACACAAGATTATCTGTTTATGACATTCACTAAGCCAACTCTGGGGACATCCAAGAATACATAATGTATGTGCTACCTCAAAGGAGAAATATTGTTAAATTGCTGAGTTGTGGATTTAATATCTGAGAAATTTCCATTATTTCTGGTGCTATAACTTCTTTTGTTTTCAGGAGATGATTTTAAAAAAAGGATGTTTTACAGAGGATAAAAATATCAATTTAGCATCTAGTTTAGTTTATTTTTTATAGATTTTTTTCTGAATAAGGAACCTTTTGTTCCTTGAACTAGATACAGTGCCATAAATGTAATTAGTATTCCATATATAAAGAAATCTATATTTGCCCATTTGTTTCTAAAACGTGATTAATTCCTACTAAATATTTAAGCTTCCCAACCTAGGATCGAAACACATATCCAAGTTGAGTATTATAAATACTGTGGATATGCAACACTTTCTTCAGTTATCCTGAGAGCATCTAAGGGACTTTTTGTATGTGGGCTGCTAAGAGGTATCAAAAATCGAGCTTTTAAAGGCAATTTTGAATTGAAGTCACACTCATCTATAAATAGTTTCTTCTCTGAGGAAGAAGAAAGGGTATGTGTTTTTATCTGATCCATAGAACATACAGCTTGTGAAATAAAATGAGCACAATTATATTACTTATATTTTATATAAAAAGAATATACTATATTTTTAATGAATAGATTCTAACAACTTCTTTTCTCGTAAAAATAAAATCATACAAAATTATTATTTTCTTCTATTTCATAATAGATATCACATAGAATTTTATGGCATAAACTACAGCTGGATCCACAAATCAGAATAAGATTAGATAAGGTTTTAATCCATGTTTCAATCCTCATTCAATACTTAGGTTTAATCCCCTGTCTCAATATCATGTTCCAACATAACCAAGATGGACCTTTCAATCCCATGTTAGACCTATCCAAAAGCAAAATACTTGATATGTGTATTAAAGGCAACATTAAAGTCTCTGTCACTTGTTCTTGTTACTTAATAACTTGCAAAGCTCATGCCATAACTCTACACATACACTGCTTGGATAAATACCAGCCAAACCTCAGTGTACATGTATATCTCTTACTTTTACCTTTTCTGACTCTAACCTCTTTCTACATCTGTAAGATGAACAAGGGAACTTATGCTGACTTATTCGGAGAACTCATATCTTCTGACTTTCATATTTCTCACATTGGCACATAGACAAAATTGCATTTTAGAAATCACATTACTCTTATTAAATATTAATTTTTTACCTTTCATTTTTAAACTCTTTCATTATACTTTATTTGATACTCTGTCATACAACAATAATTCTAGAGATGCCTTTAAAAATATTGAGGCTTTAACGTAAACAATGTGTATCAGCAAGTCCAGGAAGCAAAACAAAGGTATACATGGCTAGCAGTCAGCATTGGAGATTGCTGAAAGAAAGACATTTACATGAGCCATCTTTAATTACAATTTTTGTTTGCTAATGCGATTGTTTATAATGCAGGGATTGATTGTGGAAGTAGGAAAATAGTATCCCAAAATGTTAGAGGAATTCAATAAATTTACTCGAGCAGGATAGAAACTCACCACATAGTTTTGACTTAGAAGAACAAGCATGTTTGAGAGATACATAGGCAATCTTCCTAGTGTATAAAGAACTCATTTAGAGCTATTGTTTGTCAGTATAATAGCAATGGTTGAGTGACTTTGCTGGCTCATGGCGAGGAAAGAATTAACTATTACCTTCTATTAGTAATGCAATACCTGCATTTGATCTGGAAAAATAGACTTGCAATTAGGTTTTAGTCAGTTTTCCTTCTCTCATAATAGTAATTTTACCAATGAAGCCAAAACCTTGAGATGGGTGAGCTTGAGCAGAGTTGTATTATTCCAAGTTTTTAGAAAGAGGCACTTATGGGAGGAAGCACTGAAGTTCTTCAGATGAATAGACCCTTCAAACTGAAGTATGCACTTTCTCTCACCACAACAATCTCACAGCAATACCGCTAGTTCTTCAAAAAGTGTTAAAAGGACGGCTCTCAATGTCTTACATGACAGCACACACACTTGAGAACATTTGCCAAGTTCTAGACATCTGTCAGACAGGCTAAAGTTGTAAAGATGTATGTATTGATTGGGCTTAGTTAACTTTGTTACTTAAGTCCCAAAATGAAAATGAGGGATTTCATTTACAAAGGAGATGAATGACAACATGTTTTTATGCTGTTGTTGATTAAATCACTTTTTTTAACTTTAGGTTTTTAACACAGTCCACATAACAAACTAAGCAGGAATCATAGGGGCTCACAGCCACTGAAGAGGCAATAATGGAGCCTGCATGAGTTTTACCTAGATCATCTGTATATATGTTATGATTGTATAGTTTGGTGCTCTTGTGGAACACCTATGAGTGGGAATGGGGCTATCTCTGAATCTTTTGCCTGTGCTTGGGACTCTTTTTCTCCTACTGGGTCACTTCATTTATTCGTGATATGAGGGTATGTGCCTAGTCTAATTGTAATTGTTATGTATGTTAGGGTGATATTCCTGGGATGCCTGCTCTTTAATGAAGGGAAACAGAGGAGGAGTTGAACTGGGGAGAAGATAGGTAGTTGGGGGGATGGAGAGGTGAGGAAGGAGGGAAAACTGTGGTTGGGATGTAATGTATGAGAGAAGGATAAATGAAAAGTAAATATATAAATAAATATGTTTTCTATCCTTTTTCTCTCTCCAAACCTACCATATACTCCTTTTTGCTCTCTTTCAAATTCATGGCTTCTTTTTCATGAATTGTTATTTCATGCATATATGTTTGCATCATATTACTTGTATGCATATTTTCATCACTGACCATTTGATATTGAATGTTTATGTGCTCTTCTCTGGAGAAGCCTTTCTCCTACTCTCAGGCTTCCAAAGTTTCCTGTAGTTTTTTGTGTGGGGTGAGGCCTCATGGGCTCCCCCCTTACATTCTACTTTGGTATGTCTATTGATGTCATCCTTGTTCAGCTCATGTATGAACTGTGGTGCTGGTGAGACTTCATGGGTGTGTTGTTTAACATTCTAAGAGACACAGTGTTACAGAAAACTCCCTGACTTTGCTTTTAAATTCTTCCTTCCCCCTTTTCCTTTTGGAGGTTAGTAGAGTGAAATCAATAAGATCATCAACTCGAATTTCTAGTCTTCTTGAATTCATGACTAATGGTTAGTCCATCTGTTTTGATAGTCACTTTTATAATCAATAAGTCTATAAACTCAACTGAATTTCTCTCTGAATAATATATTTCTATAATCCCATAATCCCTACTTGATGCTAACATGGGTCATACTGAGTCCACAAAGGTCTGTTCTTCAAAATACCCTTTACCACAGTATATTAGTAAGAATCATGTTGACAGCTGGGCGGTGGTGGCACACTCCTTTAATCCCAGCACTTGGGAGGCAGAGGCAAGTGGATCTCTGAAAGTTCGAGGCCAGCCTGGTCTACACGAGCTAGTTCCAGGATAGGCGCCAAAGCTACAGAGAAACCCTGTCTCGAAAAACCAAAAAAAAAAAAAAAAAAGATTCATGTTGACAGGCTTCCCACGCCCTAAATTGAGAGGAACTGGAGAGTTGTAGAAATGGAGGATGGTATATAAAGGTCAGAAATACAAAAACTGATCAGGAAAACAACTGACTGAAGATATAAGAGAGAAAATGTATTACATGACCAACAGGTTTTTTTCTGTGGCAAAGAGACATTGTGTCTGAACTTTACATTCTTTGTAGATAACATCAGTTAATGGCCTTAGAAGAAACATACATGTAGTCA
Source organism: Microtus pennsylvanicus (assembly GCF_037038515.1). Taxonomy (NCBI): domain Eukaryota; kingdom Metazoa; phylum Chordata; class Mammalia; order Rodentia; family Cricetidae; genus Microtus; species Microtus pennsylvanicus. The sequence continues at coordinate 125,225,749 of NC_134582.1, forward strand.
CTTAAACTACATTATTTTTTTTTTTTTTTTGCTTTTTGGAGACAGGGGTTTCTCTGTACAGCAGCTTTGGTTGTCCTAGAACTCACTTTGTAGATGAGGTTGCCTGGAATCTCAGAGATCCCCACGACTCAGCCTTCCAAATGATAGAATTAATGGTGTGTCCCATTATGTCCCTGCTTAAGCTACATATTCTAATGACACAATTGAGACCTGCCCTTCTATCTGTCTCTGCAGAAATGGTGTATAATCAAAGTCATTGCTCAGTGACTCTATAGTAGCGTGTACCATTCCACCTGCTTGATGTTTCACAGATGTAGTCAGCCCCTGTCGATAATGATCAGGGCCAGTTACCAGGCTCATTTTTCCTTTCATGAGCAAAAATATTCTCCATTTAACTGTTTCCTTTAAGTGTCTTCTCCACAGTAGCAGCAAATGCATCAGAATCCCCCTGAGGAAGGCTTGTTATCTGAGAAGGGCTTGTCTCACGCATAGCTTCTCGTGTGTGTGTGTGTGTGTGTGTGTGTGTGTGTGTGTGTTGTAAATGTGTTTAACGGCTTTCGGTTGCTTAAAGACAGAGTCAAATGAAATCCCTATCTAGTCTTTTGCAATTTCTGTACATCTGTGATTAGGATAACATTTTTCTTTCAAGTTTAGGCTAAAATTAGCCTTACATCTCTTTCGTAAACTGAATGAAATTTTTGCCTAGGACTCTTTAAAGGTAATCTAGATGATTAATGTTCTGTATCAGGCTACTGGTTATGCCCTTCACCTGTTTGGTCTCCCTACCCAAAGGTACAGTCTTGTTATAAGTCAGCACATAAAAACCTTTTCCATACAGAATAAGTTGTTCCTAATTCTGAAATATGCCCCACAGTTTTGTATTTTTTTCTCTCTGAGTCCCTGAACGATTTTAATTGTCCTTCTATCAAGCCACCTACTTTCTCAGTTTCAGCCAATGACAACAGTCTTCGTCCACTCATCAATGATATTGGATCACTTACTACATAGCAGATCTCTTGTGGAGTATGAAAAATAAGAAAAATTAAAATTGAAAACATAAAATTAGCCAACAAGCCAACCCTCCATTGTCATTTCAGTTTCATTGATGCAAAGCGACACCACGACTATAGCAACTCTTATAAAGAAAAACATTTAATTGGGCCTGGTTTACAGCTTCAAGGTTTAGTCCATTAATGTCAAGGTCAGAAGCATGGCGGCATGCAGGCTGACATGGTGCTGGAGAAGGAGTTGAGAGGTCTCCGTCTTGATCCGCAGGCAGCAGAAGGAGACTGCCACATGAGGCTTAGCTTGAGAATATAAGACCTCCATGACACTTCCTCCAACAAGGCCACACCTATTCCAGCAAGACCACACCTCATAAAAGTACCACTCCTGACGCGCCAAGTATTAAAAACACTAAGTCTATGGGGGGCATTCCTATTCAAAGCACCATACCCTCCAACAAGGAGCTTAGATTCGAATGCAGGAAATCAATGCCAATAAGGGACTCTGAAGTCCTCCAAGATCAGGTGCTGACAACTCAGGATGCCGGTGTTGATAGATGGCATTCACATTCAATCTCAAGATGGCAGATCATCAGAGACTCATATTTCAGGATGCTCAAGTGTGGAAAAGGTGTTCTTTACAATGAAATAAAGAAATGAAAATAGAATGCAGTCATGTATCTTAGAGGGTTTATGACTTTAAAACTTATGACCACTGTTAAGGTTTCACTATGCCACCCATCAATCAACTTTTATGTATGTACTGGGATCTGAAGGCTAAGGATTTCCTTTGCATCGAATTCCAACTGTAGCAAGAACCACAAAAATATATGTATATATGTCACACAAACACATCTATCTATCTATCTATCTATCTATCTATCTATCTATCTATCTATCTATCTAAAATGTATATTAAAAGGACTTTCTTTAAAGGGGGCTATGGGGAAAACAGACTCACTGAGCTGGGAACTGGCCACACACCACCTCACTCTGTTTGACCTGGTCTTCAGCACCCAAGAAAGCTTGTGATCTCTGTCTATCTCCTTTTAAGGAAAGACATCTGCAGACAAAAAGTCACACCCTAAGACCAGTACCCTAAAGCTATTGGCTACAATACTTTCTCTTTCTATCTAAATAAGATGCTGCTAAACCTAATACAAACCTATATATAATAGGAACAATTGTCAAGAGTGTCCAAGAGAAAGAAGGGATAATAGCATACTCAAAAATGGAACTACAAACAACAAGAACAACATCAAGCAAAAAACACGTACTGAACGTCCAGACTTGTAGGAAGTTTAGGCCTACCAGTTCAAAGTGAACAATCCTGGAGTCTACCTGCAACTGTCAAAGAGCCTGTCTGTGCTTAGCCAATAAGGAACAACCAAGCATTGTTTCCAGAACGCCTATCAACAGTTGATGTCAGAAGTCCTGATTCTACCTAGCCAATGAGAAATGAGCACAAGATATCAACTGTCAAGGGATCAGAAAGCCTCGGTGCTGGGAGGGTATATAAGTCCCCCCCCACTACTGTGAAATAAATGAGTCTGCTGTAAGCCTTCTACCTGACTTCCAGTGTCTGTGTTTGCTGACATTGAGCTGTTTCATCCCCCTCCCCCGAGGAAGACCTTAGGATCCAGCAACATAGGCTAATTGAAAATGGCATACCAACTTGAGGCTCTGGAATTTCCATAGGGCCTGCGAAAGCTTTAAAAAGTTTATGAACACACAGAAACAGAGACCTTCTTAATCTCACAGTCTCAAGAAATCAGTAGTGTAAAGATATGTCTCCCACAGCTGCCTACAAGATGGAGCCAATCAACAGCCGCCATGAGCTAAGGGGCGTGGCAGGTTTCTGCTTCCTCACACAGGCCTCAGTACACAGAGGTTAATCAGCCAAACACTGCATTGGGGAGTAGGCTTTTATTCATACAGACCAAAATATTTACGGGCAGTGTGCTACAAACTGCTTCGTAGCAGTATGGACCCTCTGCCTCCCAGATCCTATGATCCCCATGTTTAAAGATTCCGCTTCCCAGAGTTGAAGGAGTGAGCATGGCTCCCAGAACTGGCAGTGAACAAACCTCTACCTTTTTGGAAAGTCAAGTGGGACAGACACAACAGCCAAAGCAGCTGCTCTGGTCCTAGCCACGTCCACTTAGCAGTTTAAAACAGTAATCAAAAAATGATTAAAGATGCACAATAATGACAGATTCAGACCAAAAAGGCCCCAAAGTGGGTCAAAATGCATTTGATACATATACATAAGGTTGGGAGAGAGAGAATAAAGGATAAACAGAGTCATAGACTAAAAGTAATTTAAAGATAATAAACAGGTTCTTAAAAAGGATATAGAGTACTAAATAGTATCACTTATTACGTGATAATAAGTCACATAAAGAGGGAAAATATAGAGTCTGGATTATGTATACTACTGTGCTTTTTATGAAGTTTTGACTGAATGAGCTAATTACCAAGAGATAATGGATAGTGAGAGCTGCTAAACTCAACTAACATAAATGTATCTTGACCTCAAAATTTGGGCCTAAGCATATGTTGCTTTGCGTTTTTTTTTTTTTTTTTTTTTTTTTGTTTCCACAGAATGAGAAACTGTGGATTCCTTCCAAATTAATATGGTTTGAACAAGACCCCTGAGAGGTCTCCAATAGGAACGATGGCCCTGGTGATCCAACACACAAAACAATTTCAAGACAACTGGCTGAGACAATGCAGGATCAGAGACTACTTCAACCAACATTTACCCATAATTCTAAATTTTCTCAAGAGCATCATAAGATTGCCAGCACCCCCAATCAGCAGGGAACACTATCGAAAACTATACACAAATTCCCAAAATATTGCTTGTGAATATTTGCTTTCATTTAAAGGGAATTGGTTATAAATGATTAATGGTCATAGTCAATCTGTTTCTGATGAAAAAGGGGGAAAAATATAGAAATGAATACTTTACATTGGTATGGATTTTGTTTAGTGATACAAATTTGAGCTCAATTTTGTTATACTATATGTATATTTCTACTCTTGTTTAAGCCAGTGTCTTTATGCAGCTCATTAAAGTTGCAATGCTTAATTAAAATACAAATTAGTAGTCATCTTTAATAGGCAAACTTATAGTCATGTTAACAAGGTTTTCTAAATATGCAGAGATATTTTTGATCAATAGGTAATCTTCAAACATTTAAAAGACCTTCAGAATATGGCATTTAAAAGGTCTTAAGAACTTAGATTTTTGTCAACAGTGATAATGTCTGTTCCTGGCAACACCAATAGCAAAAGTAATATAGTTTTACACAAATAAATGGGCAAATTAATAATCCCATTAGTCAAACAATAGATATTTTAAAAATCTTTGATATTTATCCTCTAGTTACAAAGGGAGAAGTTTCTGCTGTAGATTGCAAATGTGAATGAGCTTTCTGTTTGTCACCAGTTATACTTGACAGTTAAAGAAAAAAACATAAAAATATTAGCTTAAGTAAGTTAAGAATACACACTGTTTATAAGTAAAATTGTGCCTCTCCAAACTTTATATGTTTAAGAACTAGTTCCCAGTAGCCTAGAATGTAATGGGTTTCAGAAATTAGGCCTTTAAAAATGTGGGTGACATAAAGCCCTTGGCATAGGTCCTCATGTCTTTAAAAGAAGAAAAAGAGGATTTAAGAGATGGCTTAGCAGTTATGTTTATTGTCAGAAACCTTTCTCCAGAATGCATGAGGTCCCACATTTGATGCACAGAATTAAAAAAAGCAACTAAAATAAAAATAAATTAAAAATAAGCAAAACCTTCTGTTTATCTTCATCACATGCTGACTTGACATTCAATTCTTTCTTTCATTGGCATCCATTCTACTAAAAAACTGCAATAAATAATTTATAAAAGAAGATAGTATACTATAGTTAGGTGTGTAGTAGATATGAAATGTTCAAATATTTATTTCATTATTTTGTCTCCTTTGAAACGTTGGCTATGAGACCAGACTGACAGGCTGTTCTCTTCACGAGCAGAGACAGACGTAGCTTTTCCTTCAAAACTGTTGCTGCTGATGCCCAACACTGTTCTCAAACTCTCTCAAGAGAAATTTCTTCTGTGTTCAGATCCACCAAAGTCCATTGTAATGGATCTAAGATCTCACTTGTCTATGCCTTTTCTGTGTGAATCATCAGATCTTCCAGCAAGTCATTCTTTACAAGGATACCCAGAAGTTCTTCTGCTGCCAAGTCCCACATGAAGAACAGTCTCCCTTTATGCTTGGATGTTAGGATCCGTCTGGTCTGTGTCTCTGTTGGTTTCTCAGCACAATGTTAGTCGCCTATCACAACATCTGAACTATTCCCTGCAGATAACAGGCATATAAACGGACAAAGAGACAGACAAAAACATCAAAGATTTCCTGCACCAAAGAGAGATGATAGTGTGGATTCTGATTTGCTATGCACCACATGGAACAGCCATTAAAATGTATGCCCCTTCCATTTCCAGAAAAATACATAAAAAGGCACATTTAATGACAGAATTTCAAAGCAACTTTTCAAAAGGTCTTACTAGACAAATGGTTTAATATTACCTAATTTTTCTGCATAAGAGAGCTATATTTTACTTAAATTCGTAGAATACTTCTTAGAGATACTAATTCTTTATTTCCAAGTAATGTTATATAATACTCATAAAATCATTGAGCATTTTTAACTTTACAATTTTTAACATTCTTAAAAATATATTTCTGTCCTCCATTTTCTGTTTAAAGATCACAAGGGGACAATTGGTAGGACATATTTTGAAATGTGCCTGCCAATCATAAAACTAATGATCTGTCGTTTAAGAAACTTTTTTTGTGTGTGTGTGTGTATTTGCAATGATTCTTTTCTGAGAAGTAATAAATATATTTAGGGATTTTGGTTCTTCCTTCCATTTTTACATATGAAATCAGCTTGATATTTTGTTGTTTTCTGATATAGAAAGTCAGTTGATCAAGGAGAAAGTTTATGATAATGAAACATTTTTGTTTAGGTGTTTGTTTGAAATATGAAAAAGTACTTGAAGTGTACTGAAATTATATATCTTTATTTACTCCTAGATACATTATGGCTTTCTTTTTCTTTTTCTATACCTTGTTTCATACCAACTGTGGGTTTTTTGTAGTGATGGCACATTTATTTCTATATTCTCATCTGTAAGGAAAATGCAAAATGTAGGAAGGTGTTAAGCTACAGAGACAATTATTTTAATATATTTGGCACTGAATAGACTTCTACTTAGAAATATTTGACGTTTATTTCACATTTTTCACTCTCATAGCAAATCTATTAGATCAGCCATATCATCAAACTTGACCAAAAAGTGCATATTCATGATTCACAATTGAAAATAAACTGTACTGAGACTCATATTCACTGGGACCTCATCTTGAAACCACCACGGAAGTTTATGGGGGAGAACAATTTTACCATCAACATTATGCATTACTTAAACATCTGTTACCTTACCTCAAAAGACAGATTTCAATCCATAAAGTATCAATTTACAGATTGCAACAATTCAAAAATGTGTTTGTATGTGTGTTTTATAGTTAACAAATATATATTGTAATTCTGGCATTTTCCAGCCACAGTGCAACTGAAGTCAATGATTTGCAAGGCTCCATTTTAATGAAATGTAAGATGTTTTGAATGGGATAGATTGCAGTCACTTAGTCAACTATTGCACAGAATGTGCGATGAATAAGCCTTAATAAAAGAAATCAATCTCTTGGAAATATAAAACAAAAGCTCTAAACAGGGGCAAAGGTGAGGCTTCTCTATGAAAGGAAACTCAACCTGAGCTCTAAATTACGAGATCTGAAGTAGGAAGTAATTGATAGCCCATTATGCTGATAGATGTGGTAGAAAAGTCTAAGAAAGGGTCTGGCAAGAACATTCTGGAACATTTGCGTGCCATCAAGGCTAATGACCTGGGTTCAAATCAAAAGACCCGTGTGGGGGAAAGTAGAGACCAACTGAGCGAAACATACTCTGACTCCCAAGTCAATGATAAAGGTAAGGGGAATATGTTTAAAGCCCGAGGAGGAGCACAGAAAATAGGAGAGTATTGTGAATGAAGCCCATCAGAACTGGCCGCAGAGTTGAGAGAAAATAAAAGGACCCAATAAAGAGAGAAAAAGGATCAGATCCACAGAGAATTTGAAAGTGTTATCAAGATTTTTGTTCCACACTCAGAATGAAGAGAAGTCACCGAGGAAATGAGTCACATCTGCTTTTCAATAAATTAGAAAATATTCAGTAAACATCTGCTATAATCACTGACTGATTTTCTTTGTTTTATATATTGAGGTAGCACGTATGATGGAAGAAAGAAAAGGACAAATTGAGACAGTAACATTGAGATCCATTGATCTGTTCCTCATTTGATGAACCAGGAAAGAGGAGATGGTCTAGGATGGGTTCTAGACGCACATCTGCACAACTGAATGAGAGAGAGTGCCTCTTGATAGAGACAGGTTAGGCTGCTCTTTTACCATAAGTTATGAATCAGAATAATTCCATCCTACAGGCTTTAAGTATCTTTATATAGATTCATAGGAGAAATTTCACCTGGGGACTTGATGTATAGAGTTGGAAGTATAAGCTCATTCACAAGCTGGTGTCATGGAGGCCTGTGCCTATACCCAGCACTTGACAGGTAAAACCCTAGAAGTTCAACCTTGACTTTGCTATGCCCAATCTGAATAGAAAATTCCAGACCAGTCATAATTCTGTAACAAGACCCCACTCCCTCAAAAAGATTATTAAATAATGAATGTAGAGAGAAGAAAATGAAGATAGTGTAAATAATAAATTGAAGGAAGTGCCTAACTCAAATAGCTCAAGAAACAAAAGAAGCATAAAGGAATATCATGGATCCCCAAGACCTAGGAATGTGAACGTCTAAATTTGAAGACTGAGGTGTCTCCATCAGACCAGAGATAGGTTGTTAACTCAGAGAAGGGGCTCCACTGGACTCAGAGCTGAAGAGAAGGCATTAGACGCTGCTTTGGCATCTTGGGTTGAGTTAGTTCCTAGGGCTGGATGAATATTTTTTTAATTAATTAATTAATTTATTAAAGATTTCTGTCTCTTCCCCACCACCGCCTCCCATTTCCCTCCCCCTCCCCCAATCAAGTCCTCCTCCCTCGTCAGCCCAAAGAGCAATCAGGGTTCCCTGCCCTGTGGGAAGTCCAAGGACCGCCCACCTCCATCCAGGTCTAGTAAGGGGAGCATCCAAACTGCCTAGGCTCCCACAAAGCCAGTGCGTGCAGTAGGATCAGAAACCCATTGCCATTGTTCTTGAGTTCTCAGCAGTCCTCATTGTCCGCTGTGTTCAGCGAGTCCGGTTTTATCCCAGGCTTTTTCAGACCCAGGCTGGGTGAATATAAACAAGCCAGAGTGAGTAGTTTTTGGAAAGGGTTACCGCTGTGAAGGCAGAGTCAGCAACAACAGATGAAGCAACTTCTCCTGAAGCATTGTTCTCTTTGCTCATAACTATCTTAGCTATCAGTGAATTTTATGACTCCATACAAACTTTAGAATATTTTTACTATGAATAATGTCATTGGATTATCCATTGGCATCTGTATTGGCATCATTGCTTGCATAAAGTGGAAATTTTAACAATAAGGATATAACTTATGACTAAGAGAATTAGAAAAATTGTATGCCATTCAATTTCCTTCATCAAAGGTTTATAGTTTTTAATATACAGATAACTTACCTTATGTGTAAAATTTATTCCTATATTTTTGGGAATTTTTTGAAGCTATTGTGAGCGATATTATTCTTTTCTTTTATTTTGTGATTAATTTCTTGCTACTGTATAAAATACAATTGATTCTTTGTGTTGATTCAGTGTCCTGCAATTTTGCTATGTTCTGTTATTGATTCCAAAGGATATTTGGCAGAGTTAGGATTTCCATAACATAAGAACATGTTCTCAACAATCACAGCAGGACAGACGCACAAATGACCTCACAGATATCGTGACAACTTGTACAGGGCCTGCAGGGGGTCTGGACCTGTTGGGTTCCCAGCACTGAGAGAGGAAATGGGCACAACCCACATCGTTAACATAGAAGTGATGTTCAATTGCTAATTGCTCACAAAGGAAAACTGAGTTTTTTCTAACGGAGTCTCACCGGGTATACAAACCACTCTTACAATCAAGCCTCATCTGCAGCTGTAGATGGGTGACACAAAACAAACACAAGGACATTGTGGGAATTTCTTTTTTTACTTTTTCCTGACCTTACAAGTCCTTTGCAAGATATTACGGTTTCTATTTTTATGTTTTTGTCGGATTTCTGTGTGTGTGAATGTATGTGTCTATTTGTCCATGGAAGGCAAGAGTGGAGAAAAATGTATAGTTCATTAAAAACAATGAAAAATTTTTTTCTTTGACTCATTTTCTTTTGTCTCTTTTTATCTACTTTTATGTTATTTAATGTTATTATTTTAGATTCTTGTTTGTGTCCTAATGAGAGAGAGAGAGAAAGATGAATATTTGGGTGAGAGGGGAAGTGGGAAGGATCTGGGAGGAGTTGGGAATCAGATCCCCCAGACCCATGTAAAAGCTAGATCTTGTGTGTCTATAATGTAACCATAGCCAGTATATTTATATTAAAATTATTTGTAATAAAAATATGACTTACAAAGATAATAAATATGATAACAAAGAAAGAACTTGTCCTCATCAAACAAAGACATTCCATTTCCTGCTTTCTGTTTAAAATTCTATATATAATTCTCTTGGTTAACTTCTATAATGAGATATTACCATTTGCATAGAAGCAATAAGGGGAATTGTGCTTTTCTGGATCTTGGAGAGAAGCCTCTCAATTTTTTACCACTGAATATAATTTTAGTTGAATGGCATTGATTACCCTAACTTTCCACCATAGCAATTCCCAAAAGATCATTGGAGAAAGAACCCTTTACTTATGGGTATTATATCATCAAGTGAACCAGGTCCTATAGGATCATACTTCAGGATCTGTGGCCTGAGAAGTTAGCTTTCTAAAACCTGGATACTGTCACAAATATTATATTAATATTAATAATAAAAATATCATATTAATATTGAGAACTTGGGATATCATAGGGGATAAAGCACTGCTTCACACACCTGAAAACTGGAGTTCAGATCCCTAAAGCCCATGTAAAAGTCAGATCTTGTATATCCCTAATCCAGTTGCCTGTAAAACAAGAACAGAAAGCAGACTGCTGAATACCTCAAAGCCAGCATCACTGGCAAAAGCAACAGTTTAAAACAGATTATCCTGCCTCAAACAAGGTGGAGGACAAGGACTGACACCCAGTATTTTCCTCTGATCTCTACACACACACCATGGGGCATGGAGAAGGAGAGACAGAGATGGAGAGAGAGACAGAGAGACAGAGATGGAGAGAGAGACAGAGAGAGACAGAGAGACTGAGATGGAGAGAGAGACTGAGATGGAGAGAGAGACTGAGATGGAGAGAGAGACAGAGAGACAGAGATGGAGAGAGAGACAGAGAGACAGAGATGGAGAGAGAGACAGAGAGACAGAGATGGAGAGAGAGACAGAGAGACAGAGATGGAGAGAGAGACAGAGAGAGACGGAGATGGAGAGAGAGAGAGAGACGGAGATGGAGAGAGAGAGAGAGAGAGAGAGAGAGAGAGAGAGAGAGAGAGAGAGAGAGAGGTATGAACCAATGCTAACACACACTGATTAAAATATCCTGTGGTTTTGTTTTTGGTATTTTGTTTTTCATATTCTTCTTATTATATTATTGGCAGGGGTTTCTCTAAATCATTTCTGACTTTATTTCTGGCTTAGCAATTCCATTATGATAATATAAAAAGTTCGCAATACATAGCCCAAATCCAATATGGAGTACTCTTCTGATCTAACTCCCCCAACCTGTATTTTTGTGTCATCTCAACCTCTCCTTTCTCCTTCTCTTATTTAGAGCTTTGAGATTATTGAGTGAAACAAGATGAAAGAAGGAAACCCCACTTGAAATTAAGCCTGTTGTATTCTGATCTGTGTGCTACCGTATCCTGGGTTCTTAGGTATCCCATAAAATGCAATTTATCCTCTATAAAATGATTAACCAGCCTGCTTCCCATACATTAAGATAAGACATCTTACTAATAGGAAATGACAAATCATCTTTCCCTGCAGTTCCCAGCAATCCACTGATCAGTTACAACTTCTATGGCATTTTGCTTTTGAATACAAAAGCTAATATATTAATTTATTCTGCTTATATTTGCTGTGCTACCTGTTTTATTATTTGAAATAAATCACTATTTTTCAACAAGAGTAATAATATAAAAAGTTTATTTTTAACCTGCATTGCCGTTTTGATGTGGTGTAGAGATGCATAAAATTCGCAGAGTTCCAAGGACAGTGTTGTCTTTTATTGGCAAAATGCAATTACAGAACTAATTGGCTGTTACATTGCAGGGTGATCTATGCTTGGCCGGCAGCTCTGCTCCTGCTGGCATTGCAGGGTTTGGTCCACTTGCACCCCCTTTCAATATGTTTCATTATCTAAGCCAAGAGAACGGTCACTCAGTGGATGGCTTGGCAATGCTAAGACACAGATGCTGGGCTCTCACGTTTATCTTTTCCCCAACAGGAGCAATATGGTAATAACTGCCCGATTTTTTTTTGGCTAGGATTCAAGCTTTTTGCTCAATCCAGTTGCTGATTTTTCTGACAGCCTCAAACTTACCTTTCTGCTTGTTACATTTTAAATGGCCACTTAGCACTCCTGATTATTTTTGTTGGTGGGCTTCTTTCAGATTGATTTAATTAGGAAGATTTATTACAGCGAAAAACCCCAGTGCTCCATCCATTTATATTCTAGCCTATTACACACTCTACTTATGCCCCTGGAAGCTTTGCTACTTTGTGAATTAAATAAAAATTTGACACAATGCATAACACCTGAAAAATGTATTGTTGCTTACTTAGTCATTCCAAATAAAATATATTCATATAGATTTTTATACTCTTTGTAGTAAAGATGAGACATGTTTTTTGCCAAGTTTTATATTAAGTATCATCCCAGTTAGCATGGTTAGAAAAGGTTGCAGAAGCAGTTACAAAAATGCCCAATGCCTATTAGAGAAATGTCAACCTTAATGACTAAGTAAAATTTAAATTGGCCACCAAGAAAGGAGCAAACCCTTTGTTGCTCTTAGAACATTGGCTGTGACATGTGCACAAGTGAACCAATGCAGTAAGCCATACTGGGGAAGAGACCGGATGGGGAGATTTAGATTGTATTTTTGTAGTAGGCCAATATGTATTTTCAAAAGGGCTTATAGACCATCCATATAGGGTTTGAATTCAAAATGCATCCCATGGACTTATGTGTTTTGGAGTTTTTTAAATCCTGGAGCAGCCTTAAGGGGTTTAGTAATTCTCACTTCTGGCTGAGGCATGTGTTTTCTGTGTCCTTTCCCTTTGTGATGTATGTAAGCATCACCAGGTTCCTGCTACCACAGACACCATAGATCCACACTGCCAAGCTTTCTCCCACACATTGAACTCTGACCTCTCATTTCTGAAAGGAATAATTTCAGCAGGACAAGGAAAAAAAAACTAACCTGGAATTCTGTTAAGGCAAATGAATTGTAAGTGATGATCCCATTAGAAGATTCAATGATATCCTTCCCACAAAAAGACTTCCCCAAAGTAAAACAAAAACATTTCAACTACAGACATTTTGCCTAATACTTTGTAGGCACCATCTTTCCTTTTAATCCCTCCCATCTCCACACTTGACAACCTGAATAGAACAAGCCTAATATTGGAAACGGGAGTAAATCAGTGTTTACTGGACTTTGCATTGCCCCATAGAAAAGAGAGGGTGTTTGGTTGTCTGGGAGGCATGCAAGGGGGAAGGAGGCTGCTGAATCCTGCTGGAACCTGGCACTCACGGGCATAAGAGTACCCAGCTTGTCCCCACGTGGATATCTATTGGCACTCTCACATCCTATCCCTCTCCCAGTCTTATTCTAACAAGGGAGCCCTGAGACTATGCACCGCAAAGGGACAAGCGCTTTTCAGTGTTGACAGCCCTTTTCAAACACGTTTGCCAGATCAAAGATTAATGTCTCCTTCAACCTCATAAATTTGGCATGGCTCTGAAAGCCACTCTTAATTTTGCTGTCTAAATTCTTCTTGAGTCACCGGCTCCACATTTCAAACTTAAGAGAGTTTGATACCTCCATAAATAATTAATACATACAATGAAATCAATGGATTGTATTGGTAAAAAGCCGTTTGAGATGGACTTGGAAAAGATAGAGAGAGGGAAAGAAAGAAAGAGAGAGGAAGATTTTTTAACTTGCAAACTTTGTTTAAAAAATATAAAAAACACTTGGACAAAATAGAAGGCTACAGGGCCACCAAGAAAATATCACCAAGCTAAAATAATTAGTGAGAATCTTATGTCATAATTTCAAAAATTAAAAAATGAAGTAAACACCAGACAATTAAATTTAGTTAAAATATCTATGCACAGATTTAAAAACCATGATTTTGATTAAAGTCAAGTCATAAATATTGGAGTGAAAGTAAACGACCGTTCTTACTAATCACAAACAGGCTTTCTTTTTGCAAGAATTCTCTAGGCAATGAAACATAAGAATTGTGGTATATTAAACATTATATATTGCTTAGAGATGAGTTGAGTATGTGGGAAGATTGCGTAGGTTACATGCAAGTGCTGTACTATTCTGTATAAGGATATTGACCATCTGCAAATTTGCATATCCGTGGGGTTCCTGGAAGCAATCCCCTGCAGATGCTGAGTAATAGCTAATTTGGTTTCACAGTTATACAAAATTATGGCATTATCCCAACTCATGTTTAATGCTTCCATATTCTTAAATCTGGTCATGTCAAAGAGATGAAAAATATATTATTACTTCATAAGTATAGATGTGAAACTTTAAAATGCATCATGTTCAAATAAGATACGCTAGAAAGGAAAGTTTAAGAATTAAGGACAAAGGACAAAGAGCAGATATAAATAAATAATTGATTCCTTAATGATATCACGTACTACATTTGTCAGGGAAAGCAGAAAAATGTTTTTGGAAGACATGTAAGTGGGTGTAAGTCCAATATCACAGTAATGGAGTCCACGGAAGACCTGACTGCTCTGAATGGAAGGGATGATTCAGAGTCAAGGCAGGCACTAGGAGGCAGAGGTCTGTGTTAAGAGTGAGTGGACAACTAAAATGAGATAGCAAATAATTGTGTAACAGGAAGAAACTGACCTAAGACAGACAACAAATGAAAGAGAAACTGAATCCTTTGAATAATCTTACTCTTTCAAAATGAATCACATTAACATGTCTATTATCTGGAAATGACTGTTAAAATTATGAAAGAGAAAGAGAGAGAGAGAGAGAGAGAGAGAGAGAGAGAGAGAGAGAGAGAGAGAGAATTTCTCTACAAAGAAAATATTCACCTGGGATCAAAGTATTCCTGTTCTATGCCAAATGCCCAATCAATCAAAGTCAAGACTGTCACTGGAAAACACTGAAACAATGGGGCACCTGATATGATTGGGAATTGATTTCTCTTGGAGATTATATATATTAATATATATATATATATATATATTACACAAAATAGTATAAGGAAGGGTTAAAATTGTAGGATAGAAATAGAAACTAGGAAACAAAAATGGAAATAGAAGACAATTAGCAAAATCAAGAGTCTAAGAAGAGATTTAAATATTCCTTAGAAAAATATAGTGAATGAAAGATGAGTTGGAATAAAATATTCAAAATTAAAACACAAAGTAACTTGAGGAAGGAAAGTAGAAAAGGGTCAGTTGAAGAGGAACAAGGAGCTTGCAACAGCCATGTGATGAATTCCCACTTAGGGAAAGAGAACAAAGTGAAACGAAAGGTACAAATAAGTTATATTTTTTCAACACTTCAAACATTGACAGGATATGTCAAAATTCATATTAAAATTATGTATATATAGGAATGATTTTTAAAATTTCTATACATGTTTATTTAAACTACCAAAGACTAGACAAATACCCTCATAAGGGTCCAATATACAAAAATGATTATATCCACCAAACACAAATACTAAGAAACAACTTCTGAAATAAAAACACAAGGTCTAAAGATGACTAAACAATAACACTGAGTTTTATAACAGAAAACGTATTATTGCAAACAAAATAAACTAATGTAAAAATAAATATTTAAGTAAAGAAAAACTGAGAAAATATTCTTCCAGCAAACTCATAGAGATGGAAACATCAAAGATTATTTTTACAAGAAAAAGAAAGGACTCTTGGAACTAAGAAGTATAAGAAGCAAAGTGAAATAATACAAGGTAGGTGAGGATAGTTTCAAGTAAACATTGACTCAATAAAGTGATGTTAGTCACAAGCTTTGGAAATACGAGTAATATAAGGCATTGAAATACACCCAGACATCGGCCCAGTGCAAATGACATTTGATTTTGTTGCTTGGCCATATGCTGTTCACAATGCGTTTCAATAGAATCAAATGGTTAACAACATTTAAAGACTGACTTCTAACTATAACATAAACTAGAACTTGACCATGGAAAGTTAAAGCTTGAAAACCTCTGTGTGCATATGAAGAAAAAAAAAGCAAATTAAGCTTCTTAACTCATGTTTAAAGAAGGAAATAAATGACATCAAATACACTTGCTAATTAAGCCGCATTTCGCGCATCTAAAGCTTTCCTGTGAGGAAAATTCATAGCCTTAAATATATAATCAGAATGGATGAATGATGCAATTATGTGTTCAAAAATCTCAGTTGAGGGGTTCAGCATTCATTTACCATGGTTTGTAAATGTCATTGCATGATATGGTAGAATGCGTAGTAAATACACACAATGGACATTTATGAAGAATACAGAGATGGCTTTTAGAGATATTTCTCAGTTGGAGAAAACACCTGAGCATGTATGTACAGGGTCCTGAATTCAATCCCCTGTAATGAAAGATGAGTCATATTCTAAAATCAAATTTTATAAAAATGCTGAAAAATTATTAAGTGAATAAAGAGTAAAACAGAAACAAACAAGTGAATGCAAAGTTAGTTTAAATAGATATTTATGCTTTTTGGAACTCTAATATGACAAAGTTATAAGACATGAGAAATGTGGAGGTCAATAAGTGGATTAAACATGACATGAGCACTAGTTAGCACCATAAACTATACCAATAAATTTGCAAACCAAATCAAACTCTTAGAAAAAGTAACTTATTAAAATTAACAAAAGATGTGGGGAAAATCTATGTAATACTTTAAACTACAAAGCAAATTAAGCCTTTAAAAGTTTCTCTAAAAGAAACCTTAGCTTTCATCAGAATTCATCAAAAATAACTATTAAGGATAGAGAGATGAATGAAAAGGGAATGATTTGGGTCATTTGTTTGTTGCAGGGGTGGTACAGTCAATGGACTGACTACTGCCTATGAGTTGGAGGACCCAGGAAAACCATGTGAGGTTTATTCTGAAGCCTCCTCCCCCAGAATGAGTATTACTAAAGACATAATTCTCAGTTTGAGGTGAGTCTTTAAAGGCTGAATGAGAAGTTGGCCTTTTGCAGAAGGGATGTGTTTGCTCTTTTTAGCCTCTTCCATTTTGGCCTGCAGCTGATTTCAGGATACCAGCTGACACTGAAGCTAATTGTCCCCTGATTAGTTCACCCTCTGCAGATCTGAGCTTGTCTCTTGACCAGGTGTTCCAAGAAGTGCCAGGAGTCCCTGCATTATCAGCAAAAGTCAAGATAGTTCAAGCATGTCTCCCATCAGACGAGGTATTAACTTCTTCTCTCATGAAACATTGAGAAACACTAATACTTCATGAGTACTCTTATTCTAGTCAAGCTGATATATGAAATGAACCATTATTATACTGAGTACTTGAATCATAATGCGCCATTCATAACTTATGACAGAACTATATGACAGATGTGATATGAAATATGACAAAGATTTTAAAAAGATAGTGTTAGTCAATACTAAACTAAATATAGATTAAAATATTCTAGACTATCTATTTCTATCAGGCATCTGTTTATGTACTTT
This sequence comes from Microtus pennsylvanicus, assembly GCF_037038515.1. Classification (NCBI taxonomy): domain Eukaryota; kingdom Metazoa; phylum Chordata; class Mammalia; order Rodentia; family Cricetidae; genus Microtus; species Microtus pennsylvanicus. Next base: position 125,242,904 of record NC_134582.1, read on the forward strand.
TCTGTATCTGCCCTTGATGATATTTTATAATTAGCATATGGGAGATATAACTAAGTCAAAATGTATGGCTTTGCACATGAGGCAACTTGGTAGTAGAATAGGAGAGAATAATTGATCAATTGAACAGATTAGATCCCACAACATAAACCAATATGTGTTTAGCGATTTGTGGACTTATTAAGTGATAAATAGGGTATCTCCAAATAAGTAGTCAAAGATATGTCACTAGGTTAATGTAGTGATTTTATGTTACAAACTAGGAAACATAAATTAGACAAATATTAATTTAAATGATATAAAATATTCTAATCCATTTGTTTTCTAGTCATAGAGTTAAGTTAATATTCAAGCTTAAAAAGGATTGACACCTTGCTATCTCATTCCTATTGCGGTTTACATTTTCCAATCTTATTTTTTTCCTTATTCATCTTGGTGTATATTTATCCACCTTAGTAGTCTTTAGAAAATACCAACAGTTCATTCTGTTGACCGCTAATGTTATTGTTCTTGATTTGCTAATTTATGTCCTTATCTTTATTTTATAATACATTACATTTTTATTAATTTCAGGACCAAATTTCATAGCTAATTCATTGTTATCTATCCCTGCCTATCCCTGATGCTTTATACTTAATGTAACTTTTGAAAGCCCATTTTAATTTTATCTTTAGTTCAATCTCAAATATTATTAAGTCAAAGAGTATTTTGAAATGTGTAATTATATCTTCTACAGCGACTTACTTAGTGGTTCCAAAATTATCAACCATATTTAATGCCATTTTTAACATTAATATGTAACTATGCATGATGGTCATCATAATTTTTCTCCTGAAGTCAATTGAATCTTGCTGTAGTTATGTAAATAGGCATTTAAGATATCTCCTATGTTTCAGAGCAATCTGAATTACATAGTTCATGCATGTGAATTATTTTGAAATAAAACTTTAATTTTACTATTTTCACGTTGACTTTGCTTAAAATAATTATTAAAAGAATCTCTAAATATCTGGCTATGACCATTACTTTCTCCATTTCATCTTAAAATTCCATCTGTTGTTGTTTTATTGTTAGATATTTCAGATCTGTGAAGCATAAAATAGGTAAAATGGTCAGCACTGGCTTTTGCCCCTAATAATGGATTCTGAGCTTAAATCTAACTTAGTTTCAGAATAAGAAAGTTATACAGACTTTACACTGCTTGATATTAGACACAAATTTTGCTTAAAATTTTCTCCTTTTCCATTTACATTTCTTATATGTAAGCAACATATTACTCAGTTTTGATCATATTTCAATATTCTTATTATAAACATTTTTGTCTTTCCCATACTGTTTGTTTGTTCTTTATTCCTTGGGAATTTTTTAACTCCCTACCTATACCACAATACAATAACACATATGTTTTATCTAGATTCTAGCTGCACAGTACAGCTTGCTTTCTACCTGCTGCTTATAATATTTTGCTTTAAACTGCACACGACTCTGTGGGGAGGCTGCTTTCTGAATAGAAACATCTCCTGTTAGATTAAGTTGGCTTGGAGTTAGTTAGTCTGGTTACAGATTTCTGATCTCACACACTGAAGTCACATAATTGCACTGTCTGTCTATACTACCAAAGCATTGGGGTAGACACAGTATCCCGCCATTTGGATGTAATTCTCATCATTAGGCATCCTCTTGGAATTGTCTATTGCTATTTATATGAGACAGTCCTCTCTAATTAGCTTTGTACATCTTGACATTAGTAAGCTTCTTAATTACCAAGATAGCTTCATGTCAACTGGAGAATTTTTTGTTTATTCTCTTGTAGAACATATCTCTGTGATCTAGCATAGTATAATAATTAATAAAAGCACAAATTTATATCTATAGTTTTGCATGATACATAATATAGTAAACTGATATTCTTCAAATAACCTATAGAAACAAGCAATATATTATTTATAGACAAATATGGAGATAGACTTAATTTTCCCATCTTCAAGAATTTGATAAAATGAATTTTTTATAGAGAATTATCAAGGTATGTAAGAATTATTTTTATATTTTATGTAGAGTAATGCCATCAGAGAAGATCACCATTTTTGTCATAATCTAGCTGAGATAAAATTTCCAAAACAAAGATGTAAAATAAGGTACTTCAAGCAGCAAAGTAAGCAGAGTTTAAGTTTGGGGAGAAATCATTAGAGTAAGAATGGAAGGTTTTCAATCACTTGCTTTTTGTGTGTGGGAAAGTGCACTTCATACGACATTTACTAGTCACACTTAGATCATACATTCTTTGAATGATTTTCTGATTTCCTCAACTAGGGCACTTCTGAATGAAATAGTGAAATGAAGACTGGATATTAAACCCCTGAAACACTCTACAATTAATATTAATATAATGCACTTTGAGTTCAGGGACCAGTAGGCACCATCTGCCCTGCTCTGCCCTGGTCCTGGTCCTGTGAGGCTCCTTTCACACAGGTAGGGGTCTTTACATGCCAACTGATCATGTGGGCACTTTGGAGCAACTTCTTCTAAGAAAGTACCAAGGGTAGAAACTAATTTTTATAGAAACTTTTTTCCTGTAAACTCAGATTACAAATTTTGTTCCCATGTTCTTTTTGGCATTGTTATTTTGGCGGCTGAGATGAGTATTAATTTGATTCAAGGTAGGATTAGACCAGTTCATTTACTTTAGATAATTTTTTGTTTTCTGAAGGAGGAAAATAGTATTAGGAAAACACCCTAGTTTTTTAAACTTCGTAAAGGCTTTGCCCTTCAATGAATGTATCTAAAACAAATCAAAATTAGTCAAGCAAACATAAAAAAAAAACATCAAAGAGATAAATCAACAACAACAACAAAAATCTCTGTCCACACAAATCCACCCATGCTTGGCTCTGAGTTCCCTAATAGGGACTCTGCACAGGAAATATGGCTGTGGTTTCTGACATCAGAGACCCTTTGACAATGGTTCACTGACTGGAGGATAGAAGCTTACAGCTAATCCCTCTTACTTATTCTAAGATTCCAATTAAAAAGACAGCACTGTAGGAAATGCTGCACAAATACCAGGCGTATCAAGAGTTCAGCTGCTGGGCTATGGAAGTTAAAACACAGTTTGTTCTTTCTCGAATGAAGGAAGTTTTGATTAACCAACAAAAAATAAAAATATAGATAACTACATAGAGAAGACAACATTTACTGAAAGATATTCTGTGTTAATGCATTTTTTGCGATTCTTTCTATGATATTCACTCTAGAGGTGTGTGTGTGTTATATGTGTGTTTCTGTCTGTGTGCCTGTGTATGTATATATAAAGGGACACACATGTCATGGCACACATGTAAAAGTCAGAGGTCAAGCTTCAATAGTAGTTCTTGCCTTCCACTGTCTTTGAGATGGTGTCTGGCCTATGAGCTTCTGTGGATCCTCTTGTATCCATTATCCGTTTTGCCACAAGATTGCTCTCATATCAGATGTACTACTGCACCCAGTTTGCATGGGTTATGGGCATCCAATCTCAGTTCTTCAAGCTTGGTAGGCAAACATGTTACTCATGCAGACACTCCCAAATTCACACGTTTGAATAAGTGTATTAGCCATAGGCCTTAAAAGTCCCTTGGTTAACAGGAATAACACACATAGTTATTTAATGTTCTACAGTCAAAAAAAAAGTAATTTATGGTTTTAAAAGAATTTTCATTTTTTTAAATATTTATTTATTTACTTATTTATTATGTATACAATATTCTGTCTGTGTGTATGACTGCAGGCCAGAAAATGGCACTAGACCCAATTACAGATGGTTGTAAGCCACCATGTGGTTGCTGGTAATTGAACTCAGGACCTTTGGAAGAACAAGCAATGCTCTTAACCTCTGAACCATCTCTCCAGCTCCAGGAATTTTCATTTTTTTTCTCACAAGAAATAAATATTATATTTCCTTACATATTCTGAAATCAGCAGTCCTGGTATATTTCCTGAGTGCCTGCTTTGTGGCCTTTATGATTTAATTTATAGCTGGGTTCTCCTGTTAAATTATAGTACAAATCTATTGCTTGGTTGTTAGGATTTTTCCAAGAATGAAAGGCATGTAAACATTTGGACAATAGCAATGCATATTAAACTCCATTAAACACGAGAATTTTTTAAAATCTTCTTCTTAGTCTCAGTTTACTAACTTCGGTTACTTTAAAATAACACCCAAGTATAGTGTTTCAGTGCCCCATCAACCTTCTCGTCCTTGCATTCAGGTCTATTGTGCTGTGGTTTGAACTTTTTTTGTTTCTGTCAGTGAAGTTTAAACTTTGCATTTGTTTTTAAGAAATGACAAGATACTCTCTGTGTCAAAACAAATTTTAATGTATATTTTTCATTTATTTTGCATACCAAACACAGTTTCCCTTCACTTCTCCCTTCCCTTCCCTTCTCCCTTCCTCCCATCTCTCCTCTCCATCCATTCTTTTCAATTCAGAAGGGCCAGCCTCCCATTGAAGTCAACAAAGCAAGATATATCAAGTTATATATCAGCATATATCAAGATATATCCCAGAAGGCTGGAGAATGAAAGAGTCAGGGGGATGCCATGGATCTGCTGCCAAAGTCAGAGAGGCTGGAACTTTGCTGGTAGGCCATGATCTCATGGTGACATACAGATTAATAGATATGGGTTAAATTAATATGTAAGAGGTAGCTAATAAGAAGCTAGAACTAATGGGCCAAGCAGTGATTTAATAAATAGAGTTTCTGTGTGGTTATTTTGAGGCTAAGCTATACGGGGATGAACAAGCAAGTCCTCCTCCTACACTGGATTATACAAGAAAGTAAGATGAGCAATTCATGCGGAGCAAGACAGTAAGCAGTATTCCTCCATGATCTCTTGTTTGTATTCTGTGTTTGATTTCCTGCGCTGAATTTCTGCCCATACCTCCCTCAATGATGACCTGTTTCCTATAAGTCTAAAGCAGAATAAACCCTCTCTTCCTTAAGTTGATTTTGGTCACAATGTTTCACCATAGCGATATTAATCCTAGTGGGATACCTCGTTCCCATCTAAGATGTACTTCAGTACTTTTCTGCATATTTGGTAAAGAGAAATGAACATTACTCATGGGGTCTAAATTCAGGAAGCCATAACATTGCCACTGTCGAAGAAATAGAAGGTTCTTCATAGAGATAAAGCTGCCCATCTCCATGAAAGGTAAAAATACATGTTAAGTGACAACAGAAACCTCTAGACTATGGAAAATATCTGTTCAAGGATAAACAGGTACACACTTGCCATGTCCTACTAAACTTCAATTTCATACTGAAAGCCATTGCTCTCTTTCAATATGATTTCAGGGACCCAAGAAAAGTGTATCACTCAAATAAAGTCAATCAGAGTCTCGAGGCCTGGAGGCCACAAAAATAGATTTGGACTGGACATATAATCTCTTTGGAGGTCATAAATCATCCTGACAGTCTTTCTGAGCTCTCTGAAGCTGTAGCAAGTGTTATTCTTTTTTTAAAAAAATGCTGCAAGATCCCCATGGCACTAGGCAGCAGAAATGCTGTAGGTCCCAAATGGTGGCGGCAGGCCATGTGGGGGCAGACAGCGGGCCCTGGGAGCAGCCAGTCCCAGGCAGAGAAGGCTGCTGGTCCCAGAGCAGTGGTGGCAGGCCATGTGGCAGCAGGCAGTGGGCCCCAGGCAGAGAAGGCTGCTGGTCCCAGAGCAGTGGTGGCTCCAGGCAGGGAGACACATGGCAGGAGGGCAGAAGACAGCAACACAGATAGACACGACATGCAGGGTGAGGTTGAATGTTTATTCAGGGGGTTATGGAAGAGGAAGGGTAAAGGGGGAGAGAGAGAGAGAAGAGGAGAAAGAGACAGAGAAGAGGGGAAGCAGAGAAGTGGGGAGAGAGGCAGAAGCGAAGCTGCCTCTCCCAGAGGAAGATGGAAAAGACAGCGAGCTCATCTGGGAAGCTGAACATCAGCCTGCCTCAGCGGATGGGGGAGGGAGTGGGCGTGGCTTGTTTCTTAAAGGGACCAAAACCATAACATTCCCAGGTCTTCCTTATAATAAAAAGCACGCATGTCAAGGAAGCAGAAAAGGAAGGGCCAAGATGGCGGCGGGCAGGTCAGCAAGTACAATTGTTCTCTGGACTTAAAGCTAAAGCACAGAACCAAGGTTGCTTGCTGTTATCTTGATAAAATATGGAAGGTGAGTTTGAGATGAACATTTAGGAAAAAAAACCAAAGTTCTCAATTCCTTTGGTAGGCCAGCAGTCCAGTTGTAGTTGAAGCAACCCCTACCTCATGGCCAACTCGTTACATAAAATATTGGATCAAGCTTGCCACCAACAAGTCTTGCACTTACTGATTCTCATTTCATGATTTTTTTTCAAATAAATCTCTTAGCCTACGTGCTGGAAAAATAAGTGTAAATAGATAAAATAAAGAAAATATACATCCCTTGGATTAGGAATTGCTATGAAAGGCCATCCCCCAGTGTGGCTGAATTATTTACTTGAAACTTTCCCTGTTTTATATTGTCTTACTCACCATCCTGTTGTGAAGAGAAACTAGGTAAAGCCAACTCGTATAAAAGAACAAAGTTAAATGGGGATGGGGATGGGGCTTGTTTATAGTTTCAGAGCAATAGCTCATTTTTCATCATGGTGGGGACCTTGGCAGTAGACATGATATAGGAACAGTATCTGAGAGCTGTATCTTGGTCTGAAGGCCAAGAGATATAAAGAGGAGAGAGAGAGAGAGAGAGAGAGAGAGAGAGAGAGAGAGAGAGAGAGAATGCTCTTTCTAAATAAAAGAGAGGGAAATATTGAAACAGAAACAGGGGAGACAGAAGCAGAGGAAGAGAGGGAAGAGAAGAAAAAAAAGAAGAGAGAAGAGGGTGAACAGATAAGTTCAGAGGAGAGGAAAATAAGAACATGGGGGAAGCATATTGGGAGGAGTGAGCATTGTTTCTAATATTTTTATAAGGGTTCTAATACATCATGTAAGTCCCCACTCTTATGACCCTGATTAGCCCTAACCACCTTCAAAATGTTCTGTCCCCAAATACTATCCCATATATTTAACCTATTGATGTATGGGTGGTCAGGAGTAAAGTTCAAACCATAATAGCATTTGAATGATACTTGGCTGTATTTCAGTTGTAAGAAGAGGCAGAGACTCAGCATGTTTTCTTGGCCTGTTCTAATTTGTCCTAAGTTAATTCTCCAGGACTTTAGGTATTTGGTTAATGCTGATGTTTAATGGACTTAAACAGTTGCTTTGTTTGTTTGTTTTTATGTTTTTAATTTGTGTCTAAGCTATTAATTGTTCAGTTTTATTTTTCTAAGTTTTAGCTTTTTTTTTCTTGAGTCTTCCAATACATAAACTTCAAGTGAATGTACCTGTCTGGCAGGCCTTGTCTAAGAATACCCCGCTACTCATGGATCCAATCGTGGGTGAGGAAATGGGTGAACTCATTTCCCTTGTGCCTTTCAGTACTTACTCTGTAATGAGTTGCTCATATGTTTTGCATCAATAACTTAAAAAATGAGAAATTAAAGAGAAATGACATCTCTGTTTCCTTCATACAAATTTTACATTTTAATCTTTGAAGAACTATTTGAAGTCTAAGATGAGAGTGGATTAAGACTCTATTAGCTTTTAAAGTATGCTCTTTCTTTCTCAAAAAAGTTGTAAATATCTTCCTTCTAGTTTATATGTCTGAGCTCATATCAACCCCTGCATAACCACATTAACTCACCCAGCAAGAAGATGCAGAATAATGCACGATGGGAGAGGATCACAGTTCCTATAATACCATTCTCTTTCCTTTCAATCTTTCTGTATATAAGTGTATTTAAAATGCCATTAACTGTTAACATACAGACACAATTTAGTTCCCAGTGAACTACAAAGGGAATGCAGAAAGCACACAAACATATTTTCTTGTAGTGGCATCAACGAAACACCTAATGGTAGCAGCTTACTTTATCTAATTTCTTTGCAGGGCAAGAAATCATAGAGATTGTGACACTATAAATGTGACCTGCACAAGCCAGGCAAAACCTCAGTACTATTGTGGGATGTAGGTACAAAGTCCCTCCTCTAGCCAAGAATGTACTGGCAAATGATAGTTACGAAGAGAGGGGAAATCAGTGTTTTTCATTAGGGTAGCACTGAGTATAGTCACAATTTAGGGCAAGACCCATGTTCAGAAGTAGCTAGACAGCACAAAACATATTCCACGTATTTTGTTGGGTTTTATTGTTTGTTTGTTTGTTTTTGGTGTGTTTTTGAGAAAGATAAAGAACATGAAGTTGATTGGTGAGAAAAAAAAGGGGGGGAATCAGGAAAGTCAGGGGATAGGAAAAGAATATGATAAAAATATACCACACAAAAATTCAAAGAAATTTTTTCAAAGCATACTCTTCATTAAGAACTTGTCCTAGTCAGTAAATAGACTAAATTTTCCTGACTAGGGCTAATAGAATTTGTGAAAGGGAAATCTTGCTTGTGAATCCAGAATTCTGGAGATGAGAAGGGGAGAAAATCAAGAAATTTACAATTTAAAAGAGCTTCATGCTAATGTATGCTTGTTGTGCAAAAATCAAATTTTACAAAGCTTGATTTAATCCTATAAATTCTTGAATCTATATAAACTTGAATGTAATAGAAGAACAAGGAGGAGAAAGATTGAATACTTCAAAGAAAAGGGATTATGTGTAATTAATTCATTATATTTAGATAAAATAGGATATTTATTTGCATATATTTAGAAAATAAGTATATTTTCATAGAATATAGTTAATGTGCAATATGAAAAGAATCAATTTAACATATCTACAAAAATTCTTTTCATTACAATTTTATGTCTGATAATGCCAATTCATTATTTATGAAGTTACTTTAAATAGGGTTGAAATAATACTCTAAAGTACACATATAAATATATATTTAAGTAATGAAATATATAAAAGTTCTCTCAAAGACCACATTTGGAATTAACAATATTTGTTTATTTCCACTTTTATTCAGCATAATTCAAAAATCATATTTTTTAAATTGAAAGGTCTGTGGTCAACAACATGTCATCATATAGTAAGGGGCATTTGTGATTTCAAAATTTGTTAACACATAGGGAAAACATTGGTAGCCTCTCAGAAAAATTAAACATATGACTTTCTAGTTAAGTGAAGATGAAGAGTCATTCCCAATCTATGTTCGGCTACATGTTTGTTATTATCTTTATAAAGCATGATTCAGGGAAATCGAATTAAAGCAACAACAAATTAAAATTAAAATCAAAAATCTTAAATTTATATGAACTTCTATTCAGTGAATCCCATATAGGACTTTTTCATATAATGAAATAGACTAGATTTATTGGTTACCTAAGCAACAGATTTTAGTTAATTTTGCCTTTGGTCTTTTTAGTGTAAGTATTAATGCCATTAACAAATTTCATGATGTTTCCTCTAACACATAAAAACTTGTTTCTCAGTCTAATCAGAAAAAAAAAAAAACTTTACAAAGACAGTGAGAAAAAAATCCACAAGTAACCGAGTCCCTGTCTGAGCATCCAAAACAAAAAACACACAAAACTAAAATGAACCAATCAATGAAAAACAAAACTAAAAAGTGTAAGAATGAGAAACTTATATTATCCATAATATGTACTCATTTCTTATTATTTTTTTGTGAAGTGAGTTCTTTCACTTTTTAAATATAACTCCAAAACAATATGAGTTTACACTCATGCACAAGTTGTGTATGCATCTGTGCAGATGCATGATAATATATGTGCATATATATGCACAAATGGAACTGTATAGTTGTACCTTACTGTTAACATACAAGAAGGAACCTATAAGTGAGTGTGAATCACTATATTCACATTGTATTGACCTGATCCATTGAGCAACCTATACTATGATGGATACTATGGGGTAAAGCATCTTTAAAGAAAAGGGCCTGGAATAGGTTAAATAAAAACTTCACATTGCAATACATTCCTTGAATATTTCTGCACAAGTAACTCTGATATTCCTTCTAAGACTGGTCATTACCTGGGAGTAGATTGGGACACTAAAGCCTTTGATCTGATCCTATGGTAGGACCTTGAAGACCCTGCACCAACAAGCTACTCCTTTTAGCCTCCTTGCAGCAGCCCTCTCATGAAAGGAAAGGTGAATACTACAAGGTCATTACACACATATATATAAATATGTACTTTAGACTAATAATTTCTTATTCTTTCTGAACCAAAGATGGATTATTAGTGATCTTCACATTTTTTTAAAAATTCTTCTTCATGACTTTGGAGTAATTAGCTTGAATATTGAAGAGTGTCATACACTCCAAAAGGAGATCTTATGTACACATGACAGTGCTTTGCATACTTTAACACAATGTACATTAGAGATGGTATTCTCCTTAATATATTGTCCTATTTCCTAGTAGGGTAGTAGTCACAACATTTCTTTTGAAAAATACATGATTTATTCATGGACCCTTCTTCTGTGTTGACACATATTACTTGAAGTTCATTGCTTACCAGACTGCAAAGAATGCTGTGACCAGAATAGCTTAGATCAAAGTTATCTGTTTCAAAATTCCAGCTTATTTACTTGTGAGTCTAAAATCCCTCCCTCTGTCATGATGGGGAGGGTGAAGGTACAGATCCAGAATATAAATTTGGCTTGAGTAAATCCTAGAATACCAAAATATACACAAGGAAATAGTATAAAAGTAGTTTTTGTTATACAGTGAATATTTTTATCTGACCACAGTTCATATGTAAGATTGATGACTCTCAAAATGGTGTTATCTGGAAAGGAATATTTTGGGAGATAGTTAAATTTAAGGGAGGCAATAAGGGTAAAGTCTGTGATGGGATTAGTACCTTTGTAGATGTATAAGACACTAGGTGTATTCTTGAGATATTGCAAAGAGATAAGGCTGTCTGGAATCCAGAGAGTCCACCTTAACCAGAAACCAAATTGGTGAGCACACAGATCTTTACTCCAGTTTTCAGAACTATGAAAAGTAAATATCTGTTATTTCTTCCACTCAAATTATAGCCTTTTTATGTCAGCCTAATGAAAGAGATATCTCTGTCATAAAAGCTAAAAAGAAGAAAAAACAATCTGCCATTGCTCTTTATAAATAGCTTACATGAGCACTGACAAAAATACATAACTTCTTAAGACCAATTCTGGGCAGTGAGTGGAAGGAATACCAGGAGGTAGCAATGTTGTTTGCCTGCAATGTCTCTGAAAAGTAACCATAGCTCTGTTTAGAGAAACAGAAATTGATAGGACAAGGAGGGCACAGACTGGGGGAACGTTGACTCAGTTGCAGACTTGGTGATTGAATTGATCAATAGTACTGAGAATCAAGGCAATGAGTATCTGAGAGCCTCTCCTCTTCTTACACAGACCTGACCATGAGATGTGTTCTATTAAGTGTATAAGATTTAGAAAAGTCTACTGAGTTTCTGTTCTTGTTTGGTTTGTTTTATTCACATATTTGCCATAGTTCTTGTCCTGCCTGGTATCATACTTATCAGAACTGAAACTTTGAAATTTTAACCTACCAAAGGGTACTAAGCAAATCACCTCCATTCCACATTTTTAAAATCCTCTAAAGTGTAAACCAAAACAAACATATGGTGATAATATGAAGATAAAGAAACATTTTGGGACTTACAGTAATTTTATTTTCATATCATTTTATAGTTTACAGACCTTAAGTGTACCCTTTTACATCTCTAGTGTTTAATATATATTAGTAAAATGTAAAACTTGTAATAATAAAATGCTATTGGATAATGTTCTTGTACACTGTAAAGATATGTCACTCATACTAGTTGAATAAAATACGGATTGGCCAGTAGCTAGGCAAGAGGAATAGGCAAAGTTTCCAGATTAAGAGAATTCTGGGAAGAAGAAAGGCAGAGAGAGAGAGAGGGGGGGGGGGAGTCAAGTCACCAGCCGGATGCAGAGAAAGCAAGATGAGAATGCCTTACTGAGAAAAGGTATCAAGTCACATGGCTAAACACAGACAGGATTATAGGTTAATTTAAGTTGTAAGAGTAAGCCTGAGAGAGCTTAGTAAAGGATTTACACATACACACACACACACTTACACACACACACATACACACACACACACACACACACAGAGAGAGAGAGAGAGAGAGAGAGAGAGAGAGAGAGAGAGAGAGAGAGAGAACAAATCATGGCTTCTTGGTAGTATCATTGTCTTGGGTGGGCTTTGTTTGCTAGAGGCAAGCAGAGACACAGATCCTTTAAAATAAGGTTCCTGAATCAGTATTCACAGCAGAAACTCTGCAGTCCTTTTTCAGAACATCTGTCACTAAACACTTAAATGGTGTTTATGAATAGCTGGCATCAGACTTCTTGGTGGTGGCATGGACAGAAAATTCCCCAGTTGTGGCAATAAATGTGGCTCCTGCCAATACCTCCACCATGAAGCTAAACTCTCAAAAGGCTAAGAAATGGCAAATTTGAAGCTGTACTTCTGGAAATATTGCTTAGCAGATTAAAGATTCCTATGGTAAGAAAAGATAGAGCTATACAATAAAGAAAGATTCAGATGGAACAAAAAAATCCTCTAAATGATTTACAGTGTGGTTAAAAATATATGTAGGCTTGGGACAGAAAAGAAAATATTAGAGAAAGTTCCCTCCCCCAAAAAAGAAATAGAGTAGTCAGGTGTGGTGGTACACACCTTTCATTTAACCTAGGACTTGGGAGGCAGAGGCGGATGGATCTCTGTGAGTTTGAGGCCAGCCTGTTTTACAGAGTGAGTTTCAGGACAGTCAAAGTTACACAGAGAGACCCTGTCTCAAAAAAATGAAAATAAAAGAGAATTTTAAAAATATGTAAAGATAGAAAATACACAGAGAATCTGAATACTGTATGTTATTGTGTAGTCTTGGAATTGTATGACTACTGAAAAAGGAGCAACAGCTGCTAAAAGACATTTGATTATAAATGATTCTGAACTAATCCAATGTATATATTTTGAAAATGCCTTGACTTTAAAATTTAAGTTAAGAGATATGTTACTTTGCAGAAGAGGTTTCGCTTCTGTTTTCACAGGAAGTGAGAAGCTGCAGATCCACTCTTGGTTAAGAAAAATAAGGTTTTATCAAAAAAAGAGACCGCCTGAAAAATCTCCATTGGGTACAAATGGCCCAGATGATCCACTGTTTCAGAGCACCTCCATTGCAGTTTCCTCTGCGTTCTACATTCAGAACATCTTCAAGGCTGCTGGCTGAGATGATCCAGTATCATAGAATACTCCAGTCAGGATATGATTTTAATACTAATATTTTGGGTCCCCATAAGATTATCAATGCCCCCCTCCAAAACAGTAGGAAGTAACCTACAAAACTTCACCCACATTCTTCAAAAATGAATTATGGGTGTTTGTCTTTGTTTAGACTGTTTGCTTACAAGTTGTGGATAATTGTCCTGATAAAGCAACCTAAAGAAAGGAGATAAGATGCATAGTTCTTGATTTGGAAAGAAAAAGGGTAAAATGCCATGGGATAATGTTCTTGTACCCTGTAAATATTTGTCCCTAGTACTAGTTTAATAAAACGCAGATTTGCAGTAGCCAGGCAGGAAGAATAGGTGAGGTGACAAGACAAAAACAATTCTGTGAAGAGGAAAGACAGGCAGAAGCAGAGAAATCAAGGTGAGACTGCCTTACTGAGAAAAGGTTCCAAGCCACATGGCTAAACATAGACAATAATTATGAGTTTTAATTTAAGTTTTAAATGCTAGCCAATAATAAACCTGAGCTTGTAAGTCAACGTTTATAATTAATATAAGCCTCTGTGTGTTTCTTTGGGATGAAATGGCTGTGGGACCAGGCGGTACAGAAACTTCTGTCTGCAATAAAATTTATAAATTTATCTTTTTAGTTTTAAACAGAAAAAATGTTTTCTTGATAGATAGGTAGAAGGATAGATGTGTGTTAGCTACGTAGGTAGATAAATAGATAGATAGACTGACAACTAAAAGATGCTAGAATAATAGTAAAGATTGACGGATTGACTTCAAAGTTGTAAAGCTTTATTCTTTCTTCTGTAGATCAATATATTGGTTGATGTTTTTCATCCTGAAGAGAAAAGGATGTTTATAAACTTCATACAACAGCACTTCAGAAGCTGCTGAAGAGAATAATAAAATCCATAGCTTTGTGTTGTAGAACTGAGGCATCTGAATTGTTCAGATAAAGTTCAGATAAGCATCTGAATGTCAAGTGCATCTTCGAACCTGTTGCAATTTACCAATCTCTCCTGCATCTGTGATGTGATGTGTGGTTTGCTTTTAGCACTGAATAATTTCTTTGCACTGTATTCTTTGTCACTGACAAGTTATTTCTTCTCTGGTTTGCTCATATGAAGGAAGCTTTGACATAAAGAAAGCCTAGAAACATCTAGAAGAATAACATAAATTATGCTGTGAATTTAAAATAGATTTGCATTAGCACAGCCTGTGTATGCATAATCCCTTATACAATCAGAAGGGGTGTGTGATATATTTAGCTACGTGAGTTGGTTCATTTTAATTAAAGTGAATGTAGCCTTTTGATCTATGGAATAAACAATCTAACAATAGGAGAAATGCAATCTGTCCAGACATATTTGAGTTATTTTGCAGTAATTGGCTTGGCAGCAGCTTCAGCCACAGATTTCTCTTTCACAGATTGCCCCCAAATGAATAAAGGTTTGCTTTGAAATGTAATTAATATTACGTTCAGCTGCGAGATATTCTCAGGTTGTCAAAGGGATTTGAAGGAGGTAGTTTCAAAAAATTGAAAGAAAAATATAAGTGAAACTGAAAAGTAAATCTAGTCACATTAGTGCACACAAAGTAAACTGGACTGATACAAAATGCCCCTTGCACAAACTAGATTTTGTGTTCAGCCAATCTCATAAGAACATTAAATTGATGCTTTTGCTGAATAATTTATGAGGTATATGTTTATTGACAATGATTGTCTTGTTTTATTATTTAAACATGAGTGAGTGTGGGGAATATAAGTGCTGCTTTGTTTTCTAATAAAATGGAGCCCATAAACATTTGTGGAGTCAAGAGCCCTGAATCCAATATTCATTGACCAGAACCTGGGTCCTCACTTATGCTGTGTAAGCACTCTATGAGAGAACTACCTCCCTCGTCCTTTTACTTAGTATTTTATGACAGAGTCTCATTAATTTGTACAGTTGGTTCTCTGTAACTTACATCCCTCTTGCCGCCACCTCATAAGCAGCTGGGATTTTAGAGCTACACAAGAAAACCTTCACCACGTTCATCAGTTATCCAGTGTTATCGGCCTTTAAGGAAATGTATTCTATTGGTTAAAGACAGAAATGGTAAGAGCCTTTATGCAAATTCCATTAGAATATTAAGATATATTTCCTTATTATATATATGTGTGTGTGTTATGCCTTAGTTTTAAGTATATTTAAAACTTAATTTTATGTATATATACATACATGTGCCTGTATGTGTATACACACACACACACACACACACACACACACACACACACACAAAACACGGAGTACAAGTGGAGGTCTGAGGACAACTAGATGGAATTCATTCTCTTCTTCCACCATGTGGTCCGAGGAATAGAACTCAAGCTCCCAGGCTAAAGGTAAGACCTTTATCCACTGAGTTATCTGGCCAACCCCATCTGGGGTATTTTAGTGGGTAAGATAGACCCATAGAAGACCCTAGGAAAAAAAGAACACAGATTAGTTGTCTCAAAGGTCTGAAAATATTCTGTATTAAATCTCCTGGATCATGATCTCTTGAAAATTAAAAAAAGATTAATCTTAATTGTAATTAGTGAAATCTCGGATATGTTTTTCTTCCATTTGACTGGAGAGTTTTAAAATACATTCACTTTTATTAACTTCAAAAGAGTTGACTGTGGTATTTAATATAGATTTAGACAAATTGTTATTCACAAGAACATATGCTTTATCATAGAATAAACTTGGTGGATTTCTTTTACATCTGGCCTACTGGCATGGCATACACAGGAGTTTTTTTTTTTTTATAATCCCTAGAATATATTTTTAATATTCTAATACACAAGTAGAAAGTTAGTTCTTTTGCAGGAGAGTTTGTGATGAGAAATTATTGCAACATTCCAAATCTACCTTGTTTGTTATCTACAATTAGTCCCACCACTCAGTGACATTTATTGTTGTCAGTATGTGACCTTCAATTAGCTCTAACCTGTGATACCTAGGGAATTTTATAATCAGCACAAAGATGTTAGGGGAAGATATTTTTAAGGGAAGAAGAAGGAAAAGACTGGAAATGTAACTTCCTGAATATTCCAAGTCTGCCTCGAAAAGCAGCTTTTGAACAAGCTGTTATTTCCCACATGGGAGTGGCCTTGCTACAGTAAAATGCCAGCTTTCATCCATCATAATGTCAGGGCTCATATTAAAATGTCTTCAGGGACCTAAGCGAGGGATGGGCAAAAGACACCAAATCAATTTTCAGGCAATTGCTATGCTTTTCAGAATCTAAGCCCTCTGTGATAGTGTTATGGCTATACGAAGGAGGTTATAAATAAGACCCATGCATCAAGGGAGGAAGTAATTTAGAAAAAAGGAAGCTTATCTGACTTTTGTGTGGGCTTGAACATATGGTTTGTGTACAGTGGGTTATTATTCTATACATTCTTACAGAAGAACCACCTCAACAGTGTGGAGAAATGAACTCATGATGGAGTCCTGACCTTGACAAATCTGAAATCACTCATTCCTCTTGATCAGACAGGAAACATCCAAGGTTATTTTGCATTAAAGTTAGTATCTAAACACACACAAAAAAAATTGGTCATGAATCATTATTTGGTGACCTTGTTAGCACAGAACTAATCTCTGTCTGGAAGTTTGTTCTCTACAGAGGGTGAAAACAAGACAACCCACAAAGAGACAAAGAATGTAAATAGCCTTTCAATGTTGACTTCCTTCCTCATGAAGGAGTTCGTTCACTCTAATTTTATGAGACACAGTGCTTCACTGAATTTGTCAGTGCTGCCTGACTCCAATCTGAAAATGGACTATCTTCTAAGAACTTAATGATTAGCAAATGAATGATGCTTGTTAAAATTTATAAGAAGAACTTAGATAAGAAGTTGTGGCATAACTTTACACTCGAACAACTGGAGCAAGGATATCAAGGATGTGGGTGGCTTTCTAAATGCAATAAAAATTTTAAATGTAATAATTTATGTTTGCATCTCCTTTTAAGAAACTTTTGTAAATATATAAGAAATCTATGTTTTTCCTAGAATCATAATAAGTCAATATATACCATGAGTATATCCTTCTTGGGAACTGGTAAGATAGTTCAGTTAGTAAATAGCTTGTGCAAGCATAGAGACCTGACTGAGTTCAATCCTAAGTACCCATGTGAAAAACTCACACTTATATGGCACACACTTGTAATCTCAGTGCTGGCAGAGGTATACAGATGGATCACTTAGGCTTCCTGTACAAGCTAGCCTTGCAATAGTTAGAAACAAGACCCCTGTCTTAAAAGACAAAAGGCTGCTAATACTCTGAAGATTGAAAACTGAGGATGAACTCTGATTTCTACACACACACAGCACACACAGAAACACAATAACATGCTTTTTTTCCAAGCTAATAATATATAAATTTTACCATTTAATTATAAGAATTAAAACATTGAGGGGAAAATAGACGGTATTTGCTGCAAATTCAGTATTCTTCAAATTATCACACACTGAAAGGAAGATGTGTTTTCCTTTCCTAATCATCAAAGAAAATCAGTCCAGACCCATTCCCTAACTGAATAAGTATTATTTGAGACTGTATTAGTGGACCCGAGATGATGTGCACTTTTGGAAGGAAGGCACATTAAGCAACCAAAAGGCATCAATGTTTTGCAATATTCAGCTCAGTTGGAAGATGCCTTAGTAGGGTTTCTATTGTTGTGGAGAGATACCGCCAACACAGCAACGCTTATAAAGGGAAACATTTATGTGAGATTGTGGCTTACAGTTCAGAGATGCAGTCCATTATCATCAAGGTGGGAAGCATGGCGGCATGCAGGCAGACATGGTGCTGGCTACATCATGATCAGAGGGCAAGGAAGTCAACTGAAACCCTGGGTGGTGTTATGAGCACAGGAAACCTCAACGCCCTTCCGCTGGTGTCACTCATCCTCCAAGAAGGCCACCTCTCCTAACAGTGCCACTCTTTATAAGGTTATAGAGGCTAGCCCCATTCAAACTATCACAGGAGGAATGCTTTTACTGAGCTGTACCAAGAAAACAGTATTCCTTTGGACTTCTTAATTATGTTCTGTCCCTTTCAAGTCAAGAATTAAGAATGATACTCTAAGACAGTGGTTTTCACCTTCCTGATACTGTGACTCTATAATATGGTTCCTAATGTTGTGGTGACCTCAAACACAAAATTATTTTGTTACTTCTTCATAATTAAGATTTCATTACTTTTGTGAATCAAAATGTAAATATCTGATATTCAGGATGTCAGATATGTGACCCCCAAAGAGGTCATGACCCCCAGGTCGAAAAGAGCCACTCCACGAAGTCAAGATCAGTCACCAGACACCAGCAGAACTGAGTTGAGGTGACAACCCATGTAAACTGAATAAAATTAGAATATTGTTATTCATCAGAAAAGAATGCTGCATGTAGCATTAACGTTAAGCAAATTTTGTTATGTTTAATTATGTAGTCATTTGTGACTTGATTTTCAATTTTGCTTGGTTGATGCAATATAATTTTAGTATTGTGAGCAAGAGAATAGTTTTACAGAGAATGTCTTTCCTGTATACATCTTAATTATTACCACAATACACTGAGATATCTAAGTGTATGTCTTATTATTGACTTATGAAGATGAGGGGTAGCAAAGAATAGAACTATTTTGCAAAACCTTTGATGAACATCGTCTGAACAGATGAAAATGAATGAACTCAAAGAGTCTACTCTCAGTTAATGATTTGATTAGACTCGTCATTCATGTTAAACTTTCTATAGGTGGAAGGGAACATAAAAAGTGCTTAAGTTGCCACCATTTTACGTATTGACTTTGTGCCTTAGTTTTAAACAGTGAAGAGACAAGCCAAGTATCATGACAGATTGTTTTGTTGGTGTTTTCTAAATGTGAGGAGTCCTCAAGATAGTAGAAAATATTGCTTTGCTCTTACAGTTTATCATAATTTTGTATGTATGTATATATATATTGTGTGTGTACATGAGTGTGTATGTCTATTGAAGACAGAGGCTGGCATCCAGTATCCTCCTCAACTGTTTTCCTGTACCTAATTTTTTTTGAGGCATGATTTTTCACTGGAATTGAATCTTGCTGGCTTGATTTGTCTGGCTGTCAGTCACTGAGCCCAGGGACCCTGCTGTCTCAGTTTCCCCAATGCTGGAATTACAGACAGTTAACACATGCCTGGCTTTTCCATTAGCACTAGGACTGCAACTCTGGCTCTTATGCTTGTACAGCAAGCACTTTACTAAGCCATTCCTGCATCCCTTTTTTTCCAGTTCTCAGTTAAAAAATTAAATTTTCGTATGCTAATATATTGCTTTTGAATCATATATATATACTCATTGGCAGTTTTATTTAACCATTCCAATGCATAATATTATAACAGATTCTGGGTCTCTTAATAAGAATATTGACTTTCACTCAATAACTATAGTAATTCACTAAAGTAAACATTTTACCTACCAAACACAATGAATATTCAAACAATGTAATCGAGCAACTATTCCAGTTTCTTTTAGAAAATTGTGAAAGTAGAACTTTAAGAGTTTAAAGAATGTTGGCAGTGTAACAAAATTAAGAATTGGGAAATGGAAACCAAGTTTCTTTGAGTGAAATGCCAGCTGGTCCAGTTCTGATGGAGCTAGTGTAATGAGATAAGGGTCATATAAAGAATGGGTGCTTATCATAGCATTGGGGCATCGTAGAAGACACAGGAAAAATATCATAATGAAAGTGTGTAATAAACTTTGAGTAAAGATTGTACCACATTGTCACCAATAAATATCTTTGATCACCCTTAACAGTTTGGCTCCTATTGTTTTTATCTGTGATTTTTAAAAAAAAAACTATTTCTACAATCCTTGCATTTAGAAGAATTCTTAATAGTTGAACAAATCTCTAAGGTATGTTTCTTTATAATAATAAATGAGACAATAATAATTCCTGGCACAATGATGTGTATAAGAGAAGATATATTTATATGGAGTTTAGCTATCTTTTTCAGAAGTTGTGTATTTGTTTTGCTTTGTTGAAGCAGGGTCACTCACTGGCATCTGGGACTCACACAGTAGGCTGTCTGGACTGTGGGATTTAGAAATCCCCATGTCTTTCTCAGCAATGGTAGGACAGCACATATGTGTTACCATGTCCAGCTTTTTGTGTAATTGCTAGGAATATGACTCAGGTCCTCATTGATTCAAGGAAAGAGTGACGAAACAGTCTCTCCTGCCCCAAGATCATATAATCTGTTTGTTCTCATCTAAAAAAGCATGCAAAAGATATGCGCCTGTGTGAAGTCCTGCTGGCCCTTACACGGGTTTAAACACTTTATCTGAGAGCATACAATAATGTCTCCTAATGATACCAAGGTATGATTTACTACTAATGCTGTTCTCTGTTAACTATGAGTTCTATTCATGGCCATTGGAGTGAAAGATGGAATTTGGAATTTCAACTGGGCCTTTCAACTAGGAATCAAATACCCCCCAAAATTTAACAGTTCCCATACTGTAGAATGAATTGTATCTTATATTTTTCTTTGTAAATATATTGAATTAAAGTTATTTAGGTAGAATGTGTATTTTAACAATTGTGGCATATCAGAAAATGCAACTAAATAATTCAGAAGTCAGAGGATCTGAGCTTAGACTGCTTGGATTTTGGCTTCACTGCTGCTTGTGTGTTCTAGGACAATAGCAGATCATTTTTTTCTAAGGTTTTTTTTCCAAGTGGAGTCAGCTAAACATTTAATGGGAAGTAAAGTAAGTATTAACCATGTAGATGAATCTCAAGCTAAAAGTTTTTCTCTACAGACTCATCAGAGGGTTCATGTTTAGCATACCTCCAGCTGGAGGCAGTAACAACTGTGGATGTAATTTCCACATTACCCATTTGTGCCATTTAGGAATTTAAAAATTAACTTTTTTTATTGAGATTTCCTTCTTCAGTCTTTCTTTTCTTTTCTGTTGAGACATCATTTCTTGAAATTTGCTTTCTTTCATCTTTTCTGAAACATTCTTTTCCTAACTCTCTCTTCTTTACTCTTTTCTATTACTTTTTTCTTTTATTTATTTTTAAAGCAATATTTTCTCATTTTACATACCAATCCCAGTTCCCCTTTTCCCCCCTTTTCTGCTCCCTTCCTCTTCTACCCACTTACCCACCATCCACTCCTCAGATAGGGGAAGGCTTCCTATGGGGCACCAGCAAAGTCTAGCACATCACTTTGAGGTAGGACCAAGGCCCTCCCCACTATATCTAGGATGAACAAGGTATCCCTCCAAAGAGAATGGGTTCCAAAAGGGATAAATCCTGGTTTCACTGCCAGTGGCCCGACAAGCTGCCCCTAACTCACAACTGTCACCCGCATTCAGAGGGCTTAGCTTGGTCCTATGTAAATTCTTTCCACTGTCATTCTGGAGTCAGTGAACCTCCACTAGCTCAGGTCAGATGTTTCTGTAGGTGTCCCTGTCATGGTCTTGACCCCTTTCCTCATATTATGGCTCCTCCATCTCTTGGACTGGTCTCTGGAAGCTCAGTCCAGTATTAGCTGTGAATCTCTGCATTTGCTTCTACCAGTTGCTGGGTGAAGGTTCTATGATAATAGTTAAAGTAATCAATCTGATTACAGAGGAAGACCAGTTTCAAATACCCCCTCCACTATTGCTTAGGGCCTTATCTGGGGTCATCCTTGTGGATTCCTGGGAATTTCCTTAGTGCCAGGTTTCACTTTAGTCCCATACTGGCTCCTTCAATCAAGGTATCTTTTTTCTAGCTCTCAGTCTCTGTCTTTCCCCCATCTCAGCCATCCCTTTCCCTCACATTGCTCTATCCCATTGCTTCTTTCGTCATCATTCTTGCCTTTTTTGAAACACTTTTTGGCTTTCAGTTTTTTCTCTTCAGTCCTGTTTGCTCTTGTTTTTTAACATTTTTCATCAAAATCTTCTTTCCTTTTTGTACATTAAACTGTTTAATTTTTTTATAAGCAGATATATACAGTTTATTTATGTAAATTCAACCATTCACCCAAGATCTTGAACTCACATGTGGTAGTTACCCAGGAAACAAGAAAATGGGCAGTAAAAACAACTTCAAGTAGAGCTAGAGGGCTGTAGCAGCATTAAATCATGAAGTGAAAATATCTGGGGAGTAGTGTGAAGATGGGAACACTACAATTTGTGATCAGGGAAAGGGATATTTGTTTGACCTGGGATATGAATGGCATAGAAAGGTCCTAGGTGGGAATAAAAACTGGAAGGAGACCCAGCAATGGAAGAAGCCTTGTTAGACCTTGTCCTCTTTGAGGACACTCTAGGCAGGCTCATAGATATTGAATTCTGTCCTTCTCGTGAGTCAGAGTTGAGCCATTCATAGGAGCCACCCTGTAGCTATGCTTTCACTGCCTCTTCTGCCTCAACTTCCCTCCATTCTCTCCCCTCTTTCCTTCTTCCTTTTTTTCTCTTTCCCCTCACTTACTAAACTGTTTAATTTTTGAAGTACTCACAAATGCAGTTATGTTAAGGCCGTCTAGGTGGGGGAAACTCATAATTTTTTAGGGTCAACTACAGGTAATATCTCCTTAGGCCTACAGTCATTTATATCTGATTTTCATTCTTCCTCAAATAGAATTCAAGAACTTAAATGTGACAGGCTGTTAGATCAAATAAATACAGATAAGACAAAGTGAAGAACTGATTCATATATACTTTCCTTTGAATTTCTTACAAGGATCCCCATGCTGATGACGAAGAATAATAGCTAAAGAAAAAGCAAGAACTGTAAGCAGAGACTGCTTGTTCATTCTTGGCTGGTCAGACCCAAAATAATTATACAAAAACTATATTAATTAAAACACTGCTTGGCCAATTAGCTCATGCATATTTCTAGCTAACTCTTAAATCTTTTTGGTTAATATATGGATCACCAAGAGGCTCATGGTTTACTGGTGAGGTTCTCTGGCAAAGAACATTGTAGGATGATGATAGAGACGTAGAGAGTTCTATTATTCATCTTTATTTGGATCCACGAGGAGACTGAAGAGGACATCAGATGCTCTATTAATTATATGGATCTTAGATCTGAAGAGATGAGTTTGTTCTCCAGTTGGAAAACTTGGAGGCCACAAGTGTCTTGATATCATGACCTGGATGTTTCTTAATATCATGAAGGTTAACGATTGTTAAATAGTAAATAATCAGTTCCTTAATTGAAAAGACAAAAATGCCTTGATGACTCATGGAAAACACTGGAACAACTTTAGGAACTGGGAGACAAACAAGGCAGGAGAGAAAAAAGAGGGCACATAAAGGGCCTGGGCACTCAGAGGAATCAGGAGTCTGTGATGTGGTGAATCACTGAGTGAGCTTTCCATGCAGTGGAATGACTTGAGAATCTAAGAAAGTACATATTGGTGTCGTGTTAGTCACCAAAGCTCTGAAGCGAGCCCCACATCTCAGCTAATGCTGTTGTAGGTACAACGTTTCGCGAGGATGTCTTCTCACTATAAAAACCCTGAGATTAGAATTAATTTAAGGAGTGGTAGATATCGGAAGAACACTGCTGATTTTGATTAAATATTTAGAAGGGTCTGCATTAAGTATCTAGCCATCATTCTGAAGAGTAGTAATGGGAATTCATACAGTGGGAACCACAAGATTCAGCTATTATAAAAGCTAATTCCAAACCATAGTCCTAGTTTATAAAATTTGGCCAATGCACTACTAAACTATCCCTTAGATTTAGTGACAAATTTTTCATATATTCCCTTATTTGAGAAAGAAAACACATCAAGAATTACATAAGGGCAATTGAAACATTCTTGGTGTACTAAGTTGTTTGCCCACCCTGTTTAGGAAATAACTACAGTATAATAAAATGCATAGAAGCAGCTCAAACACATGAATAATGAGTTGTTGAAATCAATAGAAAAGTAAAAATTCAATCTTTTATTGGAATATTTTAAAATATTTTGACTATATATTATTTTACAGTTTTTTATATTCTCTCTCTCTCTCTTTTTTTTTTACTTCTTTGAGCTTTTAATGTTTTAGGATGTTTTTCTTCCATTCTGCAGATTATAGGTCCTTCTACAGCTTAGCAACTCTTCCATCACTGAGCCATACAACCAACCTAAAAATATTTCAGTGAATTAATTCATTTTGTAAGGAAGTTATAACTTAAAATGTGTGATAGCCTGGGTAATATTTTATAAAATAAAAACAGCAGAGATTTTCTATACCCAAATTCTCTTTTTAAATCAATCACATATCATTTATTATAATGCTTCTGTTATGTATATTCCGATCTGAGTTTGGAATGTTTATGTGAATGTAAATTTCTGTGAAAGCCAGAAGAGGTCAGCGGATCCCCTGGAGCTGAAGTGCCAGTCAGTTATGAGCCATATCAAATGAGTGCTGGGAACCTAACCTGGGCACTCTGGATCAACATCAAGTTCTCTTAACTGCTGAGTCATCTCTCCTGACTCAATTCCAAAATAATCTTATTCTTATTGGTACATAAATATTTTATCTTCTTGTCTGACACTAGTAACCTCTGTTTTCTGTTGCATAATTCATTGCAGTTTTAAAATAAAGGTTTGAATTTACAACTCCATGTTTTACCATATGAGAGACACTCTATATCTTACAAATGTTGAAAGAAATGATTTCAGCTTTGTATGAAATTGCTGGTTGAAACCATTCCAATAGACTGAAAAGCATTTAGGTCTCCATGTTGAGCACATTCATCAGAATTTTCATATGTGCATTGCAAAAGTATTCTATTTATCCAATCTTGTCATCTTTAACTATGAGTCAAATGTATAAAAGATAGATTCCTGCAATATTTAAGTGTGGTATTCTGCTGTATTAACTATATATTTGTTGCTGTAATAATGTGCATTTAGGGGAAAGTGTTTTATCATTGAGAATATGGCACTTTTTCTCGCTGTATTGAAGGTCTCCTTTACAAGCAATCTAATATCTTGCAATCTAATATTCTGAAAATGCAGAGATTCATGCAAATGTGCACATCACCATCTACATAGAGAATACAAAGATTCCTCTATGAAAACTTCCTATAGACTCTTCACTGACAGTCCTTAGCAGCTAGTGATTTTTCACAATAAGTGTTCATTTATTTGATTCATATGGAAGGGGTGAAAGTATGTTTTGATGTCTTAATTTTTGTATACAAACTGATGTAGGGGCAGGCTTAATATTTGGAAATACGTACATACTTGGCAGTCTCATCGGTAGCTGTACTTTAGGATCACTACATTCTCTCCTACCAGAGAAATGTCGTCTGTTTGCTCTCATCAGTTTGAGACCTATGCTTTCTTGCAACCTCACTGACTGCCAGCTCTTTACCGTGTATTATTAGACAGGAGTCTTTTAGTTTTTCTTTGGTGGCACTCCTTGCTTCTCCTTGCAGGTTCCTTCCAACCTAATTTTTATTTATTTCTCCTTCAAAAGATTCATCACATTCATTGGTTAGTCATATACATGGCTGTCCATTTTGAAAATATTTTCTGAATTCTGTTATCTTTATCATGACTTAGCGTGTATGAACAGGAAAGCACCGCTTTTAATTTGCTTTACTACTCATCTTTTAAAAATTATAAGTGAGAAAAAAAACCCTGAACAAAACAGCTTTAATATTTGCTGATATTAAGCTTAAAATCTTTGCTTGAGAATGGTTCATTTGGTAAGTGTTCAGTACTAGAGAGATGGGAACTGTAAGAACCCTGGTGTTTCTTCACCACCCATTTTTGGCCAGCTTCAAGCTCAATAAGAAACTCAGCTTTTTAAAGATGGAGAAACCATTAAGTAACTTCTTTGAACATCAACTATTGGCCTCCATGTAGAAGTACATGCATATATACCCTTTCCTCACATACACACAAAGGAAATGTTGACCCTTTACTCGTAAGCAGAAAACTTTTGTTCTGATAACTATTGTATCATAGTGTTTTGTGTGTAAGAGTTAAGACTGATTTCTTACTTCTTCTTCAGCCCCATCCAGTGTAGTTCCTCTGATTTTATTATTCATATCCATTATCTCTAATTGGTTCTTTGTAATATATTATGAAATTTGACTTGAGGTTGTCTTGAAATAAACTTTACAAGTAGGTTTTCAAGAGCATGTTACACTAAGGCATAAACCTGAATCTTCACTAGAATATAAACTCCCAAGAGCAGGTTTTGGTGCTTGCTTTATTTTTCTGTCTCAAGTGCCTAGAAGACGTGCCCATCACATGCTAGTTTTCTAAACAAATAAACCATCTTAATAAGCTGTCCAGTTGAAGCCAAAATATGGCATGCAAGTTAAATTTATTCTGCGTGCCAAAGTACCAATACATAATATATTCACAAACATATATTTTAGAGATAATAAAAGTCAGATGCAGGAAACTTCGTGTTTACTGTTTATAATTTACGGTCACATTAAGGAGGAGTTGAAAATAAAGAACACTGAACATGCACAAACATTTCTTGGAAATTTGGTTAAAATATGTTGCAAATATAAAGCCAATGTTTGCAGCTTGACATAAAAGAGCTGGCCTGCTGTGTCTTTGTACACACATGGCAAGTGACAATGTCCCTCACACTTTCCCTGGAGCTGACTTAGTATGAAAAACAAATCAATTAGAGAGAAATACCTTTTCTTTACCATTCAAAACAGTGACACATTTTTTTAAACAAAACCCAAATACCTGCAAACAAGTAGACTCATACTTTGAATGCACTGAGTGGAGATTATTGGGGTGGAGAGAAGGCATCATGGAGTTTTACTCTCTATCCCAGCTTTTCATAAGTTACCAAATATACTCTTTTGATGGATAATAATAAAAGTAACAGACAAGGGAACCATAGAAAAACAGTTGGATAGCGAAACAAGAACTATGGTTTTCAGCACACATGAAGATTCAGCTGCTCCAAAGTCAAGATACTTGTAACATGGAAAGTTCGTGAGGAGATACACACTATCCTGAGTAACATAAAGCTTGCTGATAGGAAAATACTCTTTCTTTTCTGTCTTTTTCATAAGACTGATCCTCTGTCAGTCATGCCTTTTTATTTTTATAAACATTTCCATTTTCCATAGCTCTGACTACTTGTGGTCAACATTTGTAAGGAAAAACTAAATGGAAATTCCATAAACAGTCACTTTTAATAGTTTAAATTGGCATGATCTTCAGAATAATAGAATGGAATTTTGTGATTTTGAGTCATCCAGTGTACCCATGCTGGACACACTCCCTTCCCATTAGTCATTAAGTTAGCATCTCTATGGTCACCACATCACCTGTGAACATGTGAAGGGCTGCATGCATGTGTTCAAGAAACATTAACTTTGGTTAATAAGGGCTCCAGTATACAAGGTGATGCTGAAAACTTGAATATGCCAAAGAGAATTCATAATTTATTAAAGCCAATCTGTGCTCAATTTATAATTAAATATTATTGTAGATTTGTATACAGTGAAAAAATCAGTGGATTTAGTGTTCTACAATCTTAGTCACTGTGGCTTTGGGTATTATCTCTCACTGATAAAGGGAGAATTGTGCTATTAAATCCCTCATTTTGAACTCGAATGAATTTGTTTACATAGTAAATCTCATTTCTACAAACCTAGTCCCTGATAGGACAGTGAATTCTTGCTCAGGGTTCCTTTAGGGAGTAATTTATGACTCAAATCTATTCTAGAATTTTGCCAGGATCTTGCTAGAGGGAACTGGGAAGGAAAGTCTTTCAAATATATGGGCTTAATTTCTTATTAAACTTTCCATTATCTGGATTTTGTGAATTATTTTATTTTGCAGCTACTGTGTGTCTTTAGAGAACTCATTGGTGACTGTGTATTTAGTCATATGTGCTTATGCTTCTACTCAACATGCCCATCACGTTTGAAAAGGCTGAGCTATAGTGGTTACTTCATATCTAAGAGTGTTTTTAAAAGGAAACTAGAAACAGAGATCCATTGTGAGAAAAACCGTCCATTTCCAGTGATAGCACATGTTTCTCCTCCACTTACTAAAATTCAGATGCAACAAATACTATCTCAGTCCCTATCAACCCTGATGGAAAACATTTTGCAAAATTCTTACTTCTCAACTCCACATACAGCCAATGAAATTAGAATTCTTGAGTGTGGAGCCTGGAAAAATTATTAAAAACAAACAAACAAAACCAAGATCAACAACAAAATCCTGTGGCAGTGTTAAGCAGTGGCCTGGGTTTCTTGAGAATCTTTGGTTAGACCTCAGACTTTGTAATCCATAACTTTCTTTCCATGGAATTGCATTCCAAAAGCTGGTTGACTGAGCGGTTATTTGCAACAGGGAATACATTTTCTCAAATGAATGGTGTAGTACTTGGTGGTTAATTCCCCAGGCCTTTCTACAAAAGCTTAATTAAGCCCAATGTATTTGAATCTTAGTAGTCTGCTAATGGAATTATAGAACTTAATCACCGTGTATAACAATGCTCCCTGCAAAAGAAGAGCCTCCAAATTGTAATGGGAGAAGATGTAGGGAAGAGAACACCGGGCTTCAGCACAGTCCTTGAATACATGAATTCATGCTCTACTCACCCATTCTATATTCTCTCCCCTAAAACCATGATTGTGTTTCTCTTTGGGGAGTTGGGGAGATCTTTAATGGTTTGTCTATTGTTATCCTGACTTTCTCCTACGACGTAGGAATTAACCTAGAAATTTCTTTTCCAAATGCCGTAACTGTATCTATCATCTTAAGAAGAAAGCATATCCTCTGGCTGCAGAGACAAGATGTTGTTCCCTTTATTTTCTGTGTATTTACCACTGTCCAAGGGCTTCAGTGCTGTTCTTGTTGCTCTTGATAATATCTTCCCCCACAACCTTCCATTCTGCCTCGGACAGTTTACTGCTGGCAGTGCACACCGCACAGTTAAAATTGCATTGTCCTTTCTCATTTTCCCCATCCATATTGTTTTTACTTATGTCCTAGAAGTGCAAAGCCATTTGTCTTTCAAATTGTGTGCATCTGAAAATGAAATGGGGTAGGCTAAATGTTTGCAATGAGGCAACAGAAATTCATTAGAACAACCCGAAAGGAAAAAAGAATATCTGGTCCCCCTAGAAGTAGTCATTTGGGTACCCCTAAGATACAAACAAAATTAAATTGCTTTTCATAGGGGGTGGTAAATATTGAAAGGGTGTTCATGAGCTAGGGGTTGTGGCGTCAGTAGATTTGAGATTAGAACTCCAGACACAATGGTCAAGGTAGCTTGTAAAGGTCATCTGGGAATGAAAGTCTGAGAACAGTGCCACACCAATGACACTATCAGGGATTTTAAGAAAATGATAGTGACCCAAACTAGAGCCTTTTGGGGTAAGATAACTCTTAACAAGTGGTACACGGTATTTAAGACCCATGTGTCTCTCAGAGATTATGAAATCCATGATAGAATGAACCCAGAGCTTTATTATCAATAAAGGGGAATTTCTTCCCTTCGCCCTGCCCTGCCTTTTTCTCCCATCGTCATTAGACACTGGTATAGATGCCTATTTATTTTACAGTTCACATGGGAAAAACTTTGATACTGAAAGAAAGAAAGCAAGGAAGAAGGATGGAAGGAAGGAAAGACGAAAAGACAGAAAAAAAGGAAAACTGAAAAAGAAAAAGCAGAAAGAAAGAAAGAAAGAAAGAAAGAAAGAAAGAAAGGAAGGAAGGAAGGAAGGAAGGAAGGAAGGAAGGAAGGAAGGAAAAAAGAAAGAAAGAAAGGAATGAAGGAAGGAAGACAGAAAGAAAGAAAGAAAGAAAGAAAGAAAGAAAGAAAGAAAGAAAGAAAGAAAGAAAGAAAGAAAGTTTTCTCATGCAGGATAATAGGGAGGCAGAACAAGGTCTTTTGCTACAATGAGTGATAATAATACACCAAAGGTCAGAGAGGAAACAGAATCATAATAAAGTCATCTTTTCCACCCAAATATCACTCTATCCCAGCAGTAGCAGACTAGAGTGATGCTCAATGATGAGTTTGACAGGCATTGCTCACAAGCCCAGGGCATGAGTGGAAAGAGGGAGAGCCCATGCTAGGTTAATATAATGAGGAAACAGAAAGAAGAAAATATTCAGAAGAGACAGCAGATTTAAGAAGAAAACTCACCATGTTTTTGAAAATAAAACACTCTTTTAAAGACGAGTGGAAATTTCTTTTGTAAATGATAAAAGTGGGAGTTAGGTAAATAAAAATGATGCTGTTCATTTAAGCACAGAGTTTGAAAGGAAATATATCAAACTGACATCTGGAGACTTAAATTGTTTTAACTCATTACCCAAAAGTGCTAACATTTAGTCAGCTGAGTCATTTCTGCTCCTTGTTCCCCAGATGTCTTCTTTTGTTCTTTCCTTCCAATTGTATGCATATGGTTGCCATCTAGTTATTCAAACCAAGATGGCAATGATGAGTGTTCTCATTCGAGCTGGCAGAGAGTCCATCTTTACTTATGTGAACATCTGTTGGAGGACATTTCTATTCATTTCAACATTAAAAAATGATGGAAACAAGAAGATAGGAAATAAGCATGTGAAATGTCAGCCCTGTGACTCATAAAGATTTTGGATTTATTTACTTATGCATCTAGAGACTCTCACTCTCAGGACACTCATTTGATTTTCTGTGTAGGGATTTTGTGTGTCTCGTGAATGCGAGTAGGCTTACAATGTGTCCAGTGTAATATTTCATAGTTTTAATTTCTTTTGGTTTGAATACATGAACTAATAATCAGTTTGCTCCCAGGGGAACATTTGAAATTTGACTGATTTATTTCTTTTGCCCGTGTAGTCTCATTTCTGTCACAGTACTTTCAATTTTCTAAGCTATTCAACAACCAAACCAAATTTTGGCTTGCAAAAAATATTATTAATATTTAAAGCAACTACATACTTTTATTTAACATTACTTAAAATAGTCTGTCTTAAATCTCCAAAAGAATTTCAAAAATAAATATTATTTCAGCTTATTAACTTTCTACTAAAAATGTGCCAAACCTGTTTCAAGAATCCAACACATTGAAAGCAATATTCAACTATTATGGTATTAAATCTATCCAACTTGATAAACACTTTAAACTTTGCAAATTTTCTAGGTTATCTTTGTGGTTGATGGTGTTTGGAAACATGACCCCCAATCATGAACCACTGACAGCTAAGCAGATGCCAAAGCAAGATGGTTTCTGTCACAAACAAAGGAGGTTGAGTCCCCTTGATAGTCACTAAATCCTTCCAGGAGAGACAATATTCCCACATTTTAAGAAAACGGTATTGCCAAGAGGAACTCGAACAACAGGCCTCACCAAGCTCCCTATCATGAGGTCGTACCCTCTTATCATCCATTTTTACTTCTCCAGGATTATAAAGATCTCTTCAGTCCTAACAAACAAATCAGGTTTAGCCATAGCATTAAGATTTTTTTCCTTGTGAAAGAGCTCCTGTCATATGAAAGATATTCTCAAAATTTTTTCATGTTATCTCTTAGTAATATGCTTTTCATTATAGGAATCTCTGCTTTAAACTTGAGGTGTATAAAAATAAAATATATTTCACTAAATGGTAATCTAAAAATAGCAAGCATTGTTTCGCTGAAAAGGCAACTGACTCTGAAAAGGTTTCCAGTACTATTTCAAAGATTAATAATTGTACAATTATAAAGTCCTAAGTGGCAGAATTAAGAATTTTCAATTACTTTTACTCTCACCTTTTCTGACTCTAGAGTCATGGTTTTAGATACTTCACCCATTCCTTGGCTACTGGCATATTTTATAATATGAAGAACCTTACTTATGTCTCTCGTAGATTTGAAAAAGTATTAGACAAGTACTCAACATGTAGCTAATCATGGCAGGCTTGCTATGGTCTTTTGATTTACTGTTATCCTAAGTTTTTGAGACCTGTTGTCTCTGAATTTGCAGTCTTCCCACCTCAGTCTCCTAAAAACTGGGATGAAGGTGTGTGCTAGTTTGTCCAGAGTTGTGGCATTATCCATTGGTGCTTTCAGGAAGAACTTTCTTGAACACAATTCTGAATATGCTATTTGGTCCTTCCACCATCACTTGAGGATGGTTAAACTTGTTAGAAAGGCTTCCGCAATGACAGTAAACATGCCCTCTTGCCATTTATTTGGTTCCCATTATCATTTTATCCCTGTAATGGAAACAGTAACATAGAAGGGTGTCATAAACTTCCCATGTCCGTCTCTTTCATACCAGCTTATCACTGCTTGGAATCTATCCTTCTCATCAGTTTGCCCATACCTAAAGAGTTCTTGCTCATTCTTCCTGTCTACATTTACTTTACATCTTCTGGAGGAGAAAAAGGGGAAACATGGTACCAGACAAGTTCCATTAATTCCTTCTTACAACACTGTGACAAAATAAGTAACAGTAACAACTTAAGGGAGGAAATGCTTGCTTTGTCTTATAATTTCAAAGGGATTTCAATTCATCTGGGTAGAGAGACGTGGATAGTGTTCATGGTTGTGGGAACAAGGTAGAGTTCTCACTTGGCAGCCATCTATGGCTATCTATGGCAGTGACCTATGCCTATCATCCAGGCTCAGCCATCTCTTATACCATGGCACAAGCTAGGGACCAGTGCTCAAGTACACGAGACTATGGGAGATCTTACAGGTACAAAGGATACCATGTACAGCAGATAAAATATCAGCGGCAGATTTTGACACAAATTCTGTCATAAGTCAGTGAAGTATAATCAATAAGTAATATCTGACATAATTAAATTAGTACAATTGAGTCAGGGTGAGACTGATGAAGATATTCAAGAAAGAATAATTAGAGTTTAGGCTATGACCCAGACTATTCAATGAGTTTTGACAAATCTGAGATGTTTCTTTTTCCTTTTAAAAAATTGTTTTGAAGTTTTATTTTACGAGCATGAGTGTTTTGGCTGTGTGTATGTCTGTGTACTATGTACATGTCTGGTTCCCAAAGAAACCAGAGACAGATTTGGGTCTCATGGAACTGTTGGTAAAGACAGCTACAAGCTACCATATTGGTGCTAGGAATCAAACCTAAGTCCCCTGAAAGATCAGTCAGTGCTTGTAAGTGCCCAGCTTCCTCTCCAGCCACATTGTGACATTTCAACAGAAAAATGAGTGGGTTGTATTGTCTCTGTTAATGGAAATGAAGTTAATGGCAGAGAGAATGACATCAATTGCATCTTGTAATCAGTGAATGGACCGCACTTCCATTAAGAGAGAGGAATCTCTAAAAGGCAGCCAGATTGTGACCGTTTGAAGTGGTGACTCAGGGAGTAATAATGCGTCTCATTTTCGATATGTCAAGTTTGGAGTGTTTTTTAAATAACCAAGAGCACCACAGCTACATTATTGAACATATGGTCTCAGCATAAATGGGAGGACTGGGATGAAAATTATGAACATAAGAGGCATCTGTGTATAGATAGTAATTGAATCCAATGATGTAAAAATGCCTCAAAGGTAGAAGATGAAAAGAGGAGATGAGGGGCCGGGGACCATGGATAGAACCATGCAGATATTGAATAGATGAGGCAAAAATGAAGGTTTACAAAGAAATTTTTATATGGCTGTTCAGAATCATTGGATGAAATAAAAGGTGGAACATGTTAGGTAAGAAACCAAAATAATTTGTGGGTTTCAAGGAATAATTCACAATGTCAGTTGATCCTAAGAAGCCAGGTAAAATGAACAATGAATTTACCCTCCCAGGTAAAAGGAAGTTGGAAAATAGGATCATAAGCAGCATGTTTCATAATCAGCATTTCTTGTGCATTAAACATTTCAGAAGATATGTCCTTGTTGTAAATTTTTTCTGGAAGAGTTTTAGAGTGATTTATAAAATGCATTCCATACTGTTAAACACTTAGTTTGATTCTAACTTTTTTTATTGCCTTATAAACAATCCTATAATGAGCACCATGTAGCTGTGTCTTTGTAGAAGTTATTATGCCCCTGGGCTACATTTCTAAAAGTGTAATTGCTAGGTTAAAAGTTCTTCTGTTTTTCAAATATGGAATTATCACTGGAGTTGTATTGCTAATCCTGTCTGCGGTTAAAGTTGCCAAAATATCTCTTCTAGTCTACTCCCTAGGATATAAAATAAGCTGAAAATATTATTTTTCCTTTTCTGATGAGTCATATTTGTCTCAATCAATATCTGCCTATATAACTGGTTAAACTTTGCCAATAGTATAAATCTTTACACTTGAAAAGGAGAAATCATTAGCATTCAATAAGTACAAACTATATGCCAGGACATATTTTAGATTGATACAAGGTAGATAGATGATAGATAGATAGATAGATAGATAGATAGATAGATAGATAGATGATGGTAGATAGGTGGTATATGATATGCATATACTAATTTCTTTTAAATTCAACCAAATTCTTTTTAGTATCTTTCGCTCTCATCACTTTCCCCTTGATACTGAAGAGATGTTGTAAGACTTAAACTACCTCCTCTCAGAAGACTGGGTGACTCTTCATGCTTAATTTCAAAGAGAAGCTCTCAAGGACATAGGTCATAGCTCTGCTGAAATCCTGTAGGGATGCAATCCAGCTACTACCATACCAAAGTAATAGCAGGGAACATGAGGTCTATAGAAGCCCTGAACTCATAAGATACATGCCCCGCTATTCCCAGTAAAATCTAAATGACAGAAGATCTTTTAAAAAACTTTATGCTTCATTTCTAATCATCAGTGAGCTACTAGAAAATAGAAACTGTACTTTCTTTCCTCCAAGAAGAAGCAAAAGTAATGAGTAAAAGAAAGAAGAAATGAATAAGACATAATGAAGAAAGTAAAATAGGGAAGCTCAAATATAATAGTGTTTATTTTGATTAGTTAGTTAATTGTACTGAAATGTTGCAATGTAGTAGGGAAAACAACAGCATTGTTTTTTATTGGGGGAGTTTGAAAGTCCCATCTGAAGATGTATTTCTTTTCCTTGAAGGAGACTACAATATAAAAGGAAACAGATGGGTCCAGATTGAGTATCCATAGCTAGACTTTGTCTACCTTGGTAGCTATGGCTATGATAATTAGCAAAAAGGTCATTAGGAGAATTTAGTAGAATAAAGACAGGTATGAAAAGTTGGGGTTTTCTCCCAGCTACTTAAAAGTAGGAGATGTTTATAATATACCTTATCTAAAATGGAAATTGCAAAACATTGCTTTAAATACCACAGTGATAAATTAGATTTCTAGGCTTTTACGATAATTGTTGTATAAAGATTCTGATGTTAGCTGTTCTGAGGTGTGTCTGAGTGATTAATGGCCAAGAACACTGCTATAGCATGCATCTCTCATTTTGGTATAATCAAAACTACCTCAGATACACATTTACATCTTCCTCTTGTCAGGTTTCAAAGATATGAAAGGATTTAATGAACATTCTGAACTCAAGTAAATTGTGGGTTCCTTGGTTGTTGTTTTTTTTTACAGTTATCGCAAAACAAGGTGTTTGTGCTATGTGTCTGTGTGGGTCACTTTTGATGCAGTGCCCTTTCCTAGCTATTATCCTTTATTGAGATTTATAGTGAACATTTAGAAGTCAGAGTGAATACAGGATGTTCTTGTGTAGGACCTTTTAAATTGCTTATAAAATAGAATGACATATGTTCTGATTGGATATTTTCTGAATTCATTTCAAACTAGAAAATGCTAGAATTTTTATTCCCCGTCCTTTGAATTTTTGTGTTGCATTTTAGACTTTTATGAAAAGTCTATAATAATTATGTAGTCTAGAAAGATGGCTCAACGGGTAAGTAAACTGTTTGCTGCACAACCATGGGGACCATGAGTCAGACTCCAAAATAACAGATAAAGTTATGATATTCATGGCAGCAGGAATTTCTAACACAACCCCAGATAGGTAGACATACATGGATAGCTGAGGTTTATAGATGAGCCAGGAGACTTGTCAAGACAGTGAACGCTAGTATCTATGCATTGATAATGTTGCCTAGGTATTTGACCTATACTTTGCAATTCCATCAAAGGAAAAATTTATTGAAGTTTGAATTGCCATTCTTGTATTCAATAAAAAATAAATTACTTGTCTCTGTTCCATGCATTCATCTTGTGAGCATTTGCTAGGAGAAAGAGGATTCTTTATATAGAATGGGCTTGATTTGCTTCCAAATAATATTCTGTGACACCGAATTTGGTTTCATAATTTCAAAGGCAACAGAAATAAGATGAATCTTATCTGCCTGTTCCAAGAAAACTAAATTTGTTAATCCTCTGTGCAACAGAGTTAAATCGAAAGATTCAGAGTTGAAGAAATCATAATTTTAGTGCCTGGAAACACGTTCTTTCTGATTTCCTTCTCATTTATATTAGTGGCATTTGAAGTGACCTGAAGTAAGTAATACAAATGCATCATTTCCCTTTAGTAAATGGGTATCCTCTATAGAATGGATATTGTCACTAAGCTTCCCAACAGTTTGTGTAAGTTGTTAATTGTTCAACATTTTCTGCTTGAAGAGTGCTTCAAAAAAATTAGATTCATCTTAGAATCAGTTTTGAAAAAAATTACTCAAGAATCAGACATATGGGAAATTTCATGGTACTGTTTCATACGCATATTTTATTCTCTCCTACCACCTCATGACTTACCCCTGGGGATCATCTTACAGGAAGACATTAGCATTAGCATTAACTCCTAAGTATGGTTCAATTCCAAAAGGAATGTCAGTCATGAAATCTAAAAATAAAACAGTAATCTGGGGAGCAGTTCTCTATTAAATATGTATCTTGGGCTGGGAATGTAGCATTATTGATAGCATTCTATTAAATATGCGTGGAATTCTGTGTCACCTCCCCAACAGTGCAAATAGCTAGATGTGGTGGCTCATGTTTGAGATCTCAGCACTTGGGAGGTAGAAATTCAGGAACCTTCTCAGCTACATGGTAAGGACAATGGTACAAGGACAGCTTTCAATTCATGAGATCTTAGAGAAAGAAATGAGGACACAGAGAGGTAGGGTGTTTGTCAACTTCTCCTTTCGAGAAAGGTATGCCTTTTGAAAGGATAGGGTTATCACTTGTATGTATGTGTGTTGAATATACTTATAAGTATCTATGTCTCTTCTTTTGAGACAGTCTCTTACTGAATCTAAAGCTAGTCTGACTTCAATAAGCCCCATATATCTTTCCACCAGTTCTACAAAGAGCTTGGCTTACTGGAATGCATGTTCAGACACACTGGGCATTTTACATTGGAAATGGGGATTCTTATTCAGGTCCTGTGCTTGTAGACCAAGCAATCTTACTCTTTGTGCCTCTCCAATCTCCAATATCACTTTTAGAAATTTATGGCCTTAGAATTCCATGATCTCAAATCATAAAGTGTTTTAGATATGGCATCAGAAACTTCCAAAGTCAAGGTACAATGGCTCTTGGATCAAGTCAAGTGGGATGCCCAAGAAGGAAAACACTAGGGTTACAAGAAACAGGAGACAGCACAGTGGCAGAGCATGCAGGATCCGAGGACATCCAAATAGCTCCTCTGACTTTTCATACTGCTCAACATGGCAATGATATTGGTGCTTTCACTGACTTTCTGATAATGAGTGACCATTTTCCATACTATCAAGGGACAATACATTTTTGATGCTTACTAATTCTTTGTGTTACTTCTAAAGCTCCTTGAGTCTTTTTACTCTGCCTATTCATCTTACACGTCATTTAAAGTCAGATGCAGTTTCACGTCTATAAAATAACTGAATCTCTCTATTCAGACTTAGATCTGTCTATCAAGATATCCAGATGGACCATCTGATCCTCACTTATTCTGACCACTTTTCTGTGTCATATCTAAGGCTTCTATCAATTGGCCACTGGCTACTGTGGGCTTTTCATCTAACTTGAGATGAAAATCAAATCAAAGACCATGGAGCCCTAAAGCTTCCTTGGCTTTCTACTATATTATTTCAGTTATGGAAATAACTGTGTATCGCACATTCAGTGTGGAGGGAGTTGAGGAGATTCTTAGTGATTAATGGCATATAAGTGCTCTTGCCCTGGTGGTAGACAACTCGCAGTTGGCTATATCTTCAGCTTTAGAGGAATGGACAATTTCGTTTGACCTTCGTGAACACTTACTGCCTTCAATACACACTACTACAATACAGATACAAGACAGCCTGATATATACATAATTTTAAAAGTCAACATGGAAAACATATAAACACTCAGTATATGTGAAGGACTTCCACCTTGAACCCCTGTGCTGTTGAATTCTCCATTTCTGTCCTCCATGCACAGGAACTTTCAAGGAGTCCCTGCAGTAACTTCCCCACTGAACTTTTGCTTTACCTTCCTTTATAATGCAACTCCAGGGTCAGAGCAAAGACAAAGAAAAGGCTCTGTAATGAAGAATACTTGTCCTTCACCGCTAACCAGCTCTCATCCTACAGACCCAGTTTGTTACTCAAGAGCATAAGGACATAGGTCACCATTCTCTTCCCCATAGCCCCACCTGTACCCCCATCTATTTTGTTTTGTTTATCTCAACTGTACAAAAATTTGCGTTTACAATTCGCCCCACCTTTCTTCCCTCAAACAGATAAGCTCTTTTCTGTGTAAGGAATACTCTCTTTATATTTTCACCCTCCAGGGGAAACCAAACATCCTTCCTATAATCATTTTTTCTTATTCAAAAATAGATACCTATGCTTTGTGCTCTCATTGTGCTGACATTTATTAGTGTACTTACCTTGTGACTCTGGAATTTTTAAAAGACAATATTTCTCTAGAGACTTGTCTATTCCGAATCTATTTCCTATGCCTTACCTATGTTTTACACAAAGAACATTTTCTTATGCAGAATAAATGGCCTCCAGGGGTAATGTAACATATCTGCATCCTTGTCCCTTTACTCAGGTATCAAGATAGAATTTCTGAAGATGAGTGCCACCAGTGTCCCTAGGGAGATTTGTGGACTGGCTCTTCAGGAATGTATATATCACTTGTGTACTTCCGATATAGAAATTTTGCTGTAATTGTTACACCTGTTTACTGTTATTTTTTTATCAATTTTTTCTCTTTTGCAAAGAAACAAACACACAAAAAACAAAGGAGTAGGAAAGCTATGAGTGACTTGATTCACACTTCCTCTTTAAGATGCGTGCCTCACTAGGTCCTTGCCCAGAGGGTCTACAAGATCATTTTCTTTATTTATTTTTGGGGGGGGGAGTGGTTACAATCATGGAAGGTAGACATGGAGAAACTGGAAAATGAATAGGATTGGGGTGTATGATGTGAAATTCCCAAAGAATCAATAAAAAAAATATGCTGAAGAAAAAATATGTCTGCCTCCCTGTTAGGTCATGTTTTTGGGGGAGGAGAGGCATAGAGACTGCAGTGGACACAGCGGCCTTTGCATTGTGAGAGAGCAATACACCTCTACCCAAAGAAGGCTTTTCAGCCCTGAGGGGCTTATTTGGATTTTAAATCTGAACAATTAAAGAATAAACCCACCATGACCTGGGTTAGGGACAAGAACAATGGTTCCAATACAGCAGTCAATTGGGACCAAAAGACTAACACAGAGAGCATTCTTTAAAGCAACAGCCACATACAACAACCCTTGCAGGAGATGCTGATGACATAAGCATCTGAGCTGTTTTCCTCAAGGGAATACGTGCGATAAGTCCTAAGTGTAATAGGAAAGTTGCCTTTGAACTACTTAGTAGATTTTTCTTTTCCTTAAAAGCCCTTCAAATTTGATTTGAAGACAAATTTGGCAGTTTTCATTTTAATTTATTTTTTATTACTTAAGTAAAAGAGGATATTTTAGGTATTTTTCAGCTTCGTTAAACATCAGCTCTGACTGGGAAAAAAAAAGTGTACGCCTAGGTGGGTGTTGATTAATGGTGCTAAGAACACTTTGTGTAGATTTTATGCTAATTACCCTTTATACCCTCACCCGTGTCAATTTTAACAATCTAAATTAGCATTTTCTCCAAGGACTCAGAAATGTGAGAATTGGGAAATTGGCTCAGTAAGCTGAGTTAGCAGTGAGAAAATTGAGATGTTCTATATTTCTGTATTAACATCTGCTGCTTGTTCAAAGCGTGATCCTTTCAAAATGATGAAGATATTGGGGAGAAAATGAAAAACAATGGAACAAGTACCTCATACTTCATAGTTGTTTTAAAAAAAATATGTAGTATTTGACATCAACATCAACCATTCTACATAAAAATGTCTGGAATAATGGAATTTTGGATACATAATGTTTGAAATTTATCACATTATTTTTGTGTAAATATTGTAGCTTGTTTGTGATTTCAGCACCTGTGTAATAGAACAAGCTCTCAGAGATTCCTGTTTATGAAAAATACCAAGCAAAATCCCAATAAAATTAACTTCCATCTTACTTATTTCTGAAGTAATTCTAAACACCAGCATTTCCAGATGATTCTTTGTAAAAAGAAATGTCAAATATCTTCAGGAAGAAAGACTTATGGTAGATGCCTATCTCACAAGGGGGGTTGGAGATATTTTTAAAAAAACAGATGTATAGGCTGGAGAGATGTTTCAATGGTTAAGAACAGTTCTTCTTATTCCGGGGACCCCCAGTTCACTTCCTAACACCCATGTCGGCTGCTTGCAACTACAAGTCCAGGCATCCCCTGACATTTTCTGGCCTTCTGGATACCTGCACACATAAAGTGAACACTAACTAACAAGGACACACACATACAGAAATATATATTGAATTCAGCAGTTGTGTCCAACATACAGGTACATAGCTGTAATACTATACTCAGGAAGACTATGAAGAGATAACATTTTGGTTATTTATCTGGTCTGCTCAATGGTAGAGTCCATGAAACATGGAGGAAATCCCTAGATTCAGCCCTCAGCAACACACCCAGAAAGTTGTACATGGAAGTTATAAAGTGCAGAAAGAACTGTTCTTGTGATATTGTTGTGTCTGTGTATGCTTATGTGCATGTGTGAGTGTGTGTGTATGTATGTGCATGTTCATATGGGGTAGGTACACACATTGTGAAGGCTCAAGGACAACCTTGGATGTATTCTTGAGATGTTATCCAAGAACACATCCTGGAACTTTATGAGCAGGCTACATGGGCTGCAAAGAAAGCCCCAGGGATCTTAGTAACTCTTCCTCTCCAGTATTGGATTACAAATGTACTATACTACACACCATTCTTAGCTTTTTAAAACGTGGGTCCTCACATAAACTCAGTCCTCGTGTTTGCAGAGCAAACCCTTCACTAGGTTATTTCCTGAACATTTTTTTGTAATATTAACAAGTTCTTATAGATTGGTGAGCTTTCCAGTTTTTTGTCAGCACACATCCCGAGTGCTAAGATGACTATTACTACATACTACACATTATATTAAAGGCAATTTTGTTCACTTCAGATAAAATCTCAGTTGCTGTAGAGTCAAGGTGCAGCTGAGTTTGTTGAACACCCCTTTCAGTAAAACTAAGCATCTGAAGAAATGATTGTGAATTCACAGTTGTACAGTGTTAAAATTCTTGGAAATCTTCCCTAAATCCAAAATGAACCGTGTTAGGAGCAGAATCCATACGTAGGTTGACTCGGGTTAATAATTAGTTATTCTATTTCCCCAGCCTGCTAGGGATGACATCTCTAGAAACAACACCTCCATCTGTCCCTCCAATGACAAGGTGGGGAGACAACAGGAGAATAGCTGCTGTCCTAAAAACTAAAGTCAGGATGCTGTGGAGGGCTAGAAGTGGAACCAGGTCACAGGGAGTTTCTTGGAGCACTCATTGGCTATTCAGAATGCTGAAGATGGGATCTACATGCAGATGAGATCCTGGGACACAGCAGGAGTCTCTAACCCTTCTCAGCAGACCTGTTTGCTACTCCACTTCTTAGCAGCAACCACCATGTTTGCAACATTTTTGGTCCTGCCAACCGCAGTGATTTTTTTTTTTTTTATGAGACAACTGGGACTGGAAAACCTTTGGTCATGTAAACACAGTAAATTCAAGAACATTTTGTTTATGCTGTTTACTCTTTTTTTCATGTGGGGTGTGAGTGCCTGTGTGTGGGTCACGCACATGCATGTGTATACTCAAGTTTTCCCATGGGAGCACATACCTGTGGAGGCTGCAGGTGAAACTAGGCATCGTCTGTGCTCACTCTCTAATTTACTGAGGCATAGTTTCACCCTGAGCCCAGACCTTGCCAGCTCTAATAAGCCTAGCTAACCAACACGCCCCAGGGATCGTCTCTCTCTATTTCTTCAGTAGTGGGATTATAGGTGGCCACCACACCTTTTCAGCTTTTAAGTGGGTTCTAGAGCTCCAAAACTCAGTCCTTCTTCATGTGTATGGCACTTCCTTTATCCATTGAGTAATTCCCCTCGTCCTCCAGACCAAGTTCACAGGCGTGTGTAAGTGTGTAAGAGTATGGCAGCAGCTGGAACATTGATGGCCACACTTCTGTGGTGCTAGAGCCACAAACTCTCTCCCTATCTCTTTTTCACTGTTTTCACCTGGACATACAAAGATTATTGTAGACATAAAACTTATTCAAATATTGGCCATTCCTCAAAGTTGTTTTAGTCATTGCAATGAGTCCCAGATTGTTATCAGACTGGGTGGCACTTTTGAGGCCATTCTTTTTTTTTTCTTTTTTTTAATATTTATTTATTATGCATACAATATTCTGTCTGTGTGTATGTCTGCAGGGCAGAAGAGGGCACCAGACTCCATTACAGATGGTTGTGAGCCACCATGTGGTTGCCGGGAATTAAACTCAGGACCTTTGGAAGAGCAGGCAATGCTCTTAACCTCTGAGCCATCTCTCCAGCCCTGAGGCCATTCTTGTAGCAGCATACTTTATCTAATTTATGTTCTAGCCCTAATTTTCAGCTTTTATTTTTATTGCAGTTCACTACCAAATGAATATCTGATAGACATTTTATCATATATTTTAAAAATTAGAGTATTATACAGCACATTAATACAATTCCTCACAAAATTTCTCATGGATTTAACAAATTTTATAATATTCTGACAACATGTGCTGCTAATCTCAATGCTGCTATATACCAAACAAAGTAGAATGACCTTCTCCATGCAATTTGAAATCAACATGAAAATTATAAAAATCTTACATTTTCCACAATGGTATTCCCATTGCAAAAGTGTCTATAAAGAAAATTATTTGGATAACTCACATGATATTTTATTAAATGTTCAAACTGTTCATATTTCAAAGTGTTCATATTTAATGCTAATAATATGATCTATCATAACGTCATAGGTCATTTTTACTATTTCTGTGAGTGAAAAAGGGTGTATAATTTACTAAATTGTATTCCTAAAGAGTGAAGGGTGTGGTAGTTTGAATGAAATTAGTCTGGCTTTTTGGACAAAATGTGTCACTGTGGGAGCAAGTTTTAAGGTTTTGTATACTGAGTGTTTCAGTCAACAACCTGTTGCCTGTAAGATGTAGGAGTCTCAGCTCCAACACCATGTCTACCTGCATGCCACCGCGCTCTCTGCCATGATGATAATGGACTGTCCCTCTGAACTATAAGCAAGCCACCCCAATTAACTGATTGCCTTATAAGAGTTTCCATGGGCAAGGTGTCTTTCCACAGCAATAGAAGCTTAACTAAAACAAAGAGCTTGGAATCAGGCAAAAGCAGAATCAAATCCAGATTATGTTGCTCTGTTTAGTAGCTTGAGCTGGTGTCAGACTCAGTCTTGCATAGCTTCATTGTTATTGTGTGTCATTGGAGCCTTGTGCTGCAATGTTTACATGGGATACTCGGAATGTAAAGAAACTGTAATATGCCCAGTGTAGTTCTTGACACAATGAAAGCACTCACAAGTTCACTCTCTTCTTGGAGACATTTTCTTGTTTTCATGCCTGCCTGCCCTTGTTTCCGGTAACAGTTTCCAGGTGAGGCAAACAAAACTTCCCTTCCCTATTTCTCAAGGAGTGGTTGCTTTTTCTGTACAGTTTTCACTTTAGGTACAGCATCCAGACTGTTATTTTAATACATTTATTGTCCTGATGCTTCCTGACACTGTTTGGACCTGGAACAAATATTTTCCACTCTGGCTCTGATTTCTGAAGCCTCCTGCTCTTCTTGCCACCTTTCCTTTAGCAATTCAAGCCCAAGTGTTTGACAGGAATGGTGCAATGATACTAACCCTGGCGTTATTTCCCCTAAATCTAATTAGAAATCCATCCTTTGAACCTCATTGCAAATCACTTCCATGCATTCCTCCTCTTGGCTTCTGTAGT
The DNA here is from genome assembly GCF_037038515.1 of Microtus pennsylvanicus. Taxonomy (NCBI): domain Eukaryota; kingdom Metazoa; phylum Chordata; class Mammalia; order Rodentia; family Cricetidae; genus Microtus; species Microtus pennsylvanicus. The sequence goes on from NC_134582.1 coordinate 125,287,545, forward strand.
TATTCTTTTTAACTAGGCAAGGAACTTCTTGGCTTCACCAACTGCCACCCTGACTCCACATTGGCCTAGTCCCTGTCATCTCAAGATTCCAATCAAGTTGACCTTTGTATGTAACAAAGATAACTATGTTCCTCCTCGGCTTTACTTCATTTATTGATATTTGTATTTGTTTACTTGTGTGTGAGAGCACATGCATTCACACCACAGCATGTATGCAGAGGTTCCAGGCCAAATTTTGGTGCCTGTTCTGCCCTCCAACTTTCAAATTTTCTTTTGAGGCAGACTCTGTCATTATTTCTGTTCTGACATTGTGTACTCTGGGCTGGATGGGTTAGGTTCTGCAGGTTGATTCTTCTGTTTCTACCTGCCTTCTCACTATAGAAATGCAGGGATCACAGATTCCCAGCTCTGCACCCTACAGTTAGTGTAGTCTCTGGGGATGAAGCACATTGTCTTGTTACCAAGCGAGCACTTTTTACCTACTGAGCTATTTCTTCAGACTTTAATTCAATTTTAAAAATCTGCCTTATTTGGCTTAGAACTGTATTTACTGAGAGCCCGGATTCCCACTCCACAATGCATTTTGTTCATGTTTTTTGCTTTGTGAGGAAAGTGAATTCTCCTGCTCAGCCTTTGGAATTCTTATATGTATTTAAAGATAGTTCAGCTCCTCTGAAGAACTGTTGAGCGTACTCCCAAGGAAGAATTCAGCTCTTTGGAATCTTTGGCATTTTACAACGATAAGTCATTAGGAATAAATGCACCCCACAAAAAAATGTAAAATAAAATTACTGTGAGAAATGAGAGCTTCTTGCAGAAGTATCTGCTCCTGAAGCCATTTCATTTTCTCAGAATCTGTGACATAGTAGGGACTGATAATGGAATGAAGAGGTGAATGGCAGAATGAATGAATGAACTTGGTGCCTCTCAGTCTCAGTGAACCAGAACACAGGAGCATGTGTGACGCTATCCTTCTTTCCTTGTTGCTCAAGGTCTGCTGGGTATCCCGTAGCACTAAGGCTGGCCCCTGTCCATTTTTTTTTATTAAAATAAAGAAGGCTTCCAGCCAATCCTGACTTTAATCTTTAAAATCTGTCTTCAGAATAAACTTTTGCCCTTTCTCCAAGCCAGAAAAACTTCAATCACGTTGCTTTTATTTTGAGGAAGAATTGTTCCATCATTTTTCATATGTAAAGATTTCAAAAGTGCAAGAGAGTCTTACTAAAAATTAGAACATAGACTTGAAGGGGAATTTACAAAGAAAAAAAATGTCCCTAAGTAAATGACAAAATAAAACTGAATCCTGCTGTCCCATTTATCCATCAGAAATTAATTCTGTAAGATACTAAACAGACTGATACCTGTTCCATGTCTAATGACCTGAAAAGATGCTGAGGAATGACTGTGTTACTTCGTGTGGCACATACATTTAATGAGGAAAAGTTGCACACATCCAAACCACACATCCCGTCAGTTCAGATTAATTTAAACTCTATTCAGAACTGCACAAAATGTTGCCTTTATTGCCTTCATTGGGACATTTACACATCTGAAGTCAAAGCTATTTCTTGCGAGCTCAATCTTTATTAAATATATCTGATTTATGTTCTGCAGGCTTGAAAAAGGTCAAATTAATTTCTTCGTAGTTTCTCTTTGTGCTGGCATCTGTTATGCAGCATGGTACTGCTGTTACAAATAAGGCTTCCCCCCAAGTAACAACATGGTGTCTTAAATTATATTCAGCCTCGTAAAAGATTCCAGATCATTCTAATCAGCTTCTTGGCTCTGCTAAGCTGCATATGCCCCCTTTTGAAATTTGTTCTAATATATCTTTATAATTCAAAGGCTTGTGCATCAGAAGTTGATTTATAAGAAAGAGATTCATATAACAGCACAGGAAACTGTATATTCATTATGGAGATAAAGAAATAGAAAGGACAAGGTGCTCAGATCGTACAATGAATACCTGTAGAAAACTAATTGCTTTGTAATTATTTTCAGTTGCCTGTACCTGTCTACTGTACCCTACCAGTTTGGCCTAAAATCATTGTATATTTTAAAAAAAAACGAACAAATAAGCTGAAAAGTGGTGGCAAATGCCTTTAATCCCAGCACTTGGAAGGAAGAAGCAGGTGGATCTCTGTGAGCTAGAGGCCAGCCTGGTCTACAGGGTGAGTCCCAGGACAGCGAAGGATATATAAAGAATGTCTCAATAAATAAATAAATAAATAAATAAATAACATCAAATTCTTTTGTTGATAAGCTGCTTATGTTACTAATGGGAAGATACCCACAGAGGGAGTGAATTGCGAGCTTGGGGAAGTTGCCCATGACCCCAGATATGAGGTTGCTGGGGTTAAAAGGGACAAGAAGGTCATAAGGAAGGGGAGGAGGGGCCTAAAGAGTTAGCTCACACTATATTCTGAATAATATTGTTATTCTGAAAGGCTCTTTGCTGTAGTTGTGTTATTTTTACATTATATTTTTCTGTTATCTATGTCATTAATGTATGTAAATATGTAAATAAATTTCTTTATCTTTTAGCAGCTTCATCATCAGCTTACAAACATTCTAGTTTCTGTTTTTCTGGGTTATTTTTCTCTCTCTTTTTTTTTTTGTTCAGGAATGTGCTTTTGTTCTAGGTCTCAAAACATTCTTAGGGAATATGTTCAAATTTAATATCTTTCTTGATATTCGTTCATCATAATTATGTATTTGTATGTTTGTGTTGTGTGTGTAAATGCCACTCTGTATTGCGGGGTCAGAAGACAACTTTCAGGAATCAAAACTTTCCATCCACTATGTGTTTCGTGGTACTGAAGTTCAGGCATCAATCAAGCCTGCTCCTGAGTATCCTTTTAATTTTTTTAAATATGCTACCAAAACAAATAAAAAGGTGTTAACTATAGATATTCAGTTCTAAATCCTGACTAATAAAATAATGATTTCACCACATATATTCCTTATTGTTTGCTTTTGACAGAATTCTTGTTTACTTGTTTCACAAGATAGTATTATTAGGCTGGCCTGGAATTTACCTAGTCTATGGCTCAGACTGGCTATCCCCTGCCTCATCCTCCCAGAGTATAAGGATTATAGACATGAGCTATCATATCTGGCTTTTTGATAACTCTTTAAACTGACAGTTTTAAAGTCCATTGTTTCTGTATCCACACAGAAATTAATGGAAATTAAAAATGAGTGGTGAAACTTAGCAAATACCTATCCATAATCATTGTAATAGCACATTATGTTCCTAGTTGCAAAGGAAAACAATAAATTATCAGTATGTAAACTTATGAAAAATTGAAGAGAAAGAAATTTGCTGCACATACAGATGTCTAATGAACTTTGCACCTAATGGATAAAGGAATGATGGTAGTTGAGAAGGCTTTCTATTAATCAATTCATCAGTACCAATGAGATTCCTGTATCTTAATAAAAATTATGGAATATTTAGCCAGGTGGTGGTGGTTCACCCCTATACTTCCAGCACTTGGGAGGCAGAAGCAGTGAATCTCTGTGAGTTTGACACCAGTCTGGTCTACAAGAGCTAGTTCCAGGACTATCAGGACTGTTACACAGAGAAATCCTGTCTCTTAAAAACCAATTATGGAATATTGAACTATGAAGTTAATCCTATAATTTTTGATGGAAACATTAGAAATATATTAGACAATCCAATGAATAAAAATATGCATTTACTCATGTGAAAATGGATATGAATATTACTTTTTATTACCTACATCCCAAGAATTATCACTTTTAAAAGAGAGTCATCAAAGGGTGAGAGAAGTGGTTCATGGGTAAAGGGGCTTACCCCGAAACCTAAGGACCAAAGTACAATCTCCAGGTCTCACATGGTAGGAGAAGAAACCAGCTCCGTCAAGTTTTCCTCCAACTTCCACATACATGCTTTGGCAAGGGCACAGAAGTGTGCATGCATAGACACATATGCACACAAATATACACATGCATGCAAATAAATTTCAAATTGAAAAATAATTAAAAATAAAGATTTGATAGAGAATTTAAATTTATTGTGAATTACCTAAACCTGAATGAAGATGAAAATGACTGACTTTATGGTTAGAAATTAATTGCAGCATTATCTAACTTCCTTTTAAACCCTCTTGATTAACCCCCAATTAGTTTTCAAGTGAAGCGGTAAGAAATAAAAATAAAGAGAAAAAGCACATGAAAGCTTATCAGAGTAATACTTTCATTACTGTGTGAAACAAAGTGCCAAATATGAAAATACGCAAATACTAAAAGATATCCAGAACAACCTGATATTTTAGTCCAGCATCACAGCAATACTCTAAATGCTGGATTGTTTTGGAGGTAGAATTTTGATTGTAATGCATTTTTGTTTTAAAAGACTCTGTAAGAATATGATGTAATATAATTTAACACTCGAGTGTTAAATTAGTTTCCTAGAAAGAAACTTTGTCATTGTGTTGGGCACTTTGAGCCATTCACAATTATTTTCATGCCCCACAGACACTATAAACCAGACAAGGTAATTTTCACTGCCACTTGTCCAAAACCTCATGTAATTTGCTACCACTGCCGAAGCCTCCATTTCCTCCTAATAATGGGGCCTTAATCCTGGCCTTTGCAAGGACAGTGCAAGTTATTTCTGATGCTTAAAGCACCACTTCAGAGAAGAGTCTAGAGGAGAAAGAGGCACTGCAAATGTACTTGCATGCCATTCACGTGACACTATGCAGTCTTTCTCGGTCAGGTTCTACACAAACTGCACTGTAGTTTGTGGCTTAGAGTGTTTTCCAAATCTTCTTCCTGCTCAGCTTTCTCAGAAATGTGCTTTTCTGTTTATACATCTACACTGCCTCACTTACAAACCTAGAGAGCAGAAAATATGGACGTGAACTTTGGAAACAAATGAAGAAGAGAAATAAGAAGATGGTGATTCCAATGCTGATAGAGTGTAAGAACAGGCTTTGAAGATACTCATAGATAACTGAATTTTGTTCTACAAGCTAAGATATTTTCAAAATAAGCCACTTCTTGAATTAATATTAATTGCACTTTAACAATCATTTGCCCTTAGCCAATTTATTATATTCCCTCTTAGTGTTGAAAATGTCCTCATGACAATGGCCAGATCATAGGGAAACAACACAACTTAGACATGGGAAGGGGGTAATTTCCAGTTGATCATGCTTTTTATTGAAACTCATTTCTTTTTAATATTCTAAGAACATTTAGCTTTAGCAGCCTTTAGAGCTGCTAAAAGTGTGTGGTGCGGCACACACTTTTAATCTTAGCACTCAGGAGCCAGAGGTACATGAATTTCTGTGATTTTGAAGCCAACCTGGTCTACAGAACAAGTTCAAGGACAGACAAGGCTACACTGAGAAACACTTTTTTGAGAAAAGAAGAGAAAAAAATGAAAAAGAAGTCATTATGTTAGCAGAGCAGGCCCACCCAGACCAGAAATAATGACTCAGAAACTATATTATTTGCAATACTATTTGGCCAATAACTTAAGCATCTTTTTAGCTAGCTCTTTTATGTTAAATTAATCAATTTCTATTGATCTTTTCATCGACTTATTGGGCAAAGCTCCAGCATCTATCTCCTCTGATAGCTACATAGCTTCTCACTGAATCTGCCTTCTTTCTCGCAGCATTCAGTTTAGTTTCCCCCACCGAATTTTATTCTGCCCTGCTGCAGACCAAAGCAGTTTCTTTATTCATTAACCAATAAAAGCAATACATATACAGAAGGACTTCACACAACATTTGCCCTTTTCTGTTCAAATAGAAAGGAAGGTTTAAGCTTTACCACAGCAAAATTATATATAACAAAACAGGCATCAAAAAGGATTATAGTTAAAACATCTATATCTATTTTATCTTTTATCATAACTAAAGAAAATTATATCTATTCTTCAACTCCATCAAAGTCTCCAGAAGGATATAATATTACCTAATAAAACAGGAAGTGCATTGTAAGAAATTTCCATAACTCTAGAATTGACAGAGACATCTTGCTGCCTGGACAGTCACTCAAAGTTCTTCTGTATGGGTGGAGCATCCATCTTCATCCTACAGGCCCACAGTATCTGGTAGACTTTTCAATGAAGCAGGAAATTTCAAAGACAGTTTCATCTATATTGGTAGTATGTCAGTCGCTTTCTTCTGAAGAGTGGTTGGCAGGCTCTTTTATGAAGCAGGACCCCAAAAGGACAGTCTCACCTTTAGGCAAGGTCAGCAGTCATCTTTCTGTGGGTCCTGCATATCAATCAGTCCAGGCAAGAGCAATTTCTTACCCAAATGGCTAACCAACTCTATAAAAAACCTCTTCCATGTCCATTATCCTTTTTAAGTGAATTGGTGCTGCCAGGAGCAGATGTGTCTCATTGTCACAAAAAGTCCTAAGTTCTTAAAACATTTAAATGCCATATTCTGAAGGTCTTTGAAAGATTTGAAGAATCCCTATCTATCTGAAATACGTCTCTGTACATCTAGAAAACCTAACTAAATTAACTATAAGCTTGATTCTTATAGATGACTATTCATTAATCTATATTTCTTAATTATACATTCCATTTAATTGAGCTGCATAAACACAGTGTTTTAATCAAAAGCAGAAATATATATTACAAAATTGACCTTAAATTTGTATCAATAATCCAAGATCCATACAAATGCAAAGTATTCATTTCTATAGCATGTGCCCCTTTATTGTAAATAAACATTATGAAAAATCACTTAGGGAATTTGGGAGTAGTTGTCTCCAAACTGCTTTTTGCTTTTTGTTGGATTAAGTATTTTCTTTTCAGGGATTCACAGAGCCCTTTAAGGGGTCTTGTTACATTAAACCACATTAGTATGGAAAGAATCCACAGGTTCTCATCCTCTGTGGAGACAAAAATAGAACCTCTTTTTCAAAACAACATATCCTTAGTCTCAAATTTTGAAAGATACCTTTAAAGTATATATGTTGGTTTAGCTTAGCAGCCTATAGAATAAAATGTGTCTCTGTACTTAGCTCATTCACAGTTAAAAAATCTAAAGAAAACACAATAATATACATAATCTACACTCTCTGTGTATATTGTATCTTTATGTGACTCTTTTGTCTCTACTCCTTCAATCTATGACTATCTGTACTGTGTATCTTTAAAGACTTTATTTTTTTAATTGTCTATATTGTTTTTCTTCTCTCTCCAAAGCCTATGTACATTTATCTAACATTGTGCTCATTCAGATGTTTCTTTTATCTGAATCTGTCTTTATAGTCTATCTGTAATTATTTTTTGAGTAGGAGCGCTTTAAAATGGTAAGCAGTGTGGTTGCGGCAGCTCTGGATGCTGGCTCTTCCTCTTTCAGACTTTTAATATGGCAGAGGTAGTTTATCACTGGCTCTGGGACTGCTAGGTGGGAGCCGTCCTCACCACCTCAAGTCTGGGTAGCACCGTACAGCTATAAGCCCTTTTTATCTGAGTAAAAGTTAAAAATGCCATGCAGTGCGCTGCATGGCTTGGAAATATCCCTGTGCATGGTGGCAAGAACCTACCATGCTCTCCTGCCTGTGCACTCCTAGCAGATCTGATCTGGGAGTCAATGGAGATTTTTGTCAGGGGGAAGGTGGGGAAGAAACAGAAGGAGGGAAGAGAGGGAGTACTGTGGTTGGTATGTAAAATGAAAAATAAACTCTAAATAAATAATTTTTAAAAGGAAAACATTCAATTTGACCTTGCTTAGAGTTCACAGATTCATTTCATTATCATCATGGTGAAGCACATGACCACCTGCAGGCAGATTTAGTGTTGAACAGGTAGCTGAGAATCCTACATCTTGTAGGCAACAGGAAGTCTACTGACTGTCACACTGATTGGTTACTTCAGCCAGAAAGCAGCTCTCCAACACATGAGCCATTTAGTAGAACACTTCCTATCCAAAACCAGAAAACAGGTTTCAGTATAACAAGGGCTGTAAAATAACTCAGTAGTTTATTAGTTACTTGTAATTTTTTTCTGTGACAAAATAACCGACAGGCAACTAAATCAAGTAAGGATTTGATTTGGTTCACGTTCTGGGGTTCAGTAAATCATGATGGAGAAGTCATGGCAGGAGAAGGTTGAGGCAGTTGGCTGCACTGCACTCTCAGTCAGGAAGAAAACAGTGATGAATACCTATGCTCAGCAATATCTGTGTGTTTGTTCAGTCTGGGGCCCCAGCCCAAGGATTGGAGCCATTCACACTCAGGGTGGGTCTTCCCACCTCAAAAACCTAATCTAGATAATCCCTCACAGGCAAGTGTAGAGAATAATTTAATCTAGATAATCCGTCACAGGCATCCTAAAGGATAACCTAATCTAGATAATCCCTCACATGTATGGCAATGACTTGTCTCTTGGGTGATTCTTGAATCAAGTCCAATTGACAATCAAAGAAAGCTATCGCTAAGTGATCATTACATTTTTGATTACTTAATAAGTGCACAGTCCTCTTTAAATATTAGCCTGGTATCTACAAGTTTCCACTTATTTATTTTTAAGGATTTGATTTTCCCTAAAAGGAGATGAGATTGGGTTTGAAAATTGAGTGAGTGATACTTGTAGGGTTAGGCACAGGGCAGAGGCAGGGTAAATCTACAATCAGTGGTTGTTCTTCTTAACGACCCCGCCCCATTTGTTGACCTGTGATGCTCTCACAGGTTTATTCAATGCAGGCTATGGAACATGCCTCTTACCACAAAGGGTGAGACCTTTCATTTCTTTTTCAAGTTCTCAATAGAAGCATTGCTGGGTTCTGAACTTATTTGCTCACATGTATTCTTGTTTATTTACTTTAATAGGCCAAAGTTAACAACCACGGCTAATGGGATATCAAGCCAATAAAAGAAATGAATAGGGCACTTCGGCGATTTTTCAAGCTAGAGCATAGTAGTAAGTGAGCAATTGACATTTGGAAATGCACTGGGTTAGACAGGGCTCTATTTTTTGTTATTGTTGTACACTCCTAAATGCCCACATTTCATTTTATTGTGAGCTTGCTTTACGTTACCTCTAAGCAGAGTTTCTCTTTGAAAGATATTTCCAGGTTTTGGGCTTTTGTTTATTTGTTTTGTTTTTTTTCCTGGTGTACTTTTTTTTTATTTTATCGAGTTATACATTTTTCTCTGTTCCCCTCCCTTCATCTCCCCTCCTCAGTCCTCTCCCATGGTCCCCATGCTCCCAGTTTACTCAGGAGATCTTGTCTTTTTCTATCTCCTATGTAGATTATATCCATGTATGTCTCTCTTAGGGTTCTCATTGTTGTCTAGGTTCTCTGGGATTGTGAATTGTAGACTGGTTTTCTTTGTTTTATGCCTAAAAGCCACCTATGAGTGAGTACATATTATATTTGTCTTTCTGGGTCCTTTGTTTGTTTTTAAATTTGACTAATTTTTCAGTATTAACAGATGATAAGACAATTTTCATAAAATTCTGTAAAAGCTGTCACTGACATTTTGCCATGACTACTTCATTTGTTAGTTTGAACCAACTTTTATCCTTCTTAGACAAGTCAGATAAAATCATAGAAGAGGTGAACAGGCATCACAGCTAACATTTCTCACAGGAACATTTCAACTTGGCCAAAACTGTTCAGTTACAACTCTTAAAATAATGAGAAATATACCTCAAGGAGTTAAAGATACTCACAATTCGTGGTTTTAGAAGGTATATTTTGATGAAGTATATTCACTTATTTCTAAAGATAGATGACAAGTAGATTGAATTCTTCTGTGATGCCTATGTTCCATTTCTCTAAAATCTAACAAAAGCTCCAACTGCCGTGTTCTGGGGCTCCCTTATGGTATTTTGTTTTTTTAAGAAAATAGAAGGCTGTCTGCATTCTCCTAAAATGTACTCAAAATCTCCATCCTTGTAAGCACATGCTGGGGAGTTCATCATTTTTGCCTTTGCCTCCCTATGTAGAGGTTAAAGCAAAGTTGACTCGTGAATAGCCTGCGATCAACCTGTAGTCATGTAAAAATGATGACTGGAGGCCTTTTGATCTAAAGTTCTCAAAGTGCCTACAAGAACTGCTTTACATTTCTGTTCTCCTCCAGTGATCCAGATACAGCGTGGGCTTTAGAAAGTGCAGGCAGTGATTCAGAGGGAAGTGCAGGAGGAAAATCTTAAAGTTCCTTTTAAAGGACATTTTAAAATGAAGGTATAATTTGTATCCATAGAAATGCTCTCATATTAAGTGTGGCATTTGATTAGTTTTGACAAATGCATGTACTTGTGTTACCCACACACTCCCGAAGGTGTCCATTAATCCCATCACTCTAGAGAACTCCCCTGTGCCCATTTCCAGTCAAATGGGATCCCCTCCCAGGCAAAGTTATATAACCACAGAGGTGTTTGGTCTCGGTTCAGATACTAAAGAAATGGACTCATAAGCTCTGTGTCCACAGTTCTTGCTTTTCTTCTGACCCAGCAGAATGCTTTTCTGATTTGTGGCTGTGATTCTGTGTGCTAAAAGTTGCATTGGATGCTGTTGAATCACATCTCATCTGGCCCAAATTTTTCCTGTCTCCTTCTTTGCTATATTTGTATTTAACTCAGGTGTTTTATTGTTTTAGATTTTTTCCTTCTGTTATTTGTTCCTATTTTCTCTCTTAGATCCTTCCATGAGAGAATTGAAGATTTATGCTACTTTGTTTTACCTTTTTACTTGATATCTTCTATGACTTTTTGAAATAATTAAGCATTTTCAATACGTCACAAAAGTAATAAGTGTAACTGTCCTATAGCTCTCTTCAATCATAATATCACTGCATAACCATAGCATTTGAATAATTCACAAGATTCATTCATATCTGCCTAAATCACTTTACTAATTTGTGTAGGTGTGTGTGCCTAGAGCAATGTAACACATACAAATACAAACCTGGCACATTCAGTGTGTAAAGTTCCCACCAACTAACTACTAATGCTAACTAATGTACTAACTCTAATGCTCACAATTCCCTCCTCCCTCTGTCCCTACCCTTGATGACCACAGCTGTATTTTCAATCTTTAGACTTTTCCATCTCAAGAATTTTGTATACATTAAGTCAAATAGAACAGAGCTTTTTGAGTTGGATGTTTAAATGTGATTTAATCCGTTAATATACAGCTATGCTGCTATGTTGTCAGTAGTCAAATTGTGTAGTGTTCCATCATGTGTGAGTACTACAGCTCCTTTATCTGTTCATTCAACGAATATATTCTTTTATCTCCGGTCTCCTGAAATCCTAAGCCTATTTGCTTTCTTTGCTCAATATTTCATAAACTAATCCCTGTTTTATGATTAGGGTTTTAAGATTCTTAGTGGGAAGTAGAGCCTTTTCCTATTCAGTTACAACGTGACAAATACAAATGACTTTATTGTTTTTTACTTATACCATTCTTGTTAATTTTAGAGATTTCTGTAGAGATAGAAAAGTTGCTTTTTAAAATGTATTATGGTTTATCTCCAAAGGATATTTCACTAAATTAAAAGATAAGACTCTTGGTGTATGCTTCCCATTACAAATCTGCCAGACCTTATACTTTTTCACCAGTAACCCAGCCCTCCTTTGTCCATGTTTTCAGTTCATCATTTCTGAGAGTGCTCTGAGAATACACTAAACAACTATTTTGACAACAGGCATGAGAGAGTTAACTAACATTGCTTTTACTATAGTGATTTGGTTAAGATGTTTTAATTAATTTTATTATTACTTTTGATTTTCTATTATTGAACTACTTTAAAAATTTAAACCTTATCACAAATATGTACTGGAAAATGTAGTATAAATGGGGTTCATTACTGTCCCCGATATTAAGAGTAGAAGCCTTGAAATGTTCTCTTTTCACATACAATAGGACTTTATATTATACGTCCTGCAAGCATTATAGCACACACAATGCATAGCATTGACCTTATTTTGGTCAGTGGCCATCTGAAGAGTAGCTATAGGCTAATATATTTGTGTGTGTGTGTGTGTGTGTGTGTGTGTGTGTGTGTGTGTGTGTGTGTGTGTATGGAAGGTTATCCACTGATAAGAGAAATGTTTTAGTTCTTCAATGTTTTCCAGCGTCTTTGCTTATTCTCATGTCTGCATTCTATAGTGTAATCCAAGAACTATCCTGTTACTGTGTCTGTGAAGTTACAAAGGATTATTTTAAGATCTTGTATAATTGATGTCTGTAGTAGATAAATTCAGTTTTGTCTGTTTGAAAGTGGTCTTTGTATTGCCTTTATGTGGAGAACAGTTTTTCTGTAGAATTATACATTATATAGAAATTCCACATCAAAAGCTCCCTTTCCTCCTTTAAGTGTTTCATTGTCTTCTGACCTTATTGATTCTGGTGAGAAGTCAGCTGTCAATTTCATCTCAGTTTCTCAGGATGAAACCGTCTTGAAGATTATTGTCTTCAGGTCTCAGCAGATTGGCTATGGTTTGTCTAGTTATGTTCCCTTTGTATGTTACCCAGTTGTTTTTTCTAGAAAATTCAAACACTTAATTAATTAAAATAAACTATTTGCTATTTTCTCTTCAAATCATTTTTCTAGTATATTTTATTTTTAATTTTATTTTTTAAAAAAGAAAACAAACTATTTTTTTTTCATTTTACATACCAATCCCAATTCCCACTCCCTCTCCTCTTCCCATTTCCTCCTCTTCTCCCCCATCTACTTTTCAGAGAGCGTAAGGCACAATGCTTTGGGAAAGGTCCAAGGCACTCCCTACCCTATATAGGCTGAGCAAGGAATCTATCCAAAGAAAATGGTTCCCCAAAAGCCAGTACAAGCAGAAGGGATAAATCCTGGTGTCGCTGCTGGTTGCCCCAAGTCTGCCCTAGACATACAACTGTCACCCACATTCAGATGTCAGAGTTTGGTCCAATGCTGGTTCATTCCCTGTCTCACTGAAGATGGTGAGCTCCCATTAGCTCAGGCCCAAAATCTAGTTCAAGAGTGGGAGGAGTGAGAATATGAGCAAAGAGGTCTCATATATTTTCTCTCTCTCTCTTTCTTTGTTTTTGGATTACTTTTGAAACACAGTTTTTCTGTGTAGCTTTGGAGCCTTGTCCTGGAATTTACACTGTAGCCCAAGCTGGCCTAGAACTGACAGAGATCTGCCCACCTCTGCCTACCGAGTGCTGAAATTAAAGGTGTGCACCACCACCACCCAGCCTCCTCTGGTGTCTTAATAACAAGCAGGAGAAACTTTGAATTTCCTCTTCAGTTTCTGGATGTTTTTATTCTTAAATTTTGTTTTTCCTTTTATTTTTGATTTTAAGTTACACTGCCTCCTAATCAGGCTAAATGCCATTGTTACTACATTGGAGTTCTATAAAGATGCGAATAGAAATACATAACAAAGCACAACCCCTGCTCCAGTGATGTAAGAACTCATACCGAGTCAAGTATGAATGGCCATGGCCTGGGAACAACTTACTATGAATCAAATGCTCATTATATAATCATTTATATGTGTTTTTTTTAAAAAAAATAGATATAGAACAAATCAAATCACAAACCAATGCACATACAAAATACATTTGAGAGTAATATCAGTTTTGGCAGGTTACAGTGATGTTGGGAACTCTTTGCTATAGATTTCAAATACAGTGACATTCTTCACTTTGGTTGATGGAAGTTAATGGTAAATTAAATTATTACATTACAAAGTTTTTGAGCTAGGTCATATGTAAAGGTGGCTAATACATAGTTATTAAGTAGACACAAAATAGTCCAAGATAATTTTGGCTCTTAATCTAAAATATTCCCACTCTCTATAATCACAAAATAATCAGCCAGGCAGCCTATACAATCTTCAATATATGAATACATTATTTTAGGGCGCTTCAATTGACAATATATAAGAAGGGCTTTATTGTGGAAAGTGGCTCATTTAAGGAACTCAGACAAATCTTGTGTGTAATATCTACACAGTTGTAAACGCCATCCATTCTGAAAATAAAGTCTGAGAGAGTCCGTGATGATAAAGCACAGTCTTGAGGACAGGGGAGGTAGCTGGTATAAATCTAGAGTTCAGAAGCCTATAGCCAGGAGCTTGGTGTATAAGAGTATCTTGTCCACAAGAGGACGAGAGACTTCACATCTCTTCTAGAGCTGTTCCATCCTGGTCCTCAGGAGGTTGGATGATAACTCCCCACATTGAATACTGATTCAAATGTTAATGTATTTAGCAAGCACTAGCTTCCTGGGCATCTCTTAGCCCAGTCAAACAGACACATAGAATTTACCATCACAGTGCTTAAAGAGTTCCTCTCATCACGGTATTTAAAGCATTTCTCTGTTTCCTTTTGACAAGCACTCTTTTCTCTGTCTGTCTCCAAGATGTCCAAACGTGCTAACCCAGCATGTATTTGGCTTTTAACTGCTTAGTAAATGTTCGGTTACTTATTCATACTCAACCTATGGAAGTCTTTACTCTTAATGATAGCTTAGCTAGTTTCTTTTCTAGGAGTGGCCTTTCATTTTCTTTAACTAATGTGCTTGCAATGCTTAGTTTTTAAAATATGACTTTGCTGGTTGTCTGCTTTATTGTCGGTGTTATATCAAAAGTGATATTGCCATTATACTTTCAACTTGCCATATTCTTTGCATGCTGCTAAGTTTTATAACATATATTAAAACTTTTTATTTTATTTTATTTTTTTTTTGTTTTGTTTTTTCGAGACAGGGTTTCTCTGTGGGTTTGGAGTCTGTCCTGGAACCAGCTCTTGTAGACCAGGCTGGTCTCGAACTCACAGAGATCCGCCTGCCTCTGCCTCCCGAGTGCTGGGATTAAAGGTGTGCGCCACCACCGCCCGGCTCATATATTAAAATTTAAATTGATATAAAATCAATCTCCTTTGAATTTATAGAATGTCTTACTGAAATTTGTGTACAGTATTAGTTACCACTGAGCGAGTAACTCAGAGGTGAAGAGGTGAACTGTAGTTTCTCAGTGGTTTTTAGAACAAAGGCTGATACTTGACTCACATAGCATCTTGTTCATGGGTGGAGTGAATTGTCCTTAAGGACTCACAATTCTGAACTCTTTCCATGATGCACTACAGAGGAAATGACAGTTTATTATTAATCTCTATTTTTAAGTGAACAAGCCTCAAAAATATTCATATCATCTCTACCTACACTGCTTTGGTCAGACACCAAACATAGAACCTTGAATCTAACAAGGAGAGTGGGTCATTTAGTTACGTCTAGGAAGAGAAAATTTTATGGTAAAAACAATATATTATATAATTTTCTCTGCCAAATTAAATGATTTATTATTAACAATAATAATGAAATATATTAATTTAATTTACATCTCAATCACAGTTTCTCCTTCCTCCTCTCTCCCTATTCCCTCCCTCCTTTTCGCAGCTACCTCAATCCAATTTGTGTCTGCTTCTATAATCATAAATAATTTTAAAAGGGAAAGCATCTTTAACAATTAAACTGTGAATCCATCTATTCTTTACTATTTCAGAACCCAAAGGTTTTGCTTTCAAAGGCTCATTCCTATTCTCTTTTGCCGTTTTATCTGTATATGGTCACATTTTATACCACAATTGGTACTCCACGTTGTCATATCTAATCTGTCTTTTTGTCAATAGAGTAGTTCTCTAATTGGGCATTGTAAAAATATTTTCTCTTCTTGTTATTGGAGTCCTAAACCACAGAAGATCTGATTTGAGGGAAAATAAATCAAATCCGGCTACTCACTCCTGAAATCAAGGGCTACCGTAATAATGACAGGCAGAAAAGTGATGTAATCAATATAAATATGTCTCAAAAACAAGAGGGTCAAGTGTCACACTCCTGTCTCTGAAGGCATTAACACAAGCTCCAGATTATATAAGAAGCACAGAGGGAAAAGTCTGTATAGTCAACCAGCCTTGAGTAACACTGTGGGCAGGTTGATCATTACATCACTCTCAGACACATTGAGCTTACCAGTAACAATGCAATCACCACTGCTCAGAGAGAGGAACAATTTCTATTTGATGACAAAGAAATTGCTACTTTTCAGTAGACATCTCCATTTGATTTTAAGCATGGTTTACCAGATATGTGATCCTAGTTAATTCATGAAATGATTGTTCCGGCCTTATACAGGCTTTCTCACAAGGATGTACTATTCCTGCAAGGTTTAAAGCAATGATTGAAGACTTCTGGTTACCACTGCAAGTACCTGAAGGAGGACCTTGTAATGACTGCTGGTTGTACTTCAGTTAAATCTTACCTTGGTGTCTTCAACTTTCAAGAATAGTCAATTACCACTCACTGCACCTTAAATGGTTGAGAGTCTGTATATGGAATTGAGCAGTTCTCTGACCCAACATCTAGGGATAAGGAAACAGATACAAACTAAAAGAAGAGGCATCCAGCCTTTCTCCTGTGTTTAGTTTCCAACTGGTACATGTGAGCTAAGGTGAAGAGCCAATGCTTTCAACAGAAATGGCCTTGCGATTCATGCTGTGTATTGACCTATTAGTAAAATACATAAATACATAATAAACTTAAAAAGAATTTGGAGTACAGTCCAATAAGAACTACTCAGCTTCTTTTCATTTATTCAGGTGAGATTTCCTCATGTGCTTTGCACATGCTTTTGGTCTCTTATCATATGCTGTAAAGATTAAGATCTTCCTGGTACATCCTCGTTCCTGACACAAATCTATAATCCAGGGTAATGTATCATTGTAGGAGCACCATAACCACTACAAGGAATGAGAGGGTTCCCTTGAGTGGCTTTGTCAATGGGTTAAAATATGACTAATGTTGTTTTCCTTTGTGACCAAATAAAGCATAAATTTCCAGAACACAGGAGCGTGCAGTTTAGCCTTGCTGAGTTAATCAGAGCATGTCTGGAATATGGGATAATTGAACAATAAATGCATTCACAAGTAAGAAAAATGATGTAAAAATCAAGGAAAGAGAGAAACAACTCCCAAGTTAAATCCCTTAAAGCAGAAGAAGGTGGGAGAACTTACTACAGGTGACTTACTTCAGCCAGGGAAACGAGACCATGGTAAGAGGAATCCCGCCAAAGAGGCGTTTCTGGCCCGATCCCATAGGAATGTTTAGGGAATAAGTCTTGCTTCAGGATTCAAAACATTGCACGAATAAGCCAGAAGGAATACAGGGTGCTGAACTGCATGCTCTGTCTGCAGTCCCCTGTACCTTAGAATACAAGTGGGTTATGGGGAAATCCAGTGTGGTCGAACTCTGCCTGAAGCCTAAACGTTACCAATAGCTCAAGGAACCCATGCCTAAGAAAGTTTCAGGTATAGCCAATCAGAAGGCAGGACGCACATACCATCAAGTAAGAGAATGAGTGAGAAAAATCTGAGCAAAGCTCCAGTAACAGGCACTAGAAATGGTGATAGCTACTTCATAACCCAAAGAGAAAGAGGCTATGCACTACTACAGGAATTTCACCAACAACAACAGGAAGACAGCGCAGGGTACACATTGTTAGAGTGAAGGTAGAGAAAACAGATTATTGTAACTGGAGAAAGTGTACCCCGTGTGGAGTTTGTATGCCACCAAAAACGCTTCCAAGGGTAGAAACTGTGTCCTTTATTCTAAAAGTATTTTATATAGTTTTGATAAATATTGCTATTATCATAATTATTAGTGAGCTAGTAACCAAAGTAACAAATTTACCTTTTGGACTAAATCAGAAAATAAAGCTGCCCTTGACTAATCTAGTAGACAGATTTTCTTTTTTGTTTAAGTTTTTAAAATTGGACAAACATCCGAGAGTAGATTCAGGTCCTGTCATTCCTGGTCCTACTAGCTTTTGTTTTTGGTGTCCTGTTCGTGATGACCTGATGCAATTAGGCTCCAGAAGCCTGTCATTGCCTTTGTAATAGGCTTCTGGGTTTGCCTACAGCTTCAGAAGCTGGAGAAAACTGTAATTCAGTTGACATCAGTGGGTTATTTATAGAAAATTGGCTCGGGAAATGCAACCTATATAAAACTCGGCTCTTTTATTTTCTCTATGAAGATGTGTTTGCTGAGTATGAGCTGGATGTCGACAGCCTACTTCCCATTGTATCAGCTTAATGCTCCCTGCTCTTGAAGCTGTAGCACAAGGCTTAACACTCAATGTTGGCACGCCCACAGGGGTGACAATGACAGCTTTGTGACTTTGCCCTTGTCACCCTCTTCCGTATCTCCCATTCCACGTGCTATTTTACTTTCTTTTAGGAGATTGGTTTTTATTTCAACCTTTTCCAAAGGATCAAATTAGGTTTAAAGCTTAACTCGGTGAATCTCTAAGCACAGGTGACACATGCCATATAAAATTATTCTTAAGTTGCATGAACTAAATTGGTGGAGTTCAGAAAGTGATGAACCTCAGATGATCCAAAAAACTGTTTTGAAGGCGAAGTGGGGTCATCTAGAAAGAAGTATAAGTAAAGGATTTAAATAGGGATTCATAGAGCATTGTATACATGTATGAAATTGCAAAAAAGTTAAAAAACCATTAGATGTCTTTTCAATAACAACAATAATATAATAAAAACCAAATAATTAAAGATGTTAACAAAGAATTAGAATCGTTGGCATAACTATTTGTGCCTTTGTATTTTTGAATTATTTTGAAAACATATACTCCAGAACTTAAAAGGTCTATGTCTTTAAGTGGGTTCATTGAAATCATAGGTTGAAATATCTACTTTGATTTTTTTGAGGATTGATTAATCATTGTAAACATTAAAGATTCCTGTTGTTTTTAAAATATTTCTTATTCTATAATCGAGTCTTTTGTCTTTCCGCATAATATACTTGACATCTATTGAGAATGGGATACATTTTCATTCATGTTTTTGTTGGCATACTTCTGATGTTTAAGAAAAAAATCTTTTTTTGGCTATTTAATTGGTACAAATTTGCTCAATTATAAATATTAAAAGAAAAGAACTAAATTTCTTATCTTTAATTAAAGATAAATAAAATACCTACCCACAGGTTTATGAGGAGTAATAAGAAAATGCCAAGAAAGATTCTTATCCCATTATTAGTAACCACTCATGAAAGATAATACTATTATCAAATTAATATTTAAAAATCAATAAATTCTCTTTTGACATCATGACCTAGACAAAGAATTGCCATTTGCTAATATATAGTTTTTATAGTCATCTTGTATTTTCCTACTCTGCATGAGCTATCTCCAGGATGACGTGCTGAAGGATTGCCATAAAGTCTTCTGTAGCTGGGTGGACAGAGATGTGAGGTGCTGACAAACCCATGCTGTTTGTAACAGTAGTCTTCAACCTGTGTATCACAACCCCTTTGGCAGTTTTCTGTCTCCAAAAATAATTCTATTAAAATTTATCACCACAGCAAAATGACAGCTATGGAATAGCAACAACATAATTATGGTCAGGGATCACCACAACAGGAAGAACTGTATTCAAGAATCATTTTTGGACTTACTGTGTCTGTAGGTTTGTTATTAGTTGTCTTGTAGGGGTGAACATTGAATTGCTTCAAATATGCAATGTTCTTTTGTTTCCTCTTTGAGCCTCATGCTTTTCTTAATTTTTCATTTCCCTCATGGTTATTTGTAGACCTTGTTGAGTGAGCCAAGTGTTTATTTCTTAAATCATAAATCTACTTACTAAAATAAGTAAATAAGTCCTTCTTACTAAACTACCTAGATAATGTTTAAATAGTACTTTTCTCCAACCTCTTTTCATTGAGGACATTAGGGATGGGAAACAAACAGGCAACGGCTTAGGTAAGATCTAGCAAGCAGAGAAGTGAACTTACTCTACACAGAGGCATCTTTTGTTTGATGAAGTAGTGCTATGGTTTGTTTACTCTCCCTTGCCAACTTCATAAAAATTTAACTTTTTTTAATGAATATCAAAGGTTACTTTCAGGACCTATCAAACATGTTTATTCTCTCTGAACTTGCCTTTCACAGTCCCTGCATCCAGAAGTCTTGCTATAGTAATGTTCTAATGTTAAGCATTTTCTTATATTAAAGCAACATTAAATTCTACAGAAATAGCTGATTACAGTAGAGAAAAAAATATTTCACCAAATAACATTTATAATGATACTTCTGTAGTTTTCTTTCCATTAATTTTTTCACAAATTGTGAAGGTTAAACAGCCTGATGCAAGGTCATCCTTACCTCTATGTAAGATCTTTGATTTTAATTTCAGCAAACTTGTTCAGTAACTTTTAATGCCTCTGAAAGTTCTTGACAAACAAACAAACTGACCAACCAACCAAGAAAAATGCCAGCTTAGATAGCCCATCAGGCAGAAGTACTTGCCACACAAGAGAACCTGAACTTGATTCTCAGAACCTAAAAGGAAGTCAAAGGAATAAAATCAAACACCAGAGGGTCATATTTTGACCTCTAAACATGTTCATTGGCATACTTACCTTCTACACACACATCCATACATACACACATGCACATCACATCATATATCACCAACCTATCCCAATAATAGTCTTTTAATTCTTGAAATAGTGAAATATTTGTATTTCTAAAAATATATTAATTCTCAAGAAAATGCTTCATGACTGTGTGTTTTTAGTATCAATAAGATGCACATTAAACATTGCAATATTTGCTCCTTTTTACCTATGCCCTTGTGATTTCACTTTTTGCCACATAAACTGTTCTATCATGTAAATAACTGGAGGATGGAGTCAAGTAGAAAAAGAGAAAAAGAAAATCTGATATCCCAAACAAAACATTGTGCTCACAATTTTTTCTTTCATAAATGAGCAAAAAGCCATCATGAACATATTTACATATTAATACACATATTACTGTCTTACAAAATGAAGGACGCTGTACTGTATATTCAGAAGTGAATAGTGAAGAAGCAGCAGTTATGGGCTGATGCTTTGGATTTGTTTCTTTCACTTATAATTGACTTTTTTTCATTCTTTTTTGAGTGCAAAATACTTCTGCTATTGAGAAAATTTCTTGTTTTAACCTATGAACCTGTAGATGCATTTCATGTTTGAGTTCACAGCCTAAAGTAATTTGAAAAATTGTTTCATCAATCAGTACAATCAAGGGTCATTATTATAGTTAATTTGCTTACTCACCAGGAATAACTATTGCTGTCATTTGGACTCGACATGCAGCTGACCCAGGGGTTGGAAGAAGGGTACGATTTGAAAAGAGCTTTAAGACATTTAGAACCATCTGCAAGTGTCCTTAGAAAGTAAGTTCTGAAGTTTTCATTATTGAGATTTCTCAGTTTATTTATCTGAAGATGCATATGTTCTTGAAGAATCATGTATTCTGTGCTGGGTATAATCTAAGAAGAAAACCAAGATATGCTATACCCATGTTCAAAATAATCATATTTTATAATCTATTAAGTGTTACCCTTGTAAAACTATTATGCGTGAAGCTAATCTGCTGTTGTCTTGGTTTATTTGTTTTTCCTGTGACAAAATACTTTAACAAAGCAGCTTAAAGGAGACGGGGCCTCTTAAGTGGTTCTGGCGCTCATCAAGTTGAAAGCTGAGATTTGCCATCATAGCCATCAATCTGAGAAACCAATATCTCTTACTGCTTTCAATTTTTGCATGATTGCTTAGAGTGTCATCTAATTAAAACCTAGAATTTAAAAAATTCTGTTATATACTATTTTTCTATATGCATTAATTGTGAAATATCTGATAAGAATAATAAATATCTCCAAAACATTTTCACACTCAATATTTAGCTCTTCTAAATTTAGGTAGGACTCAGAAACATAAATTTCATAATCCAACCCTCACTACCCCTGACAGTTTAAACAGGAGTCTCAGTCCCATCAAAATCACTGAGACAAACAAGTTTCCTTAAAGGGGCATGTCAGGTGCCTCTAATTTCAGAGCTACTGCCTTAGAAACAAAGCAAAAGCAGGCACATTTTTTAAATCGTATGAGAATGTCTTGGAAATACAAAATAATTCCTGGCCATTTCTTGGCCAAGAACTATTATCTAAATTATCCCAGTTTCAGAAATTGCAGATTATTTTGTTTTCTTTTTTCCTTTTTTTTTCTTATTTATTTATTTGTACTTAAAAATTTTTGCCTCCTCCCCCCCTCCCATTTCTCTCCTCTCCGCCCCCCCCCTTATTTCCCTCCTCCTCCCTCTCCAGTCCAAAGAGCAGTCAGGGTTCCCTGCCCTGTGGGAAGTCCAAGGTCTTCCTCCCTCCATCCAGGTCTAGAAAGGTGAGCATTCCACAAAGACTAGGCTCCCATAAAGCCAGTAAATGCAGTAGGATCAAAACCCAGTGCCATTATCCTTGGCTTCTCAGTCAGCCCTACTTCTCCGATAAGTTCAAAGAGTCTGGTTTGATCACATGCTCCATGAGTCCCAGTCCAGCTTGCTTTGGTGAGCTCCCATTAAATTAGCCCCACCGTCTCAGTGGGTGGGCCACGGGCCTATCCCGGGCCCACCCCTCACGGTCCTGACTTCCTTGCTCATGTCCTCCCTCCTTCTGCTTCTCATTTGGACCTTTGGAGCTCAGTCCAGTGCTCCTATGTGGGTCTCTGTCTCTAGCTTCATCCATCGCCAGATGAAGGTTCTATGGTGATATGCAAGATATTCATCAGTATGGCTATAGGATAGGGCCATTTCAGGCTCCCTCTCCTCAGATGCCCAAGGATCTAGCTGGAGAAATCTCCATAGACACCTGGGTACACCTCTAGAGTCAAGTCTCTTACCAACCCTAAAATGACTCCTTTAATTAAGATATATACTTCCCTGCTCCCATATCCACCCTTCCTCCGTCCCAACTGTCCCATTCCCGCAGGCACTCCCCATCCCCCCTTCTCACTTTTTTCTCCCCATCTCCCCTTACCCCCACCCCACCCGCACCCCAAAGTTTCGAATTTTTGCCTGGCAATCTTGTCTCTTTCCAATATCCAGGAGGATAACTATATGTTTGTCTTTGGGTTCACCTTCTAATTTAGCTTCTCTAGGATCACGGATTATAGGTTCAATGTCCTTTATTTATGGCTAGAATCCACTTATGAGTGAGTACATACCATATTCATCTTTTTGGGTCTGGGTTACCTCACTCAGGATAGTGTTTTCTACTCTTATTTTGTTTTCTTTTGAGACAGGGTTTCACTGTATAGCCTTGGCTGTTCTGGAACTCATTCTGTACACCAGGATGGCTTCAGACTCACTGAGATCCCCTACCTTTCCCTCCCAAGTGCTAAAAGTAAAGCTATGACCACTATCATCATAGAGCCTTCATCCTACAACTGATGGAACCAGATGCTGAGATTCACAACCAACTTTATGGACTTTTCATGGGAGCCCTTACCCATCGGGAGGAGTGGATAGGGGGTAGGCTAGATGGGAGGAGAAAGCCGTGAGAGAAGATGCGGGAGGAAAAACTGGCTTGGAATGTACAATATAGAAAACATTAAATTAAAGAAAAAAGCATGCACCACCACTTCCTGGCTACTTTTTTTTTACTTATTATGTCTTGAAGATCTATTTATTTTTATTTTATGTGTTATTAGTGTTTTTCCTCCATTTATGTATGTACACTTTATTCATGAGTTGTGTCCACAGAAGAGAGAAAAAGGCAGCAGATGCTCTGCAATTGAAGTAACAGATGGTTAGGCTGCCATGTGCGTGATAGGAACTGAACCCTACCCCTCTACAAGAGCAACTACTGCTCTTAACCCTGAGCCTTTTCACCAGATCTTATAATGTTTTTAAAGGTACATTTTAGAATCAGTTAAGGAACTTTCAGGCTGACTCTTCCACAGCACATATATTTATTTATTCACATTCAGACCCGAATGCTAGTCAAATCAGTTCTTTGTAGAGAGCCTCAAATTCAACTAATATTCTGGTGCAAGCCATGAGACAAAAAAAAATCTAATAAGTAGTAGCTACATGCAATCTGCATATATTTAACATCAGCACATTTAGACAATTAAAAAATCATTTCTAATAGCCAGCATGCTAATTAAAATACCATTGCTGCCTTGGAATGTAGATATCCAATTAGACTACAAATGTTAACTAAATTCTACTAGGTCATAATTTAAAGACAAATTGTACACTGTCTTTGCTGGAGAGTTTTAAACAGAATTACAGGCAATGTAAAACAATTATAATTCGATCAGTGTCTTTCATTTGGTAACATGGGTATGTGTGACTTGAGAACATGTTTAACTCTGTAGCTTGCTTTGCTCAATCACTCATTACTAATAAATAGTGAAATATGCTCATTTCTCACTCCGTATTTAACCAGGCCTGGGAAGATGGTTTGGCTAGTAAAGTGTAGCAGGTTTTCATTGGCATCACCAATCAGCTCTCAAATAATGATATAGAGACTCATTTTTAATTGTGAATGCTAGACTTTATGTTATGCTTGTCCCATTAGCTCTTATAATAATCTATTATTCTTCATCTATGTTGTTCCTCAGGGCTTTATACATTTAACTCTGTATGTCCTACTTTGTGTCTGTCTGCCAGCTGCCTAGCCCTGGGCATCTCCCTCCCTTTCTCCCTTGTTCTCTTCTCTCTCTTCTCTCATTCTTTCAAGCCTAGATTTCTCCTTCTACTTATTCTCTCTGCTGGAAACTGTACCTAACCCACTACTGCCTACTTATTGGCCACTCAGCTTTTTATTAAACCAATAAGTACCCTTAGGTAGGCAAGTTAAAACAACAATGCATTTTCACATAATTAAACAAATTCTGTATAAACAAATGTAACACAACTTTGCATAACCAAAGTAATATGGTGCAGCATAAATAAATGTAATGGATCTTTACATAGTTGAGGTAATATTGTATAATATTTCCCCTTTTGTCTAAATTAAAACAAAGTTTTTAATATTAATATCTTAAAACTATATTCAAAAGAACAGCCATCAAGTAAGAATTACATTTAAAATATTAAGTCCATTTGTATATGGCAAATTCAGAGAAAATATTGCAGAGTTTATTTTTTCTTGGTGAGGCCAAAGTTTGTACCTAGTTTATCTTTTATCATAACTAAGAAAAACTGCAGTTATAACTATCTAGTCTTCAACTCCATTAAAGACCCCAGAAGGATATAGCATTACCTGAGTAAACAGAAAGTGCAGAGTAAACAACCTCCAAAACCATAGAAATGACAGATCCCTCACTGCCTGGACAGTAGCCCAAGTTTCCTCTCCAATTTTTGGGCATCGATCTTTGGTCTATAGGCCTACAATATCTGGCAGACTTTTCTATGAAGCAGTAATTTTAAAGGAATACCCTGACTTGTCTTGGAAAAGTTTAGAAGTTGCTTTCCTTTATATTCTTCAGAATATCTGGCAGAGTTTTCTATGAAGCCAGAAATTTAGAGAACTGTCCTGCCTTGTTTTGGCAATGTTTGGCAGTTCTTTTCTTTTGTATCCTACTTGTCCAGTCTGTACAGCATACTATCAGGAGTCAAAGCAAGAACAGTTTCTTGCCCAAATGGCTAACTTTTCCAAAATGAAAGCAAACTCCATATGGAAGTTCTTCAATGCCCATCATCCTTTTATGGAGTAGATTGGTGCTGCCTGAAGCAGACATGTTTCACTGTTGTGAAATATCTTATCTTAAAATATTTTAAATGCTATGTTCTATAGGTCTTAGAAGTGTTTGAGGACCATTTATCTATCTGAAATATATTTCTATATGATCCTAAAAGCATATCTGACATAACTACAAGTCTGATTGATATAGATGACTAACTACGAACCTGCATTTCTTAATTATCTTTAATGGTTTTAAAAATAGTTTTTAAAGACTAAAACATTACATTAAAATGAACTTCACAGGTACAATACCTTAAACAAGAGTAGAAATGTATATAAAGTATGCTGTAACAAAAATAACCTTAAATTGATATCAATATACAAACCCCTTAAACATGAGTAGAAACATATATATAGCATGTTGTATGCAAAAATCTATACCAATGTAAATATTTTAAGTTAAAATGTGTTTTTTTAATTTGAAGTAGATTTAATAATCTGTTTTTCCTATCCCTTCTGTTCTCCCCCTTTTTTCTTCAGAAACAGATCCTTGAATCCAATATCCCTTGCTTAGTTTCCTCTCTTACCATGATCAGTAATAATATGCAACTGACTCTCTAAACAATGACAAACATTCATGATATAAAAAATCACAAATTCCACTTACTCCACCTCTTGGAATGTGGGCATTGTGTTCACTAGACTACTTCCTGTTATCTGAGTGTGACAGTATCTCCATGGGACCCTGAAAAATTTGAGGCAATGGTCAAATCCTGGGAAAACTAGTTGAAACATTTGTTGTTCAATCCCAGAACTGTTTCCATGCAGAATTATCAGCATATGTGTCTTGTAATTTTTTCCTGGTTTATTTCTTTATGTCTGCAGCCAAAATTTTCAAGTCTCACTCATCAAACCTAATTGCTATTTACTTTGAAGGAGTCCACAACTTTGGTTTCCACAGGAAACAAATATCTTCCCCAGTGTAATACATGTTCTGACTTCCTTTTTAAAGTTAAGACATTCCTAACATATGTAAACTAGTTTAGTACCACATCCCATTTACAACCCCATGTCTTCCAAGAGCTGTCATTTGCTCATCAACATTCAAAAAATACAAAGTCAACACACACCACACAGGATTCAGGTTCCCTGTGTATTTTCCGTGTTCAAGTTGCTTTTTTCTTTATATTATTTCACTCTCTCCTTAAAGACTTTATTTCCTATGACTTTCTATACCCATTTTATTTTCTTTTTTAGCACACAATAACTTTTAAGCACACATTTTGTAAGCACACAATAACTTGTTTAAAGGTTTTTGCCATTTGGTCCTGCCTTTACTGCATTATCTCTAGCATTTTCTGACTGACCACATAAGCCTAACCTTAAACTACTAAACTATGCCCTCCACAGAGGCTCCTGTAGCTGACCCCACCCCTTCTCGATTCTGAGAGTCCACCCTGTTTAAGTATTTATCTGGAAGCTGTTTTTAACAGCCCCCAACTCTCAGAAGTCAGTGCCCACAAGGTGGCAAACATTTTTACTAAGGATTTTGTTTCTACTTAACATGCTAGCTACTTGAATACTCACTGTATGGCAGAACCTTTTAGAGGACTCATATCCTGTGTGTTTGTTTGCTTGTTTTTTCTGTTTTTTCAGGCTCTATGTGGAAATTCCAGCCCCATGTTGGAATGCCAAATGTAGCAGGCTTCCTTTTGGCCCACCAACCAACTCCCAAATCATGGCACAGAGACTTATTATTAATTATGAAATTGTAAATACTTAGCCTTATCTTATGCTTTCCCCACTAAGTATTATAGTAGCCTGTTTCTCTTCATCTGTGCTTTGACCCAAGGCTTTATATATTTCTGTCATTCAATATGTCCTTTTCCATGTCTGGCTGGCTGAAGTCTGCCTGGACCTGGAAATCTCACTCCCTTTCTCCCTCACTCTCTTCTCTCTCTTCAATTGTTCTCTCAAGTCTAGATTTCTCCTCCCACTTATTCTCTCTTCCCAGCAGCCCCATTTAGCCCTCTACTGCCTAGCTACTGGTCATTTGGCCTTGTATTAGATCAATCATGTTCCTCAGACAGGCACAGTAAAACAACACGTTTTCACATAATTAAACAAATGCAACATAAATAAATGAAATGCATTTTTAATAGTTAAAGTAATGTTCCATAACAATGAAGTGCCTGCTGCATAAGCATACAGTCTAGAACTTGGATGCTTAGTACCCACATAAAACCCAGACACTGCAGCATGCACTTGTACATACTGTGTGCTGCTGGTGAGACAGGTATATTCCTCTTGCTCATTAGCCTGACTGACAATCTATATGTACTGACAAGGGGCATTGAGAGACAGTGATAGCTTATCCGTATCCACTAGAAGATCATAAACTTCTTTTAGGATTTCATCTTCATTTCTCTGGGTAGAGTAATAATTACATTGAAACTTGGAAGGCTGCACATGATTATAATCCCAACACTCAAGTTTGAGAGTTATGGAGTAAGATCTTGTTTTTTAAAAAAAATTAACAGTGACTGCCTTAGAATTAGTAATAAATTCTGGTCCTAGCCCCCTATTGTTTAGTCATATAAAATTGTTTACCTTTAACCCTCATCAGTTTCCTGTTTCAGCATATTGTCTATTTCCTATTCAGATACTGAATGCTACAATTATTATCTGACATATTAAACAAAAATAATAAAATTATTTGAATGTGTCCTTGATTAGAATATACTTACAATAAATAAAATCAATTTTCTTTATTCCACTGTTAAAAGGAGAACAATAGAAGAAACCTGCTGTTGGTTTATTATCACATGTTCATGCATCCACATCCATGTATACATAACCACTCTTATATACCTAAATATCACCCACTTATTGCAGATAATATGTATAGGGAATAAACCACTAATCTTTTCTGGCTATAAAAGTTTGATTTTGAAACATTAAATCAAGAATTGAAGTCATAGACCCTTAGTATTTGATTTCTAGAATTATATCTATCATGTCTACTTCCACATAGTCATCACGTTGTTAATATGAATCAAAAGTCACTTGATCATGGGCCCTAAAGATAAACCACAGACAAACCTGGGAAGCAAGGTAGTGACAAAGACTTTTTCCAGAGAAACAAAGCACCTTCAGCAGTTTCCAACTCAGTGAACACAGATGGCAAAGGACCTAGGGAATGGCATATTATGGTGAACTACTATCCAAACAACTCTTCACTTCCTCACCATTCCTAAGCAGAAACTTCTACACTTACAGATATGAATTGGAAATGATTCTGCAAATAACTGTGTGCAATAGAATTTTCTTCATAAATATAATCATTTTGACAACTGTGGGTTATACTTCTAAAATTACAAAATCAATAAAATTGATCCAGGAACCAAGGCCTTCAAAACCTTTATCAGATATAGAGATGGCATAATATTAAAGGATTTCCAGAAGTCCTTTATAAAGCCATTGCTTCCTGGAGGAGAAAGAAAGATGTATCAGTGTCTTTTCTTGCTCATTGTACTTCAGAACCAAAGCATTCCTTATGTTTATGCCAAGAAACCAAGGCTTATTCCAATTCACAAACTTGGTGCATCTGACTCTTCTATATAGTCTTATTAACCATTCCAGATACAGTTTACTACTAATTGAGTTACTCTCATAATTTTCATTTCTCTTCTCATAATTTTCCATTGTCTACATGAATTCAAGCCAAGAGAGTCACAAATGCCAAGATGTCGACCTTTTAACAGGTTCCCATGTGATTCTCTTTTCCAATGGTGCTTGAAAAGCCATCTGAAGCTTTTATGTCTTTTAAGTTCTCTATATTCTCCCTCAAAAGTTTGCTTTTCTCTCATGACCTCTTCTGTGGTGTTCATAGCCACATGACCAATGCAAGCATCTTATCCATTTTCATGACCCATATTGGTTTCTAACCTTGCTTAATTGGAGTCACTCATTTGCATAGTATTTACTCATGAAAGGAAGTTTTGTACCCTAGGTGACATTTCCAAATCTGGAGATAGTTTTGGCTGTTAAATTTGATATCACAAAGCAATTCTGGGCACTATGTGGGCAGAAGTCAGGGATACCGCCAGACATCCTGATTTTACAAGACAGCTGGACAACCCTTTCTGCCTAGGATGTTAACATTGCTATAGCACCTGGCAGCAACACAGTTCTATATTCACCTGTCTAATTCTGAATATATGTGCTCAAAATGTGTCTGTCACAGGTCCTCATTATCTGAGTTGTAAAACATTTCATGTAACTAGCACTTAAGATTGTTTCATAATCTGCTTTCTACTGAAGAATATAAGCATTCTATGCTTAGCACTTACCATTGTAATTTGCATATGATAACTCCTTAGTAATTTTCAATTAGAGTAAATATGCCATTCTTATTTATATATTATGCATGTTTGTATATATGATTAACTGAAAAGAATCCATACCTGTCAAAGTGACTCTAATATTAAATGAATGCAATGCAAATGCAAATTGCTATGACCCACAGAAAGGCTCCACAAAAGTCATGGAGAGTGTGTACTGAATTGGATTATCACATTGTATATTTAATAATGACTTAAAATGAACTACTATGAGTCGTAAAACGAGTGCTTTATTTTTAGTCCTCATTTATCTACATCATCTCTTGAAAATTGCATTGCAGACAACTAACTTTATCACAGGAGTTCCCTAGGAATCAGAATTACAGACCAACAGATGATAGATGATAGACTTGTACAGAAAATGTTTGCCTCAGAGCACTGAGTGCAGAAAAAAAAAAACCACAGTTTTTATTCTCAGTTTTTAAGTGATGTATCTGAGTCTATGGAAATTTACATGCTTGCTTTGCATTCATGATTGTAATAGATCCCTAAGACCTAATTTCATTGAAAAATATTAAGCTAAATAGTTTATTATTCTATTATTTCTTAATGAATAATTTTAGTGTTGTTATCTTCCTTTCAGTATCTTTTCTCAAGAGCTAGGAAGTAATTGTATTTTCTTTGCTGGATGTACAGACTCAGGTGTAGACATTCATTTATGCCATAATGGCAAGGGCCGATAGGCTATGGTATGTAAGGGACTGTCCAAAGTTATTTTCAAAGATAAATTTATTTATAAAAACAGGGAATAAGCAAGTTATGTCTCAGATCAACTTTGTTCAAGTAATGACAAAGATAAAATTATTATACCACCTCAACTGAAAGATATGGAAGGAAAATTTATCTTTTGGATTTGAAATAAGTCAGAGTAACTGACATAACCAACCCATTGTATATATTCAATAGAACTGTCATTATAAATTAAGTTGAAGCTTTCTTCTACGATATTCTCTATAGAATAAAGTGTAATATTATGTAAGAGCATGAAAGAGACTTAATAGTTTAAGTAATAAAAGGCTGGGATTATTAAGTAGATATGGTAGCTTCAATCCTTAATGATATTTCTGCCAAATATTCTAATTGCCTTTTGTTGGAAATTTTAGCATATTTTCTACAAGAAAAACTTGAAACTTGAAACTATTCTGTAAAGAATGTTCTGCAAACAGCAACTGAATTCCCCAAACCTAGGTAAACTTAATCATTTTAAAACAAAAAAAAATGTGAATTTGTTTCATGATTTCTTCATACTGCTAGTAATTACTGAATACATTGTTAATGGCTCATAATTAATTCTGTGCGTTTCTAAGAATTAGTTTGTTCCCAGAACTATGTAGATTAATTTATGTATATTTAATTAAAAAATTAGCATCACTTTGGGGATTTGTTTGTGTCCCTTCAACATTTCTCAAATAAATCAGCCACCTTCCATTTCTGCAAAAATGAAGAAAAAGGCAAACTAAATTTTAAGGCATTTGATTTTGAAAATAAACAAAAAAATAATTAAATTTATGCTGGCTTCATTTAGCAAAAATGTTTTGGAAAATAATGTAACACAATTAATAAAAAACCCAGAGACAGATATTGGTGTTCAACCTGAAGATCAGAAAAGCAAATAGCTCTTACCTCTAAGAAGTCCTCAGACTTGAAAAGAAACAAGTTACTGTCTCATCCTGCCTTATATTCCTCTCTCTAAAGACATGTGACTCTAATTCTGGGATTAAATGTGTGAGACAGCACTGCCTGGTCTCTAGTGGCTTAGTTTTACTTTCTAGTCTTCAGGCATTTATTAAAATGCAAATAAAATATTACTATAGTTTCCCTTTTTGTCTAAAATTAAAAAAGGAAGTTAATAACTAATATAGAAAACTATATACAATAAGTACAACTATTATATACAATATGTACATGCACTAAATACAACAACAATCTCTAGTTAATTATGCATTTAACAAATTCAGAGAAAATATTTCATATATATCCTATCTTGGTGAGTCCAAATTCTTTTATCTAATTTATTTTCTAACATAACTTGTATTACCATCAAAAACTATCTTTTGGTATCTCTCAACCTTATATACTTTACATTTCTTTAGTGAATTTCTTTTCTAAGTCTCATAAACATTTAAAACTATAACTACCCAGTTTTCAACTTTCTCAGAGGCCTAAGAAGGAAATAATATTAACTGAGTAAGCAGGAAGTGTAAGCAAGTGTCTTCCAAAAAATGTGAGAAATCACAGAAATAGCTGACTGCCTGGACAGTCACACTAAGTTCCTCTGCAACATTGGGGTATTCATCTTTGGCCTAGAATATCTGTCAAACGTTTCTATGAAGCAAAGTTTATTTAAGGACTGTCTAGCCTTGTCTGGGCAGGGTTTTGTATTCACTCTCTTTTGTGTCCTGATTTTCCACCAAGGCCAGCTGGACTGGGACTGAAAAACATGGGATCAAACCAGACTCTCTGAACGTGGCTGACAATGAGGGCTGACTGAGAAGCCAAGGACAATGGCACTGGGTTTTGATCCTACTGCATGTACTCTCTTTGTGGGAGCCTGGTCTGTTTGGATGCTCACCTTCCTAGACCTGGATGAAGGGGGGAGGACTTTGGACCTCCCACAGGGCAGGGACTGGAGAGGGAGGGGGAGTGGGAGGGAAATGGGAGGCAGGGAGGAGGCAGAAATTTTTAATAAATAATAATAAAATATAAATTTTAAAAAAGCATACTGTCAGCAGTTGAGGCAAAGACACTTTCTTGTCCAATGTCTTACATTTACCATCAAGAAAGCAAAATCCTTGTGGAGTTTCTTTGATGCTATCATCTTCTCTAAAGTAGATTGGTGCTGCCGGAGCAGACATGTTTCACTGTCATTAAAAATAAAAAAGAAACTACATTATTAAAATCTTAAATTCCATATTAAGTAGATCTCTGAAGTGTTTGAAGATGACCTGTTTATTTAAAATATAATTCTGTTAGACCCTGAAAACATACCTAAAGTGACTACAAATTTAACTGTAATTGGCGACTAATTATGAACCCATATTTTTTTATTATCCTAAACAGTTGGTAATAATACTTTCAATGTAATTTGTGTTACATTGTTAAATGAGCTGTATAGGTACAATACCTTGTACAAGATTAGAAACATATATACTGTCTGTTTTAACAAAATTGATCTCAAGCTTGTATCTATATAGAAAATTTGTACACAATATACAAAAGTTCAGTCCAATGTAAAACATCTAAAACTAGTAGTTTCTTTCTAAAAGTAGTTCAATAATCTACCTTTTTATCTTATCATATATATATATAATTTATTTTTACTTTTCAAAACAGATTCTACCCTTTTACCCTATCATATCTGTATCCCCCCTTTTCTTTTCAAAACAAGAATTCTGAATCTAATCCCCTTGTTCAACTTTCCTCTTGACCATAACCAAAAACAACTTGTAACCAACTGCCCCCTAAAATACTGACAAATATTCATAACCCCACTGAAAGACTGAAAATCACCTATGACACTTCTTGGGAATGTGAGTGTCATATTATTAAATTTACTTCCTTCTGTCTGGGGGTGATGCATCTTTAGGGGATACAGAAAAGAAAATTTTTATTTAATTGTCAAGTCATGAGATAGGTACATTTATCATTTGTTGTTCAATCTCCGCATAAGGGAAAAGTGCAGGACTTACCTCAAGTCCTGACTAGAGTAGTCTGTGAGGCTGGATCATCTCACTAGCCATCTTGAAATTGTTCTGGGCAGTTTGTAGTCTAAAGCTGATCTTTCAGTGGTGTTTTTAGTGTTCTCAAATTCCTGAAGGAATCATCTTGGTGGGGCCCTATCCTCCTTATGGAGACTTCCTGAGGTTTATGTTAGGTACACTCATGGTTTATTGCAGAAAAAAATGACAGAAATTCAAACCCAAAATCATATACAGGAAGGTAGATGAAACCTTTTTCTAGAATTGGTGATCAATCTATATGGCCATTATTATCATGGCAAAAAGTTAATATATATTCCTCTCTAGTGCTGGGATTAAAGGCATGTGTTCCCTAGTACTGGAATTAATGGTATGGCACACCACTTCCTGGCCTCTAGTGACTTAGTTTTACCTTCTGATCTTCAGGCAAGCTTTATTTATTAAAATACAAATGAAATATCACTACATTATAAAATGGTACAGATCTAACATGCTGTTGCCTCTTTGGTTTATACATTGTTTAGTGTATTGTATATTTATCTCAATTTTGAATACTTATAACTTCTAAGTCAGTAAATTTTCAGAGTAATCATTCTGTAAATTAACAACAAAAATGCATGGATTTAAAAGCTTTCTATTTGTTAAATCACATTCCATACATCTAAATGCTATAAAGAAAACCAATTACACATTTCCAGAAACTCTTTATCATCACTGTCTTACTCAACTCAGTTACATTGATTGATATGATATATTGATGTTCCCACTTCTTGCTTTTGGGTTGAAGAATTCCTTTTTAGTGACATATAATTTTATTAGAATTTGAATTTACCATGATGTGGATGAACAAATACATAAGAGATTAGATTGGTAGATAGATAGACAGATAGATAGATAGATAATAGATAGATAGATAGACAGACAGATAGATGATAGATAGATAGATGATAGATGGATAATCTATAAATAGATGATAGTTATAGCAGATAGATGATAATGACAGATAGATGTGTGTTTAGATGCATGAACATAATTATAGAACACTAAGTTAATAGCTTTGCCTCTGTATGTGCAGTTAGTTAGCATCTTGTGTGAATGATTTTGAAAATAAGAGTTGGCCTTCACAATGATAACTGGATCCCTTCTCTTCTTTATCCTATGTGTTCTTAACTGTGCCATCCAAATCAATTTTGCATTTTTATAACACATGGACTAAATATAAACAAGCCAACATAAATTGTTAATCCCCAGTATTGTATTAAGCTCAGTAAAAGGATGTGAACTTACATTAAACAAAGCAACGTTCAGACTTCTAATCCACCCAAGAAAACTGGATAATACAAAAAAAACCAGCAAAGTATATTTACAAAATGATTTCACTGAGCCTAGCTGTACTGGCAATGGAATATCCATTACTCTAGGATGCTTATCTCAGATGTCTCTGAATTCAAAATGTATGTCATTTTCCTTGGATTTAGTCTACCTCTTTAGGGCAAAGTGATTTAATAATTCAGTATAAAGATTTCTAAAATGACAGCAAAATACCTCCAGGGGACACTATGTTTGAAGCAAGAGTTTTCAGAAAATAAAGATGTATCAGGAGATATAAAAAAATACATTGATTTTACAAGGGAGTTGCAATTATAAAAGTTGACAGATTCTTGCAGCAGAATGAACAGAACTCCAAGAATAGCATTATAGTACAAAGGTCATCCATCATAAAATCCATTCAAAGATTATTTTAAGGTATTTAAAATATTTTTCTTCTCAAATTTTCAATAAGTTATCAATAAATTCTCATTTCAAATAAAAATGCATTGAGCACATTATTTGCATCCCAAGAAGGATCCATTTCCATTTTCTTTGTAAAGATAAAAGTATACTTTATTTAAAATTAACAATTTCTCCATCCTAGCCTACAGATGTGACATATTCAGAAAAATAAATGCTAATGAAGGAATATATTTCATACACTATGTCTATTTCAATTTATAGAAAGTTTACAATACTTGTTGAATCCTGTGGCAATCTCCTAATTTCATCACTCTTTATTGCTAATAACTACAAAATTATTCCTGCCATATTCATGTTCACCAAAATTAATCTGTCTTTCTTATTTGTATAGCATTTCTTATTTGTCACCTAGACAAAAGTAGTTTCATTATAAAGATACCTGTGAAAATTGTCCTTGTTTTCACTTTTAGGTCACTGTTTGTATTTTGTGTTGTATATTTTTGGGCATGATTGACAGCTATGGTGCTATTGATGCTTGGATCCCATTCACTTTGTGCTAAGAAATGACATCATTGTCACTGGTATGATGGCTCAGCAGGTCAAGATGTACTTACCACCACATCTTATGGCCTGAGTTCTGTCCACAGCACCCACATGAAAAAATTTCAAGGACCTGATTATTTAAAGATGTCCTCTAACCTTCACAACATGAGCTATAACATTAACATACAACACACACACGAATGTAATTTTTAGAACCTCATTTAAAAAGAAATGACAGTGTGTACCCTACCAACTGGAACACTCCAGAAAGCAAGTTGTGCACCTCGTCTGGGCAGCAAAATTAAGGCAATCCTGTTGGCAGAAGTGTGGATGAGCCAACCTGGAAGTTGTGAACATGGGAGAGCTGTCCCCATCCATCTTTCATGTGGCGGCATGGGCAGGAGATAGATGCCTGCCCCCATCAACTCCTGAGGCAGGTGGAAGAATGGACGTGTGTAGTGAGCCAGACAGGATCACCATTACAGGATGGCGCCGACATCCTTTCTTGTTGGAAATAAACAACTCCATATTTGGCTATGCCTTTGAGAGCTGCGTGTCCCCTGCTTCCCTCATGCGTGTGGATGAGGATCCTTGAGCCTATCCCGATGTGGTCTGGTGTCAGCTGTTGGTGGCAGCCAATCACAGGGAGACCCTTGTGCCAATTCCCTATTTAAGCAGCTGCCTCAGTGCATTCGCCCCTTCGCTTCATGCTCTCTCTCCCCTTAGCTTCCTGCCCTTCCCTTCCTGCCCCTCGTTTCCTGCCCCTCTCGTTTCCTGCTCCCCATCAATCAAGGGCACTCCAGTAAAGCGTGATCTGAGTGGAATCCTGGTGTGGTGGTTGTTCTTTCTCGCCGGTCGAGAAGTTCGCCACAGACGTGGCCCTCATCAGCAGTAGCACTGCAGAGAATAGCCCCTAAACCAAGCCATTGCAAAGCCACAGAGCTGGTCCTGAAGGTATAGGTGTGGTAGAACCTACCCTGAGGTGAAGAAAGCAAGAGAACTGATCCTACCCCTTGCTTATCTCTGCAAGGGGTGTTTAGCCCAGGCATAACAGAAGTGATGAGGACAAGGGGGAGCTGGTGGGCTGACCAACCTTGCAACTACCCAAGCATAGAACAGGGTTTGCGTTGATGCACCCCAAAGTCCACCCTATCTGTGATCTGCTGGAGTACGTGAAGACACTATAGACCCAAAGCTGCAAGATTCCCACCACACAGGACAACAGCCGGATAACCAAAAATTCTAGTGAGGTCTCAGCATCTACGGTGTAGCAGAAACCAGAGGCCTCGAACCAGGCCAACAACTCTTCGCAATGAACACTTGTAAGTAAAGATATATGTAAAAAAGGGTTTACTGCGTGACTCACTGTGTCACAGACCAGCTCCCATGAAGAATTTGATTTTTCCCTTTTTTTTTCCTCTAATTGTTCTATTAGTTTTATTTTATTTTGAGAGAGATGTTGCAACAGCAGAGGGTGAATGTGAAGCAAAAGAGAAATGGATGGAGTGGAGATGTATGATATGAAGGACACAAAGAATAAATAGAAAAGGAAGTTAAAGAAGACAGGATAATATACAATTCCAGCTTGCCTTGCAATGGAAATCAAAAAGGCTCTGAAGATAATCATCCAATAGATGGATTATTTCTCAATGAGGAAACTTCTGAAAACTTTGTTTATGGTGCTCAATTGTATTCTGTAAGGGTTCATCCAAATTATGCTCTCACTAGAAGGTATGTGTTCTCACTTTTGAATATCTTATTTGACACTTCCTGTTAATCATAAACTTGGTTTTGCTTTTTTAATGGGCACGAACTAGTAGCCATGCTAGAAATTAAAATGTTCCCAATAGTTAATCAGGTTGACCTTTTGTTTTATATATATTTCCACTTTATTTCCTGAAAACTCTATATTCAAATTCTCTGCTTGGATAAAGTTCTAATTTTTCTTGTTTTAAAGATTTTTGATATATTTTTAAACATGTATGATTATATTTTACAGTCTGAGATAATATTTGACAGTATGTAGAAACCACTATCTTGAATTTTCTTCAATGTTTTAATATATAAGAACTTCTTACCAATTGTAGATTAGTTTGGGGATATAATTTGTGGGAGATATTTAATTTTGTGTCTTCCATAGACAACCAATGCTTCAGCAATATTTATCAATATATATTCTTTTCCTTTTGAGTCTAAAATGTTGATTTTTCTAAAATATAATCCAAAATTATCCATTGGCTTATTTCAGAGTTTTCTGAAACCTTTCACTTAACTCCTATGACACAGTGCTACTTTTAAGAAATTTGGCTTTATCATTAGCTGTATATATGAAATAGATAATTCAGCTTATTATTTTACCAAAGGATGTAAGTGTTTATAATTTTATATTTCCACAAAGATCTTACAATCAACTTATAAAGTTCCAAAGAAAACTAGGATGATATTTATTACCATTGTACCAAAACTTGTTATAGTTTTGAGAAACAGAAAGTTAATAAAATCCTTACTATTCTTTAAGAAATTATGAATCTTTATCTAATCTTAGTAATTTTTGTGTGTTTCTTGAAATTACTTGGCTAGAGGTTAGAGAAATGGTTCAGTAGTTAAGAGTACTCTTCAGCAGAACTGGAGTTCAATTCCCAGCACTCATGCCTGGTTTCTCAGAACTATCTTAACTCCAGTTCCAGAGGATCTGCCTCCCTTCGCTATCATTGGCAGATGCATCGCATGTGAACACACATACAAACAAATAAAAAATAAAACAGACATATTTACTTTGTAAAATAATTTATATTTGAATCATGAAGATTTATATTTGACATGAAGATTAGTACCCATTCAATGATCCCATACATACTAACATTACTGAATTCTCTTTCAAAACATTTATTTCACATAAAATTTTAACTTTATTGAAACTTTTAATTAAATATAAGCATATTAATTATATGAAAAATTTTAGTTCTTGAAATTTTTATTTATATTTTTAATTAACATACTAATTAGTAGACGTCATTGTTACATTTTCAAACAATTATTAAGCTTTGCAAATGTTTTCTGTTTCATATAGTGATATTTTGTTTGTGTCTTAACAAATAAAGCTTCCCTGCAGATCAGAGTGCCAAACTTAGTCACTAGAGGCCAGGGAGTCATAGGACACACCTTTAACCCTGGTACTTGAGTGACAGAGGCAGAGAAATCTCTGTGAGTTCAAATCGATGCAGGGCTACATGAGAATGAATCTATCTAACAGAGAAACAGAGCTCACATAAAGGTAGACCTCCCTTAAGAGTCAGGGCCTTTTATGCCAGCAAGAACCAGGGAGCCCTCCCCTAAAGAAGCCATGCTAATAGTTCTGAGTCAGGAAAACCTCTCTTAAAGGGAGGGAGAACAACCTTGAAACACATAGTTCTAAATGAGATGTCTCCATCAAATTACCCCCCTTTTCATACAGAACATATTCCCTAAGATCAGTGTTGCTCTAAAGCCAAACTAAATAAAGAATTATAGGAGAAGAAAGATATAGATAAACATTTTCACAGATTACTTACATGTTTAAGTCTATAGTTTCAAACATAGGCCTCCACAATTAAAATTAAAATATTAGCAAATCATATCAAAATATAAGAGGAAATATTATACACCTTGACCAAAGATATATTCTAGCTTTATTATTAATTAAATGTATTCCATAAGGCAGTATATCAACAACATTCTTGTGTGCAGTTGATTGATACAATCATGACACCAACAAACTAAATTTAAAGTTATCACATATGACTAGATTTGGAAAATGTGGTTAATAAATTTTATCTTCATTCATGTTAAAAATGTTCTATTATCAGGGTAGGAGTGTGGCTCAGTTTTAGAACCCTTCCTTATCCAGCAGGTCAAAGATCCCACATTCAGTCTATGACATCACAAAGAAAATTTTTAAAAAAATGGAATTAATAACTTCTTCAACTTGATACAAATCATTTTCAAAATTCATCTTTAAAAATCCAAAGTTGAAAGTGAAAAACGAAATACTTGTCCTCTGAACTAGCACCAAGAGAAAATGTATACATATAACATATTTATTAAGCCAGAAATCCTGGAAGTGCAAGACAACACTTAAAAGAAAGACACAAATTTGAAAAAAAATGAGTGGTTCTTGTTCACAGACCTCTAAAAAGAAAACAATAAAAGAATCAACAAAAGCACCTTTGAACCTAATAATAATTGCAGAGTTACAGGATATAATGTGATATCCAAAAGTCCACTAACGAATGGGTAGAAGTCAATTCAAGGGGCCTGGGTGCTGGGGTCTAAAGAATTATCATTACACCTGGCAACTGATTGTCTTCTGGGAGATGTGGGCTTAACTCTTTGAATATTGTCCTTTTTGAGGTTAGTTATCAGTGCTGGGTCCTGGGGCTATGCTATGAATATTTTTTAGATAGTTTATGCTGAAATATGTTTATAGTAAATATCAATACTTATATTCTTGAGTCCTTGACCTCGTTGTTA
Organism: Microtus pennsylvanicus; assembly: GCF_037038515.1. NCBI lineage: Eukaryota > Metazoa > Chordata > Mammalia > Rodentia > Cricetidae > Microtus > Microtus pennsylvanicus. The sequence continues at coordinate 125,327,955 of NC_134582.1, forward strand.
CCAAGTCAATTACTTACTTTGTGCTTGCAAATGTGATTTGTGAGGAACACCTTTTTGATCAGGAATGGACATTTAGCTAAAGTTAGTCATGAAGGAGCTGCATGTCTATATGACTCATACCAAAGTCACTGGACATCATGGATCTGATGTTATTCCACACTCAGTAAATTTTGTCACATGTCACACAGTGCTGCTCAAAAAATTAAGTCTGTTTATGAGATTCCATTAAGAGAAGACAAATGTAGGCTGGTACCAGGTCCTCTAAGGATCATGTCATATGTGCCTTTTTCCTTTATTAATTTTATTCTTTATAATTTTGCTATATAAATATAATAAGCTGATGCCATTACATAAATATAATAGCCTTTCTGGGTCTAGAAAAATCTAATAATTAACTATACTTGGAGGTATTGGGAACTTTCCATTTAATCTACAGTCAACAACTAGAATATGATATTGAAAGTGTGGATCAAATAAAATCTGACACAGCAGATTAATCCATTAATATTTGCAAACTTGTGCTAAAGCTTAACTGCAAAAGCCTAGTTTAGAGAGCTGTTATTACTCACCTCCAACATCCTATACAGACACATAAGACAGTGAAGCAGAGAGTATATGCTATTGAAAGAATAGACACCTAGATCAATGGAATATCCATTCATCAGTGACACCAATGGATGTTCCACTGGTCTCAATGATCCCAGAAATAAACTGTCAAACAGGAGGTCAACTGAAATTCTTCATAAATACACATGTCTGTATTTTTATTTTATAAAGTTAAATATAATTAAATTATTTTACCCTCTCCAGTCCACCACTTACATTACCCCTTATTCTCTCTCAAATGTTTAGCCTCTAATTCTTTAGTTTATGTTATGACTGGTTTTGACAAAGAGAAAATCAACCCAATAGGAAAAAAATAGCCTTTCAAAAAAAGTGCTGTGATGTCTATACACACTATGAGGAAAATTCTCAAGGAGAGTAATTTTTTTTTTTTTTTGGTTTTTTGAGACAGGGTTTCTCTGTAGCTTTGGTGCCTGTCCCAGAACTAGCTCTGTAGACCAGGCTGGCCTTGAACTCCCAGAGATCCGCCTGCCTCTGCCTGGGATTAAAGGCGTGCACCACCACCGCCCGGCAAGGGGAGTAATGTTAACATTACACACAGACACCACACATGCTTATATATACATACCCTTGAACATATACATATATATATACATATTTATACACATATCAAACATACATACACACACACACATACACACACACACACACACACACACACACACACACACACATCCAAATTCAAGTGAAACTTAGACCCAAGTTGAAAATGTAAAAAAAAAAACCTATAATATCATATCTTTAGTGAAAGTTTAAGAGTCAGAATGTGATGATAAGCTTTCCCACATAATGATAAAAGCATATTTAATGGAAACAACTGATATGGATATGTAGTACTGTAATAAAATTAAAACCTTACCAAAAGATGCTAAAGTAAATGAACCCATATGATGAAGAGTAGAAATTTCTGTGAAATGAAAATGTGAAGATTTGCGTGTGATATCTGTGAAAAATCATAAAAAATACTCTAAAAATTAACACATTCTTCAAATATTTCCATCTTAAAGTGGGAACCATACGTGGCTACCTGGCTACCTCATCAAATATAAAGAGAGAGCAAGAAACCCCGTGAAATGAAGCAAAGTGTATTCAGACCACTGAAAGTTAAAGCAGGATGAAGTGTTGCTATGAAACTCTGATTGTCTAGAGCAGTCGGCAATAATTTGGTTGTTTATGGAGGCAAGATGAACTTCCTTCCTGCTTGTGGGAAAAAACAGAGGTATAGTCCTGGCAGTTAATTGTGGATTTAAAACAAAGTTTGTTGTTTTTTTTTTATCGTGCAATCTATCAATCATGCATCAAGACCTTGACTCAATTAAGGAAAAGACTCATGATACACAAATTGCTTCAAGCAGATTTATTTAAAAACACCAATGGTGAAGCAACCAAGAAACTTGGAGTAGAAAACCTGAAAAACTAGTGGTGATGTGCTTACAAGTGGCTCACCATTAAGGAAATGAGATAGTAAACACACAGAATAATGAAAGGACCCTAAACTAAGGGTTTATGTTAACTGATATAATCCAGTTTGAAGACAACTGTCCACTCTCCAGTTGCCCAGTTCCCACCAGAATGAACACTGACACATGGACAACAGTTGAGTGCCAAGATTGAGTTCTTCCTTCCTATTCTTTTTCTGATTACAAGGGAAGGCCAGTCTAGGCAGCCCCTCTACTACTACTAGGAGTCTTAGCTGGGGTCATCTTTGTAGATTCCTGGGAATTTCCATATCATCAGGATTCTCACTAACTCCATAATGGCTCCCTCTATCAAGATATCTCTTTTCATTGTTCTCCCAATTCATCCCTTCCCCATTTGACCATCCTCTTCCCTCATGTTCTCATCTTCCAACCCCTCCCCTCTACTACTCCTTTGCTTACAGTTTACCAAGGAAAGTTCAACTATTTTCCTATCCCAGGACCCTCTTAGAGTCTTTCTTATTATGCAGTTTCTCTGGAATTGTGGATTATGGTCTGGTTACCCTTTGCTTTACAACTAGCATTCCCTTAAGAGTGAGTACATACCACATTTGCCTTTCTGAATCTGGGTTACCTCACGCAGGATGGTTTTTAGTTCCATTCATTTACCTGCAAGTTTCATGATGTCATTGTTTTATACAGGTGATTAATACTCCATTAGCATATGTACCACATTTACGTCAACCATTCTTCAGTTGAGGGGCATCTAAGATATTTCCAGATTCTAGTTATTATGAACTAGAATATATGAATTATGAATGTAGCTGAGCAAGTGTCCTTGAAGTATAATTGAGCATCCTTTGGGTATATGCAAGAGTGGTATCACTGGGTCTTGAGGTAGATTCCCAATTTTCTGATAAATCATTATACAGATTTCCAAAATAACTGTATAAGTTTGCACTTCCACCAGCAGTGGTAGTGTGATCCTTTTATTCCACATCTGCTCCAAAATATGCTGTCCTCAATGGTTTTGATATTAGCCATTCTGACAGATGTAAGATCTCAGAGTCATTTTGATTTCCATTTCCCTTATGCCTAAGGATGTTGAGCAATTCCTTAAATGACATTCCACCAGGGAACTCCTACAGCTGATAAACACATTCAGTGATGTGGTGGGATCAAAAAAAGAATCAGTAGTCCTTCTACATACAAATGATAAAGACGCCAAGAAAGAAATCAGAGAAATATCAGGCTCTACAATAGCCACAAATAATATAAAATATTTTGGGGTAACTCTAGCCAAACAAAAGGAAGACCTATAGCAAGAACTTTAAGTCTTTGAAGAAAAAAAAAATGAAGAAGATTTCAGAAAATGGAAAAAATCTCCCATGCTCCTGGATAGGTAGAATCAACATAATAAAAATGGCAATTTTACAAGAAGCAATCAACAGATTCAATGCAATCCCCTTCAATATCCCAAGATAATTCTTCACAGACTTCAAAAGAATAATACTCAACTTCATATGGAGAAAACAAAAAGCACAGGATAACCAAAAGAATCCTGAACAATAAAGGATCATCTGGAGGCATCACCAGCCCTGACTTCAAGCTCTCTTATAAAGCTATAGTAATTAAAAACAGCTTGGTATTGGCATAAAAACAGACAGGTGGGCGAGTGGAAACAAATTAATGACCCTGACATTTATCCAAACACTTATGAGCATCTGATTTTTGACAAAGAGACAAAAACTGTACAACAGAAAAAAGATGCTGGCATAACTGGAAGTCAAGATGTAGAAGAATGCAAATAGATTCATATCTATCACCATGCACAAAACTCAAGTGGATTGAAGACCTAAAATTAAATCTAGGTATATTGAACCTGATAGAAGAGAAAGTGGGAAGTAGCCTTGAATGTACTGGCACAGAAGATAATTTCCTAAATATAACACCAGTAGCACAGACACTGAGAGCAACACCAATCAATAAATAGGACCTCCTGAAGCTAAAAATTTCTGTAAGGTAAAGGACATGATAAATAAAACAAAACAACAGTCTACAGAATGGGAAAAGATCTTCACCAACCATATACATCTTAGAAGAGTTGGTAAGATGACTCTTTCTAACATATCAACTGTCGGATAAGGAAATCAGCTCTGACATCTGTGCTAAGCTCTGATTGCCTTAATAACCTTGGCTTCGCTTGATTAAATCTGATATGTTTATAAGACACCCAAGGGGTGTTGTCCAGTGACGTTAAATAAGAAGTGCTTGTGCTTCATGGTAGAAGACGTGTTGTAGAATATTGGAGTCCTTTTCTGCCCCATTTGTGGATTTAACTGAATAGAAAAAAGATTCACAGGTGTAAACAAAATTCCTATTCAGCACCAGTATTACTGAGCAGGCACTTACAGTACAATGGTAGCCAGTAAAAAGTGTAAACTAAGTCATCATTTTGACTGACAGATGCACAAAAGCTTAATTATCAATTGAATAATTTTGTAACATTTCAGTGGACAAACATGGATATTTAATTTTGTTTATATTATTATCATACTTAGAAAATCAATAAAATATACATGTCAATATATTATGTAGAATAAACATAGATGTATTTAACACATAAATACACTTATATAACAGACTATTTGTCATATAAAACACACAAAGGCTTTTAGAATAGTTCGTATATGGAATATACTATGTATGTGTGTATTTCCCAAATTATTCATGATAAAGTGTAAATATCTTTTTGATAATAGAGTAAATAATTTCTATTACTAATGAGAGCCCCTGAGATTTTGTTTCTAAATTCATAAGCACAGTTCCCTAGAACAAGGGAACATCTAACAAAGAATTAATTGCTCAGGTCTCAAAAGAGTTTTCAATGCAATTCAGTATCATAAACATGCAATCTACAATGGGGTGAATACCTCTCTCTCAAAAAATTTTAATAGACTGTCAATATTTTTACCAAATACTTTTGTCAACATACAGAGATATGGAGGGAAACACTGGGCCATAAAGGGATAAGAATCTGATCAGTATAGTCTAGAAATCCTACAGAAAATTCTAAAATAAATATTTAGTGTTATGTTATAATCACTATCATTAAGTCCTCTGTAGACTAAAACAGCCTCAAAACACTTTTCCAAATGTGTGTTGCAGTTTCCAATACTGTAAAACTATCCAGACAACGGTAAAATTACACCTGATTGGCCATTTTATAGAATAATTTCATTTCCTACCTTCTCATTAAGTAAAGTAGCATAAATTTTTATTGGGGTTTTACTTTATTGAGATTATATCAATAAAAATCAATATGACTTTCACTGGAATTTTCATTTCTGAGAGCCTTCAAAAGAGAGACATCAAAAGCAATAAAGCAAATGCCAGCTTCAATATTTGGCCTAGGTTCACCACATTAAAAATGTTACAGCCTAGCAGTTTTATCTTCAGTAATATATAGTAATGATTTCTTTTAGTGTTGCATCCTGCAAAGGTAGGAAGAAGCAAAATGTCTCTAAATTGTATTTGTGTAGCCCTAACCATCATTGCAAACACATTCTTTACATCTATAACACAGCTTTACGGCACCACCTTAGCTGAAAGGATGCATATGCATATAGTTTTTATGGTGCTTTCACTTTAGAGAATTAGAAATTACTTGTCTCTTTAGTGCTTATTGAAATAAGATTTCTTTCTGTTGGGAAATTTGTTATTAAGAATGATTCATCTCATAGGAAGGCATGGCACCTAACTGTGGCTGAAGCCACATCTCAAAAAAAGGCAATATTGGACCTGGGAATACTTTCAGAATTCTGGGACCAATTTCTAAGTCACATTATGAGAAAAGGGAGAAAAAGGGAGTAATTTGTCAGACCACCAAATGCTTTCTCAGCCACATAATAAATACTTAAATATGGGAACAGTCAGTGATGGTTCTCCCACTCTGTGGCTCTGGTTTTATGTTTTATTATGGATAAAAAAATCTGCCCTTTCTGTGCGTTTAGTAAGAACTACCAGGGATGATGCTAAGGCTGTGATAGTCCTTCATGGCAGTGGGGAACTTTGCTTCTGAGTTTACAGTTTTCTTGTGGTCACTGAAAACAAGAGAACTTTCTGCTGCTAGTCCCAAATAAATCCTATCTGTGTTCCTTCCTTCCTTCTTTTTCTTCCTTCCTTTCTCGCTTCCTCCCTCTTTTCCTTCCTTTCTTCCTTCCTTGGAGCCTCTGTTGATAATATGAAGCTCTGAGATAGAAAAATGACAATCAGAGGATTTCTCTGGACTCCTCACCATATTGTATTTCCTTTAATAGCTGAGCTTTCAGGCTTCATTCTGCCTTGACCTAGGAAAGTAAGCCAAATTTACCAAATGGTCCAACCTCCCAATTGTGTGTGATGTAATACTGGTTTCTCATACTGTCAATAAGGTGCATGATGTGAAATTTCTAAATAAAAAATGTATGTGAAAAAGAGGTCCATGAGCACTACAAAGATACCAGGGTACCTGTGTTTCTGTCATCTCCCACATATTGAATTACTCAATGGAGACAGTGAACCTTTCTTGTTCACTGTTGTTTTTATGCATTAATTGTACCTGTACTTGGCATCAGTTCTAAAGCTCAATAAGTACTCTTGTGATAAATAAAAATACATTATATATCCACTTGTTTTTTGACTAGAATGACATTGTTTATTCTTTGAGAATTGCACATACACACATATACACATATATAAAGTAAACATATATATGTGTTACACACATATATGTATATGTATATATATATATATATATAAAGTTTTGATCACTCACACACTTCTCTAGACTTCTACCTGATCCCCTTCCTATATTCATATCACCCTTCATTTTTCTTTATAACCTGCACTGTCTGTATGTAAATAGGCATAAGGTCATACAGTGGAGCATGTGCCACCAAAGTGAGAGTTCCACATCCCTAAAGAAAATTGATTGTCTCTCCTCATCAGCCATCAACTGTCAATATTTCTTAGCCAGGATTGGGGATTTTGCTGTGAGATAATGCTCTTTTACACTCTAAAGATTTGTCATTATTATTGTTTAATAAAACATTGCTTGGCCAGTAGTCATACAGGAAATGTAGGCAGAATAACCAGACTAAGAAAATTTTGGAAAGAGGAAAGGCAGAGAGTCAGTCACCAGACAGACACAAAGGAAGCAAGATGAGAATGCCTTACTGAGAAAACATAAGAAGCCATATGCCTAAACATAAACAAGAATTGTGGGTTAACTTAAATTGTAATAACTATTTAGTAATAAGCCTGAACAATAGGTCAAACAGTTTATAATCAATATTAGCCACTGTTTGTTTGTTAGGACCAAATTGTCCACGCAGGACAAAAACTTCTGTCTACAAATGGTGCCCAATATTTAGCAACTATAGCCACATAAAATCTGACAGCACTTTGGAAGAGTAAGTCTGTCTCAAAAAAATTTAAAAAATAAAAATAAAAGATTTATAGTAAAAAGAAAAAATCAATATAAATATGGAAAATACACAAAGAATCAGGACCCTATATATTATTGTGTTGTCGTGGAATTCTTTGACTGCTGATAAGAAGCAAGAACTGCTAAAAGACATTTGATTATAAACTCTGCTTGATTATTTCAACCAATATATTTTGAAAATGTCTTGACTTCAAAATTTAAGTCAAAAGATGTGTTATTTTGGAGAAGAGGTTTTTCTTTTTCTTCCCAAGGAAATAAGAGGCTGTGGATTCATTCTCGGTTAAGAAGAATAAGATATGATTGAGGAAGACCCTCTGAAAAATTTCCTATGGGAATGAACAGCCCAGATGAGCCACCAGTTCAGAGTACTTCTGTTGCAGTTTATTCTGAGTTCTGCATCCAGAAGAGCTTCAAAGTTGCTGGCTGAGATGATCAAGTCTCACAGAATACTCCAGTAAAACTTGACCATAATCCTAAATTTTCTTTGGCTCCCAATAAGGTTATCAGCACCCCTAACATTCAGGAAGTAGCCTAAAATACTACACCAACATTCTCAAGAAATGGATTATGGAAGTTTACCTCTGTTTAGTGTGTTGGTTACAAGTTGTTATGGATAATGGTCAGGAAAAAATACCTAAACAATGTAGATTAAATTCAGGGTTTTATTCTTGAAGAGAATAAAGGGGAAATTCTGTGGGATAATACTCTTATACACTGTAAGGATTTGTCACTCATATTGATTTAATGAAAGGCTGATTGACCAGTCAGGAAGTATAGGTGGGGCAACAACACTAAGAGAATTCTGGGAAGAAGAAAGACAGAGAGTTAGTCACCAGCCAGACACAGAGGAAACAATGAAAATGCCTTCCTTACTGATAAAAGATACCAAGCCATGTGGCTCTACATATACAAGAATTGTGGGTTTACTGAAGTTATTAGAACCAGTTAGTAATAAGCCTGAACAATAGACCTAGCAGTTTATAATTAATATATGCCTCAGTGTATTTATTTATGATTGAATAGTTGTGGCACCAGGCGGTACAGAAATTTCCATCTGAAGGACGTCTCTGCTCCCTGTTCTGTGTTGGGCTGGTGATACTCCTGATTAAGTTTTCCTTGAGTTTCTGAGTGCAACAGCTACGGTATATTAAGAAGACACCTTTCTTTTAGCCGTCCACCATCATATTTAAGTACTAAATTTTCATGATCCAAATATTTAAAGAATGATAGACTCTGAATCATGATCATATTATTTTACTTCTTATTCTTTTAAAATTATATACATATGTGTATGTATGTGTGGGGTTTCCTTGTGTGTGTGTGAGTGTGTATTCATGAAGGTCAGAAAGCAGAGAGATATACTTCAGCATCTTTGTCACAATTTTAAGAGTTCTTTCTAGGCTGTTACTTTATTTGGTGTGGGGGACGCAGGGTGGGGTTAGCACAGAAACTTTCTATGTCCTCTTTTATCAATTGCAGTCATCGATACCACTGCAAAAGTAACTTCCTTGTCATTTACAAGCAGAAGGAGCATGGGTAATGGACTTTCACATTGTTTCTGGCTATAGCATAGACCACGTAGCCCCAGCATCAACATGTGCCAAGGACCTCTGCTTGGTCTCTGGAGGCAGCACATATCACAGACATCAACACTGTTCTCTGCTGAACCAAAGGACATGGATACCATCATAGCCCTCAGTGGCAGCACAAGCCAAGGACATCAACATGGCCTCCAGGATAACATAGGCCATGAATACCAATATAAACCCCAGCGGCAGCCCCAAGCCCATGTATGTCAACATGGCCTCAGTGAGCAGCACAGACCACTGATATAACATAACTCCAAAATTCTGCATAGGCCACCCAAATCCAGCACGGCCTGGTGTGGTAGCACAGCCTGTGGACATTGACAGCATCAACATAGCTTTCAGGTGACAGCATCCCCATGACCTTAGGTGGTAATATAGATCAGGGCCATGGACCCAAATGTTGGCCCCAGCTGTAGTATGCACCACAGACACCAATATGGACTCAGGTGGCCATGTATCATCCTACATGATCAAGGGACTACCCGCATCAACATAGCCCTTTGAGATCTTGGTACCTGCAGCTCTTTCTGCATAGAATCTTGCCTAGATATATTTTTTACTCGGTTAGCCATAGGGTAAGTTTATCCTCTCCCTTTTCACACACTGCTGAACAGTTTCCAAACTCAAATCAGTATTTCTTCTCTCCAGGACCATATTATTATTATTATTTTGTTCCTCTATATTCTCCCCAAAGTATATATTTATTGTTAATTTCTATACCTTTTGTTATTTTCCCTTGCTTATGCTTCTATTACCTTCTTTTCACCAAATTTTGATCAACATTCATTAATTATATTTCCTTTTTATAATAATATCCTCACTTTTAAGATGTTTTCTGACCCTAAGATCATGAAGATTTTCTCCTGATTTATGTTGAAGATCCACTACTTTATCATTCACATTTACATGACAATGTAAATGTTGTTTGGTGTTTTCCTATATAGTGTGAGGTATAGGCCAAAATTCTCTTTCTATGTAAATATAAGTGCTGTTTTTGATTGTTGTTTTATTTTTTATGGAGCAACTTATAGTTCTCTTTAGCTGAGTCTGTGTAGGTATGAGTCTCTCTTGAATTTATTTGTTGATTTACCTCATGTGTATCATTCTGTTGCTTCATAAGTCTAATATTATTACATAATAGAATCACTGTGCATTGACCATCTTCTTTATAACAATGTTGTGTTGCCTGTTTCTTGTGCTTATGTGTTTTTCAGAATATACACAAGAACTGATTTTGCACAGAGATACACAGCCAAGCACTGGGTCAAGCTCTGAGAATCTTGGTTGAAGAGAGGGAAGAAAGAGTATATGAGGCAGGGGGTCAAGGTCAACACAGGGGAACCCAAAGAAACAATTAGCCTAGGTTCTTTGGCTGGTAGCTAGGCAGGAAGTATAGGTGGGGCAACCAGGCAGGAAGTAGAGGTAGGGCAACGAGAATGCTGGGAAAAGGGAACAGCAGTCTACAGCCTTGACCCAGCCACAGAAAAAGCAAAATGTGACTGCCTTGCCAATTAAGGTACCGAGCCATGTGACTAACATAGAAAAGGATAATGGGATAATGTAAGTTTTATAAGTTAATAAGAAGTCTGAGCTACTAGGCCAATCAGTTTATGACTAGTGTAGACCTCTATGTAATTTCTGTGGGACTTAACAATTGTGGGAACAGGGCAGGACAGAAACCTCAGTCAACAAGTAGTGTATTGGGGGAGGATGCAGAGGAGAGCCAGGGGGAGGGAATGAGAGGAGAGGATGGTGTTATTATGTAAAATGGCCATTAGGCTGTAAATTAAATTTAAAAATTTAGCTAATAAAAATTTTATTTGCTACACATACATACACACACACATCAATGAGCAACATTAGTCATTCAATTCATGATATAGCCTTCAATTTATTTAGGATTTTAAAATTTCACCCAAATAATGTTAACAGAATTATATAACTTTGTTGTTTGTTTATAGATTTTTGATACTTGCATAGATATCTGATGAAATAGTATAATTATAGATGATATAATTTTAATCTATTCTCATTTAGGTAAAATCTAGAAATAAAAATGATTTCCTCTTTATTTTGAATTATCTTCATTTTGTTTTAATTATATAGAAGTAGCAGGATTTCTGATTAGTAACATTAAGGTTGCACTCACTTCCTTATTATGTTTTACCTACAGTTCTTTCAACTTCCTCTACATACTACCAGATTACAATTCAGACATCATGAGGGCATACATTTTGGTATCTGTTTTCTGCTTTGAATAATTTTTCTTTTCCTCTAAATAGGTAGAATCCATGGTTTAGCAGAAGAGGAATGGCAACCCTGACTAATGAATGTATTTAATTCTATTACTTTTTAAATTAATTATATAGATTGCCATTAGTATACTAGGCCTGCTGTGTTAAAACAAGACCAGCTTGGTGGTTTAAAAACATAAGTGTATCTCTCCACACTTCTGGAAGCTTAAGGTTCACATCTAATTAAAAATTTGGTTTCTAATGGGGCATCTCTCCTTGATGTGTAGTCTGTCTTTTTGCTATGTCTTCACCCAGCCCTTTCACTATGTGTCCCATCCCTGATGCACTGTAGGGGACCCCTTGCTTGTTCTCGACTGCTCAGCCCCTAACTAACCACACAGAAACTATATTATTTGCAATGTTGATTGACCAATAGCTTAAGCATATTTCTTCCTAACTCTTACATTCTAAACTATCCCATCTCCATTAATCAATATATCACCATGTGGCCTAGGCTTACTGGGTAAAGTTCTGTCCCGAGTGTCTGTCTCTGGTGGAGCTACATGGCATCTCTCAACTCTGCCTTCCTTCTTTCAGCATTCAGTTTAGTTTTCCCTGCCTAGCTCTACTCTTTTGAACTATCACAGGCCAAGAAAGTTTTCTTTATTAACCAGTGGTATTCACAGCATATAGAGGGGAATCCCACATCACTGATGTCTCTTTTTCTTCCTGTAAAGACATAAGTCATACTGGATGAATGTCATTTTAATGGATTCATTTACTTAATTACCTTCTCAGAGGTTTAGTTGCATTGGGAGTTAAGAGCTTGAGTGTACGCTTGGAGGTGAGTGGATATATTTCAGTCCCTGACAGCATTTATATATTGTTAAGCTACACATGGAAATATTCTGTGTAGCTATGGGGAAGCTTGAAGTTGGTCTTCTTTATACTGGCTTAGGTCTTCTGTGTCACAGAATGTTGCCTTTCACCTCTGCCTGCCTGCCCTATATAAATGTCTTAGGTGTTTGGTTTTAGGGTTTTATTAACAATTTTTATTTCCGCCTAATTTATTTTTCTTCTTTTATTTGAATTTTCTGTGTTTTCATCATTGATATTTCAAAGCAATTTGTAATTTGTTTTTTTTAGTTAGCGTGGCAATGTTGATTTTTATTTAATCATTTAAATGATATTCTATGATCTTGAGACAATACAAATATTAGGGTACTGTCTCTATATAACATAATATGGATACATATAACTTGAAGGATGCCATTTATCTATGAACATGATATATTCTGCATGTTTTTAATATATACAACTCATGAATTAGCTTAAAATATGATTCTTCTTGCTGATCATTTCTTGAAATATGATATAAAACTATTTCATTTTACTTTTCCATAGTTTTATACTGGAAAAGTTCCTCTATTTTAGTTTCCACTCTTCTATATACTGCAAGAAGTAAAGATAGGTTAAATGCCAAGATGAAATCTTTATTTCATTCATCAGAAAGATCTTACTCTGAAACTTGAGATAAGTGGCGCATTCTCTTAATCCCTGAGCTTTGGCGTAAGAGACAGGTGGATGACTGTAAACTTTATGCAAGTCTGGGCTATATTTAGTGCAAGTCAATCTAGATTATAGCATTAAATCCCAAATCAAAAATCTTTAAATTATAAGCAATAAAGATATCATAACCTTTCAATTGCTATTGTTTTAAAGTTCTTTGAGACCATTAATTTATCCAATAGTTTGGTCATACTTTCTTTGTTCCTGGTGAGAACTTTCATTTGTTACAGGTAACTTATAATAACTAGAAATGTAAGTCTCTGACTTATGTTTCAGAAGATCACATTTTTGTTTTGAGACCAAAACAGTGGCATGGAGGAGAGTGAAGCTGAGCCCCGTGGAAGGGGGCTATCTCAACACTCCTAATTAACGGAGATAGTGCTTGACTAAATCTAAAGGAAGGATGTTAGGTCCACAAGGCAGCCTCCAGACTGAATGGGTTACAAGAAAGATGCACAGGGTTCAGAATAAGGAATATTTATGATGGCAGCTTTTGTAGCAAGAGAGTTTTTATAAAAACCAGAAGCAAGGAAGGGGCATGTAAGCAGATAAGAAGAAACCAGAGTTTTAGTCTATTCTCCATGGATTTGTCACAGGGACAAACTAATAGAATATTCTCAAGAAACCAGAAGCCATATGTAACATGACACTCTCTGTATATAGAGTATTCCCAAGATGTCATTGATAACATGACAATTTTTTCAGCAGAATATTCTACAGGATCAAAGTTCATCTCCTTCACATTCCACCCCTATCCTGCCAAGAATAAGCCAAGGTCCAATCTTGAAGACAAATCTTTCTGTAGAGTGCTCAGGGTTTGAACAACCTAATTTATCATGGTAGCTCTCTTCTGCCTAGGAGAAATGCCAGTTTCATGTTGGTTTGGTCTTAGGTGTAGGAAGAATGTACTGAAATGGTACCATTACATTTGAGTTGACTTAGAAGGAATATTGCATTCTCACTATGGGGGTAGATGAATTTAAAGAGTCTATTATAACGTCTAAGAAGGAGTAGTGTTCATATAGACATGCAAGGTAAAAACTTTTAGATAAACTATATAATTTTGACAACTATGATCATGTAGCCATGATTGTTTGTTAACTGAAACAGTGAATATAGATAATGAAGAAAGGAAAACCAAACATTGTTACAAAACTATGGTAATACAGAGGTCAAGACTCTGATGTTAAAAAAGTAAAGGAGAAAAAGGAAAAATGTCCAACAGAACCAGCTTTTCTTTCTGCTGATTTGTTTTTCTTTTAGTAACTAGGACTCACTGGGGAAGAAAACCAGGTGCTTTTAATTCTCTCTCTCTGTCTCTCTGTTTGTCTCTCTATCTTTCTTTCTCTGTCTCTCTCTGTCTCTGTCTCTGTCTCTCTCTCTCTCTTTCTCTCTATCTGTCTCTCTATCCGTGTGTGTGTGTGTGTGTGTTTGCATGGTTCTCTAGAGTAATGTCAGCATCAAAACAGTTACATTTAAGAATGTTTATAATGAACAAGACAATGGTCTAACAAGCAACATGGAGGAGCAGAGAATGGGATGCAGAGAGAGAGTAAAGCACTAGTGGTGCTTTTTACATAAATGAGAAACCTCTCAAGCCTCATAATGACCTGACTGAGAAGCCTATTGCAGACATGAAGTAAGCTATTGTTCTTACCAGTTAAATTGTTATGCCCATATTACCAAATACTATAATAATTAGAATAGAGAAAATGAATATACTTTACTTTAATTTTAGATTTATTATACCATACCGTTTTTATAGTCTTCTGAATTTCATTCCTCCAGTGGCAAGTCTATCCAGTGGTGTGGTAGTTGGAATCTCCAGTGGTGAGCTTGCATGGTGATGTGTTACAGAATTTCCTGTGGCCTGCCTGAGTGGTGGTGAGGTAGATGGTATCTCCAGTGGTAACTCTGCATGGTAGTGTAGTAAGTACATGGAATCTCCAGAGGCGAGTCTACACTGTGATGTGGGAGATGGAATCGCCAGTGGTGAGCTGGCATGCTAGTGTGGTAGTCAGAATCTCCAGTGGCAATCTTGTATAGCGGTATGGTAGTTGGAATCTCCAGTGGCATCCCTGCACAGTGGTGTAGAAGTTAGAATCTCCAGGGGCGAGCCTACATGGTGATGTGATAACAAGTGTCTCAGTGGGCATCTAAAGCCTGGGGTCTTCATCTCATTCTTTTCCTGTGCTACCTAAGAGTTGCTCTTTCACATTTGATTTTGTTCCAGGCATCCCAAAATTCATATGCTTTCTGAGAATTTACCCTGCATGCTTTTTCTTCAGGATCTCATGCTTAACTTGGATTTATACACAACTAGCGTTCTATTTTGCTTAAATGCCTTGAGTGTCTTCTCTAAAGTCAGGGGTCTTGACTGCTTAATTTCAAATTGTGGAATTAGAGAGTCTCACAATCTACCTGTTTCTCTGCATTATTTTATCAATGAGAATAATTACTTTTTAATATGAGATGTAATATTTAATCTGATTTATTTCTTTTCAAAGCATTTATTATTGAAATTTCATACCTATATGTGACACATTCTGATCACATTAATTTCTCAAACCTCTTTTCTCTTCTATCTCTTCCTATCAACTCCCCCCACTCTTCCTTCCACAGCCCTAGGGCACTTTCAACACTTTTTGTTTCCATAATGCTTTTGATTGTGTGTTCCTGGATTTAACTGGTAACACTTGAGGGGACATGAGTGGCATTTGTCCACTGGTACATAAATGACTCACCAATGGCTGTCTCACCTGCTCTCTATCTCTCTGAACTGCTCTCTATCTCTCTGAACTGCTGTTAGCTTCTGAAACTCACTTTTTAGTCTTCTGTGGATGCTGGGTAAACAACCACAGATGCTGTGAGTTCAAGAATGCCATACTATTAACAGAGAATATAAATCAGCAAGACAAAAACAAAGAAACACAAAAAAAGTGAGAAGGCTTTCTTGGAGAACAATGACAAGCACATAATAATGGTAAATATAGGATTGCTAAATTCAAGGGTAATGTATTTCATATTGGAAATCACTTTGTTATATAAACAAATAGATTTCAAATCTGAAAGGCCTGGAAAACAAGAATTTTCAAGATCTGTATGGCAGCTGTAAAAGGTTTACACACCACATAATCTCAACTGATGTTCTCAAAAAAGCAAAATTTCGGAGACAGTGAAAATTTGAGTGGCTTCCAGGGCTTGGGTTGCTAGTGATGGGGTGGGGGTTAACAGAAATCATATAATGTTCCAGACAGTGAAATTTCCTATAGGATAATGTAGTGTCAATATACAAAAAATATGAATAAGTAAATTAATATAATGGTCAGACAGTTTTAGGTCAGGGACTTTGAAAATGAGCCATTTTCTTACCCAGAATCTATAAGTAGTTTATCTTCTAAATTGTTTTAGAGCTTCAAAGTTTGAGTGGGGTGTTGGGAAACCAGTTAGGGATTAGTAGCCCAAGTGGTCATTGAGAGTGGACCTATTCCTCCTGACCTATTTTCTACCTCACTTAACCCCTTTTCTCCTAGAAAACAAGAGAAGTTCTTGGAGTCTGCTAACTTACTTCCTTATTCTTTTCTGGATTTTCATTCCTGCAGTGATATAATGAACATGTTCCAATCTTAAAATAAATGATCCATGTTGTCAATTAAAAAGAATTACTTGACACAACATCATTTTTGTGTGGTTTCTTGCTATTTTTGGCAACACTTTCAACATTGGTAGCCAACGCTACCTGTACATGTACTTCCCAGGTGTTTGCACATGAATTTGCTACTTGTAAAATGACACCAACTAGTTAGCCACCACGGGTACAATTACAAAGAAGACATCTTCCGGAGACCATTTTCGGTAAATTAAAAACAACCCCATTTAAAACCTGTCTCCTGAGAGCTCACAAAACTCTCCCTGTCTCTGAGAAACTTGAAAAGTAACAAGCAATTTATTGCCCTCCTCTGAGGGGAGTCACCAAGCAAATGATCACAGAGGTTTAGGGGTCTGCCCTCTGATCTAGTTAGAAAGGTCCCATCAGAGAAACCCTGTCACAAGAAGCAGCACCAGAAGCTAGAAATGTAACTGCAGAGAGGTTTCCCTGACAGCACACAAGAGATAGAACATTATTTATTGAAATTTCAAAGGTTAGAAAATGTAGTTTGAGGCCAAAGACACATTTTTTTTTTATTTAACTCTGTGCTGAACAAGTTAGGACATATTGGAGTCATGTAACCATCTCTGACATCACACCATTCAGAAAGAGTCCAAAACAAATGTTTTTATAAAACAACATACTAGCAGTCATTGCGAGTGTGCATTTTTGTGTATGTGTGCACATGTGTGTTGCTTGAATTTTGGTATTGGATTAAATCCAAGTTTAATATCAAAAAAGAAGAAAACTTTTTACATAAGACATGGGATATGTTCTAGTTTTTATAAATTTGCTTAAAATTTTACGTTCTTTTAGACAATTTCATGTAACTCAGACATGGTTCAAGTTTGTTATGAAGTCAAGGATGATTTTGAAGGTCCTGTCCTTTTGTTTCCACCTTTCAGGTGCTGGGATTACAGGCATGTGCTACCATAATATTTATGCAATGCTGGAGACCAATATCATAGCCTCTTGTACACCAAACAAACATTCTACCACCTAGGTTGCATGCCTAGCCCTTTAATTCTTATTAGAACAAGGAAAAGTGCTTATAATTCCATGTCCTGAAATTTGAGTTAATGTGTGCCTCTGTGTGTGTGTGTGTGCATGCACATGTGTGTGTATGTGTGCATGTGTGTATAAAATAGGAGAGCATTATCAAGTTTTAGAAGTAAATCGTTGCATTTGTCTGCTAGTTTTCATATTTTAAGACCAAAAAATATAACCAATTTTTTTATTACATTTTTTATGAGATGTTATTTTCTAGATGAAATAAGTCTTTTAAATGTGTTAAGGGAAAACATGACTCTTATCTCTTGATGCTCTTAGCATTTGCTCATGAGATTCCTGGAGAGGCCTGTACAGTTACAGACAACTGCTTTGGTAAAGGCTTAGAAAGAATGCTTTTATTCTCCAAAGCAAAAAGAGACCATAAAACGTTAAGATGAAAATGTCTTGTTGCATTCTGGCAAGCTGCAAAACTGCATGCTTTACAGTATTAGGTGCTCAGATAAACATGTGCAATGCATTGCATCCATTATACATTCCCAGAGGCAACTATTGTTAAAAAAAAATTACCGGTGATGAGAAGAGTAGAAAGGGCACATAGATACCGATTAATTCTTTCATACTTTTTAAGTGAGCACATTGCGTCTGTCACATTTAAGTTAGCATTCTTTAGAAGGCATCATTCCTCAACCAGTAGACATGATATCTTCCCCCAATATAGTCAATGATCATTGTATAAAACCTAGAGTAAATTTTTTAAATTCATTATCTGGAAAATATTTGTGAGTTGATATTCTTCATCAATGGTAAATTGTTTCTTTAACATGTATTTTTTTGTCAAAAAATGAGAAAATATGATTTTATCATCATTTTTGTGTTCAGCATGGATATATTCAATGCAATTAAATTGGAACCCTTGTCTTTTCTGTTATTGCTTTGGTTTGCGAAACACCATGGAACTTGTGTTGGCATCTTTGCATGGTAGGTATTTGCATAATCTCTATTTAAATTTACCGTACTTATGTGCAATAAACTAAAAGGGGTATTTCAGGAAGCCAAGAACTGATTGTGATTACATAATTCATTTCTGCCACAAACATTAAGTTTCCATGTTCTTCTCTTTGGCAAGTATGAATGTTTACTTTGAGGATCTGAGAAAATACGGGATGCCCTGTGCCTCCTACAAGTCTTCTCATTCATCATTACTCTTACTGAAAACATAGCAGAGAGGAGAGCTGGAGGGCTGGCAGGATGCTTAATGGGAAGGCCAGGTGCAAGGAAGCTGGTCCCCAGCCAGGAACTGAATCCTGTCAGAGACTCATGGGAGATTCAGCTTTCGGCCATTTCCACTTTGTCTTCTCCTTATGCTAGTTTTGTGCATAAACATTCTTCTCTATATATAGCTTTCTTAGTTCCTTCTTCGTCAGATTTTTGGGAGCTCTAAGTTCCGAATGAATCTGTGTTGAAGCTCCAATAGGCAAAGTAACTTGAGACTCCCCACATCACTAGCTTTTCAATATGTTTCTACTTGATAAGTGAACGTATTAACTTTTTCAGAAGCATATTTTCTTAGTCGCAAGAATTACAGAAATAAGCATGTATGGGAAATTCTTACGTGAATACAAATATGCAATTAAAAATGATCCATGACACTGCGTGCAATGCTTTAATGCTCATTTGAAGTGACCCTCTTTTGTCCAATGCAGTGTAAGATGTCCAGACAGCCTCTTGACTTCTCATAGGGGAACAAAGGACTATAATCATGCCTGTCTTTTTCTCTTAATCAAAATAATGGAGACTAAAGCACCCATACTTCTGACTTTAGTAATGTTATTTAGATGGATATTCAAGGCTAGTAACCGATTAACTAACAATTAGTTTTACACTAAGAAAAATACCACCATACTAGACTTAATATTTGTAGGATTCCCTGATGCAAATGGCCTCTGTTACTTACTTTTATTATTGCAGCAATATGTGTGTATGTGTATGTACTTACGTATATACATATGTACGTGTGTGTGTATGTGTGTATGTATATGTATGCATGTCAAAAGCAACTTAAAGAAGCAAGAGTTTATTTTAGTGCTTATTGCAAGGGAATGTAGTCAATCAGGGTGAGAAATGAGTAACCAGGAGTTGGCAGAAGCTGGATGGACACTCACAAGCAACTGGGTGTCAGAAATGTTTGTGTTCAGCTCACTCACTCCTCTTTCATTCTGTCTTGGACCTTATCTGATGGGGTAGGATGACTCACATTTAATGTGAGTCTTCCTACCTCACTTTCCTGATCTTGATAGAATCCTATACACTGGGATTCTTTCATAATCATAGTAAATCTCATTAAGAGATCAAGATTAACCATCACAATTCCTCTTCTTGTCAACCTGATACCCAAAAACATCACTCTTAAACCAGAACTTTCCACCACTTGTTCTTAGTTTTCTTTGACAAACAACACATGATAATTAACTGGTGAAGGTCCTTTCCCCTTTCCCATGATTTTAAAATTACCAGCCACCTCAACGTTCCTTAACTTCCAAAGATGTGATTCAAGGAAATTCCCTATAAATATCCTCACAGCACCATGCCTTTGTTTTTGTCTCTATGGCCAAAGTTTATTTTGATTATGTTATTAGTCATTGGATGAGGATCACCTAATCCACTATTTTACCTTCTCTTGATTCCATCTGCAGAAGCCCTATTTCCAAATTAGTTGCATACCAAAGTTCTGGAAAAAGACACTATTAAAAATAATACAATATGCTTCTCTCTCTCTCTCTCTCTCTCTCTCTCACACACACACACACACACACACACACACACACACACACACACAAACATATGACATATTCTCTGCTTTTAAAATCAAAATATTTCTTATTCTTTTCTTTCCCTAGTCGCTTGTGGATAATTTCATACTTACTGAAATACATATCATTAAATATGATCCAAAAAGAAGGTAGGCAAAGTAGGTCACATAGGTCAGATTTGACCTGCCACTTACATTTGTAAATACTTTTATTTGTATGTATCTCTGCAATAGCTTGCACATTGTTTATGTCCGCTTGTGTGTTATATAGGCAGAGTAATTGCCACAGAGACTATCTGGACCACAAAGCTAGCACAATTTACTACCTGGCTCTTTACAGGAAAAAAAATCACAATTTTCTCTGTGTCATCAGGATTCAAAATTGGATGAAGAGAAATGTTTCAGCTCAGGCAGTGACAACTGATCAAACAACATGTTGGCTTTATGATTTCATAATATTCATAGGGCCTGGGGTATTGTCACACTGGGGTGTTCATTGCCCTGGAACAAAGGAAAGTCAGAGAGGCCAAGCTAATTCCAGGAGGCTATTTAGGTTGGAGGGTGTTTTTAGATATTACGAGTTTAGATGGAATTGATCAGGGTCAAGGGTGTTAGATAATATCAGGAGAAGAAAGCTGGTGACACAGAGGCAGGAGATTGAACTTAAAGCTGGGATAATTTGCTGAGGTAGGAAGGGAGAAACTGTGTTTGAGAAAGCAGGCAAAACTCTAAAATAAATATAAGCCGATATAAATAAGGTAGAATTTGATAATACTTATAATTAGTAATGATAGCATTCACTTTATGAAATTTATGTTTTTGAGGGGCCGTTAATATAAGAAAAATCTGTCATATTTACTCCTCAGACACAATAATTTAATCATCTTATTTTAATCATAGAAATAATGTGAAGGATATTGCAAAAACTGATTTATTTGTTGACTACATACCCAATAACACAGCATATTCTCAAGAATGAGTCCTTGATATGTCATTTCTCTCCCTTCAGCAAGTGGGTAAAGAAATACTTAGAAGCATTTCTGTAGTATCTGAGGTACTCAGTGGGAGACAAGGTCAATACTGGAGTCTAAGTTGTCTCAACAAAAGTGGGTTTTATTCCATATTTCCTCAGATTGCACCATGGTACTAAACACAAAAGCAGAATCTAAACTTTTTCTGTTACGTTAACAGGGGAAAAATAAAGAACTATTGGGAAAAAGGGGCAATGGAATCTGCTGTCGTGACTTTTTGTCTAGAAGTATCTTTTCTCTGAACCATGCTGTTATCTCCCGAAGGCTTTAAAAGATCATAGGTTTGTTTGGGTACTGACCACTGCCAATTAAAGTGACGGCTAAAGACAAGGACTGCAAAGGGATGCTTAGGGGTATCACAGTCCTTTTCAGTCCTGATAAATGGTAGCTACTGATAAGAATGTTAACTGATTGGGGACCAGTCTAGCTCACTGTTCTTATCTTATCAAGAGGAAAACAAAAGTTTAGTGTTTCCTTTAGTTATTTAAAGTGCATTGAAGATCTGTCCGGTACCTGATCCTGCCCTTTTGTTTCAGGCACTAACTCAAGTGTCTGCCCTCCCTGCTCAGCAGTGTCAGGGCAAGGGTGAGTGAATCCGAGGAAAATAAATATGGCAATTGTATAGAATTCTTGAGAGATTTAAATCAGTTAATACCATGTGTTTGAAGCAATAGCTGATCAAAGGTAGAGTTTATCACTAACTAGAGAGCTGGAATAATAGCTGTATTTGAAGGAAAAGTAGCAAAAGCGATAACCTGGGAGGGCAATGTGGTTGTCAGAGAATCTGAGTTTAAGGAAGATAAAAAGGAGAGATAGCATGAATATGGGGGAAGTGCAGTTGCTGGGTCTCTTTGTTACACCTTGAAGCACAATCCTTGAGATGTTCTCAGTCCACAAGGCATCATTTGCTAGTATTTATCGGTATGTATTCCATGGTCCAACACTTCTGTATCAAGCAGTATAAGGTCACTGAGGAAAAAAGTGAATGAGAGGTGGGAATGCATCCCAGACTCTTTTTCATGGATGTCCTTTCATTAAAGGTAATTTAGATGCTATAAATTCAGAGTCTCTGCTCATGTGGTAATCTTTATATGTAGCATTGCATAGTCACAAAAATAAGGTACCATTTCCACCAAAGATTTTCAGGTCTCAATATCTAGTAGTTATGACTGTGTGGCTTTATGTGGCAAAGGGTGTTGACTAATTAATTTTAAGACCTTAAGATAAAAAAAAATTATTTCGGATCATTATATAGGCCCAATGTACATTCAAGAGTCTTTTGAGAGGAAAGTGGACAGGCACAGCTAGCTAAAGAGAAAAATAAAGAAATAACCATGAAACTAGTCGCACTCTGGTTTTAAAGTTGAAGAGAGAGTCCTTATCCAAGGCAAAAGTTTTCTCTGTAGAAATTCCAGAAAAACTGAAGCCCTAATTGTTAGGAAATTTTTTAACACGAGCTCTCTGCTGATACAAAAATCCTAATCAAGCCAAATCACAACAAGCCAAATTCAAAAATATCCAGGTTTAATAGGAATCCACCAGGGAACTTTCCCGGGAAGCAGTTTAAATAGACTGAGGGAGTGGTCAAGATTTTGGCAAATTTGTCTTGACCCTCCTCTGGAAAGCCTTCAAGGCTTGGCGGGCACAGGGACAGAGCCTCCAAAGATGAAGGCCAGAGAACAGGACTTAGACTAATACCTTAATTTTCACAAAATGAACCCTGATAAACTTATAGTAACTGGATAAGTTTAAGATAATGAATGATTTGCATTTCCCTAATGACTAAGGACGTTGAACATTTCTTTAAGTGTTTCTTGGCCATTTGAGATTCTTCTGTTGAGAATTCTCTGTTTAAATCTGTATCCCATTTATTAATTGGATTATTTTGATGTCTAGATTCTTGAGTTTTTTATATGTATTGAAAATAAGTCCTCTGCGATAGCGAATTATAAGCTCAATGTCCTTTATTTATGGCTAGAAACCAAATATGAGTGAGTACATCCCATGTTCCTTTTTTTGGGTCTGGCTTACCTCACTCAGGATAGTGTTTTCTATTTCCATCCATTTGTATGCAAAATTCAAGAAGTCCTTGTTTTTTACTGCTGAGTAATACTCTAATATGTATATATTCCATACTTTCTTCATCTATTCTTCCATTGAAGGGCATCTAGGTTGTTTCCAGGTTCTGGCTATTACAAACAATGCTGCTATGAACATAGTTGAGCATATACTTTTGTTGTATGATAAGGCCTGTCTTGGATATATTCCCAAGAGTGGTATTGCTAGGTCCAGGGGTAAGTTGATCCCGAATTTCCTGAGAAACTGCCACACTGCTTTCTACAGTGGTTGCACAAGTTTGCATTCCCACCAGCAATGGATGAGGGTACCCCTTCCTCCACAGCCTCTCCAGCAAAGGCTATCATTGGTGTTTTTTATTTTAGCCATTCTGACAGGTGTAAGATGGTATCTTAAAGTTGTCTTGATTTGCATTTCCCTGATCGCTAAGGAAGTTGAGCATGACCTTAAGTGTCTTTTGGCCATTTGAAGTTCTTCTGTTGAGAATTCTCTGTTCAGCTCAGTGCCCCATTTTATAATTGGGTTGATTAGCCTTTTACGGTCTAGTTTCTTGAGATCTTTATATATTTTGGAGATCAGACCTTTGTCAGTTGCAAGGTTGGTGAAGATCTTCTCCCAGTCAGTGGGTTGCCTTTGTGTCTTAGCGACAGTGTCCTTTGCTTTACAGAAGCTTCTCAGTCTCAGGAGGTCCCATTTATTCAATGAGGTCCTTAATGAAAAAAAAAAACAAAAAAATAAAATAAAATAAGTCCTCTGTCGGATATGGGGTTGATTAAGATCTTTTGCCATTCTGTAGGCTGTTTGTATGTACTCACTTGGTGGATATGAGCTGTAAAGTACAGGATAATCATGATACAATCTGTGACCCAGAGAGACTGGGTAACAAGGAGGGTTCAAGCGGGGAACACTAGGATCTCCCTGGGAAGGGGAAATAGAAGAGATCTCGTGGGTGGACTGAGAGCTAGTTGGGATGGCAACATGGGTGATTAGGTTGGGGGGATTGGATATAAGGGGACAGCACTGAAAGAGATGACTGGAAAGGAAGTGTATTCTGGGGTCAGGTAGAAACGTGATGCAATGGAAACTTCCAGGAATCTACAAGGATGAGCTCAACTAAGATTCTTAACAATAGCAGAATTGTAGTCAGAACTGGCCATCTCTGTGACCAGACTGGTGCTTACCCTAGTTCAAGAAAGGGAAGGGATGGGAGGAGAGAAGGGAGGGAAAACTGTGGTCGAGATGTAGATTAAATAAATAAATTTAATTAATAAGGGCAAAACAAAAGATAATGAATGATTGCTATCTTATGTGACTAAGTGTGATGCAAACTTCTCATTTATTCTGAAAGAGCAATTTGTGATCTTCCCAAAGAAGGATTTCCTGTTCTCTGAATAGCAACTTCAAGTTCATGTTCTCTCCACTCAGTGGAACTAGTCGAGCTCTAAAGTGGTACGGTGGCTAATGTCCACACTGACTTGAACAAATCCTGAAATCATTGTGTGAACAAAAAGCAAGGTCCATGTTAATCTACAGCAATGGATATAAACACGTACTTTACCCTGAAAAAGGATAGGAGAAGGAGCCAGAGATGGGATAAAGAGAAATATCTGTTCATTCTTCTTTTGCAAAAATAGTTTAACAGGTATAATGTAAGTGTCAAAATTCACTGATTTACGTACTCTATTGTATGGAAATTATACTTCAGTGAAGTGATCTGAAAAGAAAAGAAACAACCCAGCAATTAGATGATGTGAGCTACCTCACCTAATATAGTTCATGCATGATGATGATCTTCCTGCCAGCCTCCTTCACTATTGACTTACATATACTTGGATTCTTCTTCTAACATCTGACACAAAAAGCAATTGTCCTCCAATTTAATGCAATTTATATTGGCAAGCAGAGAGTCATGGAATGTGATATTTTAATCTGAACTAAAATCTGCTAAGATTCACACTTTCAAGTTCTTTGACAAAGAGGCAGCCATATGGCATGTACTTCCTTTGTCCAAGAGTAATAAAAAAATAGACCAAGATTCATGCACTGCTTCTATGATTCAGTCTGAAACACTGTCTCTAGTTTAGGCATTTACACGACTGTATACTTTTTATTCTACAGAGGGTCATCACCGCCTGCTTCATCTGGTTCTGCACGCGGACACTTATGGATGGAAATGAAAGGAGGAAAGAGTCAAGCGAGTAGAAATGAGACTAGAAAGAATCGTTTCACCTGTGTCGTGATCAAGTTCTCATTCCCTGTAGATGAGATGGGGATAGAATGCAAAATTCTTTTATTTCTGCTTATTGACATCCTAAATCTATTCCAATACAGGAAGGGAGACACAGAGGCAGGGAAGGAGAGAGGGAGGCAGTGGGGTAGGGAAGGAGGCATGGCAAGAGGAAACGAGAGACTGTTTGATTTATTTCCCTCAACCTGCCATGAAATTCACATAACCTTGCCTCAATTCTTTGCCCATTATCTGGGTCCTTATTAAATGGTACCATCAGGTCTTGTTAGCATTTGTTCCCAGTGTTCTTCCCTTCTTTCACCCTCATAAAACATTGAGCTCTTTCCATGAATCTAAAAGGAACAGTTTTAGCTGTTTAATAGAATTCTTGTTTGTTTGATTTGAGACAGAACCACACTATGCAGCCCAGACTGACCTTGAAATCAGTATCTAACCTAAACTGACTTCAATCCTATTTCCTACTTTTGCTCTCCAGAGGGTTAGAATTGTAGGGGTAAGCCACCATTCCAGATTATTTGAATTCACATTTAAAGTAAAGGATGATGTTTTTGGATATGGCAGCAGTTTGTACAAAGTAACACTGCTAAAAAGGATTTGAGCAACTGAGTTCCCTTATGCCACTCCACACTCTCTGTGCTATTATTACTTTGGGGACTGATTGTCACATGCCTATTTTTCAACCAGAAGTAGATACACAGTGAATTCATTTCAGACTACTTCCAGCAACTTTTATTTGCTGTGCATCATCCAGAAATAGGTTGGGTTTGTAGGATTTCTTTGTCACAAGTGCAGAGTGTCTGCCCATCCCATTCCCTTCCTCTTTTATAGACTCCCTCAACCTTTGCACAAAAGGCATTTCCACAGAGATAGATAATTCCTTGTTAAGCATAACTACCTTTTGTACTGTTAAATGTTTACCATACTCTTTGTCCTTTTCCCACTAGACACCAGGAATGCCTCTCCCCACCACCATATTATGGCAACTGCTAAAGCGTCAAGATTCTTAGGAAAGTATCCTGGAAAAAAATCTATAACTGAGAAATATCACTATGTGAATAGCAAGATCAAAGAAAACGTTGGCTCTGGGTCTCAATTCGATTTCTACACTACTGCCTGGTGCTAGGGAAAGGGACTATGATGGCCTCAGAGAGAAATGGCTTTGCCTGGAATAAGAACACTGTAACAATTTGAACCCAAAGAACCTTCCCACTGACTGTTCAAACTGTTCAATGTGTATGCAAGGTCTCATGTCCCTCTTTCATTTCACCCGGACAGATTAGGAACCAGCAGCTGTGGTGAACACTGCGATCAGCTGAGCTACACATCGCTGGGTTGTCAGGTTCCATTGCCAGGTGGCTAAGGATAGGGTCTGATGACACTGCCAGTGCAGGAATCATCAGCAGTGTCTCAGAGCTACCCAAACACTGAAAGTGGCCCAAGAGACAGAAGGTGCGGGTAGCAAGTTTCTAAGACACTTCAAAATGAGAGTAGATGCTGTCATTCATACTGGGCTCTGGACAAAGAATGAGTTTTCATCAGCAGATGAGATGGTGCAAAGGAAAGGTGGTTTTGAGGGAAAGAAGTCTTCTGCACTGAGTTTTGAACATAAGAGGTTAAGCCACCTTAGTAGCCTAGAAATTCTTGAAGATATGGGCAGTAACTTAAGTTAACTAGGGACAAATGACAAAGGCAAACTCAAGGCCTTAAGCTTGAGAATGTCATAGTATGGTCTGGAGAGATGGGTCACTATAGAGTTGCAATGGATCCAAGTAAAATTTCTAGCACCCATATTAGGTGGCTCACAACCACCTGTGATTGCAGGTTCAAGGGATAATATACCTTCTTTTGATTTCTGTGGGCCTGAACCCATGGGAACGCACATACACACACACACACACACACACACACACACGCATCCCACAATACACTCACAAGCAACAATAACAAAATAACTACACTCAAAGTTTTGTAGAACAAAAGTTTATTTGAATTTACAGTTTGGTGAGAACTAGAAAAAAATATCATGCAATATGCAAATCAGTGAACTCCAATTTAAAATGAGTATTTTTGGCCCTGTAGATGGAGAACATATAAAATGACAAGAGTTAAAACTATTAACCAAAAATGAACCCTAGAAAAAACCCGAGTCACTCAACTATACCTCATCCCTGTGAAAAAGAAAAAAAAGTATCAAAATTGATTAGTAAGTCATGGTTTTATGTCTTTTCTCATTTAATAAATTTATTCTAAAATGGACTCACAGCCTTATCAGTGACTGTTTGAAGTTCACTTGCTCCTTTGAAGGCAAAATGCAATTATTTATCAGTGATTAGGTTATTCATGAGGCTTGGCATGGCTTAATTTATAATTAAAGTATAATGGGCTCACACATGGAATGCTAAGATTTTCTTAGCACTCAGTCTATTTTAAACTGAAGTGTTCAGATGTGTTAGAGGTATCACAGCTAATCAACCTTCCTTCCCATACAATGTCTGCTGCTTATACTCAGTGGAGTCCCAGATGAAAATGAAAATGCTATATATAGGTGCAATGGTGTCCCCCTTTTACACAGCATCTTGACTATCCATTTTGATTTCCTCTATGTTGCTAAATTCCATTAAAATAAGAGTAAGATAATAATTTCATGAAAAAGAATGTGTCAGAAGGGGGAGGATACAAATAAAGGAATCCCATGCTAGCTCTTAATATATGGTATAATAAGGAGTTCTTTATTAAAAGAGAACTCACAGATCACAATGAGGAACAGGAACGGAATTCAGCATCCAGGTATAGCAAGTGGGGAGCAAGAGAATGAGTGGGCTGACCCATGCGCCTTTTGATACCAAAAGTCACACCCAATCTAGTCCAGCCTCTCAAAGGCTATTGACTGACAAAGGTTCCCCATCACCTCCCCATTTTGTCTAAATAAGAGAGTTCCAAACATAATATAAAACTGTATGCAATAAGAAGAGATATCAAGTATAAAACGTAGAATTACAACAAGCAAAAATAGTATTAAGCAAGAAACAGATGCTAAATGTTTCGATAATTATTTTATCCTAAGGAGATTAAGTCTTGTATTAGAAATGGCTTGGCTAGGTCATAAGAGGAAAGTAGCTATGACTATCTAGTCTTTAACCCTACCAAAGGCCTGAAAAGAGAGATACTATTACTTGAGTAGGTAGGAAGTGCATCAAGCAGCTTCCAAAATATGCAGTAGATTACAGAGAACAACTGACTACCTAGACAATTACCCAAAGTCTCATTTGCAACATTGGAGCAACCAACTCTAGGCCTTGCCAGGAGCAATTGCGTCTCACATCGACGGAATTCTAAGTTATTTAAAAGTCATATTCTACAGTTCTTTGAAGTGGTTGAAGATTACCTATCTATGCAGAAAACAATTTCTATGTATCTAAAAAACCTGATTAATCTAACTATAATATGACAAACATAGATGACTATTGATCTATAATACTCAATACCTTTATGACTTAAAGACTAAGACTTTATATTAGATTATTAAACAATCTTTAAACAACTGTGCAGCAAATGAGGATAATGACCTCAAAATGTAAAAAAAAAATAATAAGTATCTTGATCAGAGGTAGAAATGTATAATGCAATATGATAAATATATCCTAAAATTGTATCAATATACAAAAGGTCTTAAACAGAGTTAGAAACATGCATGCATACAATCTGACAATTTAACTTTGCATAAATGTACAAATATTGTAAATAGAAATAGGAGCATATTCAATATAACAAATACAGTTTAAATATGTATCAATATACAAGAATCTATTCCAATGTAAATTGTCTATAATCAATAGCTCACAAGTATTCACTCTATTACCAACTATTAGTAGTAGTAATATGAGTAAGATCACACTAATATACCTATTATCCCATTCAATTTCTTTTTTTGTGAGATCCCTGAGCCTACAAAATTTCCACCCGAACTACCTGCCCTAAATCAGTAATAATCCACCCCTAAATGATGTCTCTACCCTCTAAGGACCATCATCTTCTAAAATTACATCCAACTGTGGAGGATGGGGGACAATGTTCTTTCTGTGGAATCCCATAAAATGAAAATTATGGTTAAGTTTCAAGATTACTGTCTGGTATAATTGCAAATAGTCTCTGAGTAGTTGATAGAGTTTTTCTGAAGTTCTTATTTGGAGTTCTGGCCAGAATGTTGCAAAAAGGTGCACCATTTCATCTAACCAAGTTGGAACCACCTTAATCAGCTGGTACCTAAAATCTGTCTTAAAGTAGCGCTATCAACATCATGATGACATATCAAGAAGGTGGAATCATCATTGTAAGGCCCCATCTTCTTCTTGGAAAATTCAAAGATTATTGCAGAAAAATCTATTGTTCATTGTGGAAACTTAAACATTATCATTTATTCATATAGTCAATGAAAGATACAATATAAACAAAATAGGTATGGAGAAATGTAAAATTTTTCTAAATTCTTTCTTCTTTTTCTCCTATATCAGATGACTCCTAACATGAGACAGGAACTCTGAATTTTTCTTTTAACAACATGCTTAGATTTAGAGAAGTATAGCCATTGTAAAACACCAAAGTCAGCTTTGATTTATAAGCCAGTCTACAATTCTACTGTTCTACTGGGATATATATATATATATATATATATATATATATATATATATATATATATATATATATATATATATTACAGAGAATAAAATTTTAGTCTGCAAATGACCTGCCTTCATAAGTCATATTCATCTTTGTTTGGTGATCCTTATCTTTTCCTCT
Organism: Microtus pennsylvanicus; assembly: GCF_037038515.1. NCBI lineage: Eukaryota > Metazoa > Chordata > Mammalia > Rodentia > Cricetidae > Microtus > Microtus pennsylvanicus. The sequence continues at coordinate 125,358,498 of NC_134582.1, forward strand.
TTATGCATTCAAACATCCAGAGTCTCTTGAGTTTTTGAAGATGAGTAGTTTCCCAGAAAGACAAGAGCAGAACCCTGCCCCAACCCTTATGAGGTCTTCTCTTACCATCTGTATTTGTCACCTCTGTTGATGAACTGTCATTTCTCTTTCTCAAGAGGTTTCTCTTTTGCAAATTGAATCTTTATTAATTATGATGGTATCCATGGCTTTTCTTCTCCTATGGAAACAAGAGTAAAACACTTTCCTATATTTAGCACATATCCTAGTTTCCATTCTGAGGTCAACACATCCTTGAAATATACCAGCTGATTTAATTCAGAATTTTTTTTATTATCCGATGTCTCTCTGCTGCTGTTGTTCCTTTCTCATTAGTATTAAGAAAATTCAAGATTAATACAGCATTATGTAATCTATTTCTGGGGGTATTTTCCATTCCTTTCCATTTGTTTAACATAACCTTTATAATTTAATTTGCTTTTCTATAACTGCCTGACCTGTGGGATTTTTGGCATACCTGTAATGTATTTTATGGTATAATAAGCAAAAAAAAATGTTGCTGGACTATTATCTGTCTTTGTTTGAGCAGGTATAGCCATGAAGGCCACAACATCTAATAAATGTATGATTATGTAATCAGCCTTTTCTGAGCTCAAAACAGTTGCACATTGAAAACCTGAAAAAGTGTCAATCGTGTGATATACATATTCTAATTTTCCAAATTCTATAAATGGGGATACATCCATCTGCCCGATTTCATTCCTTTGAGTACCCTTTGGGTCACTCCCTGCAGGTAACAGTATTTGGTTATAGAATGAGCAAGTAAGACAACTCTTTATAATCTCCTTAGCTTGTTGCCATGTAATAGAAAATTCTTTCTTTAAACCTTTGCCTTGACATGTTCTTTTACGAAAGTCTGAGACCTTCAGCACACTTCCAATCAATCAATTTCTGCTAGAGGACCTGGCAAAGCCATATGGGATCAGATATGTGCTATGTATCTGGGACAAAGCTTATTCCTGATCATATCTTGAAACTGAATGAATAATGAAGTCAATTCTGTATAATTTGGTATAAATTCCAACTATTTCAAAATGCAAGATAACTCTTTCCTCATATTATAAATCAGCAACTATATTGAGAGGTTCTTTAAAATCCCTTAACACCATGAAAATAGAATATAAATTCTACCTTTTGGACAGAATTATAAGGGTTTTGTTCCACCTTACTTAAATCTTCTGATTTGTAACCTGCCTTTCTTGATTTATTTTCATCAGTATAAAATGTTCAGGTTCCAGTTATTGCTGTGTTATGTACAATTCAGGAAAGAATTCAAATAGTTATCTTTACAAGGTTAAATCTATTGCTTTTAGGAAAATTGTTAATCTCTCCTAAAAATTAGCACAAGCTCTTTGCCATGGTTTATTGTCTTCCCATAAGAGTTGGATCTACCCTACCTACATGTGCCTCCAGTAATTTCTCTTCAACCACAGTTAATTCTTTCTCAGCTTCAGCTGTTAATTCTCTAAGACTATTTAAGAACTTGTCACCATCTAAGGTTTTGATTAAATAAATTATTAGATCAGGTGGTATCCCAACAGCTGGCCATAGACTGGAAATGTCTCTTACCAGTCATTGAAAGTCATAAAAGTCCTTGATTGGTCTCTCCTAATTTATGCCTTTTGTGTTCTAATTTTCTGTAAACCTATTTTATAACTGAGGTAAGTGACAGAATCTCCTCTTTGTATTTTTTTTAGGAGAAATTTGTAATCCCTATTTAGGCAAAAGTTTCTCTACTTTTGCAAACATTCTTTCTAAGGTATCTGAATTTGAATCAGATAGCAAAATGTCATCCATGTAATGGTAAATTATAGATTTAAGAAATTATTTATGTATTATTTTCAATGCCTGACTTACAAAGTATTGGCGCAGAGTAGGGCTATATTCCTGAAAGGCAATATTGTCACTCATTATATAAATTTCAAATTTTTCAATTCACTTGCCAACCTTTTTTGTCTTAAACAATTTCAGTGAATTGGTGTAGATATAATAATCTTCAATGGCCAGCAGCTTTCATGGTTTCTGTTCCATGTCAAGGGATGTGGAGGAGAAAGATGTGAGCAGCTTAACTGTCCCACTCTGCTTCCACACTCCTCCCGAAGTACTGACAAATATGCTTTGTTTAACAAATTAAGAGCAGTGGTTAAGGACAATTAAAGCGATTCTGTATGTGGAGAAAATTTGGTGGCCAGAATAAGAATGAAGTCCAAAGCTTCCCCTCAGTTGCCAGCCGTGAGCAAAATGGCAGACTGCAGAGAGGAAAGTAGGAGTTCTAGGCAGCAAGAGGCAGGTGGACCAATGGGGGAGGGGGGCAATAAACATAGACACATTTTTATGTGGTGCACCATGATGAGAAGCATGTCAGATGGTGTGGGGAACGAGAATAAAGGAATCCCACCCTAACTTCTATATGGTATAATAAGGGGAACGGAATCTAATATTCAGGCTCAGGCCTGGCTAGTAGGCAGCAAGAGAGCAAGCAACGCATGACCTAGGGCCACACCCAACATGATCCCGTCTCTCAAAGGTCATTGACTGAAGGAGGTTCCCCATGAATTCACTCATAAAATCATAGACTCAAAACTGTAGAAGTAATTAGAGCAGGGAACTGAATTTAGTTATTTGCCCTCAGTAAATATTGTGGGGGGAAAAATGGTCACAGTTGGTGGAGAGACCATACCTTGGTTTAAAGAAGGGGATAGCAAGAGATGGATCTATTTATTCCTTAGAACTATCTTTTTTTTGCTATTTATTTATTTATTAAAAATTTCCACCTCCTCCCCTCCTCCCATTCCCTCCCACTCCACCCACTCCATCTCCCTGTCCCTCTCCAGATCTAATGGGAGCTTACCAAGGCCAGCTGGACTGGGAATGATGGAGCATGTGATCAAACTGGACTCTCTGAATGTGGCTGACAATGAGGGCTGACTGAGAAGCCAAGGACAATGGCACTGAGTTTTGATTCTACTACATGGATGGGCCTTGTGGGAGACTAGTCTGTTTGGATGCTTACCTTCCTAGACCTGGATGGAGGGAAGAAGACCTTGGACTTCCCATAGGCAGGAAACCCTGACTGCTCATAGAACTATCTTGATACTTAAGAGTTTAAGATTGTCTTTACACCAGAGGAGTAAGTTGGGAAATAAATTGAATGGTTAAAAAATAGAGATACAGAATGGTTAACCAGTTGACTACTCCTTCACAAGGAGAATGCAGTTTTCTTAAAACAATGTTAAGCCTTTGGTGTTTATAAAGAAGACTTATAAGGAAACATGGAAGAACAAGAAATACTGACAATGAAGCCCAAATGAAGCCATATGTCAGATGCCATAAGCCAGATGTTTGGGCCACAGCACTGCTCTTCAGTCCATGTCTAGATGGGGAGTAGTGAGAGTTAGAACTCACCTTAACAAAGAATCAGAATACCAATGAAATTCAACAACACCCGCAAAACAGACTCCTGCTAGCTAATGATTATGACATATTCTTAACTTCAAACATACTATAAGAGGAGTTAACTTGTCATGAATTCACATTGTATAAAAAGAGCTAAAGTTGTGACTACTTCAAAAATTCTTAGATTTTATTTAGTGTCCTATTCTTAATAAATCTTCCCAGATATTTTTAGGAGAAAAAAAATAAAGAAGATCTTGACAGACAAGAAGAAATAAACACAACAATAAGCCAAGTATATTGCTGTAACCAGAGAGAAAAAATATGAAACAAGTATGAAGTTGTTTGACAAAAACAGTGGCATTTATCATAGGATCTGTAGAACTTTGTAAAATAATGATTAATGCTTCCTGTTTCGTGAAGCTCACAACAGGCCTTCTACTGGTTTAAAATTATCTTCTGTTTCTTAGACTACATCATGAATATTTTAGGAGTAAATGATTATTTGGTACTCTCTTTACTTTGGGGTTTTTGGTCATGTGGACTTTCTACATAATTATCAACATGCAAATTTTAGCTTCACCATTTTAATAAGTACGCGAGTGTATAATGTCATGAGAATGAAGAATTGAGAAGACAGGGTAGAAAGGAAAGAACACATTGTAACAAGTATACTAGATTAAAGAAAGGAATGAAAGTAGAAACGAAAAACATGTGTTAAGTTGTTAAGTGCTGGCCAACTCAAGAGAAATTGAGATCTAAAATAAATTCTGAAGATATAAAAGATCAGCTTGGCAAGACTGCATGTGACATATAAGTACTAAATATGGAAGTTTGGTTGTCTATTCACAAAGTTACTTATCAAATTTGAAGAATCAAAACCCTAATATCGAGAAACAGCAAAATAACACAATAGGTAAAGAATTTGTTGTGCAAGCCAAACAACCTGAGTTCAATACCAGGAACCCATATAAAGTTGGAAGGACAGACCAACTCAATAGAGCTGTCCTCTGACCTTCACATGAACATCCTGACTTGTATACATTCTAATTAATAATAAGCATTTTAAAACACAAATATTTACAAAAACCATATTATTAAAGTTACTGCATAGGATCATAGCAATTATATTATATTGCCTATAGTACAAATGATATAACATTTATTTATAAAAAATTTACAGAATGGAAGTTTGCAAACCAGTTCAGATTTTAGTATTTAATAAGCCTGTGATACAAGTTTAAATGCTCAGTAATTGTATTTATGAGCACCAGCAGGTTACAGTCTGTATTGAAAATGGCAGTTCAAGGTGAGGTGACCTTATAAACTTTAGATTTGGTAGCCTAACCTTGCTTTCCACTCTAATATTACATTAAATGTCAAGCTGAAGTTTTTGAAAAACAAACATGTCAAAGAGGACTTACAAATGTATTCAGTGGCTTATCTGTAGTTCATTACAATGGCATATATTTTTAAGAATCTTTGAAGTCAAAAGAAAGTAGAAATGAAAATATGCCGTGTGAGTACCAAAATCTGCTCTCAGTTTGAAGAATGGTCACAAGACACATTTCATCACCATCCCAAAACTGGGTGGGAGCTTCAATGAGCAAGGGTTAGAAACCAAGTGATGTCATTGAGGACATTTGCTGAAATTCTGTTTTGGGATTGGGGGGGGACCAAGGGGAGGCCTCCATTCATAAGGATAAAGTTCCTTTACTTTTTTATTTTCTCTTTTTTGAGACTACAATATAATTACACCATTTCTTTCTTCCCATGTTTCTCTACAAACCCTTCCATGTATCCATCCTTGCTTTCTTTCAAATTCAATAGCCAAAAAATGAGATATAACCAAATGACCATCAAGGAAAAATAAACAAAGAAAATATTACTAACAGGGTAGAGTATTAATACTAAAAAGAGATGAAGTGTCTGACTCTACCTAAAATGGATGGACTTGAAAAAAAACACAAAAATAAAAATGGTAGTCATAAAAGATAATTTGACTCCATTCAAATAAAATCTAGTATGGGCAAATCTATGTAACCAGAGTTGAAAAACTGTTCGTCCAGTCTTTAAGGAGGCAATTGTAGTGGATCTGAAAGTGAATCCTAGTAGATAAAAGATTGTTTTGGGTGGGAGACCTGAATCATACTACTTACTGTGTGTGTATGTGTGTGTACGCATGCACACACACATACACACACACACACACACACACACACACACACACACACACACACACACACATATATATATATATATATGCATGTACGTGCATCCTTTGTGTGAATGCATGAGTATGTGTGTGTGCATGTGTGTTTTTGAGTATGTATATGAATACATGTGTACTTGTGTATGTTGTGTGTATATATGTATGTGTGTTTTTGCATATATATATGAATACATGTGTACTTGTGTATGTTGTGTGTGTATATGTATGTGTGTTTGTATGCCTGGCATGTGTGCTAGTATGTGTGGTTATTTCATTTTATGAGTTCTTTAATTTTCATCCATGTTGTGGTATGTGACAAGATTTCCTTGCTTTTGTAACAGGATTTTATCTTGATTTACTTCCTCTTAATATTGCTTATTCTTTATCATTTGTAATAATTTTTTGAGACTTTCTTTGGGTTTTATGCAGAGTTGATTGTTTCAGTTTGCCAACAACGTAAGTTTCTTCTTTTGCTTTCCAGTGCTGATGGCCTGTGAGTTTTCTCCTTTGTCCCTGCAGCTCCCATAGTATAGCACATTGCAAATAGAAGGGATAAAGAGATTCTTGTATTGTTTCTTTCCCTGTCTCACCACTAAACATGATATTTTCCATGGGTCTTTAGACCTGAATCTTGACTCAGAAATCAGAAAGAAAAGCTTCCATACCCTCAGTTTCCAGAGTCTTCTCTCTAAACCATAAATGGCTGGATTTTCATTTAAAATTTAATACTGTATGTGTGCATATAAAGATATTCATTTTTCTTTCTACTTTGTAAAAGAAATTCACTATATAACTATTTGAAATAGCAAGTCAAGCTTATATTTCTAGAAAAAAGTCATCTTGGTTACAATATTCATGTTTATACATTGCTGGCTTTGTTCTCAAGTTCATAGGAACATATACTATAAAAATGATTTCCCAGGGCTGGGGAAAGGGGAGTTGTTACATAAAAAGTACTGAGTTTCAGAAATGTGTCAGTGTGTGTGTGCGTGTGTGCGTGCATGCATACATGTATTTGTGTGGTCAGATGCAAGAAAACACTTAAGTTAGAAAATGTTCTGTGTTAGATATGTTTATTGATTCTCAAAAAAAATCGCTTCTTTGATAGAGAATAATGACATAATTCAGTTTATTTCCACTATAATAAATCCTAAGATACATGTTAATGCGTTAGTAGAGAGGAGGGTGAAGTGCAAGGAGAAATAAGAAACCTATTAGTGAAATTGGAACACAGCAAGGAAATTGCTATTGAGGATGAGAGAGATCTAATTGTTGTCTGGTGGCTCAAGAAAGGTTATACCACTAAAATAAAATATACAGAAAATATCTAGTAGATACACCATTGGTCAGAGAATTCTGGAAACAAAATAACAGCACAGACTGGCTGGCTGCAGTCCTCAGCTCAGGTCTGCATCTACCAAATGTGCCTCAGTGATCACACTAACATTTAGTTGGGGCTCACAGTGCCAAATTAACCTGAAATACTTCCTGGTTCCCCAAAGTAGAAATCATTATTTCGAATAACAATCCTCTGTGGTGATTTGTTACACAGCATCAGGCAATTGACAAAGAACACCAAAAAATAGGAAGTAGAAGGCTTTTGCATAATGCTGGCCCCTGAGATTTGTCTTTCAAAAACAAACATAAAGGTCTACACATACACTCTAGATCGGTATGCAGCAAGGTTCTGCTAGGTTGCAGAAAAGGAGAGACAGTGCAACGGTGCATATAAGATGCGAATGAGCAGCAAGTAGCAGTCAACAGGGCATAGTAAGAGGTGAACAGCAGTTGGCTGCATGTTTGTCTCTGATAATACAGAATAGTCTTGGAGCTTACAATTTTAAAGTCGTCATTTTTATTACATTTATTTACTTACTCATTACTGACTAATTTTTTTAAAATATTCAACACAAATATTTTTTATTTGATTTTTTAAAATTTTGTTTTATGAGACAGGGTTTCTCTGTGTAACAGCACTAACTGTCCTGGACCTAGCTCTTGTAGTCCAGGCTGACCTTGAACTCACAAAGATCCACTTACCTTTGCCTCCCAAGTGCTGGGGTTAAAGGTGTGCACCACCACCACCACCAGATTTAATATAAATTCTTTATTGACTCTTTGGGATTTTGACATCATACACCCCAGTTCTGCTAACGTCCCTGTCCTTCCATATCCTCCTCCTTGCAGTGGCCCCTTAAAAAAATTTCTTTTAAAAATCAAAACAAAAAAAGCAAACAAACAAAAACAAAGAGAAAAACAAACAAACAAAACAAAATAAAAAACAAAAGAACAAACACAAACAGCAACACCAGAAACCATATTTATTCCTCTGTCTTTCCAGTCTCTTCAACACCTTCATTCGTCCTGATGGGATTTGAAGCCAGGGTGTACCACACGGTATACCCTTTTGTCCAGTCAGATTTCCTTGCAATATTCATTCCAATGAGTCACTGTTTTAGGTCAAGTCACTGCTCTGGTTTCTGGCTGACTGTCATCACTGGAATGTTACAACAACTCTGCCTCTTCTAAGTCCTGGCGATCCTGCAGGTATCATTCCTCAGAACCAGTTCCTTCACTATTTCCAGCAGGTCCTAGATGGGCTATGTGTTAGGGTGGCTCAAACTCTGGGCCCAGCTGTGGGCCTGTGTGGTAGTTGAGCCTGTCCGTCCAAGCCACCAGGGCAACCACCTCCTCAAGAGAGTGGCTAATTTTATATCAAATTGACAGAAGCTAGGGTCCTTTGGGAAGGGAGAACAGCAGTTGAGAACATGCTTCTACAAGAGTAGAAGCCACACTGTATTTTCTTAGTGATTGACATAGAAATAAGCCCAGTCCGTTGTGGGTATTGCCACCTCTGGGCAAGTGGCTCAGGGATGCACAAGAGAGCAAGCTGAGCAAGCCTGGAGGAGCAAACCTACATCAGAGACATTTGTTCATGTGTGTGTGTGTGTGTGTGTGTGTGTATGTGTCTGTCTGTGTCTCTTTCCCCCTTCTGCGGATGTGGATAGGGGCACATGCGTGCCATAGCTACCTGTGGAGACTGTTCCACACTTGGGAGAGTTTTTCTCTCCCTCCACCTTGTGAATCCTGGGAATCAGATTGGACTGAGGCTGCCGGGCCTGTCACCAAGCACTTTTATGCAAGGAGAAATTTCACTGGCTCCATATTATTAACTTCTTAAACATATTCCTGTTAGCTATTTAACCAGGGAGACACTGTGTAGTTTTGTCTTCTTGTGGGAAATGGAAGCAGGAGCTGTCCCTAATGCTTTGAGTGATTTTAGGAAACCTATTCCTCATACTGGGTTGCCTTGCCCAGCCCCAATACAAGGGGAGGTTCTTAGTCTTATGGCAACTTGATACGCTATGCTTTGTTGGTACTCACTGAAGCCTACCCTTTTCTACACAGAAAGAGAAGAGAAGTGGGTGTGGGAGGGGTGGAGGCAGTGGGGAGGGAATGCGAGCAGAGGGAGATGAGGAAACTGAGGTAATGATGAAAGTTAAATAAATACATTTAATTAAAAATTGATATTAAAATAGAGCTTATTAAGAAATGTGGCTATCAAAGGTGATTTATGATGTTCACATTCATATCATGTAGTTCTTTGGTGAGTTACTTATCACAAAATCCGTTCTCTGTCTCCATGGTGAAAAATGGAGCGTAATATTCCAGGCACATGACCAGCTCTGGGAACCTCCTGCAGGCTTTGGGAACACAGTGAACTCCTCTTTCTTTGACACTCTCTTTAGTTGACTCTGTTTTGCTCTGAGAAGAAAACAAAGAGCTGCCTACTAAGTATTGTCATAGCTTTCTAGAGCAAGGCAGGTACCTTGGAGCCCCTGCAAGTGTGTCTTAATGAGAGTTCTAGTGAAGGATAAACAGTCTTCTAACTTAGAACTGTCCTGAATGTTGAAATAAGTATATACTAGATGACATGGTGGCAACACCTTTCCTTCAGCATTTGAAATACTTTATCTTTGTAATTTAAAGCAACCCCCAACCCTTGTACTAGTGGGTAAAGAAATTGATTCTTCATTAGCAAATGTTATCCTAAATTCATTTTTGATAGTTGAATACTCTTTTGAAGTTTTTTGCCCATTTTTTGTGAATACATGTCAAGAGAAAATAGAAGGCACTCAGGGAGGGAGGGAGGGAAGAAGAGAGAGAGAGAGAGAGAGAGAGAGAGAGAGAGAGAGAGAGAGAGAGAATCAGAACAGCATTCTTTGCTTACTAAATACCTCCTTATTTATCTACATAGGTCTTAAGCCAGATGACAAAGTAGAGAATACACAATTGCCAGGTAAACAGCACACAGGATTCATTAAAAAAATAACATTCATGAAAATGTGGTCAAAAATGAAGGACTGGGGAATGCATCTTTTAAAATATCTGTGAAAACTCTCTGATGGTGTATTCCCTTGTCTAATTGCTGTTTGAAAAGTATTTTGAACGATTTAAAATTAGGCATGTTCTGGGACTGAATGTACTGGCTATATTTGTGTCAACTTGACACAAAACTAAAGTCAGTCGAGAGAAGGGAACTTCAACTGAAAAATTGACTCCATAAGATCAGGGTAAGGAAAACTTGCAAGGGATTTTTTTTAATAAGTTTGATGGAAGGTGGCCTTGCCTATTTTGGGTGATGCTATCTCTAAACTGGTGGTCCTGGGTTCTATAAAAAATCAGACTGAGAAATCCAGTAAGCATCCATCACTCCTCAGCGGCCTCTGCATCAGCTCAGGTTCTGCCTTGCTTGAGTTTCTGCCCGTCTTTGATGATAATATGGAAGCTTAAGCAGGGTAAACCTCTTGCCCCCAACTTACTTTTAGATTTGCCATTTCATCATAGTAATAGAAATCCTAACTGAAGCACTAGACTATGGTAAAAGGTATAAGAAATACTATAAAAGGCAGAGAAAGGTAAGGCAATACGTTTCCTGTATTACTAACATAAAATATAGAATATATTTGTAAAAACATGTTATGGATAGATTTTTTTAGTTTGATAAATATTTTTGCTATGCTTACACATACAATTTCAGTGAAATTTTATGCTAATACATTCATATTTTAAAAGATATTTTTGGAAAGCATCTGACAAAGAAGAAATTTTAATGAATATGCAGTTCTGGTAAAGGGATCCTGTTTGCAGCAAGGCCATGGGATAGGCATAACTTACACACTACCTTTAATGGGAAAGAGTATCATAAGCAATTCTGTGTTTGATAAATGCAGAAAATATGATTGTGCTATGACTCTCCCGTTTCCATGTTGTAAGACCAATATCTGAATGAGGCATGTAGAAGCTAAAAGTTCAAGGACAAGAAGCTAACAAACCAATCATCAAAAACAGTTGATATTCAACAACAAAAAATTTAATGTTTGTTTATTGAAATGGCAGAATATTGGATCCTCATAAAAAATTTACAATTATTTATTAAGTGAAAAATGACACACACTGTAACCAAGGGAAAGACTGGGCAATGATAGTTTTTAGATGAATTGAAGAGTATTAAAAATTCTCATATATGTGCAGCATTGTAACACTAATGCAGGAGGTTCAAAATATCTTTTGTCAGCACAAAATAATGCAGTCCTCACCTCAAAGGATATAAGCTAGAATTTACTCTGGAGCCAAATATGAGTGACCCAGGAACACAGATAAGTTCACCCAAAAGTTCATATTCCCATATGCTAACAGTTTCGATGACAGTTTATAATAGTAACAGAACAAACCATGTCATAAATAGAGACTGTTTTCAAATAAATTGGCAGAAACATTGGATAGAAGGATTGAAGAGGTCCCAACAAAAATCTCCGCCTATAGAAGAAAAGTGAGGAACTCTCTGTTAAAGGACTCCTTCGATACTCTTAGTCTATTGGTTGGTAGAAGTTTATACTTTCCAAAAGGTTCTAGTCACAGGGATGGTATGTCAGACATAGAGATGTGTAAAAATGGCTATTAAGAAAACTAAACATAAGACTGTGTGGTGGTGGCCCACGCCTTTAATCCCAGTGTTTGGGAAGCAGAGTTAGGCAGATCTCTGTGAGTTTGAGGCCAGTCTGGTCTACAGGGCAAATTCCAGAATAGGCTCCATAGCTACTGGGAAACTTGGTCTCAAAAAAACAAAGCACAACAAAACAAATCCCAAACAACAACAAAAGCAAACAAAACAACATAAAAGAAACCAAGAACAAAACTAAACATAGCAGAAGATAAATTCTAATTAGAATCTTGAACTATGATATCCCAACATTTCCACAGTCATTGGAGTTCTAAATAGTTCAGCAGCTTTGCAGAAGGTTCAACGCAAGTTGGTACTTTCCAGAAACTTCCATTCATAGTTTGCATAATATCTACATAGATGATAAATAGATGGTAGATAAATACATAGATATATAGATAGGTAGATAGATAGATGATAGATAGATAGACAGATGATAGATAGATAGATAGATAGATAGATAGATAGATAGATAGATAGATAGATAGATTGACCTGTGTTAACATTTGCTACCTAAACAAATAATACATCAAATAAGAAAGTAGAAAATGCAGCATTGTTGGAAAAATAGCATACAGGATTCACAAGTAAACGATACTCATGATAGTGTAGCCCAATGAGTGGGGTGAGGGGAATGTCTGAATGTCTTCCCTGTGCAATGTATCTTTAGAGAGAAGAATGAGAGAAGATGGGACTAGATTCATATAAGGGTCCTCCATCATAAGTAAGCATATGAGTTAGGCAACTATAAAAACTCAACATCCTGTAGCACGGATATGGATGAGTACAACTCAGGAAAAGACAAAGGTAAGAAAATAACTAACCATCTCAATTTCTGTCATCAAGACTTGGAAGGGCAATTTTAAGTCAATGATGTCAGTGTCTGTCCTTCTATCACCAATATTTGGAATGTATCTTGACTATTAAAATAGATAGAAGAGTGCGATATTGGGAAGAAAGCTAGAAAAAGAAAGACCAAGAATCATGTTTCAAATAGTCAGATACAGGGGAGCTGACTGTAATTGAATTAGTAAACCATAGGCTCCCATGGCTGGGTGCTAAAGCATCTTATGATTGGAGATGTTGAAGGGATTTTCAGGGAACCCTGAGGGGATTCATTCAGACACTGAAATTATGGTGGCGGCAGATTTTTCATGTTGTGTGCTTTCTTGTGATTTTTTTCTTATAACAGTGAAAATGAACTTGTTCATGATATGAATATTAAGATTTCCTTGACTACAGTTCTCTTACGAGTAGCCTGTTGGGGGCCTTTGAACACTTCCAGCTTCTGTGCATACCTTTTATAATAAACTGTGTTTTTCATGTTAAAAAGAAAACTTCAAAAGAAGGTGTTAACATAATTGAGGGATGATAAGTTTGACAGTAAGTGTCATTATCAGAGCTCCACTGACAGCTTTTTGGCTTTTTGAAGTAAAAAAAGGAAAACCTTTTCCTAGGTAGATGCAAAACTCTTACAGGGTTTAAACAATTTTACCAAATGTATTCACATTCTGCAACAGCCCCTTTATTCTGAAGGTTACCAGAAAGAAAGGGTTTTCATGAGATTTGGGTTTTCTCTTAATCTATTGAACAAAGAATCAGGGGAAAAGCAAACATGTAAAGGATGAGATGAAAGATATAAATTTGAAAAGATATCCTAAGGTTTGCCTTCTGCAGAACTGCCATTGTGCATGGGATCCACACCACCTACTCTCAATGTCATAGCCAAAGAATACGAAAAAGATAACTCAATTTGAATCTGCAAGAATCCAGGTTTCAACAAACAGAATTTTTTTTGTGTGCAAATTTACTATCAACCCAAGATGTGTTTTCCTAGTGATTTCTTGTGTCCTCACTCCCTTCAAACTGTAGCATCCTTCATGGTCAAGCTTCTTGCTTCTAACTGATTTTTTAATTAATTTTTATTCTTGTTTTCCAGATTTCTGAGATTTGTTTCATAATGAAGCCATTAATTAAAGCTTTTTAAAATTATGAATCTCGAATTTTGATGACATGGGAAACAGTAACAACCTTTCCAATGCTTTTACTCGGTGATTCGTTGGTGGTTTCTTTTGATATTGAGCAAATTGACGAAATGTTTTCCAAGCTCAAACCTACATAAAGTCAGCTAAAGTGCAGCGATCTGACTATAATATCTTAGAATGATCTTTGTCCTCTGCTGTTTGCCAGCCTGAAAAGCAGTCAGTGAGCACCTAAGTGCCCTTTGAGATTTGATATACCCCCAGTGTTAGTCAAGCAGAAGTGTAAAGAGACGCTGGCCTCAATGTGGCCCTCATAAACTGCATGAACTTTGTGCTAGGACCTTGAAAGCTATTTAATAGAAAAAATAAGCCAGAGAGAAAATGAATGTATCTATGAAATGATTGGGACCCAATCTCTAGAACTTCCTACCCTAAAATTCCCTAAAAAATGGATGTAACTGAAGGTTTCTCATCCTTCCTGGTCCTGCAGTAACTTTTACAAAAACAACGCAGAGGTTTAATATTAATTACATACTGCATGGCCTACTAGATCAGGCTTATTATTAACTAGCTCTTACAAGTTAAATCAACCCATTTCTATCATTTTATATTTTGCAACGAAGCTCGTGGCTTTTCACCTCACATCTCTTCTCCAGTGGCTGCTGGCATCTCCCAGACTCCACCTTCTTTTCCCCTCTATCTTTGCTTTGATTTCCTGCCTAGCTATATTCTGCTATATTTTGGTATAGGCCAAAACAGCTTATTTATTAATAAATTGTAATAAAACATATTCACAGCATGCAGAGGGGCATCCCATATTAAATGGAGTACCAAATTTTCTGCCAGGAATCTACCCAAATCCACTTTTACTTTCTGCAGATTAAATCTAGGTGTATTTCAAATGAATTTAACCCACGGAAGTAGAACAGCTAAATTAAAAAGTGTATAAGATGAACTAGAAGTAAAAATAAAAATAAAAAAAAAGATGCAGACATGTCTACTGTGCTTGAGGAGTTGGAAAACAGGTTAATAGTTCAGAAAAACTCAGTATAAAGATATAGAGAGGTATCAAAAAGATATATGTGAGCTAGACAATGAACTAACCCATCATGGAACACACACATACACAAATATATATGTATGTATATATTTGAGACAGAGTTTTTCTATGTCCTAGAATTCACTTGTAGGTCAGGCTGTCCTTGAAATCACAGAGATCTGCCTGCCTCTGCCTCCCAAGTTTTGGGATTAAAGCCCCATGCAATCATGTCTGGCTATAATTTTTAGAAAGACTTTGACAATAGTTTAACCACAAAGAAATAGTGCCAAATCTGGGAGAATGCACCGACAATTACTCAGTGATGATGATGAGAGAAAACAAGAAGGGAGAAGAAATGCAAAAGCCTAACAAAGAAAAACAAGTAGGACCTTCCCTTGGACAAGAGGTGTCACCTTGATTTAAATGTAGTAAGAATTGAGTAAACATGGAATATAGAGCATTCCTGAAAAATGTTAAGCATGATTGAGACTTGGTATGTAATGTATATGTTTATTATTCAGTCAAAGTACACCAAGTTGCTTTGTATAATCCAAGTATGTTCTTGTCCCAGGGATATCAGGAGGGCAGTTCGTAATGCTTGTTTTTGTCAGCTATGTGATTCCTGGCTAACTTTTTGTCTACTGTTGTGAGAAAAAAAATCACCATTATTATGCTTGTAATACTCTACCTATTTGAAAACTTTTTGCTGAGACTACTCAGATGTTCCTCTGACTCTTTCTACCTCCATCTGTCCAGTGCAGATTACATTATGACTTGGAATATAGGATGCTTGCTGAGCCGCACTTACAGAGGCAAATAAGTGAGTGGCGCCTGATGTCCTGATCCGCATATGTTGACTCTGGTCTCAGACAACTGAACTTTAACCATGTCAGTAAGTTTCGCACAAATTGTGTCCCATTCTGACTGCTCGATAGGACCTGATTTCAGGAGAGACATATTGCCGTCATCAGAAGAAGCGGAATTAAGTTTATTCAAATTTCTTTTCTTAGAAGTGAGTATCACAACACAGTACAGATTCATATGCAATAGTCCTGAGCAAGCTTGAGATTTCCACTTCTTTATAAAACATGAAGACTAAGAGCATGCTTTTGGTGAGTGGTAAATTAGGACTTAGACACATATAGGTTAATTCCAAACTTAAGGTATTCTTCCTAGCCTGATACACATAGAGGACTGAGAAAAATATCAATATGTTAAAATTTCAGGACTGGAAGAGATACAAGACCTAGACAACAAATCCTGTCTCCCATGGCTAAGGGAAGAGATGAATGCAGGATGGTGATAGATGAAGAAGAGTGGAGAAACAGACAGCAATATTTGTAGTAATCTGATGAAAGCAAATATAAGCCACAGAGATGTACTACTGCATGCAACATCTATGAGTTTTACGTTTTGCAGAATTTGGTTTCATATATGAAGAACAACTCAAGTTTAAAAGTGGTATAGCTACTCATGAAAAACTATTTAGTATTATTCTGAATTTGAACACATAGTACCACGTAACACATAATTCAGTAATTCTAGTATGTTTGTGAGTGTGTGTGTGTGTGGTGTATATTTCACCTTATGATATTTTATGTATTTACATATATGTATCATATATACCTGGAAGTTCACATTAACAGCAGCCATGATTTTCAAAATTAGGGGAAAAAAGAATATCAATATACATATATACAATGAGAATGATTAAGAAGCTAATAATATGTCTTGAAAGGCTCCAGACTCATGAGGAGTGTTCAGAGTAAATGAATCAATATTTAAGCAGCAACAGTTGAACGGCACAAAATTTAAAGAAACTTTATGATACTGCAAAATCATTGTGAGGTTGAAAATCATAACATATTTATAGTTAAAATAACAATTTAAATTGAAACTGTGAGAAATTTTAGTGAGTTGGAAGGGAGGTTTGTTGGAAAGCCTTGAATTTGAGATTGACCCTAAACATCCAACTTAATTGTAAAAGAAGAGTAGCAATTATATTTCAATAGAGAAAATTGAAAGTAGAAATAACTCAACAGACATCATGCTGGGAACATGGGTAGGCAGTTAAAGACGACTAGACCTTTATTTTTCATTATATTGAAAGGCTATTTTTATAAATTAAATTTTTCATTTATTTTACATGCCCCTCCCTCAACAACAGTTTTCTCTCCCTCCTTTCCTCCTGCTCCCTCTCCTGTCTCCCATCTATCCCACTCCTCTTCCATTCCTACTGGGTCTCCATTAAGAAAGGAGCAGGCCTCCCATGGGCTTCAACAAAGCATAGCACATTGATTTGAGGCAGGACCATGCTTCTTCCCCTGCATCAAGGCTGGGCAAGGCAACCCAACATGGGGAATAGATTCCCAAAAAACAGCTGAGCCTCAGGAGCAAGTGCTGATCTCACTGCTATGAACCCTACAAATAGACCAAGCTGTGTAACTGACACACACATGCAGAGGGCCTAGGTTGGTCCCGTGAAGGCGCCTTAGTTATTGTTCCAGGTCTGTGAGCTCAGGTCAGCTATCTCTTTTGGTTCCCTCGTCAGGATCATGACTCCCCTGGTTCGTACAATCCCTCTGCCCTCTCTTCAACAGGACTCCTGGAGCTTGGCACAGTCTTTAACTGTGGATATTTGTCTGTTTCTATCAGTTACTGAATGAAGGCTCTCTGATGACAATTATGGTAGTCACCAATCTGATTAAGATGAAATGGTGTTGTACACTAGAAAATGATAAGGAAAGATGCTTGGAGTGAATAACACTTGTCTGAGTGTGAATATGAGGAAGTCCATTAGAAAGTCGTTTATTTTTATAAGTTTAGAGCACATGCTCTAATTGGAGCAGTAAGGACACTGTCCTCTTTAGGACAGACCTGACAAAAATGTAGGCAGATTTAAACTCACTATTAGTAATTACAATAGTGAAAGCTTTGACTTTCTCTTGAAAGAAGAATATATAGTAATCCTCAAAGCACAGATTTTAATAACTCATCAGAAAAGTTGACATGTTGATCCCAGAATCTATCCACATATGTACACTCTAGTTTTTCTCTCAATAAGGAGGAACTCCTTTTTAAACTAGTGCCCTTTATAATTTCCAAAGTGATCACAACCCACAATATTTATCTAATTCCAGTAACCTAGGGAAAATGAAATCTTGAAGATTGCTTAGGGATCCTAAGATGTGCGGTGTCCAAGAAAGAGCTAAATGAGAGAGAATCTTGCCTCAGACTTCCTAGAATTGGGAGAGAGAAGACAGCAATAGTTTTCCATTTCAGTAAATAATTTTTAAAAGAATATATATTGTCTTTTTCTATCTAGTCTTTGGCAACATTGTTAAGAGATTCAGTGTTAGAAGCAATTATATATAACCCTGAAACTATTGGAAATAATGAATAACAAGTCAAAAAAGATTTTGTTAAAAAAAAATAGACTCCCTTATGCATACCTATAATCCCATCAATGGAGAGATGGAGAGGTAAGAGGAGGAAATGTCTAAGAACAGCCTCAGCTCCATAGCAAGTTGAAGACCAGCTTGGGATCCAAAAGACACTATCAAGATCAATTAAGATAATTAATCATTTAATTAATTAAATAAAAATATGCTATTTTAAGATGTTTTCAAAGATTGCAAATACTATTAAAGCACATGCATCCTCTATGAAATATATAATAGTATTTCTTTAGAGATATAAAGTTATTTATATAAATTCCTTTGTCTATATTTGCAAAATTATATCCTTGAAAATAAAAGTAAATCCCATTACATTTGGAAGATATTTGGTTCTCTGCTTCATCAGATACAACTCATTACAGGAATGTTTCTATTCCCTCTATTGCGACCAAAAATGGACAACGCATATTTTGGCACAAACACGGGGTATCCAAGACTCACATGACTCATGAGAGTCTCAATCACTAGTGAACATTTTGAAAGTATGAACCAAAGTGAGCTGTTCTTGCTCTGTGACTGAACAGTTTGCAGACAATGCAGAATGAAGTGCCAACACCCACTAACACATAGCCCTAGAAGGTTCAATGAAGCTTGAAGCTGAAGCTACCAATGTTCAATGATAACACATGAAAACACAACTTTTATTCATGCAAATAAATATTTTAGACATTGAAAGTAAAAGATCTATTGCTACAAACAATAATATGGATGCATCTAACACACACTGTTAAAGTCATATGCTCTGAACATATATGTAGCATTGTATTTAATAAACATAAGAAGAAATAATATACATAAAAATCAGGATAGTTGTTGCCTTCGGTGGGCTACAACAAGTAATGGGAAGGGACTTGGGGAGGAGTAATAATTTGTTCATTTGTCTGGATACTGTTATAATAATCTGTAGTCTTTATTATGTAATTATAAATACATAATTGTAGGTTCCTAATAGCGACTCCTAATTTCACATTCTTAATTACATATATATATATATATATATATATATATATATATATATATATGCATGCAAATAATACAATGAAATTTGCTTTTAATAATTCAACTTTAATGTTCAATGGGAAGAAAATAATTTCAGCTATAAAATACATAGTTAATAATCATTTTGTAAAAATAGAACTCTTTAATATGGGATAAGTAAAAGTAACCCCATTTAAAATGAGATTTCTCTAGATGGCTCTGAGGTTAAGAAAATGTCCTACAACCTTGAAGAACTGATTTTGAGTCTTAGAACCCAGGTATAGGTAGAGGAAGAGAAGTTGCTCCACAAAGTAGTCCTTGACCCCTTTACAATAGCCATGGGAGCACACACAGACACACATTTAAACACACATACACACACACATCACACACACAAAATTATAATAAAAATGAACTCTATAAAATTAGAAATTAACTGCTTTTCTAATTTTATCAGAATTTAAGAGTTATAGTTTTTAATCTTTTTCATTATGGTGTATTTTTTATTGTTTCCCCCTTTTTGTTTTATAATTTTTTAAAGTTTATTTTACATATCAACCGAAGTTTCTCCATCCTTCTCTTCTCCCAGTTGCTCCCTCCCTCCATTTCCCAGCTACATTGCTCCCCTTCCACTCCTCCTCCTTTTCTATTCAGAAAGGGGCAGGCCTTCTGTGGGCTTGAACAAAGCAAGGTACATCAAAAATTGAGGCAGGATCAAACTCTTCCCCTAGATTCAAGGCTAGACAAGGTAATCCAGCTCAGGAACAGGTTCCCAAAAGCCAGCAATATGCCAGGGACAGGTCCTGATCTCACTGCTAGGACCCTTACAAAGAGACCAAGCTACACAACTGTCACATACATCCAGGGGGCCTAGGTCAGCTCCATGGAGGCTCCCCAACTTTTGATCCAGAATCCATGAGCTCCCATGAGCTCAAGTCAGCTGTTTCTGTGGGTCTCCCCCTCATATCATGCCTATCCCCCCGTTCATATAATCCTTCTTCCCTTCCTTCTGGAAGATACCCAGAGCTCAACCCAGTCACTGGCTGTGGTGAAGGGTCAAGCTATGCCAGGTTCTTATGTTCCAGGGTAGGGGTGTGTGGATTAAAAATGTCAGGCAGAAAAAAACAGAGACACTAAGGAAATAGAGACAAAGGACAGGTAAGGAGGGCAACCCAGTAAATACTGAATCTACCCATGTTTATTCTTCATGGACTTTATATACCCTAATCCAAAGAGGGGGAAGACAAGTGACTCTTTTTTTTTTTACCAAAATGCAAGAAACAAAGTAATCACCTTCTCAAATACCCAAAGCATCAAATACCACATCCTTGGTCCTAGTAGCCACACCCTGGGTCAAACTTCCAGTCAATAACCTTGAAGGAGCAAGAATAGGCCTGAACTCTCTGACCTTTAGTCAAGGTGGAATGAATCCATATCCCTGGGTTCTGATACTGAGAATATCTGCTTCCATCAGTTACTAAGTAGAGTATCTCTGAACTCAATTAGGGAAGTCACCAATCTGATTACAGTAGATAGCCAGTTCAGGTACCCTCTCCAGTGTTGCCAGAAGTCTTAGCTGCATTTATACTGTGTATTCCTAGGGGTTTCCTGTGGACCAGGTTTCTCCCTGACCCCCAAATGAACCCCATCAGGACATTTTTGTTACCCCCCCCTCAGTCCAGCCTTCAACCTGCCTTCCACACCCTGCCCCACCCAACCCACTCCCTCATGTTTCCATCCATCCATTCCCCCTTCACTCCCCTCTTCATCCCCAGTTTATCCAGGAGATCACTATTCTATTTCCCCTTCCCAGGGTAAATCCATGCCTCTCTCTTTGGGCCATGTGCTCTCAGTCACTGAACCATTTCTGCGGTCCCAGTTTTTTGTTCTTATAAAGTGTGCTTATTTATACACACTTAAAATAACTTCCACTATGGAGAATAATTCAACTGTGAGGAGAACGGCACTCAGAAATGTAGAACAGGCAGCATGCCAACCAACCTATGTGTCTGCTGTGTGCATGTTTTAAGCCATGTCACATAGGAAAGGTTTTGAATAAAATGCTAAGCAATCATGAAGGCCTGACTGTCGTTAACTGAATTTTGTTTGGAAGAAGCACACTAAATATTCGTAAGATGGAAATTGTGGTGAGTGTTGTGACCAAGTGTGGTCAAGCTAGAAAAGACTCAAAGAGAAAACAGACCTCACTTGACTGGAGGATAAATGTACTATGACCTTTAAGGTGAATAGGAGATAACAACTTCAAAGGGTAGAGAAGAAATATCACCAGGCAGAAGAAAATGCCCGGAAAACTCATGAGGTTAGAAAAGCAAAGCCTGGGGGAGGAAATGCCACTGTGGTCTAAGCACACATGTCTGGAAATTCGGCCAAACTATTTTACTGTGCATTGGTATGGGAGAGTTTGTTAAAGCATGCACTGCAGATCATCAACTCAAAATTTCCAATTTGGAAGCTTCAGGTGATATTGGAGAATTTGCACTTCTGTCTAGTACTTAAGTGACAGGAAATGATGCCGTTAGTACAGAAATCCAGTGGCGCTGGGCATGGTGCGAGGCCGCACAGGGCAAACCCTGAGGGCTTTAAGGGTTATTTTAGCAACTGGTCCCATGCTATGAAAATCAACAAAAGACACTGAAGCATTTTTAGCTGGCATGTAACTTCCTGTCTCAGAAGCATTCTTCGTGTGTCTTAATTCATGGAGGAAACACTTGGGAATCAGCTAGCAAGCCAGGTTAGCAACCAAAGGCTATATATATTGCTGACAGCCTACACATAGGTCCGAAGAGGGAGATGGATAGACTAGAATGAGTTGAAGACTGAGTGCAATGATTTCTTGGGAAGAGATGGTGTGTTAATAATTTGTTGCTGGACCAGAATTTTGGCGAAAACTGTATGAGATTTTATTCATATTTAATAAATAAAATTTGTCTGAAGTTCAGAGAGTAAACAGCCCCACTGGTCAGTCAGCCTTACAGACAGACAGTGGTAACACACACCTTGCTAGTTTGCCATAGAACCTGGGTGGTGAATGCCTTTAATCCCAGTGTTGTACACCTTTACTCCCAGCCCTAGAGAGGAATATAAAATGGGAAGAGACAGCTCCCAGTCTCAGTCTCCCTCCGAGATTCCTGGAGGAAGGATTGCCATTTTCAGACTGAAGTCAAGGTAAGAACCAGTGGCTGGTTGCTTTTCTCTTCAGGTCTTCAGGTTGAACCCCAATTTCTCTCTCTCTCTCTCTCTCTCTCTCTCTCTCTCTCTCTCTCTCTCTCTCTCTCTGGGTTTTTATTAATAGTGCATCAAAAACAACGGAAGGAAAGAAATAATTGTAAAAAGATTCATGTTGGCACAGTCTGATGCTACAGTTCATCACAGAGAGGAAGTCACGGGGATGTGAGTGTGAAGTCACTGGTCACATTGTGTTGTGTCTTCAGTCAGAAAAGAGAAAGGGGGATGTTGGGATGTTGCTGCTCAACCTACTTTCTTCAATTCAGTGTGGGATCCCAGCCCATGAAAGAGGGCCACTCATATTCAAGGTGTTAGTTCCCGTGTTGTTAAACTCACTTACACAAGCACACACACATACACAGAGGGGGGGAAAAGGAGGGGAGTGACAGAGGCAGAGAGAGAGAGAGAGAGAGAGAGAGAGAGAGAGAGAGAGAGAGAGAGAGAGAGAGAGAGAGAGAGAACTGTGTTTCATGGTGATTCTAATTCCGCCATACTGGTAAGGAAAGGAGAAGTCTTTCTGGCTCTCATGAAGAAGATGAGCTACACCGCCCTGAAGTACATTATAGGAATTGGAGAAATAGCTCAGTGATTAAGAGCACTGACTACACTTGTAAGAGACCTGAGTTCACTTTTCAGCACCCACATGATAGCTCATAACCATCTGTAATTCCAAATCTAGGTCTTCAGGTACCCATTTCTGGACTCTACAGGCACTGCACACATGGGTATACATATGACAGTTCAAGTAATACACATGCATATAAATAAAAGAACGTTTCTTTTAATGGTTGCTATACTAGTTTAAGTCAAACGAGGGTAAAATATCTTTGGAATGTTCAGTGGTTGATAAGCATGAAATTTTGACTGAGAAGAGAAGAGCACGGGGTAGAAAATAGATACGTATGCCAATATGGAATCATCCATATTTTGGTGGTCATAAAACTGTTACCTAGAAGGTGAATATAACAGAACAAGAGAAAAGATCTCAGGACTATTTGTAGAGAAATTTCTATCACCAAGAGCATGGAAAGTGTCTGGCTCCACAAAGATGGGAGGAAGCATGGCAAGGGTACAGTGACAATCACAGTGTTGTGCTTCAGAAGTCAGAGGAAATGCGATACCCACGAAGCTGTGGGATATTCAATGTGCTTACTTAACAAATCACGAAGAACATGAGATGAGTAGTCAGCAAGAGCAGAACAGGGGTGATGTCCGAAGTTTTGTTCAAATGTTTATTTAGATTTATTTACATTTATATGTGTATAAATTTCTAATTTTCTTCATTTATTCGTGAGGGTGTAGTTATGAGTGCATGTACACCTGTATGTGGAAACATGAGTCTGTGCATACTCAGAACCCATAAGACGGTCTCTGATCTGTTAGAAATGGAGTATGGACATTTTAGGGTACTTGGCTCCCTAGTAGATGGTGGGATCTGAATTCCTATTTTTCAAAGTTGTAGAGCAAGTGCTGCTGACTACAGAAGTATCTCTGCTGCACTTAGTTATACATCGGGGTGGGGGGATAATTAAGGATACTGGAAAGGTGATGGAAAATCAATTCAGTTCAGAGAAAATATCAGGTAATTGCCATTTGAAGTTACTATATTCTCTTTTTCTTTCTTTGTGCCTCCCTCCATTGCTCCCCTTCCCTTTTTCTCCCTTTCTTTATAATCTCTTCCCCACCACACTCCTATTCCTAATGTAAAATGCCATTTTGTTATTTGAACCACATTGTGTTACTAATAAAGTTATATCTTGTTACTGTATCCATTGCCCAACCTTTGTATGGGAATATGAGTCACTTGCTAATCTCCTTAGCATATTCTACTAGAATATCATGTTGTTTTTCTCATTATTCTGTGAGAGCTCATGATACATCCTTAAGGACACTTGTATATATTTATTTATACTCCAGTGAGTGTTGTACTATTTAACCTATAATTTATTGCTTCTATTGTACAAGTCCTAGAACGACATGTAGTGAATACTGCATATCTTTTCATTTTTAGATTCTGACTTCACTATCAATTTAGAAAACATTTTTCCTATGCCAAATTTATATGAATATTCAGATTTATCTTATTCCAATCACTGCAGTACTTCATATCCATCTTTTGAATTTTGAATCCATCTGGTATTTATTCTTCCAAAATGTGCTTTATAAATTTTACATATTTTTTACTTAAAATTTTAACTAATTTTTAAATGCTGCATACATAAGCTTTATTAGAAATGGCTTCATGGGATGTCAGATCCTGAACCGACTCTGTCACCTGAGATTTTTCCATGTCAAGTGAACCTTACCATGCTTTCAAATGATCCTGGCAGGAAATGTTGACTATTAACTCAATGTTTGTTATTCATAATTTGCCCCTCCATTAGAATACTAAAATTACTTAAGTAAGGCCATCTAGAATGTTGTCCTAGATTTTAGGTAATTGTCTGTTTAATGTATGTGGCATAGAATATCTTCTCTCTTCTAGTTATTTGGTAGCAATAGAGTCGAGTGTCCAATATAATTCAGTATATTTGAATCTTGGCATTTTAGATGTTTTTTTCATTATGATTTCTTTATAGTAACTACATATTGACTTTAAAAATGATATATATTTCAATTTTAATGTTTTATTCACATGCATTAATTATATTTAACAATTGTTACCATGTTATTTGCATACATTTACAATCTACATTTCAAAACTTGCTTTTATTATATTTACCCCCAGTGTTCCATCATCTCCTTACTACTCTCATTAATTCCATTTCTTTTGATAACTAGCTTTTGATATGTTTTAATGTCCTATGAGTATGGGCATCTTGCCAGAGTATATGCCACTAAAGAATGTGTGACCATGCCCTTCGCTCCTGCATCAAACATTAGCTGTGGATAAATTCTCAGGAAAGGGTGGGCTTCGTAAGAACCTCCCTGGTTATGGCAGAGCAGTGACAGACCCAATGTTGTAGATTTTGTCTAGGCAATCATAGCAGCTATAAGTTCAAGAATACAGCAGTCACTTTATGCCTGGAAGTTAGCGAGCCATACTGCTCCCCTTCCGTCTTCAAGCTGTTGCATTCTGTCTGCCTCTTCATCAGCAATTTTCCCTGGGCCTTGCAAGCAGACTTGTAGATGTCCTCTTCATGGTTAGGCAGTAACAAGTCATTTATTCTCTGTCCTTTGCCAGGCTGTACATTCCTCCAGTCAGAGAGCTTCCACTGCAGAACAAGGCTTCTTGATCAATGCTGACCCCAATACTATTCTACAACACATGCATAGTTATTTAGAAGATAATTGGCAGACACATCACATTCATTTAGCAAAACAGCAGTGAAAGCTTCCACATGAGCCCAGTTGTGGGCTTTGTGCCAGCTTTATAGTACCAAATATAAATTCCCTCCAATGAAGTGGTCATCAGAAACAATAAGCTGGTTTCCCCTATAACATACTTGTTGTTTCACCAATGGAGCTCATCTTTTCTGGCCAGTTGATACTGTTCCACACAGGGTCTATGACATAGTCAGCCGTTTGACCACAATTCTGCAGCAGTAGGGATAGCTCCTCCTGACACTGAGAGGAATAACAGGGAACTTCCAGGCCAGTTCCAGCTGTACTCCTCAGTGCCCTGTGGATAAGGCATGTCATCTTATCATAAAATAGTCTTGCTGTCTAATTATGGTGTGCAACTTTGAGCAATTTAAATTGTTTACATTGTTTTTAGAGTCCTCTGGAGTGTCTTGGAATAAAATCTAAAGAAGTAGGTAGCCCTACTTGGCAATGAGATTTTCATTTATTAAGCTGTGTCTTCTTGGAGCAAGTTTATGCATTTACGTGCTTCCTTAAGAAATCCTTTTTTTCTGTTTTGTCTATTGATTATATTACCAAACATTGAACTTTCCTGTGACTTTTCACTCATTATTAATTTTTATTGTGTTGTTTGTTTTTGAGTCATTCAGTCTACAGTTAAGGCTGCTTTCAAACTCAGGATCCTCTTGTCTCTACCTCCAAAATACTGCAATTGTAAGATGTGTCAACACACAAAAACATAATATTTTCCTTATTATACACAATAAACACATTTATTATATTTACAGGCTCTTGGAAGTAACCTAAAATATTGAGAATTCATATTTATAAAGGCATATTGTATGTATAATATATTTAATTTGAAGGTATAATAAGTTAATAACTTTACAGTATCAGAGAACCATTCATGTATATAGAGTAGAATATAAGAAGTCCTTCTTTGCCCTCCCTCCTTTTGGTTGTATATATCTCTTAATTTCCTTCTAGCTGTAAAATAATATTGGCAAACTTGGAGTATTTAAATTTTCTTTTCTATTACAAATGTTACCACAAATATTCAAAGCTGTTGGTCTCCTTGTATCTGCTTCTCTCCCCTCAACGTCTCCCTTAATACAGCAGACAGACTGACTGCCAGAGCCTCAACAGAGCATAAACTTGTCATTGCACTCACAACAAAGCCAGATCCATGTGCTGGATGGCAGCTGTGGGCTTCCCTGACCTCATGGCCAATCTTGCTCAGCTACACTGGTGACCTTGATATCCACTCAACACAACAGGCAAGTCTTTGCCTAAAGGTCTTTTATACTTATAACTTTTGCCTAGAATACTCAGTTCCTAGACCATTCTAGGTTTCTCCTCTACATCTCAAAATTTTTGTAAAATGTCAATCACAGTCTTACTTGTCCACCCTTTTTACAACTGACCACGTCTTCAACCCTTTCTAACTACAACCCCAACATCATCTATTTTGCTCCTTAGAAATTCCCTGTTTGTGTTCTGTCTGGAATATATTTTACAACTGACCACGTCTTCAACCCTTTCTAACTACAACCCCAACATCATCTATTTTGCTCCTTAGAAATTCCCTGTTTGTGTTCTGTCTGGAATATATTTTACATATTTACGTTGTCTGTTTTACCTAGGAAGAGACCAAGATTGTGTGTGTTGTTTCTTGTGTACATAAGCTCACACACCTAGAAGCAAAAGACTAAAAGTATACATTGACAACAACAACAACAAACCAAACAAACAAACAAAAAACCTTGCACCTTTAGCAAATGGTACTGGGCAAACTAGAAAGCTACATGAACAATGAAATAAGAACTTATACTGTATAAAACTTGATTTCATGTGGATTAAGAACCTCAATATAAGACCCTGAAACTGTTGTCAGACAATGTAGGGGATGTATTTTTAAGGACAGGCAAGAACTTTCTGAATAGACCTATGGTAACATAGGAATTAAAACCATAATTTGGCAAATAGGACATCATGAAACTAAAATTTCTATGCAGCCAAGGAAACAGTCAAATGGACAAAGAAACAGCTTACAGAATGGGAGAAAAATCTTCGCTACCTATGCATATGATGGAGGAGTACTGTTTAGAATATACATAAGTAGTAGAAAAAGACAAGATCTCCTGAGTAAACTGGGAGCATGGGGACTTTGGGAGAGGGTTGAAAGGGAGGGAAGCAGAGAAAAATGTAGAGCTCAATAAAAATCAAAAAAATTTTAAAAAGCAAAACAAAATAAACTAAAGCAAGTCAATTAAAATTGTGGAATGTAACTGATCAGAGTGTTTTCAATAGAAGAAACACTATCATTAGGAAGTACTTTTTAAAAGTGTTTGACATGCTTAGCCATAAAGGAAATACAAATTAAAGTTAAAGATTTCACCCCACTCCAGTCAAAATGGCCAAGATCAAGGAAACAACTGACAACATATATGTGTTATTCTTTGCTGGTATCTCTTTCATGTCTATACTTTTCTTAGAAGCAAATTAGCACAAGTTTTCTTTCTATACATAGTTCCATGAATTGACATGCTCACATGTACACTTGGTAAAGAAAGAAGGTTGGATATTTTTCCTCTTTACGCTCTTCAAGTAAAATATCAATTTCATTCATTTACACCAGCAGCCAAGAGGGTCTCCACTTTCCCAATCCCTTCCAACAATACATACCAACCTTTTTGTTATTTGCCTATTTAATCAACATGAAATCATTTTGATTTATACATTTGTTTGTACTCCATTAATGACTTGTTTCTTCATCTAATGTTTTTCAACACAGAGAGTTGCAGTTATTTTGATTTCTTAAAGTTTTTAATATATTTTAGAGTAACTTTTTTATTGATATACAATGTTTAATTATTTTCTTTCCTGGGGATGGATGGTTTTAACTTTATTTGAGTTTCTCTCTTCTTGGTAACATTTCTCATTTTTTTCTTTCTCAGATGTTCTTTCTGTACAAACTTAATCTTGTATATTTGGTATTATATTACCAGGTCCAAAGGTAGATGATTTTCTTGTAATGAATCTACACATTTGTGTTTTAGACACATTTCTTATATATTCCTGGACCTCCAGGTTATTTTGAAGAAGGGATACATGAAGGACATGATATGGAGTCTTGGCTAAATTTTTTAATGATTTAGAGATTATTTAAAAATGATAACACAATATACTCAGAGGACATAGGTTACAAGTGTTCTTAGAAGAAAATAATTGTCATCTTGTTAAGATATCCTGGAACATATATCTCATATGTTCTGTGGTAAAATAAAGTACTTGAGAAATTTGTACAATGTATTTTGAACTCATTTACTCTCCTCAACTGTTCCATATGTTATCTTCTGAATCATTCCATCCCTTATCACCCAACTCAGATTTATTCTTCTTCTTTCTAAGTAAAGTTCAGTTTGAGGTACCCAGGTAGAGAAAGGGTTCTTCTCTGGGGTCAGGCTTTCAAGAGTCATAGAATCATCAACAACAACAACATCATAATCACTATAAACAAAATAAAGCAAACAATAAGTAGTATTTTCCCCTGCCAGGTAACAGCAGATGCTAATAGCACCTCAACTAATGGTTTAGTTGCATATCTATCTTCCTGCCCTCTGTGCTGAGATTTTGTCTTTCATGAGCTTGTGCACATCTTGTGCATACTGTCACAATCAACGCGAGTACCTATGTGTTGTAAGAAGGCTGCTAGTTAGTTCCTAGTCGCTTAGCCCCAAAATAATCACACAGAAACTGTATTAATTAAATCACTGATTGGCCCATTAGCTCTAGTTTCTTATTGGCTAACTCGTACATATTAATTTAACCCATTTCTGTTAATCTGTGTATTGCCATGTGGCTGTAGCTTACCGGCTAAAGTTCTTGTGTCTGTTTCCAGTGGGGCTACATGGCTTCTCTCTGACTCTGCCTCCTTTCTCCCAGTATCCTGTTTAGTTTTCTCCATCTAGCTCTATCCTCTATAGCTCTGCTATACCCAAAGCAGTTCCTTTATTAACTAATGATATTCACAGCATACAAAGGCAAATTCCACATTACGTATGTGCATCTTCCCTGATGTGTTTGGAAAGCACTGTTCCCTTGAAGTTACCAACCACTTCTGACTCTTACCATCTCTTCATCCCTTCTTTTGAGCCTTAGAATGTCAAATTTCAGGGTTAGCAGTCAATGTATTTTAATCTTTGAAGGTTGACCAATTTGATGTCTCTGTTAATTGCCACAAACTACAATAAGACATTTCTCAGATGAGGAGTGAAATATGCTCTGTTCTGTGAGGACAAAAGTCAGTAGGAGTCATTTATTACTTTCCTATATAGAAATAATATTTTAAATATTTTTCAAGTATGATATTAAGCTATATTCTTCAATGCTTGAATCTACATTTCTAAAAAGCTAAGCACACACACCTCATAGAGCCAGACTGCCTATACCTACTTTGATTTTTCTCAGTGTCTTTTTTTATTTAATAGGCCTGAAATATCGATTAACATTTACAGATTCAATTCCAAGCACTTGCCAGAGGTAAGGGAGAGCCCAGAATGAGCTTTACATGCCAGTCAGATTCTAAGGTGTGATGAAATTCCCCACTGTGTCTGCCAACTTATCCACTCCATAGGTCATTTCCCACATGGCTCCTGGTGTTGAAAGAAGCCATTTCCACTTCAAATATTTCAAAGACAATGGGAAAAAATGATGTAGCACTAATATTGTGTTCTTTACCCTGCTGTGGAGAATTGAAAAGGCTCCATTCAATAGTAATGCTCTTTTGAAAGGAGTGCCTTTCTGCCCAGGATTCCTGGGCAACTCCAAGGTCATGTTTGTTTTCTTCCTCATTTCTAAGTTGTAGACTTGAGGGATTCAGAATTGACTCACCATAAAAGTCATAAGTGCTCCCTTCAATTTGTTGATTCTACATGCTTACTGCCCCCAGCCATGCCAGAGACTGGGTTCTACTTCTTTCCTTCTAATCAATTGCCTTTCAATTCCCCCCTTGCTGTTTTGTAAAGATTCTAGCTTAGAGACCTTGGAAACAAATACAAGAATTCACTAAAGCATTTCTAGTATCTCTTTAATTTCACCTATTTTCCAAACTTTCTGTTTATCTTCTACCTTACTTTCCCCTCCAAAAACAAAGAAATAATATAGTTAAACTTCAGTTTTGAAGTACTTATTTATTTCCTTTATTAACATATCATAAAAACATTATGCATGATTGTGTGACCATGGTAGAAATAATGATACTCTTACAGCAGGGAAATGAGTTAAGATATGAATCCCTATTTGGGATATTTTATAAATAAGTAAGTATGATTTTCACCTAAGGGGGACTTCATTAATGTCATTAGTTTATAATTGAATCTAGTTATTAATTTAAGACAGGAAAATTATTAATAATCAAATT
Source organism: Microtus pennsylvanicus (assembly GCF_037038515.1). NCBI lineage: Eukaryota > Metazoa > Chordata > Mammalia > Rodentia > Cricetidae > Microtus > Microtus pennsylvanicus. The sequence goes on from NC_134582.1 coordinate 125,389,592, forward strand.
CAGTGAGATTTGCTTTGCTGGAAACAGCCTAGAAGGATCTTTAAAGTTCCCGCTACACAGTCAGATTTACTCAGTGATTCTGTGTATGCCACAGTCATCATAATGAAGAAATAATTACAAAAACATTCAGAGCAGTACTAAAATTAGTCTTTGTTTTCCTTCTTTCACAAATAACCACTAAATTTAAGGCACTGTGCCAACAAATTCAAGTACTTTTGGTTTAATTGATCTGTCCCAGTTTTTATGGAACTAGAGTTAGTACTAGATTTTTAAAGTCAGAGATGATTTATAGACTTCCACTTGCTGCACTGACTGAACCAAAGGGCTTATACCTATCTACCAAAGGGTTTGAAACTGCACTATATATAGGCGTAGAGTCAGAGAGTCATAGTTCCTACAGATGTAGTTCCCCATGCAGCCAAAGCCAACAAAACAAAATGAAGCAGGAGACATTGGCTAAGGAACGTGAGACCCTACAAGCTGCAAGGAAAAGGTCCAGTGTAAAACCACCTGCCACCAGGAAACAAAGTGTAGAAAACATAAAATTTGAGGATTTATTTTGCTTTGTATTCCTTAAAGATTCACTTTCCTAAGTTAAAAAAAAAGTAACATCATTTAAACTAAGCAAAGAAAAGATGGTGGAGTCACAAGGTTAGCTAATTTAAGATAATAGCCCTTTGAAATGCAGGCTGCTTTGAAACAAACAGGAAGGTGCCCTAAACTTTATTGCCATGTGTTATGGACTGATGATGCGACAGTAGGATGTTTCTGTCAGGTATTTGATCACTGAAATGAGAAAGATGCTGATACAGTTGCATTGCCTGATTCCCATCCCTCTCATTCATAATGTTTAGCATGAAATGCATCTGCCCTTGGCTGGGGCTACAGCACTTCAAAGGAGTGTTTGCCAGCTTGCATCTACTGAGATGAAACATTTTGCTCCAAATAAATACTGATTAAGCAAAGGAGATTAGAAATACCCAATTAGCCTCCTAAAGCAAAGGGGGGGAGCATAAAAACATGCATACCCCGTTACTAACTCTCCTTTGCTGATCGTGTCAAAAAGTGGATATGCACACCAATACATTCTTATCATAAAATAAACACCAAACAACAGCCCAACGCAAAGGAACCAACAAAAATTTAAAACAAATTATCAACCATTCTCAGGGTGTTTACACCTTCCTATGTTTCATACCTGGAGTATTTTTGAACTTATCTAAAATACAGTCAATGCAATTTTAAGTATGTTGACATTATCAGAACCCAAGTAACCCCTGGCTATAGTTATGCTATGAGCATGAATTCTAACTGTTTGGCTGTGGGCAACAATTTCTAAATAGACTACGGTTGCATGATTGGGCATAGGGATATAAATCAAATATAATGAATGCAAATTGCTAGTGTCAAGTGTATTTAGCCAGAAATAGAATAAAAGGCGGAAGGAACAGGGCTCCCCACCACTACCACCACCTGCCCTACCGTGAGATTTGTTTTGTTGTTAACTAGTTTCAGATATAACTAAGCTTTGGTACCTCACAGGGTGGTCATGGTAGCGGTAATGATGGTGCCTTGGGGAAGCTAGATTTCAAGATGTATAATCTTCTCTACACACTCAGTCACTACTTATTCCTGTAGCCCAGGGCAATTATCTTTCCACTTCATATCTAAGGCTCTTCATGCCCATAATCATCAAAGACAGAAATAGATACAGGTCATCCTCTGAGAATCAGAGAAGCACAGAGAAAAAGAAAACTCCCACTAGCCATACTGTCAGGAAACAGGCTTGCTCGGAACTACAGTTTGAGATTATGAGATTACTGTTGCACCAAGTACACATGAGATATGAAATGAAGAAAACTCTACATAATTGTGCCAAGTCATGTACAGTTGTTTCAGTTTGATAATTTTTATGCATAGTGAAATAATAAACAACTATTTCAGGAAATCTTTTAAACTGTACTTCCTAATTAGAGAATTAGAGATGATGTGATGTGTGTGTGTGTGTGTGTTTGTGTGTGTGCATGTGTGTGTGTGTGTGTGTGTGTGTGTGCATGTTGTGGTGAATGTGTGTGCACACCTGTTCATGTGGGTGCACAAAAGAGAGTGTACATACAGAGACAGGAGGTCAACATTGAATGTCTCTCTTGGTTACTCTTTATGTTGTTATTTGAGACAGGATTTCTCATGGAACCTGGAGGCCACCAATGCAGTTAGGCTGCCTGGTTATTACAATTTAAGTATCCACTTGTTTTTGCTTCACCAAAGACCAAAACTTTTGGAGACATGGGGTTACCATGTATTTCTTTCTGTTCTGAAATTTGCTATGTGGATCAAGATGGCCTCAAATTCACAAAGATTTGCCGGCTTCTGCTTACAAGTACTTAGCTTAAAAGCATGTGTCACCAGGGCTAAGCCATACCCGTGACTGCTGAGATATGAACTCAGAGCTTCATGTCTGTACAGTAAGCAAGTACTTTACTAACTAAGGTAACTTGCCAACCCAGAGAACTACCCTTATTATTAAATTAAAATTATTAATTTTCCAAGGCATAGGATATGGAGAGTTCCATGATAAAATAGGTATGGATAACCCTGAGACAAGCAGGTGTCTGTAGGAATTCACTGTTGACTGAAGTTTTCTGTCCTGCTTAGTTCCCACAGCCAGTATGTCCCAAAGAAAATCACACAAGTCCACATAAGTTAAAAACTGATTGGCCCATTAGCTCAGGCTTCTTATTAACTCTTATAACTAATATTAACCCATTATTCTTATCTATGTTAGCCACATGGCTCAGTACCTTTTTCGGCATAGCAGGTCACATCTTCCTTCTTCCGTGTCTGGGCAGGACTGCAGGAAGAGCTTCCTTCCTCCCAGAATACTTCTGTCCTCATTGACCCGCCTCCACTTCCTGTCTGGTTGCCCTGCCTGTACTTCCTCCCTGACTACTGGCCAATCAGTGTTTCTTTAAAACATGATTGACAGAATATAGACAATTCTCCTGTACCAATTCACAGAGATTTTTGTATGTCTCTATCTAAGGATGTATTACAAAGCATCAACAAAATTTATTGGACCATGGAACAATTTTTTTTCTCATGAGACATCAGTACATATTTCATGTGACATCTTTGTTCTACAGAACAAATCGTAGAAAATAGAAGTATGTTTCACTCACAATTAATGTTGGATGTCTTGTCTGTTTTCTAGAATATTTGAAGTCAAAAGATCCAGGACCTAAAATGGAAGCTGGGACCAAGCTGTCATATATTTTGTTTTTCTTACTTTCTATTTTGTGTTCATCCTTTCTTCTCTTGTTTTTTTTTTTTTTAGATTCTTTAGTTATTTTGTATTTTATTTAAGTGGAAGAATGTTCAGAAATGCTTTAGTGTAAGAAAATATTGTAAGTTTAAAGTAGTATAGAAGCATTAAAGATCATACTTAACTTTAATTATTACCAAGTCTTACAGGGGTAACATATGAAAAAGTCACATGAATTATTAACCAATGACAATCCAAAAAATAAGTTCTAACAGAAAAGCAAACATTAACCAAATTGAACTCATTTTTATTAGGCCTAGTAAGTGGCACAAAAAAGAAATTGGATCAGTATGATTTCTTCAGTCCTTTGCTCTTTTTAAATCCCACGGCCATATACAGACACTTGCTACTGAATAGACTCTGTCTTCAGCTCAGCCATCTGCCAGATGAAGACTGTCATTGCATTTTCTTACTTGACAGACACAGCTTGAAGGTTTAAAAAAATACCTCTGTGTTACTATTCCTTGCCTCTCAAGTCAAGGTGAGTAGGAAGGAGAGGAGATTTAAGAAAAATGAAAGAAAGAAGCCTATTTAAGAACACACCACTAAAATTCCACTGAACACTAGAATTGAAACAAATTTCTTTACTTCTGTGAGAACCTCTCTTAACAGAATGAGGCTAAGCTAAGCATTAGCATCCTTTCTGTTTGTTTATAATGGTTCAGTTTTATTACAGAATTAGTGCCACAAGAACCACAGATAGAAACTGTCTGGGAACCCTTCATGGAAGTCATTTTAGAAACATGGAATGCAAATGATAAAATGCTTTCATGAGATGGTTTCAGTGTCCTTGAACCAAATAGGCATCTATCTCAGGGATGAGCATCAGCAGAGTTCCAAAGCTCATCTTCCCAGAAAGCTAGGCTGGGGCCGATCACTGGCTGCAAGAGTCAAACACACATCTGTGCTCAAAGTCCAGTATGGTCTCTAAATATAACCTTCTTTGTTAATGTGAGAATTATCAGTTTTTCTTGTTTTGTTGTGACTTTTAATCTTAAGATGTGATAATTTCTCAAGGTTCATAATTGTTCAAATGTGGGAGACAAGAAAGGTCAAGAGAGAAGAAAACAATAGAGATCAGTTCAGAAGTTGTTTGAAAAAAGTAGCCAGAATCCTTATTGTTACACAAGTTAAAGAAAATAATTAGCCATTCATTGATGTTCAAGTCTCTTTAACTACACAGACTGAAGTTGGCAGGGTTTTTGTTTGTTTGTTTTTAACATGAATATCATGAAACTACAGACAGAGTTCAGTTGCTTGACTGTTTGCAAAAATGCATCAAGCTCCAGGTTCCATCTTCAGCACCATAACCCAGACAGTGAGGCACATATCTAAAATCTAAACTCTTAGTTTGCGTTTTAGAGAGATCAGAAATTCCAGGTCATCCTTGGCTACCTCTTGAGTTGCAATAATGAGACTCTGTGAGACCATGAATCAATCAACCAATCAAATGGAGATCATTTTTAGAACAATAAATGAAAAACACTGCAATTATTTAATTTTGAAATAATTACATCTAAAACTCTTAACTATATAGTTTCTTTAATACGTACATATATATATATATACACACATATATTTATGAGAAGCTAAGGTACATAACAAAACATCTATCTAATCACTTTAGTAATGTTATGCTTATTTTAACATCCCATATAAATGATAGAAAAGCAGTTGAATTTTTCAGCAAAGAGTAAAAATGCAGGGTATGTTAGATGAACAGATAGAAAGACACAAAAGAAAGAGTTCGTATTCACAAAGCAAGGTGCATATTTGGGGACCAGTAAACTCTTAGGATGATGGTCATAATCTGTCATGATATATCAGTTTAAACTGATATACGTAACTTGTAGAGAGGACGTTCATTTCTTTGATTAGTCTATCCTTTCTATTCTTTTAAGAATAAGGTGCTTCTCAATTTCTAAGAATAATATCACATGTAGATTGGATTGCTGCTTTCTTTTCCATGTAGCCATCATTTTCTGTTTATTATTTCTTTGGAGTTCTTAATAAATTTGTAATGTCCACTTCTACTGCAGTATCTTTTCCTAATAATGATTACCTGTGCTGGTTTGCATTCTAAGTTTTATTTTGACAGTTCTGTTTTTCTTCCCCGATAAATTTTGAACTTTTCTTTCTGATGACTTGGAGTAATTTAATTGATGTACTTCCTCCAGAATGTATATCAGAACTGCTTTGTGTTTCCTGCCTCATCTGAGATGTTCTTCCAGGGATATACTATTGTTTCATGGACTGGCTCACTCTTTTGATCTTAGCTAACTCTTTATACGTGTTGGTTTTCAATATCTTTCTTCCTAATAATAAATATTGCTGAAATAGTTGCTTTTGATTATATGATATGGCCAGATAAAAAGTGAACTAAAATGGATAAAAGCTTACTTTCAATTATAAATGTTCTGCTTACCATTTCCACGTGACCTGGAGCCCCACCAAATTGCCTCTGTAATATTTTTACTCACACCAGGGTTCACTCAATGGCAGATACCAAATCTGTCTCCCAAGGATTCAGATATCTCACCCAGGCCTTCCAGTAGTTGCTCAGAATTTCATGCTCTCCTCCTCAAGGAGTAGAACCTGGAGAGGCTGAGAATTTTGGGTACACCCACTCTACTTATTTGAGTTTTTCTTTGTGGTTCTGTCATTACATCTGTAGTCTGTCCAGAAGTCATTCTGAAGCTTGCATGTTGTGATCATCCTTATTAGCCAGTATTCCTCTGGGACTTTTAGTTGCAAAGAGGTTGAGGGTAACATTGGGAATTGGTTTCCAGTGACTCTGAAGCAAGTCCTCCTTTAAAATTAGAAAACACTGGTTTCTTATTTTCCTTTTTCTTCAGTAACTACTCTGTAATAAAACCAATATGTCTATTATTACCAGAACACCACCCACAAGATGGTGATATTTGGATATTGGGAACCTTGGAAAACAATAAGATTTCACTAGTTGCATAAGCTGCACTCTTATAGTACAATAATACCCTGAAATGAGAAGCACAAGAAACACCCTTCGCCAAAGTATAAGCATAGCAAAAAACACTAAGAAAGACGGAAAGAAAGTTTGATAATCAAAATATCAAACATCTAGTTTCAAAAACTTATGAGATAACAAAATTTTACACTCTTCAGTTAATGAAACAGCATTTGTTAGCCAAAGCAGACTAAATATATTTCTTCTCTTTTTTCAAATAACTTGAAAAATATTTATGCCTTTCATTTGACCATAGCCTTTATTTTGGACAATGGATAAAGGAGATAGCCCCAAATTTCTTAGGTATATGAAGAATAGATATGAGACAGTACTGTCTAACATTAAGTAGTGACACATAGCATAGAAAACAAGGGTTCTTGCAGGAGGCATCTTATCATACAGGAATCTAATAAAGCTTTGCTGACTGCATGATATTATAACAACAAAATGAAATAAGGGAAAGACTATAATTTGTGTGGATAGCTAGGGAAAGAGAGTTCTAGGAAGGATGGTGTGATGGCTAATCTTGGATGTTGACTACAGCTAAAATGAACTAAAAGCCAAGTGACTGGCCATACCTTTGGGAGATGTTTATTAAATGAATCATTAGATTGAAAGGCGCACTTAAACTATCGATCATTTGAGGTCAAAGACCTGCCATAGATCTGGCCACGCCTTCTAGTGGCAGCCCAAATAAAACGACAGAAAGAGACTCCTGCTCTATTTACTGCCACTCTCCTTCCTTGTCAAACTCATCAATCCATCTTGCCACTGAGGCATCCTTCATTGGTACAAGGACCTACTTTTTCAAGATTCCAATGGAGACTGAAGACCAGCTGAGCTGTCCAACCTTGTGAATTGAACACCTACTTGATTCTTGCCCTTTCTTTTAAGAGACAACCATTGCTGGACTGGTCAAACCATACCCCATAAGCCACTATGATAACCCTCATTTTAAAAATATATAGAATCATTCTATCCATTATGTTCCTTTAGAGAACCTACTAATGCAGATGGGCAACAAATTGCAAGTTTCTTTTGTAGAAATGGACATTGTATGGCTAAATAACATCTGGGAAGCCCAGTAATTTGAGGAACAATACCTATATGTAAGAGATAGTTTCAGGTAGGTTTCTGGCAGCAACCTAATTCCCTTGAAATCTGATAATGATGTACTTGTGGTATATGCCTCAAATGGATTGCTATTGATAAATAATTAACAAACTCCCACCCTTTGTCCCCAGATGTTCTCCCCCTGCCCCATTTCCTCTTCAGAAAAGAGCAGATCTCTAAGAGAAGACAGTCAAAAATAAGAATAAACAAGGCAAGGCAAAACACCTCTTATCAAGGATGGGCAAATGAATAAGAAGAAATAGCAGGCAAAGGAGTCAAAGTCACCCCTGGTTCCAATTTTAAGGGTCTCATAAGAACACCAAAATTCTTGAACATCACAGTTTATATCTTGTTTACTAAGACTATCTGTTTTACGCAGTCACATGTCTTCATTCTGGTACCATTCACCTCATACAAACCACTCCTACTTTAAACATACACACTTGTAATTTCATCTGAATTTTAATAGTTGCTTCATATTACCCATCCTCTACATCAGTAGTAACATAGCTGTTTCTCTTATGAAATTAGGAGAATTTTCTGGGGCCAAGGTAAACTGTTCCTCTACCCATCTTGTTAACTGTGACAAAGGTAGAAACTCTGAAACTCTCATTATGCATACTATCTAAAACAAAAAGTAACATTTGTCCCAGATTCTTTTTCTATTAATTTCCATGGGCGAAGATATCTATAACAAGGTCTATAAGTACAGTGCTGCGTTTCTACAAACCATTGCAGAGGTGTGAAATCAGAGTGACTATAACATTGTCCTCTTCAGTGGTTGAGGTGATTCATACTGAATTGCCTATAGAGATTCGCTAAGGTTCCACTGTCAATAAGAAGCACATTTATAGGTCTGCCTCTTAGAAGACCAAATGCAAAAATCCGTAACAAAATAAGCCATTTGAAGTATTCATGACTTCTTTTTTTAAAAAAAATATTATAAGAGAAGTAGTTTCGGAAATTAGCATCTGAATCACTATGGCTGTGGCTAACCTCAAAGGAATATTGTTCACAGCTGCCAGGAAAATAGGGATGCCAGCAGTTTAGATGGACTGAAAATAATTGACACCTCCTTGGGAAGCATTTAAGATACCAGAGAAAACACCTGCCACTGTTTCCAGAAAAGAAACATTTCTGAACAATTCTGCCACCCCCATCTCAACTTCTCTGTATTAACACTGACCTGGAGAGGCAAAGTGATTACCTCTCTTTTATTTTGCATACCAACTCATCTTTTGAGGGTTTCATAGCAAGAATAGCAAAAAATTTAAAAGAACAATAACAAAAAAAACACTATAAAAAACTAAGGTTCACAAGATTTCCCTTCAAAAATTTATTTCTTGCCAAGAATAGCTACATAAAAAATAAGCAGTCAGAAAGAAGACACATAGGGAGTATATCCATACCTATAATATAGCTCTCATGTATAACCAGACACGAGACTCTTTGCCATACAATGTGAGTTTGTGTTTGAGAGTCATCCATTCTCCACTGTTGTACGTGTACAATCAAACAGTGCCTGAAGAAACAACCAAAGAAGTAACTTTAACTTGAAAAGATTCAGTCTGCCATTTCTAAAATCAACAGCCAAATAACAATGGAGCATAAAGACAGCCTATTCCAATAGATTTGGAGACTTCAAATGGTTTGGTTGCTACTGAATATCCAAAATGTATGCAGTTTATATGGAAATGAAGAACTTGCCTTTAAAAATAAGTAATCTGGGGCTGGGAAGATGTTACAGTAAGTAAAGTACTTGCTCTAGAAACATAAGGATCTGTGTTCAGATCTCCAGCATCTCCATAAAATAACAGGCAAGGGCGGTCATGTACTCCATTATTTCCAAACCTAAGGGACAGAAGCAGGGTGATCCCTAGGGCTTATAAGCTACCAAGTTTACCCGAATTAGTCAATTCTAGTCACTGAGTTCAGGTCATTGAGAGACCCTGTATCAAAATTTAAAGTGGAAAGTAATGAAGGAACACACTTAACATTGATCTCTGGTCTAAACACACACACACACACACACACACACACGCACCATGTATACCATGCATGCACATAGATAACCCAAAAAGAAACTGAAGATGATATTTGTTAATCTGGAGTAATTTTATGTTTAATTTTGGGGTTAGTATGGAGAAATTTGTATATGTGTGTATGTGTGTTTGAAATACACACACACACACACACACATATATATATGTATGTATATATATATATATATATATATATATATATATATAAAGTCTAATATATCCAATATAAATGAAGTAAAACGTTATAGACAAAGCTCATTGACAATGGATGGACAGGCCCATGAAAGAGTCTCTATAGTGCAAAATCAGCAAGAAATATTATAAAAAGTGTATTTGCTAGACCCTGAAAACTTTGTAGGTAAACTAGGTTTCTAGGAAGACCACTTTCCTGTTTAGGTCTGTACTCCATTTATTTATTGGATTATTTGTTTTTCTAATGCCCAATTTCTTAAGGAAATTATCAACGTCATTAGTCATCAGAGAAATGCAACTCAAAACAACTCTGAGATTCCATCTTACACCTGTAAGAATGGCCAAGATCAAAAACACTGATGATAACTTATGCTGGAGAGGTTGTGGGGTAAAGGAAATACTCCTGCATTGCTAGTGGGAGTGCAAGCTGGTACAGCCCCTTTGGATGTCAGTGTGGCAATTTCTCAGATAATTAGGAAACAACTTTCCTCAAGACCCAGTAATACCTCTTTTGCGTATATCTTCAAAGGATGCTCAATCTTGCCACAAGGACATGTGCTCAGCTATGTTCCTAGCAGTTTTGTTTGTCATAGCCAGAACCTGGAAACAACCTAAATGCCCCTCAACTAAAGAATGGATAAGGAAAATGTGGTACATTTACACAAGTGAGTACTACACAGCAGAAAAAAAATAATGACATCTTGAATTTTGCAGGCAAAAGGATGGAGCTAGAAAACATTATTTTGAGTGAGGTAACCCAGACCCAGAAAGACAATTATCAAATGTTCTCACTCATAAGTGGTTTTCAAACATAAATCAAAGAAAACCACCCAACAAGTCACAATCCCGGAGAACCTAGACAACAGTGAGGACCCTAAGGGAAACATACATAGATCTAATCTACATAGGTAGTAGGAAGAGACAAGATCTCCTGAATAAATTGGGAGCCTGGGCACCTTGAGAGAGGGTTGAAGGGGAGGGGAGAGATAGGGAGGGAAGCAGAGAAAAATGTAGAGCTCAATAAAATCAATAAATTTTTTAAAAAAGAAGACCACTTTCTTTTATTCTGCTTTATACTTCTTCACAGTGCTCTCAGCTCTAGGATTTTCCCTTCCCTTAATAAAGATGGCAACAGTGAAGACAATTACAGTTGAGGGTATTATTATCTAAGTCTATGGTCATAGAATATACATAATAGGGGAATTCTTCATCAGGCATACTTTGTGGCTGTGCTCCAGATAATGACTCAAAAGCTCTGTGATAGGGCCAGCAAAGTTTAACAAGTTCTCAAGGAAGCTTCAGGACCATTCACACTGAGAATCAACCACCTAGCAACATCCATTGGCCCCCAAACTGCATATGGTTGATACTGAGGTAGTTCTTCAATTAGTTGAACACCCACCCTAGGGTCGCTGAAGGAAGCAGAGATAATTGTAAGAGACATGAAAAATCTTGACCAGAGGATGGTTTAGTAACATCTAGAGATCAGTTAGTGATTGGCCTTATATTTGTTTCCTAACGCTTCTTGTTTCAGGTACTGAAAAATAAATAGGGGAAGGCAGAAGGTTTAGTCAATAAAGTGTTTTTCTTAAAAGCACTGAATTTTATCCAAAGAACCCATGCTTTAAAAAAAAATGTATATGGCCATGGTTGGTGGCACAAGTTTATACTCCCAGTGCTAGATAGATAGACAGAATAGAACCCTGGAGTTGGCTGGCAGCTGCCCAAGCCTTGGCATGTTCCAGACCAAAAAGGACTTTTCTCAAGAGAAGTAGGTAAGCACCTGAGGAAAGTGCTTTTTGATTTTTAATTCTTTCTACCCTTCTTCGCCAGTGTTCCCAAGCCTGGCAAAGGGGCGATAAGGCTGTTTCATTTAGGGTACAGCCTCTTTCATCACTTATTCTCAGTCCTTTGGCCAGCTGTACCTTTCAGTACTGACCACTTTCTACTGTAATCAGAAGCCTATCTGATGCAGACTGGTCATGACACTAATCCATGAGGATAGGCATTGGTGTTTTGAAGGCAGTTTGAGATCTAATTCAGACCTCAGGCAGATATCAGAATGTTTTTATGCCTAAGTATTACATAGTTAGTTGTTCATATAGTTTTATAGGTTAACAGATCTTTGGCCTGTACCTTGAACCTATACTTGACCTGATAAAGAGAGAGCTTTGCCTAGACAGATGGTTGTTAGATCTCACTGCATGTAGAAAACCACTCTTCCCTCTGCGTTGTGCTTTTCAAGGCATGACAAGAGGTGTGCTCAGTGTTTGTCGGGGTGATTGCTGAGTACTGTTTCACACAGTAGGCTTCACATTCTACAACAAATGATATGAATACTACATATCCACTTATATTTGGGGAACCTATCACCACACGTCCAAAGCCCTGCTCACAATCTGTCAGCAATGAGGACCTTTCATCCTGAAAGTTTGTCCTCCAATGTGTGTTTTTAGCAGCTTTGCTGGGATCCTGCTGTGTCTGAGCGGTTCCCACAGACCAATACCATCTCATTAGCCTGTTGACATATTCAGCCCAACATCTGTGGACTCCAGCCGTCAACTCACTTAATGGGTCACACTTCTGCACTTGATATCTCATTATTTTGTCAGTGGCCCAGATTGAATCCTGTGGATGGAAGGCGGCCTCCTATAGGAGTGTTTTCAACCCATGCCATTTTAATTTACATTGGGAAGAACTATCTGTATCCAAAATATGTTCTTTCATATATCAGGTCACATCCAGTTACTCAGGGAAAAACACTAATGTTTAGCTGCTCTGGGATTTGGCAAATAAAGCATCATGTGACCACCTTTATACTACACAGCTCACCTTGATGAGAATGTGGGTGTGTTCATATCTATGTGTGCTTCCTTTCCTCTTTTGAGAACCAGCTAATATTAAGGCAAGATTTATTTTTGAGAAAGAAAAAAGAGAAAGAAGCTGTAATACCTTTTGTGAGCTACATTTACCCCAAGGCATTTATCATAAAATGTACTTTGTTTCTGATTACATCATTCTGACAGCCAGGATAGGAAGCAACTACGTTGGGAAATTGTCAGAAACAATCTCAAGCAAAAACTGTGGTTCAATTCCATTTGAATGTCAACAATAAAAACAGAGAAAAGCCTTCATGAGCAAATGTTCAAACTTCAGGGGAAAAATAATCAAAGGACTGGTTATTCCTATGTACTCGCCTAAAGATCCATAACGTTGTTTGATGTGCACATGCAATTGAATGTAACCTTCTACAAAGCTAAAATGATCAGAACAAGAAAATTCACCATTTGAAATATTTGGGAGGAAAAAAACAGGTTTTCTATTATCTTTTTGTCTGAAACTTTTAAAGAACAACAGTACCCTATGAAAAATACAGAAATAACACACACACACACTCATATGTGTGTGTATAAATATATATATATATGTATGTATATAAATATATGGGAATATTTTCCCATTGTCTTTTGTGTTATAATAGGAAAAGAGAAAGTATACCAGTTTACCAGAACAGGTTCCAAAAATGTAATTCAAAGAAAATAAATACGACAGTTGTAAGTCATCAATCACTTCTCATGACAATTCTTATTTTAACCATGAGAGAACAGAGACACAACTGGGCAGCAAGTCACAGAAGAACTTGTAAGGAAGTTGTACCAGATGAAGCAGACACCCAAAGGTCTCTTCTGCCTATACTTTTGCCACGGGCTTGTATGGGTTTTTTTTTATTTCTGTTGTGTCCTGGCTATACATTTTTAAAAAGCACAGAATGGCGTGCAACCCAGCAGGGTGGGAATCTGATTAGACCCCAGTAAGGCACTGATAAAAACAGGAGGCATGTTCAAATGACATGACATTTTGAATGAGCAGCAAATGTGGATCCTGGTGTGTTTGGCTTTGTGTTTGTTCTTGTTTTCTTGATTCTTAAACCAATTTCTTCTCAGTGGAAAATCTGCTTTCCTGAAGCAGCTCCTAGGATGCTTCATAGGTCACATGCTATTTCCAGGACCTGGGAAGAACAGCATGTGTTATGAATGAAATGTAAAGCATCAATTCTGAATCTCTCAGTCCCTGGAAGCTTGGGTCAAGTTATTACCTTTGATTTTACTTTTCAGTTGTTATTAAGTTCTTTCTTTATTGACTACCTTGCTGGCTTCTATGCCAATCAACCTCAATTCATAATTCCTCCTTGAACATTAGAGGTGAAATGGTCTAATCAGCCCAAGCTTCTATTGCCTGTTGAGCTAAGACTCGGTCCTATAATTTCATTTCGCCTCAATCAATTCAATGCAAGACATGTTTATCCTCTGCACAAAGCCCATACAGGCCATGTTCATGGTACAATGTGCAGAAAACCCCACATAGTACCTGTTCTCATGACATAAATGTGAGTGGATTTCCAGGCACGTCTTTGGACATATTTACTTTATATTTTAAAGTATTTAGTGAAATTGAAGCATTTGGGAATTATGTTATTATGAAAACTGTTTGTTAGATGATTAGTAGTGTTATTTCTGATAATGGCATAGTAAAAATGTCATGTCTGTATCATGACCTAGCATGAGGTAATAAGCTGCTTCCTTTATGAGCTGATATATTGGATTCAAAAATTTAATATAAAAGATATTAAGGGATCAAAATGAAAGAACTGATGGGTTATTTCTATAAAACTCTCATTCAGGTAGATTGATTCAGTCAACTTAAATGCCATATTCACATGTAAACAATATTTTTCTAGTCTTGACATGCTTTGAATAGGACCACAGGTAGGGCCTGGCAAATTTTCTCTGCTCTTACGTTCTATCTGTACCTAACATGATTTCTCTTTAGCATACTTACACCGAACAGCCACATTTCAGAAAAAGGAAATCAATAACAAAATCAAATGCATATATTTATTATTTCATTCCTGAGCAAGATTAAAATATCAGTACTAATGATACCGCTCTTCTGGACCATGCTTTCTATGATCATGGCTGTCCCAGGTAAGTCTGGTAGGGGTCTTACTTTTAACCTTTATTTCACAAGTTCTCTTGTTCATTCTACTTCCAATTAAAATCTCCTCACTTTTGGAAATCACAGATTTTTGTTCTTTGTTTGTCTCACAATAAGTCAAAGTGACCTCATTTTGACCACCCACATCACAATAAACAAAAAGTGGTTATAACCATTATGGACTTAAAAAAGCAGAGGGAAATCTTCAACTGTTACTGTCAGGTTTTTGCATGCTTTTAGCACATAGGCGTCTTCTGGTTATGTGCAAAACACTGCATATGCACAGAGAACTTGTCAGCTACAGAATGCTCGAGGCTACAGACTTCATAGCAAAAGGATGTGCGTGAGCAGATGTTTATGCCCACACTTCATCAGCTGAGACATCACTGCACATTTGCCTAAAGAGTAAAAAGATAACAACTGAACATATGCAGGAAGAACAATAGAAGACTGTGTTACCCAGATTGCTTCAAATGATACAATCCAGAATGAATAAGAAGAGTGATGAAAGGTGCAGGGTTTTTTCATACCGAGGTTCATTCCCTATGCCTCCCAGAAGATCAATCCCCTCGAAGACTTTTTTAACCCAGAATACCCAGATTTTCTTTCTCCTTTCAGGTTTGGGAGTAATGAGTAGGTTAGGGTTTCATGAATGCTGGGTTACAAACATATTTTTTAAAAGGACATAGGACTGACATGTCAGGCTAGGGGAAAAGAAAGAAATGAGCATTTCCAGTGTGTCCATAAGTTACTAGTTAAAAATAGTACTGCCTCATTTAATCCTATGATGTCATCGACTCCTCCCCACTCTGATTTCTATGTGAAGAGTTGGAAATTGGAGCAGTCCTGCTCCTAGATTCACAAAGCAGGCATAAGTAGGATTCAGGTGGCTGTCATTTTCCATTCTGCCGAACCACTCCACTTTCAGTAAATTCTGGAGCTGTGGGGTTATGTAAATGCAGGAAAAAAGAAAACAACCTTCTAAAAGACAGAGTAACAACTTAGCTGTGCATAACAGGCACAAGAAGGTAGAGAAAGCTTCGGGTTGAGACAGAGGTGGTACTGTCAACATGTGGCAGCACGCAAGCATACCCCAGGAAGGATGCTGGCTTCAGAGTGCCAGCAGAGGTTCTGGAGTTTACTGACTTGCTCAGTGCCACCCCCAGGCATGGAGCCACCCTCCTTGTTGTACCTGGTAAGTTCATTCTGCCTGTTGAGATAGAACGTGCCCCAGAGGATCAAAAATCTGTGTGTGGGCCGGGCGGTGGTGGCGCACGCCTTTAATCCCCGCACTCAGGAGGCAGAGGCAGGCGGATCTCTGTGAGTTCGAGACCAGCCTGGTCTACAAAGCTAGTTCCAGGACAGGCTCCAAAGCTACAGAGAAATCCTGTCTCAAAAAACCAAAAAGAAACAAAAAAATTCTGTGTGTGGTTACAGGATCCTGACATGATAAGCTAACAGATGGCTTCTGTAGGCAGGTGTTTTCCTCATTGACTTCCTTTTCTGTTTACTCTTCTTCAATGTACTTAGATTTGCATTTCTTCATTTGCCTTCCCAAACGTTGGCGTATTCTCTCCCTACACTCTCGGTCCTCTTTATTTTGAATTCTCTTCACCCAGCCCTTGTCTACTAGTTTTTACCTTTCTAAAGAACATGTGACGTTTAGTAGTCTGCATCGTCTCTGAAATTGAGCTTGCACAGTGTGCCAACCATCACACCTAGTGCAGATCTTCTCCTTCCACCTGCACAGAAGCAGTCTACGTGGTCACCTTTGACCCCTTCCAGCCCTAAGACTTTCGGCAATAAGTAATGGCTTTTTTTTTTCTACTCTTTTCAGTATCCCCACCCAAACACTGTGATTTCACCATTGTAACTAGTCATCGCTGGCATGGATAGTGTGCACAGTGTTCAGGTAAGTCCAGTTGTCTGGTCCTGCTCGCCTCCATCTCTCCTCTACACTGCTCTAGGAATACCTTTTCAAAATCTCAAAGACGGCGAGTGATGCTTTGCTTTTCTAAAACCCTGCTTTCATTCTCTAACCCTGAAAGTGATGGCTCAGAGGTCAAACTGCTCAAGTTGGATAGCAGCTTTTGATTCGGAAGAAAAAAAATAGTTTTAAACTGAAAACCTGTGCATCCTAAAAGCAAGGAAACTAGTTTTTGGAAGCAGGATTTTTTTTCTCATAAGATGAATGTTAGCAATGACATAAAGAAAACATCTCACCTATGGAAGAAATTTATGAGAAAAAATATGAAGGAATAAATTCAATGTCTGGGGCCAAGCTAAATTAAAATTCCAGGTAAAGAGAAATATCAGGGCAGCACCTCCTAAATTGAACTTAATTGAACTAGATTAAACTGAATTAAAATTGATTAGGTGAAGTCTGACATCATTATGAATCTTAATAATAATAATTAATAATGTTCGTTGAACACCTGGTTAATATAGGATATAACACAGCCCCGTCCCCTGAATTAATAGTCCACATTAAGTAGGTCTATAAGAGTGAGCTGAAGGTCCTGGAGAGATGGCTCAGTGGATAAAAGCACTGGCTGCTCTTACAAAAGATTTGGGTTCAATTTCTAGCACCCAAAAGATGGCTCACAATTACCTGTAAGTCCAGTTCCAGGGTATCCCACAATCTCTTCCAGTCTCTGTAGGTACCAGACACAAACACAGTCTACAAACACATAAGCAAAACACCCCTACACATAAAATACTTTTAGAAAAGTGAATTGGAAAACTGAAAGAAGGCCTAGCTTCAGGCAGACAAGTTATGAGAGAAGGGACTGCATCAAAAGGTTTAGTTTCAGACTGGAAATTATTGCATAGAATGATGAGCGTGTGTGTGAGTGTGTTTGTGAGTGTGTGTGTATGTTTGTAGTGTATTCAAATATTCATATGCTTACACATATCAGTAAATGCGTGGGATTCAGAAAAGAGTGTTAGGTTTTCTTTTCTATTACTCTCTACATTATTCCTTTAAGGCAGGGTTGCTTACTCAATCTGGAGGTGACATTTTTGAGGCAGTCTAACAAACAACAAGTACCAGCAATCCTCCTGTCTCAAGTTTCCTCTAATATTCAAAAAATAGGAGAAAATAATATCTATTTATGTATTTACACACAATATGTGTATATACATAAATACATACATATTTATATTTAAGAACATATGTAAATGGACATACATAAGCCACAGTACATCTGGAAGAGAGAGGACAAATTACTGGAGTTAGTTCTTCCCTTCTACTGTGAAAATCCCAGGAATTGTACTCAGATTGCCTTAACCTGCTGTGCCATCTTGTCAGCTACCCTCATAAATTCTGTGTAAATATTCAGCAGAGAACAGAGTTTCTGGAAATTTACCCTTTCTGGTAGTTACTTATAAAGGTGGGAAATTATTGGTTTTGTTATAATAGAAAACAAAATTAAGTAAACAAGTTGTATAAAAGTAGCAAACATATATGTATATATATATATATATATATAATTCTAGTTTGCATTTAGAAAGCATCAGTTGTTATTGGATTTAAGTTTTAATGTTATTTTCTTTTATTTTTACAATAGCGATTTTAGGGGAATGTTTTAAAATCATTGAGTTATTTTTCTTGTACGTCTTATAAATACTGAGATTATAGTAGCAGTTCTGAGACCATCATGAGCCGCGGTAGTCCTTTGGTATTAAGTAAGCTGGATTTCAGAATGTTCCTTTGAGAATCTAAGCTCACTTGCTTTATTATAAGGTCATAATTTTAAAGGAAAAGGCCTAACCTTCCTGGGAATAGAAGTTTTACATTTCCTAATGTCTGCCTCTTTTTTTTTAAGATCCACTCTGCAGCTAAAGATGGGGTTCCATCTGTGACTGGATCTGTTTCCTCTCTTTGGGGCACTTTGGAGAATAGATGTGCCCTGCCAATCATTGCCTTTCACTGACGGTTCTTAAGCTATTCCTTCGGGGAAGATGACAGTGGTTTATTCACTGCAGAATTGAAGATGTCAATCATTGGTTCAGAGAGAATATGTTCCCTCTTATAAAGAGAGGCTTTCAATAAGCTAGCTCACATGATGGCCGTGGCCTGGTAGAGGTACAATGGCCAGAGCTGTGGTTCTGTGACAAGAGTGCTTCCTCTGAAGATGCATGGCCCCTCCACACATGTTCCCAGGAGGGCTCTATAAACAGTGGCAAGTTGTAGTTTTCCATCAGAAGCATATACAGCAAACACAGAAGGACTCCTCAGAATTTGGAAATACACTACACAAGTCAGTAGTGGAACGGAACCTTTAGTCCATAGCTCTTGTCTTAGCAGTGAAAAGATGACAAAAAATTTTTATATTAGTAATAAATACTTAAATATAGGAGAAAATCTGAAGAAACTTTCGATTTGGCAATGTATTTTTATATCCTATAGCCAAGCCAAATCCTATGGAAAAAATAAATGACTAAAGTTCCATAATATTAAGAACATATAGTATATGAAAAACAGCATTAAAAGAATAAAAGGTAAGCCACAGACCAGGACAAAGCATTTGCATAACAAATATCTCATTAAGATAAGAGGTTGCAAAATGTAAAGAGAGCTCTTGAAACTGAACTCTAAGAAAGCAGCTCAATATAAACTGAGTATATAAGGTGCATGTGAAAGACACAGAAGAAAGATACTAAGTCACTGGAGGCTGGAAATAAAGCATTGAGTTCCCACTGCTCATTTGTGAGAACAGTAAACACTCAAACACAGACAACTTTGAGTACAGGTGAGAATGTGAGGTGGGGGGAGCTCTCACGCACACCGAGAAGCAAAGCTAAAAGAAACAGCAGTTCTAGGTGACAAACTGTCCATTTATCATGATGCTTCAAGGCTAACTGTATGATCCAGCAGTTATATATCATAACATAAGAGTTATGTATGCTCTTAGTTATTTCTCAAAGTAAATTGAAAACATATGACCATAGGAAAAAAATCTATACATGAATATTTAAATGTAAGATTGACAATAACAAGAATTAACAATTGGAGACAATCAATATATCTTTCAACACAGGAAGGACTATATAATGTGGGGATACAAATGACTTTTACAGTGATAAGAAATGACCTATTAGCCATAAACATCCATCTATAAATGATAAATTCATGGTGCTTATTGAAAACAGCTAAGCTGAAAATGATACCAATGGTACAATCCCAACTGTATATGACTTTGTAGAACATTGGAGAAAATTCTGTAGTCTTTGGTCCACAGGAACACAGAAGACTACTGGGGCAATGAAACTATTTCTTGTGGTATGTAGTGCATAATGTTATTGACTTAGTAAAATTCATAAGAAAGCAACTAGCATAATAATAAACTATAATGATTTCAACTATTGTCTTTAGGGAGTACTAATGCATCAATATTAATTCATCAATTATAACATATATGCAACACCAATGCAGAATGTTAATTGGGGACACTAGAGGTCTGGGAATTTAGAGATGTACGGAAATCTTCAATTTACTGGATTTTTATGTAACTCTAATACTGCTATAAAACACACAAAATATTTAAAGAAACATACCACCACCAGCTTTAATACCTAATATTCAGAAACCTAATATCACCATATCCAGTGTTTGTGGGAATCCTAGTCATCATTAGAGCCAAGGATTATTGTCTGCAGTAAGAAAATGTAATACAGTAAGAAAATATAATCTCTGGTTAACAACTTGTTATTTAGTCAGACAAAGAGCAAATTTTGTTTTTTTTAATTTTGTTTTTTTTTCAAGCAGCAAGACATCATTGTGTTTGCTGAAATGTGTACTTGTCAAATATTTTTTTTCTGACTGATTAATGGATACTCTATGTACTTATATCACATGAACACTATTTTACCTAAGTTTGTCACCTTGAGCTACTAAACAAGCTGGACACTCTCACTATGTATTTGATGGTTGATTGACATGCAAAGTACCTAAGATGCTCAAAACACACAGCTTTCAAAAATGTCCTAATGAGCAAAGTTATGAGCAAAAAGTTAGTGCCTTTTCTAGTGTTCTCGGCATATCTTAGGCTTTCCAGGAATGTTATCCAACTTTGAAAAGTCAAAAATCAATTGGTAGACTTGGCAACACAAAGAGCTTGCAACCTCATGAGATCATTCCTTACAGTGAAATGAATAACAAGTTGATAGCACTCAGATGTACTTGCAATACAGTGAATTGATCACATCAATTTCTGCCTATTCAAGTGAGGGTAAGTCACTGATATGTGTTGAATGAATGTATTCTCTGATCTACAATCATTCAAGAATTATCTGGTAAAGATCATTTTCAATGTGTCACTTCTGTAGTGTCCCTGGGAATTACTATCCACAACCAAATATGATAGGTAAAGCAAAGCAGCACATGAGAGGTACAGAGAACAAGAAGACATCACTTGTGTTCTCACTTCTGGGCACATTGACGCACTAATAAATCTGGAAAATACAGAAATAAAGTGAATGGATATATTTAGAACACATATGTAAATGTATGTTTCTTTGTGTGTATCCCGAATGCACATATTTTATTCACGAGTGCCCATAGTGAGAATTTAGCAATATAGAACAAAGGAAAATAATACGAATGAATTAACTAAACAAAGTGAACATTTGCATGACAGCATAGCAAGTGCTAAAAAGTTTGATTAACACAAATCTCTAAGATAAAGCCACACACAATTCACAAATGTACATATACATATATGCACAAACATACACACAAATACACATATATCCACATACCCATATATGTACATGCACATATATGCACATACACAGATACACATGTATATGCATGTACACACACACACAAGCACACATATGAAAGATTATTAGGATAAAGTCATTAAAACAAACAGGATTCCTTCTCAGCCTCACAGGGAGACATCATAGACTATATTTTTTAAGTTTCATCATATTCTTTCCCTCTCCCAGGAGAGCTAATTTCTTCATTGCACTCTTGAGTCATGACAGATAATTAGGAAATCTGGTCAGGCTTTTGTGGGAGCATATTTCTGCAATTTTTATATTGTTATAAAATAGCTTCAGGGGATGCACACATACAAAAAAATGTATAATAAGGGCGAGAGCACATTAGCCTAAAGTATAGCTTTATTGTTTTCCATCTGTTGTAATTATGAAAATAAACTCTTTCATACAAAGATCAGCAGGATAAGTCATCAGAAAGATGTTGTGTCTACCAACATATCTTGTTACGTGTTATAAATAAGAACATATCATCTGTATGGATTTCCATTCTCCTTTCCCCTTAGGAGCAAAATCATTGCAATCTTCCCATTAGAAGAGTCACTACCTGTCCCCAAACCAACAAAGCTTCAGGGAATAGGATTTGTTTCAACCAAATCCTTCCTGTGTATGGGATTCAGATTTGCATTTTTACCTACTTCAAGGAGACTGAAAAGTCATGATTTTAAGAAAAGAACAATTTAAATATCATGTTTTTCAGATTGTATTTTGTGTCTACACAGTGAGTCAGAATAGTGTGTGCACTTTATATTGAGAGTGTTAGTGTGCCCAGTGAGATTCCTTCAGCTAAGTTTTACAGCAACAAATCAAGCCAGGCAAATTTGGCTTTGTTTGTCCTGGGGCTTAGAAACTTACAGTACCTAAGGTGATGGATCCTTTCATTAAACTGTAAGTACTAACTGTTTTAAAATTGTATGGTGATTTCATTCCTAAATTGCTATTATCTCCTTCTTGAAGATGAAGCCTAATTGGCATTGATGATGCATAAACAGTCAAAATTAAAGTTTTTTCTAAATATTATATTTACATTTCTCTTAAATTAATGCTTTATTGACACATATTGAATAATATTGGCACTTTATATGTTTTTAATTAATAATAGAGGAGGGAAAGTTAGAAAAATAGGATTTTAGTTTTTTGAATGTATACTTTAAACCACATGGAACCCTCAAATCTAATTTTTAGAAAATTTAAATGTAGATTCTCCATCCTATTTTAAAAATGCAAACTCATACAGAGATGGTTCCTAAGAATTATTTTTTCCAATTCTCTTAACTATTATAGTTCTCAGACATATTTGACTATCTGCTACTCTCAGAAACTCATCAATTTTATGGATTCAATACACAGCTTAAAAAGACAACCAGTAAGTGGCACAGCACAGAGAAGGAAAGAGGGCCCCTTGGTTCCCCATTTCCTCTGACTGTAGTGACAAGACACACAAGGGCACAGTCTTACTGCTGTTTTACACAGCGGAGCAACAGTGTGTTCTTTCTAGTTTGTGACCCACGTGAGGGCCCCATGACAGCTGAGTCACAGAGGTCTAACAAGCTCACTGTCTAGAAGACAGACAGCTCTAGAACACTGTGAACCTTTACTTTAGAATTCCCCAGAATCCGAGAACTGTTTCCATATTTCCATTCCCATGTTTTTCAATTTGAGGTGTTTGAGCAATGAATGCCGTATTTCTCTAGTAATACTGGATCTGAATTCAGTTTCCTAAAGACTGTTTACATGCTGAGAGTGTAAACCAGGAAAATGGCAACTGATACTATGAAAGAGTGGTAAGGAAGGCACTTCTCTAATTTATTGATTGCAATTTAATAGTAACATACTTTGTTAATTGGATAACCTTTGTATTATATGTGCTCTTACCATCAGACCCATGGAACTTACTGTATTCCATTTTATGGACTTAGTTGCTTCATAAAATCTATAAAACTATGATTTTTAAAAAACTTCACTCTGATGTAGCATCTCATGTTAAAAACCTAGGAACATAGTGTGTGTCTTAAAAAATGATAGGATTCTAAAGTCTCTCCCATCTCCAGCCATGTGATCCAAGTGAGTCCAAGGGACTGACAATTCTAAATGATGTTAAATGCATTTTTGAAAAAAATAATAATCTTCAAATTCCACAAAGAGATAAACAGGGAAATTATCAGTTCATATGGCATGTTTTATGTTCATTTTGGAAGAACAAAAGCACAAGTTTTTATAGAGAGCATGTATTACAATCATTGCTATTAGGACTGAGAGCCTTTGCTGGAGAATAATTCTGTTTAAGTTTTGTAACTTTAAACTTTATCAATATTTATTGGAAAATGGGTAATATTTGCATCTTGGGAACAGAAATTGAAGAATAAATGATGGTAAAATAAGGATTGGTCAAAGTCAATGAGATGAAATACGTCTTAGTGCTTGTAGGAAATGAGAAAAAAGTAAATTATCCATGCATGAGGACAAAACTACAGACATAATAAAATCACCTGTGGATGATATATATATATATATATATATATATATATATATATATATATATATATATACTGAATAACTTATTTTGGAGAATGAGAAGGATTACTGGATAGAAGGATCACCCTCTAGTAGGTGCTTTATGATAACTCTCTGGTTTAGGAAGACTTCTTTTAAGCAACAAGGGAAGAAAGTATGATAATGACAACAGAAAACACTGAACTTCCTAGTATTGTGTTGGGACTCTATAAATACCACACCATGGTGTAGGAAGCTCTTTGTCTATTTGTTGCTTTCATTGGTTGAATAAAGAAACTGCCTTGGCCTTTTGATAGGACAGCACTTAGGTAGGTGGAGTAGACAGAACTGAATGCTGGGAAGAAGGGCAGAGAGGCAGAAAGCTGCCATGAAGTTGCCAGGTCAGATATGCTGAATTTTTCTCTGTAAGCCACAATCTCGTGGTGACATACAGATAATTAGAAATGGGTTTAATCAAAATGTGAGAGTTAGCCAATAAGAGATTAGAACTAATGGGCCAGGCAGTGTTTAAATGAGGACAGTTTTTGGGTGATTTTTGGATGTAAGCCAGAACGAAACAAAGGGACCTTCTCCTACAACACCATTTTCAGTGCTATGGAGTCTGAAGATCCGATGTACCATGGAATTGTAAGCTCTCAATGTTTTCATTTTTGAGAGATATTCATTTATGTGTATGCTTCATTCCTCAACTATGGCTTGTTCCAGGCATGGTAAGCTTTTTTCTCTTCTTACTATGATCTAGTCTCCATTTCCATGTCTCTGCAAACCCTTCCACATGCTTCATGTCATCTGCCTTTTTTGTGTTCCTTTGAATTTTCAGAATGCAAATGTGTCTTTTTTTCATTTCATTATTTTTTTATTTTATTTTATTTTTTTATTGAAAAAAAAATTTCCACCTCCTCCCAGTCTCCCATTTCCCTCCCCCTCCTCCCACTCTTCTCCCCCTCCCACCACTCCTCTCCCCCTCCCTCTCAAGTCTGAAGAGCAGTCAGGGTTCCCTGCCCTGTGGAAAGTCCAAAGTCCTCCCCCCTCCATCCTGGTCTAGGAAGGTGAACATCAAACTGGCTAGGCTCCCACAAAGCCAGAAAATGAAGTAGGATCAAAACCCAGTGCCATTGTCCTTGGCTTCTCAGCAGCCCTCATTGTCTGCCATATTCAGAGAGTCTAGTTTTATCCCATGGTTTTTCAGTCACAGTCCAGCTGGCCTTGGTGAGCTCCCAATAGATCAGCCCCACTGTCTCCGTGGGTGGGTGCACCCCTTGTGGTCCTGACTTCTTTGCTCATGTTCTCCCTCCTTCTGCTCCTCATTGGGACATTGGGAGCTCAGTCCGGTGCTCCAGTGTGGGTCTCTGTCTCTATCTCCATCCGTCGCCAGATGAAGGTTCTATGGTGATATGCAAGATATTCATCAGTATGGCTATAGGATAGGGTCATTTCAGGTTCCCTATCCTAAGCTGCCCCAGGAACTAACTGGGGGTATTGCCCTGGGCACCTGGGAGCCCCTCTAGGTCCATGTCTCTTGCCCACCCTAAGATGGCTCCCTTAATTAAGATATGTGCTTCCCTGCTCCCCTATCCAACCTTCCTTTATTTCAATCATCCCGTTTCCCCAAGTTCACCCCTCCTCCCCTTCTCACTTTTCTCTCCCCATCTCCCCTTACCCCCCTCCCACCCCACCCCCAATATCCCAATTTTTTGCTCAGCAATCTTGTCTACTTCCCATAACCAGGAGGATAGCTATATGTTTTTCTTTGGGTTCACCTTCTTATTTAGCTTCTTTAGGATATCAAAATATAAACTCACTGACCTTTATTTATGGCTAAAAACCAATTATGAGTGAGTACATCCCATATTCATCTTTTTGGGTCTGGGTTACCTCACTCAGGATAGTGTTTTCTATTTCCATCCATTTGCATGCAAAATTCAAGAAGTCATTGTTTTTTACTGCTGAGTAGTACTCTAATGTGTATATATTCCACACTTTCTTCATCCATTCTTCCATTGAAGGACATCTAGGTTGTTTCCAGGTTCTGGCTATTACAAACAATGCAGCTATGAACATAGCTGAACAAATGCCCTTGTCATATGATCGGGCATCTCTTATATTTATTCATTTTAAAAAACAAACCTGATATTATTTTTTCTTATTATATGACTACAATGCCTTGAAGAGAGGAAAGGTTCATGGAAAAGTAGGAAAAAATTCTTGTGTTTATGTTCACAGATAACCAAAATTCACAATTATATATAAGCAATTCAAGCACTCATCCTCCAAACAGTACTCTAGGCATCACAAACTTGGAAAAGTATCATGAGCATTATTTCCACATTGTTATTTTTTTCTTGTTGTTGTTAATCTAAGTTAACGTGTGTGTTACTCTAAAAGTTTGAACTATGTGAATTTATATGCCAGTATGATCTCATAGTACATAATGCAGGTATCTTCAGATATGGCCTTCTGCTTGACAACATCAGTAGTACCTCTAAATTACATGAAAATGGTATGCTTGGGAGTCACTATGTTGGACCTTCATGTGGAAACATGCCAGCAATGACCACAGCAGGTTTGAACTTTGCCTTTATTCTGTGAAAGTGTAATCATGTGATAGCTATAACGAGAATGCATTTCCATATTTGAGTTCCCTTACCGTAGTGGAAAGGACATGGACAGTAGCTTGCTGATCCATGCAGTCCCCAAACCTGTGTCCATAACAGCTCCTGGTCAGTATTTTGATATTAGTAGATGCCTAAATTATCACTGCCCAAGACTATATAATAAATGGGGCGGTGTTTTAGATTCATTATTATAAAAGTTGTACCATTTTTCTTTTAAATAAGTGAAAAAATTTGAATAAATGTATTGAAGAAATGTCATACCACCACTCATGTGGTAGAGATAGGGGAATCATGAATTCAAGGTCAACATAGTATACTTCATAAATTCTAGGACAATCTGCACAATGACATCAAACTTCATTTCTTTCTACCTCCCAAACAGCTCAATTCAGAAAATAAAACAAACAAACAAACAAACAGGTTATCTTGTGGCCTCACTTATTCTACAGCAATGATTCTTTCCAGAATCATTTGGTTATATCATTTTTGAATGGCACCACTCTATATGTGCCTTACATTGAATTGCAGCAAAAATAATTTCTCTTAGAGTATCTTGACCCCTCTGTTCAAGTAAAATATAGAGGTTAGGGTAAAAAGAATGTAAGATTTTAATTAATGTCTTTAAGGAAATGACTAAAATATGTTGAAATATTTCCATAATAATATTGAGTTTAATGTAAATCTGAGATTGCAAAAATATTCTTTATGTAAGATTCTTAAAGCAGTGTAAGTCAGTGAAGCTCATTATCATAATTAAGAGTGTGACCTGACTGTGTAAGGGCTGCAGTGCTGTGACTGTTGACAAACTCATTTATTAGATTTCTTGGGCATTTCAGAAGAAACTCAGAATAATACTTTTCTTTAAGGTTATATTTTATTTTATTATTTTAGATAGTATCAGAAATTTAGCCAGTGTAGATGCTGCGTTCCTGTATGTATATATTTTTTATTAGAGTCCAAATAATAGCACACAATAGGAACTAACCAATGTTGGCATGAAGACATTTCCAGATATGTTTTTATGATATTGCAAAAGAAAGGGTTGTTATCGTCTATAACAGTACACTTTCTGCTTAAGAGGTACCTTGTAGGAAGAAAGACTCACGTTGACAGTTTGCACTAGGATTCATGTCAGTCTCCCTTGACAGGAAACACCTTCTGTGCTTATTTGATGGTCTTGGTCTATTTTCTGTTACTAGAACAGACAGACACAAACTTAGTAATTTAAAAGGTAAGCAAGTTTATTCAGCTTACAGTTCCGGAGGATGGGAAATCCAAGGGCACAGCTATGTTGTCTGACAGGGCTCTCTTGCTTTGTGGAAGTATCACAAGAATATGGAAGCAAGAGACAAAGAAGAACAATTTGATTTTACAACTCACTTTGATCAACCTACTTTGATCACCCTAACATTAACCCACTCAAGAGAACTTAAATACCCTGTTTCAATACCTCCCAGTATATCCCATATCCCAACACTGCTGCCCTGACATCAAGCTTCTAACAGGTGACTTCGGGTGAAACTACCAACTTCAGCAATGATTTTAAACAACCTAATCTTCAGAAACATGGCAATTTTAGAAGCGGGAAACCGGAAATAAGACAAAGATAAAAGGTTTCTAATGGCAAATCAACATTTAACTCCATAGTAGTTTTCACATGAGGTCTCACATCAACATGAAAAGAAAATGATTTTTGTGACCGTGTGCCTAGATAGATCTCTTTCTTGTGTTTCTAACTGCAGGTTTTACATCAAAGAAAAATGTAGGAACTGATGTGTTTTGGTTTACAATTAAGATCCTAGATTAATGAGAAATACCAACTTAACGTCTCATTGTAGATACGGGGTAGGGAATGCCACCATCTTTCTAGTGATGTACTAATGATTTTGAGTAATTACTGAACAGGAGTTCACAGCTAATATCAGCTGACAGAATTACAGGCTAGCCTTAACAAAATTTATTTCCTTAACTAGAGTGTTATTAGTCTGTATCATAACTCCATAGTCATAAAAACAACACTGGATGTTTTGTTCTTTGTTTGTTTGTTTACTACAAGGTATCATGTAATTCATGCTTGTCTAAACTCTCGAAGTAGTAGAGAATGACCTTGAACCTCCGGTCCTCTTGCCTTCACTCCCCTACTTTGAGTACTATGATTGCAGCTGTGCATCTCCATATCAAACTAACACAAGTGGAATATCTTAACTAAACTAGTAATAATAGCTGGTTTAGTTTTATTAATGTTATGTTTTATTTTAACTATTTTTATGCTTTAAATTTATTTTATTTTTGTTGTGAACATTCTATGCCAAGTCAGAGCACACAACGATCTGTGGGATTAAAGTTAGTTTGTCTCTGAGACCTGATTTCTTGTTCTGGATGGGAACGTTTAGGCAGCGGTTCTCAGCATTTTAGAAAGTTTCCTGTTGTTAGGTAATACAGTGTGACTCAACTGTGGCTAACTTTTGTAACAAGTGCACCAGGTAAAAACTGCCTAGCCTCAGGAACGCTTGAAGCTATTCCTATATTTCTGAGGAAGATATAGCCTTCCTATACACATTATCCCACAGCAGTGAGTGAAAGCAAATTCTTCTTCCCTACATTGTATTTTATTATAACAATGAAAAGTGTTATGGTAAAGTATACCATATGGTAAAGTATACTGATATCTTGGTTATTTTATAACTATATGTATATAAGCATATATAATATATTATTAATATGTACAATTTCTAATCTTTTAAAAATATTCTTTGAGGGCTGAAGAGGTGGCTCAGAGGTTAGGAGCACTGACTGCTTTTCCATAGGACCTGGTTCTATTCCAAGCATCCACACGGCAGCTGTTGAAAGGGTTGGCTGGTCATAGGTTGCAGTCTACCATGGCCTGGCAGCTTTCTCCAAAGTTCTGCAACATGAGGAGTCTGCTGTTCCCTACCTGCCTTTATCTAGAGAATGCCCCTGGGCCAGAGGACTGGCCTTATCTGAAAGCTTTCTCTAAATCAGGGTGCCTGATCTATCTCTAGAGTGCCCCCCTTGGCACAGTTTCCTGCTGGAAGTCTCTCCCCTGCTGCGCACAGAGTAATTAAGACTTGTATTGGGAGCTTTTGCCATAGGATCCTGCTGCTTCATACAAAGCCTTATGATAATAGCATGCCACTTAATATAAAATAGGGTTCTTCCCAGGCTTTCCAATCTTATGTATTTACTAGACTCTGAAATAAAACTGAACTGATTCACCCAAGTTGTATCATGGAGGACTGTCTCCATTTACCCACAGCTGTCCCAACCCTGTTTCCTGCTTCTGTTCCTTCCACCCTCATGGACTAATGCACCAACAATCCTAAGGAAGAAGCAGAGCCACACCTGTAACTCCAGTTTCAGCTAATGCATCACCCCTACAAACATACATAAAGGCAAAACACCAAGGCACATAAAATGAAAATAAATAAATTATTTTAAAACACATTCCTTATATTTATTTTGCTTAATGTTAAGTTTTTGTTTCTTTGAATTCTTGTCACTCATGTCTTTTTAAGTGTGTGTCTGTGTGAGTCTTCTTCTCCAAAGAGAAATCTATCTACTCAACTCAAAGTGAAAATCTTTATACTGATTATATTTTAGAACCAAAACTACTTTTCAAAATATAACAAATGTGAATTATTCTTTGCAAATGTGCACAATCTAAGCACAAATATGATCAGGTAAACAATGTTATTTCTAGTAAAGTCAGTCCTTCAACAATGGAAAGTAAAAAAACACTCAGCCTCTCAAGAATTTCTTTTAGCCAATGAATCTTGGCAGGAAATAAAATTGAAGGGAATTCTTTTTTATCACTAGTCCACAAGGCTGAAGCCTTAATGTCTTTTTAATATTTTAAAATTTGTAATGATGGTTTAATATTGTGTTGTATAGTTCTTAAGAGCATGAATCCTTGCTGATTCAGTTAATGTGATGAAACTATTTTCAGTGTTCAAACATCATAAGATGATATTAATACTCTAAGACACATTAGAATGTATTTCATAATAACATAATAACCATTGAATGGGACATTTTCAGAATAAAACATGAAGTCTTTCACTTGGCTGTCCCACTGGAGAAGGCTAACTTTAAAAAAATAGTATTTTATAGTTCCCCAAAGAGCTATGAATCCCATATCTGCCAAAATAGATTAAGCAGTTGGTTTGGGAGATAAGAGCTCCACGGGGAAAACATTTAGGGTCCAATTAAGTTTGGATGTCGACAAAGCTAAGTGGAAAGGAGGTCCATGATGCCAGCCTACGAGGTAGGATTTACAGCCACTGAAGATTGCTTGATAAGTACTAAAATTGCAGGGCAGCTCAGAGCCTGCTTCAACTCTGTGTTGAGCAGCCTTTCAATTGCCCTTTAAGTGTCCCACAATTATGATCACTGACTCTTAGAGTCCTGCCAGGTCAACCTGCTATCTTTGTGACAAATTCTATGGAACCTCCTAAATATCCTAAAGCAGGACGGAAGGAAGAGGGGGTAGCCATCCTCTGCTTAAACTCTTCCAAGGAACAGGAGATTACTACTTGACAAGGCAGAAAATCTTTTAAAGGAAAGGGTTTCTATAAAGTTCTTAAATTGAATTATTTTTTCATATTCCTCATGCTAGATTGCTTATATTATAGGGATATACATAATAAAAACCCTCCATGCAGGATGTACAGCAACTACATGGAGGTTTTAGCCTATAACCCATTAGTAAGTACTCAACTAAGGGTGAAGTTAGTCTTTCAATAGACTCTTCTGTCAAATAGTGTTAGAAAAAACAGCATTGATAAATATTTCTAATCCTATGGGATTTCTTAGGAAATGAGGGCGTCAAACATTTAGACATGCCGTAACAATGCAATTTTCCACTACAATTTAGCTCAAGTGAGACTAAGAGCAATTCTGAGCAGAGCCAATGTGTAAATGAGCGGGGATGACAAATGGAAACAAAAGAGGCCCAATGAGATAGAATAGCACATCAGAGAGGAAAGCTAGATCAACACACAATGGACACAAAGGCTGCCCCAACTAGCTTCCCTGTAATATGTCAGCATGCAGTCGTAATATTAGAGTAAAGGTGAAAAATGCTAAGAACAGCAGATACACAGCTTTTTAAGCCATGTGAACCATAGAGAATGAGAAACTACTTAGGAACGTTAAAGAAACCACCAATGGGACCTTGTCAGTTATCAGAGCACTGAAGGGCCCAGACCCTCACCACACCCTCTCCCCCTGCTTTGGCAGTGATGACAGACTATAAGGAAGACCCAGCAAGAAGTAGGCCCCTGACTCAGCAGGATGTGCTGAGAAGCCAACCTTGCCCAATATTGACATTATTGCTGGGAAGAAACTGCCAGGTACCCTCCATGTGGTCAGGAACCAATCAGAAGTTAGCTGGTGGGTTCTGGATGTGCCTTACTAATGATGGTGGAATGCAGTAACACCAGCCCCCACCTCAACAAGCACAACATATGAATCCTCGCCAGTGGGTATGAAAGTTTTCTAAGTTCACACTTGTGTTGGTACCTATATGGGGTGGGGTGCACACTTTTTGGAAGAACCCAGTATGTGCTATCATCTTTAAGAAACACAATTTACATGGCCCATAGGTCCTACTTCACTTTTAGAAAGCTCCAGTTTCTAAACACAACTATCATTCTTCATAGTGTTGTCTCCTTTTAGAACTGTCCTAGATTTCATAAAAATCACAAAGTCACCGGCTCTCCATATTCATAAATACTAAATCTGAATTTGCTTTCCACTTTTCAGGATGCTTGTGAAAATGGTCCTAAATTTCTAAGCAGGCTATTAAATTTTCCTTACAAAATACAGTAGGCTTTTTAGTGTTTCCATTGTCCTTAACAAAGAAGAGAACGCATTAAGTAGAATACTATTATGCTGTTTCTTTTTCTATTCCAGGGGAGTAGAAATGTGTGTTCCAGCAACTCTTTGTTTGATAAGCAAACTGTCCTTTCAAAGAAAATAGTGTTCTGCTTTTTGTTTGTTTGTTTGTTTTGGTTTTTGTTTTTGTTCAGAACCTGTGTGTGTGTGTGTGTGTATGTGTGGTCTGTGTTTGTGAGTTGTGTTTGAGTATGTGTGGTTTACATAGATGCAATCATCGTATCTCTGCTGAATAATTGTGGGAGTCCTCTTTCCTTCTAGTGCTGTTGACCACCAGGTCAAGAAAGGAAGGAGGCATAAGGGGTGACAGATATCTTTGTACACAGCCCATGAGCACAAAAGAAGACAGCCCTCAGGGAGACAGATTTCTCTGAATCAGTTCAACTTTATTCCAGAATGTAAGGAAAATATATAAGATTGGGGAACCTGAGGACAAACCCTAATTTGCATTAAGTGCCACGCTCCTGTCATAAGACTTAGTATGTAGTAGTAGGGTCTTACAGCAAAGCTCCTTAACATAGGTCATCTTAACATGAATCTGTGCCAAGAAAATAAATGGGAAAAGTGTACTTAAAGTGTATATACTGCAAATGACAAAAGAAATTTCCCATGGTTTGGAAGAAATGGTCTGGAAATGGAAACAGGAAATAAGGAGCCTTCAACCAGTCCCTCAGAAGCATGTATTAATT
Organism: Microtus pennsylvanicus; assembly: GCF_037038515.1. Taxonomy (NCBI): domain Eukaryota; kingdom Metazoa; phylum Chordata; class Mammalia; order Rodentia; family Cricetidae; genus Microtus; species Microtus pennsylvanicus. The sequence goes on from NC_134582.1 coordinate 125,422,762, forward strand.
GGATCCGGTTTGACAAAACAAAGTTTTGCCAGTGTTGGGAGATGAAAGGAACACGATTAAATCCCAGTATCCATGGAACTATACATGTGATTTGTTGTATTAAGAAAATCCAATACTTAACCATTCTAATTCAAAAACAACATAATGTGTTGGATATACATCTCCTCAATTTAATACTCTTCACTCTCATTTCTCCAAAATGCCTCACTTATGACACAAAAATCCAGGAATGTTTGTAGGTACACAATTTCATTCCATGCTTCGATGGGGACATGAAATGGAATACTGCCAAGTGACCACTAGGGAATTCTTGGGAGCACCCTGACTTGCAGTTGCCAAGAGATTAAAGTCAATAAGCGTGGAAGCTCTCCAGTTGAATGACTGTTTCCAGGTACCAGAAATAGAAGTTGCATTTACTAATGGGGTGGGAGATGTCTTGTTTTCTAGTAGTAGTCTGCATCATGGTAGAGTTTCAGCCAGTGGTTTTGCCTTGGTAATTCCCAGCTACCTTTGTTGAGGAAAAATGATGACCTTGTACAATGTGACTATATGTGTTTCCTTATGTGAAGACAGGACCTCTGGGCTCTTAAAATGAACAGAAGTCTTGCCAACCACTTAGCAACATAATTGAGGAGCAGGTGTGTGGCTACTTCACTTTGATTACTCCCATTAAACAAAATTAATATAATGATTATTTGCAAGGTACTCTTGATCATACTTAGAAACTACTTGTAGAATTATCAAATGTTCTTTGAGTTGGGAATAAGGTGAGTTTATTAAGTTGGGAATAAAGTTATACATAATGTATCTGTCTTCATTAGGGTTTTTTATTGCTGTGAAGAGACACCATGACCACAGCAACTCTTAGAAAGTTAGCATTTAAAGGGGATGGCTCACTGGCAGTTACAGAGGTTCAGTCCATTATCACCATGGCAGAGAGCATGGAAACGTACAGGCAGATGTAGTGTTGGAGCCAAGACTCATATATATTGATTCAGAGTAAACAAGAAGTTGACTGACTGTCACACTGAGGGAACCTCAAGAAAAAAAGGCCACAAAGCCCACCCCCACAGTGACACAACATCCCCCAACAAGACCACATCTCCCTAGAGTACCACTCCCTTTGGGGGCCATTTTATTTCAAACCACCAAAGTATCATTTATTTCTTATCACATTTCTGACTTGGTGCATGGGATTATCCTATGCTCTTTAAATCTTGACTATGGTTAATTTGCTTATGAATCCATAGAGTTAGTATTTTTTCATATCCATCTGTATAGACTGTAGATTCAACCACTAATTGCCATAAAAACAAGATACATTGATTTCTATATCTGAAACTTGCTCCAAGCTCTACTATCTCTATTCCACACATTTAAGAGAGATTTAACTTTGTGAGGGTAGGAATTGTGCCATAGTGTCCTCTTGGGCTCAGCAACTAGAATATTCTATTTCATATAATGACATCCTCAACCAATTTTTAGATTGATTGCTCTAGTAACTCTTAATTATTCATTGATCTTCTAAAGAATTCCTTATTTGTGTGTGTGTGTGTGTGTGTGTGTGTGTGTGTGTGTGTGTGTGAAGTATGTGTGTAACTGTTTTCCTGATTGTTGGTATATATACCATATATGTGACTGTTGCCAGATAATGCGCGAAACAATCCCACACCAGTTAGGATTTAAAGGGGTATTTATTTTAGGGGTAAAACTTACAAAACACCAACCATCAGGGAAGGAGTCTAGTTGCTGGAGCAGGAGCCGGAACCAAGAGAGAAAGCTGAGGCTTGCAACACTTTTTTAAAGAGAAATAGGCCATGCCACAGTGAGCTGGTATTTCAGTGGCTATTGGCTGAAGGAGCGGAAGGTGCTCCCGCAGCAGACAGCAAATACCCAAAGATGGTATCAGATACCCTGGGACTGGAGTTACAGTCAGTTGTAAGTCACCATGTGGGTGCTGGAAATAGAACCTGAGTCCTTTGCAAGAGCAACAAATGGTCTTAAATGTTGGTGCATTGCCCCAGCCCCTGGCCTGAAGCTGAGAATGGGTCAAAGCATGCCTAAAACTCACAATTTTCTCATCCTGAGAATAGCAGGGGAGTTTCGCTGCTCCCCTGCTTTGTTCAGGTGCCAATAGACTTCATTGGGCACAGATGTACCCCCAGCTCATGTAGCAACAGATAAATTTATGCATCAAAGGCTTCAATGACTAATTGCTGTTTATCTGAATGCTGAAACATCCTGAACTAGACTTTATTTTCTCTATGACCTTATAAGTTTCCTTCCCTTGGGCACTGCTGCTCCAAACTATGCATATGAAATACCCTCAATGTTCCTTCCCAAGCCAATAACATATCAACATATAGATCCAGCTGGCCATTTTTTTTTTGGAGTTAACTATCCCCTGCCTCCTGCCCCCTCCTACTCCCTCTTAGCTGTCTTCCTACACAGTTACCCAGGCTTCACGTCCCTCACCCCACTTTCAGGCTAGTGTGCAATAGTCTGCAATAGTCCAACCATGGCAGACACAGCATGAATTGAGTCTGACAAGCCCTTATGTATTGATTGTAACAGCATAGAAGAACTTATAAATCTTATAGTCTAAAATAATCAGTTTGTGCACACTATTTTTACAATTACTATAACAAGCTCTCCCTTAAATACTTCCTTGAATAAAGTGGGTGTTTTTGGCTTGTTTTTTGTTTGTAGATATATGGTGAGTCTATGTTTATGTATGTATAGGTGCAGAACTTATGGGGCTGGAAGAAGACATTGGGTATCTTTCTCTACCCCTATATGCCTTATTCTCAGGAGATGGGGGTCTCACTAACCTGCAGCTCATCATTTGACTAGACTTGATGGCCAGAGAGCTCCTGGCCTGTCTCTTTCTTCCAATGCTGCTGTTACAGGCACATGTAGCCATAAGCTAGCTTTTACATCAGTACTTCAGAGTCAAACTTAGAATCTCTTGCTTACTCAGCTAGCATATTATACACTGATCCATCTTCCCAGCCACAGGAACTATTAATATTACTAAGTTTTGAATATGATGGCCTGTCCACAAAGGTTTCTATTATTTTTAATTATAGCTAATTGTAAATTATATTTTAAATCTTTGTTAAAATTAATATTTGTGCTTATTTTAAACTTTTTATACATTTATATAATGATTTATGGCATTATTACTCTTCATCACCCCCTTCTAATTCTTCTTGAGAGACACCAAGTCATCTCCCTCTAGAATTTATGTCCTTTTTTAAAATTATTTTTAATATCCCCCTGAATCTTACTAGCACTGACCATATATGATAGTATGGAGCCTTCCACTGTTGTATTGGAAACCTACTAGCAACCACATCCCCAAACAAAAATGTCTCTCCTTTTCTTAGCAGCCATCAACTGCCAACAGTTCCTTAACCAATGATGAGGTTCTACATCAACTACTGTCCACAGCAGAAACAAGCTTCTCTGACCAAGGTTGTGAGCAATACAAGTCTATAGGTATAAACAGAAAAATTAAGAGAGACGTTTGACAGCATGACTATTGTGCTAGTTTACAGCACCTCAGGTACCCTCTTAGGGCCTATGACCTCTCCTGCCATGAGCTTTTGACAGGTGTAGTGATGGGCATAAAATCCTTCCTGTGGTCATCCCTGGAGATGCAGACACTTGAAGCTAGCCCTCTGCACTACTCTCTGCATTTCTACCTCCAGCTTCTCCCATGCTTCAGTGCATTTTCTTCCAGTGATATCAGCTTGTGCTCTCCTCGTTGGACCTCATTTGTAATGTCCTGCACATTTTCCAATTCCTGTTGCCTGACAATAATGATTATTTTTCCAGCTCCTGATTGATGTTTACAGCACCCTTTTCACCCAGCATCTGCAGATGTCATTTTCTGCTCATTCTTGTATCATTTAAGAGGACAGCGTAAAAGCACATTCTAACAGACCGCATACCAAAATCTTAGCCGGAGATCTAGATTTTACTTCATATTGAAGTGACAGTATCTCATTCGTCATGTATTCTTTTTTTTTGTTTGTTTTTCATGCATGTGTCTGTGCCTGTACTTGTGCATGTGTGTATGTGTAGGTCTTTGTGTGTGTGTGTGTGTTGGTGTATGTGCATGTGCTCACACATGCTCATGTTTGTGTGGAGGTAGATGGTTCTGATTGACTTATGACCCCCAGAATTTCTTTTTCCCACCCTAGCATTGCGCCACCATACCTGTCTTTGTTGTTGTTGTAAAATACTGGTCCTCATGCTTGTCTGGTAAGCAGGTTACTGGCTGAGCCATCTGCCCAGCCGTTATCATGTTCTCTTTGTATTAAATATCTTACCAGTACTTCAGTCATGAAGCAGCACTCCTCTCTAGGCAAACATAACAGTAAAAATGTCAATAATTTCAAAGCAGTTGATAATCTTTCATGTAAAACAGCCTAACACCATTTTCACAATAATCCACCCTTTCTGCCTGTCCTGAACTATTTAATTCTTATCTTCATACACCAAGTCTCAAATCCTAGTTCTTTAACTGATCTCGGTTGTTGACTGTCAGAATTTTTTTTTTATTTCAGCCTCATATGAAGGGAGAAAACTTCTTTATTAATTTTTTTCTTGTCAAATTTTACAGTTGGATGCCCCAACCAGTGTGTACATGGGGTATGACTCTTATATTTTCTGAATATGAGAAAGAAAACGGAGCCTAAAAATAGAAATATACTCTCTAACATATCACCTCCCCAATTCCAGAAGACTTTTCAAAAATAATTGCCAGTGTTCTGGTAACTTCATTAGCTTTTCCCTTAACACTCTAGTAAGTGTGTCACCCGGAGCTGCAGAAACGATACAATTCAGTAATTTGAGAGGAAATTGGGGCCAGCTCCTTTGCAGTATCATAGACTTTATGCTTCGCTTTCTTACCTCTTTCTGCCAAGTTGTGGCATTTTTCCACTTTTCATTTAGACGCCCAGAGAGTTTTCATACTAGGACTCACCCTTCAAAATGCTGTCTCTCGGGCTTTCAGGCACCTTCAGGCTGATATCTAACTTTACCCTTTCTCCTTCAAATTGAGTAAACACTTTTATCTTTTCAGCCATGGACATGTGGTTGCAAGCATGTTAAAGCAATAATAATAATAATAATAATAAATAAATAAATAAATAAATAAAATAAAAAAGGAGATTTGGGTATGGAAAATTGTGAAGCACATTTGTTTTTCCGGGATCAGCAGACATGGTAGTTCCTTACTGGACGAGAAGTAAATGGGAGTGTCCTTTGCAGTATCAAACAGTATGAAAGGCTTTGCTCATACAAGTGAGCTTTCACATGGTACTTTCTAGAAGCTATACTTCCCTCTGGGCATGCTTCTTTCTGTTTTTTAAACATACAGTTCAGAGATATTTTTCACAATACTTAAATAATAGAAAAACATTAATGAAGAGCCAACATCAGTATCTCTTTGTTAAATTTTTTAAAATTTATTTATGTATTAAAGATTTCTGTCTCTTCCTCGCCACTGCCTCCCATTTCCCCTCCCCCTCCCCCAGTCAAGTCCCCCTCCCTCGTCAGCCCAAAGAGCAATCAGGGTTCCCTGCCCTGTGGGAAGTCCAAGGACCACCCACCTCCATCCAGGTCTAGTAAGGTGAGCATCCAAACTGCCTAGGCTCCCACAAAGCCAGTACGTGCAGTAGGATCAAAAACCCAGTGCCATTGTTCTTTTTTTTTTTTTTGAGCTTTATGAATCCGGTGCTCTTTATTTGCACATTCATTACAATGATTCACTCTACTCTTTTTTCTTTACCAATGATATTTATATTCTATTAGCAAATATAATTCATAGAGGATGATAACGAAATAAAAATTACCCAATTCGTTTCCATCACAGGAGAAAAGGCCACCTTCAATGCAATGGTCTGTTTTTAATATTACACTATTCGTGTCAGTAAGATTATTTTTTTTAATTTATCTATTTATTAAGGATTTCTACCTCCTCCCCGCCACCGCCTCCCATTTCCCTCCCCCTTCCCCCATCAAGTCCCCCTCCCTCATCAGCTCGAAGAGCAATCAGGGTTCCCTGACCTGTGAGAAGCCCAAGGACTGCCCACCTCTATCCAGGTCTAGTAAGGTGAGCATCCAAACTGCCTAGGCTCCCCCAAAGCCATGGGATAAAACCGGACTAGCTGAACATAGCGGACAATGAGGACTACTGAGAACTCAAGAACAATGGCAGTGGGTTTTTGATCCTACTGCACATACTGGCTTTGGGGGTGCCATTGTTCTTTAGTTCTCAGTAGTCCTCATTGTCCGCTATGTTCAGCGAGTCCGGTTTTATCCCATGCTTTTTCAGATCCAGGCCAGCTGGCCTTGGTGAGTTCCCGATAGATCAACCTACCCCTGGATCTTTGTTAAATATTTTTAAGTTTTTTTGCTATTTTTGAGATTATGATATAATTTATCTCTTCCTTTTCCTCCATCTAAACCTTCTCATATATACCTTTCCTTGCTCTCTTTCAAATTCACGATCTCGTTTCTCATTAATTGTTAAAGGCATGTATGTATATACATACATACTCTTTAATATAACCTGTTTAGTTTGTATAATGTTACTCATACCTGTGTTTTCAAGTCTTACCATTGTCTAATGGCTGTTTAGATGAACACTGCATATATTACTCCAAGTTAAGTAGCATGTGGCTCTGCATACTTTAAAGCTACCTCTCACACACAAGAATATACTCTTTTCTGACATATGGTGTATTTCAATCATATTCTTTCTCCTCCTCTTACTCATTTCAGATCTTTCCACCTCTCTATACCCCTAACTTCATGTTCTGTCTATCACCCCCTCTCCCCCTACTCCTAAAAAACATTAAAAAAATGAAAAAGGTCAAAGGAAACAAAAAAATCAGAAAGACAACAACGACAAATGATATCAAAATAAAGCAAAACACAAGAAGACTCAAATGGAGTCTGATATATGTGGGCCAACCATTCCTAGGCATGGGGCTTGCTATGGAGTGTGACTGATACCCAGTGAGACTCCACGGGAAAAAGTTGATTTTCCATCTCCCAGCGGGTATTGATTGCAAATAACTTGTGGATTATGGATGAAACTTGTGTCTACCTCTCCTCTATACTGAGGTTTTGTCTGGTTTGAACTTGGGCAAGACTTGTGCATGCTGTCGCAGCCTCAGTGAGTTTATATTTGAATCAGCCCTATCGCATCTGGGGGATTCTGTTAGCATCAACACTTTCTTTTGTTTTTTGAGATTCTAATAAAACTACCTTTTCCCCTCCCCTCCCTCTAAACTCTCCCATATACCACATATATTTCTCCCATATACCTCCCATATATTTCTAAATATAACCTAATTGGTTTGTATATAAAAAAATCAGAATGTTGACATTCATATGGATATTTTAAGACAATAGAATTTGTTTTGTAACTTTGTTTTGAAATTTTCCATTATTCAATCCTGTATATGTTCTGCAAATAGAAATCTTGGATTCTGGAAATCATTTGTTGATGCTTTTATTTAATTCTTTTCTTTAATGTAAAATTATCCTATATAGGACTGTGTGGAAAAATAGAGCAGTAAGCAGAATGTGAAAGCCTAAGGCCTTGACCCAGTGTTTTATTTAGGGTAGTGGAGGTTGGGTTTAGGGCTTCCAGAATGCTAAGGATAAGCTCCCTTACAGAGCTACCTATCCAGGTTTACAGCCTGGAGGGGAGGATTTATTTAGCATAACATATATAGCCTAGCATTCACATAAAGCATTTAGACAAATAAAAATCATCTTTGGCCACTTACTATTAGAATTTTAAATCAGAAGACATTTTTATAAACTTGCTAAGTAACCTTTAAAATGTTAATAACAACAATAATTTAAATATGTATGCCTTTCCTTTTGTTACTTGGAAAAGTTGAAGTATCTTTCTTAGTGACTTACTATTCCCAACCCTTCAAATGTGGTGAGTGACAGTTAAAACATAAAATATTCATACCAAAAGTAATCAATCTGCTTATATATCAAGGTCATTTTTATTGTAAGTGACATTTTCCCTCCAAATAATTTACTTTTTATAAATTGCATTATACAAACAAAGCTCTCAGTTCCATCATGGATGGAAATAATTATCAGGTTCTAGAAGAGGAATTACTTTATTGATATATTATATTGATTTACAGTAGTTTAAATCTGAAAAAAAATGTAAGCTAAGAGAAAGTTTAGAGTTTTCTATTATACAGGTACATACAAGCTCTCCACATCTATGTCACATGAGCAGGTGTGTTATTATAACAAATAAAACTACATTGACATATCATTATCATTCAAAGGTCACAGTTTGTGTTAGGGGCCAAGGCTTGCATTCTGTTCTATGTGTTTTGACAAGTATATAATGATATGAATCTACCATGTGGAATAATTCTACTGTCTTCCAATTCCAAGTGTTCTATTTATTTGTTTCTTCCTTTCTCCTGCAGACCCTAGAAATCACTAAAATTTTGACAGCTTGATTCTTTCCTTTTTGTTTCCAAAATGTCATGTGACTGGATCATGTACCATGTTGGTTTTTTAGATTGGCATACTTGACTTAATAATATATGTTAGAGTTTCCTGTATATATTTTCATAGCTCATTTCATTTTAATAGAGCTGAAAATACCCAGTTGGCTCAAAACTCAGGCCAACTATAGAAGTTGAACATCATGGTAGATGAACCATCCATGCAGTGTCTTTAGTCAAAGTCACCCATAGTCTCAAGACCAAAGCCAGGTAAGCAACCATAGCTTTAGCCTCCAAGAAATACACCCATATATCAGGCCCACTCGCTGCCTGACCAGTTCCTATATTCTCAAGGCCAGTGTACATCTTGGTGCCAGATCAATCTTGTACACCAGATCATCTCTGATTTTATAAACATTCTTCTGGAATAAGCTCAAGGTCTATTGATAGTATCTCCCAACCAGTAGGCCATCAATAGCTATAGGCAAACTCTTCAGAATTTATTCCAAGCCTATTCATCCACTTAACAAGAAACCAGGCCATCTGCCTTCAGATCTCCAAACCCAAGTCTAGCTGACCAACATACCCAAGGGCCTGCCTAAAATTTCCCTCTCAGCAGACTCAGGAGTGAAAAGTATTTCTAGACAATGCCCATATTCAAAACTTGACTTAGTCCCTTTTTCAAATCTATGGACATCAAATAGCTACAAAGATAAAGAGCAATCTGACAGAGCCAGTGGATCCAAATCAACTCTCAGTAGAAACCTTAAAAATAAATGAAAATGGATACAAATAATCTGAGAGTATAAATCTACAAAAAAAGCAGAAAGTATCTGTGGCATTGTTTTTTTTTTTTAAATCTGACTGCAAACATCCAGACAAGAAGGTTATAATGGACTAAACAAAATTGCATGGTACTGAAGATGCTTGGCACAGAAAAGGATACAATGAGCAAGAGACAACCTATGGGTTGGGAGAAAATATATCTAAATCCTACATATGAGGATATTAAGAGGCCAAATATGTAAAGAACTGATCCAATACTATGGTATTTGTAGAATGAGCTAGTTATCATGGACAAAATACCCTAGTAGGAATTTCTCAAATGAAGATTTACAAATTGTAAACAAAAAAGAAAAAATTGTCAGCCTTATTAATCATAGGAAAACACAAGTTAAAACTGTAATGAGACATCACCACACATCTTTTAGAATGAGTATTATCAAAAGACTTAACAATGTTGGTGAGGACATACAGGAAAAGAAACTTCAACGGATATGAATATAAATTAATACAGTCATGGTGGGAAAATATATAAAGTTCCTCAAAATCTCAATATAAAATCTACCAAGCTATCCATATAGGATGTAGACTTGTGGATATTAAACCATTATATTAAAAAGATATCTACCATCTCATATTCATTGATTAGTATTTATAGTATCCAAGGGATGAAATCTGCTTTAATGCTCAGGAACAACAGGAGAGTGGTGTAAGAAGTGATGTGCACACACAATACTGTAGACTGCTTTTCTTTTTATTTATTCTTCTCATACATTTTCATATATAGTAAGAATTTCTTTGGACCACCAGCTCTCAAATAACAGCACAGAGACTTACTATTAAGTACGAAAACTTAACCTTACTTAGACTTGTTGCCACCTAGCTCTTGAGTCTTAAATTAATCCACTTACATTAATGCATGTTCTGCCAGTCATCTGATTACCTCTGTTCATTATCATACTTCCTATGTTCTCCAAATCTGGCTGGCAAACCCTGCCTCTCTTCTTCACAGAGTTTCTATCTCTTCCTGGAAGTAACATCAATCTTCTCCTGCCTGGCTATTCATTGTTTATCTTTATTGAACCATTAAGAAGGTGCCATGGTAGAAAATTAAAAAATTGTCTTACATTTCCCCTTTTAATCTAAATAAAAAAGGATAAGCTTTAACTCTACCATAGCAAAACTATATGAAATAAGAATAATTATCAGGTATTTTCTAAATAAAAAAGAAAAGTTTTAACTCTCAAACAGTAAAAATTTTATATGAAAATAACAATTATCAGATAAGAATTTCATTCACAATACCTAGTCCCTTAGTATTTTCCAAATTCTAAGTATTCTGTTATCTATCCTATCTTGGTGAGTCCAAAGTTTTATTCCTAAATCACTGGCTATCATCACTTCTAAATATCGTTTTAGACCTTAAAGCATTTTCTTAGACACATAACTTAAGCTTTTCTGTCTCTCAACCACATAAACTCATCACTTGTATTACAAGTCTAAAAATATCCTTCTAGACCTAATAACATTTTCTTAGATAAATGACTTAACTTTTTTATGTCTTTCAATTTTATAAACTTTACATCTCTTTTGTAAGTTTCTTTTCTGAATTTGGTTACAAAACAAACATTATAACTTTCTAGTCTTCAACCCTCATCAGTGACCCAAGAAGGATAAAATATTATCTCAGTGAACAGAAAGTGCAGAGAAAGCAATTTCAAAACTATAGAAATGACAGACAGCTGGCTACCTGCACAGCAAGCAAAGGTTTCTCTGCAGTGTTGGGGTATCTATCTTCAGCCTACTGGCCTAGAATATCTGACAGACTTTTCTGTGGAGCAGGAATTTTAAAGGACTGTCCTACCTTGTCTTGGTAAAGTACAGCAGTCACCTTTTGTGTACTGCTTGTCAAATTTGGACAACACACTGTCAGTAGTCAAGGCTATGACAGTTTCTTGCCCAGTGACTAACTTTGCCACAAATGAAAGCAAATTCCATATGGAGGTTCTTTAATGTCCATCATCTTCTCTGAAGTAGATTAATGCTGTCTTAAATGCCATGTTCTATAGATCCCTGAAGTATTCAAAACCACCTATTTATACGAAATAAATTACTGTTTGACCTTGAAAACTTACCTAACAGGACTACACGTTTGATTGTATAGATGACTGACTATTAACATGCATTTCTTAATTATCCTAAGTAGTTTGTAATAACAGCTTTCAAAGACTAGAACTTTGCATTACATTTTTAATTGAGCTATATAGGTACAATAGCTTAAACAAGTGTAAAAATATACACAGTATGTTATAAGAAAAATAACTTAAATTTGTATCAATACACAAAAATACCTTAAACAAGAGGATAAAATATGTACAGTATGCTGTAATAAAATAAACCTTAATTTTAGAACAACATACAAAATTCTATACCAATGTAAAATATTAGTTTAAAAGTAGATGCAATAATATACCCTTTTATTCTATCTTTCTTAAATTCCCCCCTTTTCTTCCTTTATATCCTTTACTGCCACTTTTTTCAACTGTAGGTAGGAGGATAGAGGAAAGAAAAGAAAGGAGAGATCCCTGAATCTAACCACCTTTGCTTGTTTTTTTTTCCCCTGACAATGATCAGTAATAAACTTCAATCAATCCATAGCCCACTGAAAATTACCTACCTCACCTCTTGGGCTGCTCTGTTCTTAAAATTATTTCCTATTCTGTGGTCAACAGCATCTCTAGAGGACCCTGAGAAATTTGGAATAATGGTAAAGTCCTAGGAGAACTAGTTGTATCTTTTATTGTCCAGTTCCTGTGTTGTAAGAAAATGTAGGATTTATCTGAATTCCTGGATGGAGTAGTCAACCACAGATCCACTCTTCCTTTGTTTTGTGTCAGAAAAGGGCAGGCCTCTCAGGGAGAATGTCCAAGTATGGCATAACAAGTTACAATAAGACTAGGGATGTACGTTCATTTCATGGGTGGATGAGGTGACCCAGTAGGAGGAAAAGGGTCCCAAGTGCAAAAGAAGAAAATCATGCTACTTGAAAGATCACAGATAAATGGGGGAGGGGTCATATGTTAAATGAAAATGTCTAGTGAGAAAGACAAATGATGCTTCACTTCATTTGTGCAGAGGAGATAAAAATGCTGAACTCATGCTTGCAAAATGAAGATTACAACGAACATGGCAGGAGAAAAATGGGAAATTATGATTAATGAATCCAAAATTTCAATTAGGAGGAATATGTTCAAAAGAACTGTTCTGTGGTAACAATGCATTGTATTGTTTAAATCACAATAAGGGTATATCTTAAGAGTATTCATTTTGAAAATAGCTGTATTAGGTAATGTACATATACTTCAATTAATTATTCCTTGATGTATACCCTTCATCCTGCTGTGCACAGTGAACGTGAATTTTATTTATAATTTTGAACAAGACCCATCACCTAAAAAAGCTTGGAGAGTAAGCTTTTTCTGGTCAGCTCTTGAGGTGGTTGAGGAAGAAAAGATACTAAACACTTCAATTAGGTATCCATGTTTCAGTTAGCCTCAGATAAAAAGGGTAGCTAGAGAGGTCTGGAGTTCTCCTAAGTCAATTAATTGTGGTTAATTAGCTTCTTCTATATCAAATTTATTAAGGAACAGAGGGTGTTTTGTGTACTTCAAGATGACTCCTCTCTATTCCTTCCCTTGCTGGGATGTAGGGATAGCCCAGCCCAGCCGCTTACACTGGGAGCAGAAGTGTCTTTTCGTTTGCTGACTGCGAGGGTCTTTGCGGATAAAAAAAAAAAAAAAAGAAAAGAAACCCTTTTAATTGTGCTAGTGCAGTGGTATGATCCAAGCTCTTTGCAGTTTTCATCCATGCTGAGTGTTGTGCAGTCCTGTAGGAGATCATAAACCTGGCTTTGTTTTGATGAGTTATGCTTATCTTTGTCTCCCCATCTGCTTCCTGGAGTTGGTAGTGATAGTTTGTCATGTGTCCTCATTTCTCTGATAGCTCTAGGAAAAGCTGATTATATTTTAGTTTCTTTCATTCTTTCTTTCTCTTTTTTTGTTATTGTTGTTTTGATTTGGTTTTACTGGATATCGACAAGAAGTAGACACTCTGAATTCTTACATGTTGTGCTAGAGAAAAGAAGTTGAGAGAAAGAGGGGGGGGAAGAGGGAGAAAAAGAGAAAGAGAGATCAGTAAACACTCAGAAAGCAGTGTTTAACTTTCTTTCCTGAAATCCTGCCTAGGAGCCCCTGACACCTTCTATAATATGCTTAAAATGAAAGTATTACAGATGGCATTGAAAAAAATTATGTAAATATCAATTATTGTCCAATATCTAGTGAGAAAATAAAAAATAAGGGTCCTTGTAATTAGAGCAGCTCCATGTGCTGACTACATTTCCATGGCAGTCACAGGGCTGCACTATTCATTAGATGACGACTTCATTATAGGGTACAAAGCAGAAAATGCCAGCACTGTCTACACTGTGAACTTGAATACGTGAGCCTATGAGGACCTGAGATTAGTTTCCTTCTCCTGAAATGCAGAAAACTTAATTACATATCTGAGAGGCTGTCAGAAGACAGAAATAGGAGTCCCCTAGTTGTTAAAGTCCCAGGAAGCAGATAGAACTATTATCGTATCTTATATAGCCCCCATACTGATGTTTACAGAACGGTATGCAGAGTGCTGTACTACAGTGCTTTAGAGAATGTGGAGAAATGAAGATGCTAAATACCAAGTTGAAAATTTTGGGACTTCCAATTTAGAAAGGGGGACTCAATATGAACTTAGATATACATATGTGAGGTTGTGCAGAAGGCACAAGAGACCATGATCATAGATCCAAATTGCAAAGAAATGGAGAAGTTGAAGGGACATGGAGCCACTAGAGATATCAACTGACATACTGAGCCAAGGCACAACTAGTTTTGTGTGTCCTTGAATCCTCTTCTGAGTGCAGTGTCCACTTGTGATATAAAAACAGTGGCTCGGCGAGGGCAATTATAGCACCAAAAGAAGCTGAAGCAGGAGGCTTACACATTCAATATCTAAAAAAAGCATAGCGACATAGCTTTTGGATAGTGCTAGCCAGCATGAAAGAGGTCCCAAGTTCAATCCCTAATAATCGTTTAGTGGCAAAACAGCAGGTTTAAAGAACATGCTGAAGGGTATCAAATGTCAGGCTAAAACATCTAGGAGTCAGTATGCATGACATTGTGGGGCCACTGGAAAAGTGTCATGGCTTTAGTCAAGGTAAGAAAACGTTAGTGTTGACTGACTGATACTATGTGGTAGCATTGTGTTTGGAGACTCTCAGGACACATAGTAATGAACACATTCATTGGTGTCCATGCTGACAATAAACTGTGAGTGTCTATGATTCTAATTGGAAAATCACCAAGAGCAGTCCAACATCCAAGATCTACAGAAGTCAGATAGGTATGGGGTGCCAATTTTAATCACAGGGGTAGACTCAACAAAGGAACCAATCTCCCTGTGAACAAGGTATAATTAATCACCCAATTCCTCCATCTCAAACACATCTCAGTTTATCTAATTTTCATAGCATCTTGAGAAGATGCACTTTACTGTTTCTATTTAGTAGATAAGAACAATAGCTTCTATAGTGAAATATGTGAATTTGGTTATTGAGGAAGGCCTTGGGTGTAATCCCTGGTAACTATTAGGGGGTCATAGAACATCTTCAAGCCTTTATTCACTAGCTTTCCTTGTTGCTACAACAAAAACATCTCATCTTGACAGCTTGAGAGTGGAAGGATTTATTCTGAGTCACAGTTTCAGAGGAGTTACTTCATCTTGGCAAAGAAGTCATGCAGGAACAGAGAAATTCAGGTTTTCATGAATGAGTAGACAGTCAAAAGAATGGTGGCACCCTTCTAGCTCTCTCCTTCTTGCTAATTAATTTATCCATGCTTAGAGCCCACAGAATAGAAACCTTCAGTTTCAGGATGGTTCTGCCTGTCTCAGCTCACCATTTCTGGAAATGCCTACATAAGCAAACCCAGAGAGGAACCTCACCAGTCTTTGGATGATGATAGGCCGGGTAAAGATGACAGTGAAGATGAACCACCAGGGTTACTGCTCTCTGTCAAGCATCCTCTGTCAAAAATTCTCCTCTTGACCCCCTCACCATCCCTTTACATAATCAATTCCACAGCAGTGGAAGGATTGAATCAGATTTGGGAGATGAACTATAGTAACCACAAATCCAAATTCTGTGCTTGACTCAGGCTATCTCCTCCACCTGGAAAGCCTATTCACTACAATAACGAAACATGCCTGACTTTTTCCCTGTCTTTAATGTTAACTCACTTCACTTAAGCAGTTTTTCTAAGTATCTTTCTCAGTCATTACTTCCTGTTTATGGTCTCAATGACTCCTGACTTGCCGGCACATTGTGAAAATATTTATGTTAAACTGGAAAATTATCTCAGTGTAGACCCTGAAACAGAGATTTGAGAAGAGTTACTTAATATGAAGGCTGTGTGGAGTTGACTGGGTAATGAAGAGGTAATGCAGAGATAGACAGCAGGCAGAAAAGGGTGTGCCAACTATGCTCAGGATCAGAGCAGGCAATAGATATTAATCAGGAGATCTTTAAGAAATGGTGTGAACACATCCTCATGCTCTGTTCTCCCTTGACAGTGGCAACATAAGCTAGATACTACTATGGCACAGCACACACTGACCTACAGCTCTGTTGTGATAGGAGCGGCGGGCTACTTTCCTGGCACCTGGCCGCCCGCATGGCTAGCTTTATCTGAAATAATTAAACGGAAACTGTATTTTTTTAAACATTGTTTGGCCCATTAGTTCCAGCCTCTTATTGGCTAGCTCTTACATATTGATCTAACCCATTTTTAATATTTTGTGTAGCACCATGAGCTGGCTTACCAGGGAAGATCTTAACCTGCGTCTGTCTGGAGTGAGAGAATCATGGCGACTCACTGACTCGGCTTCTTTTTCCCAGAATTCTGTTCTGTCTACTCCGCCTATCTAAATTCTACCCTATCAGAGGGCCAAGCAGTTTTCTTTATTACTTAACCCATGAAAGCAACAGATAAAAAGATGACCCTCCTCCATCAACAGCTTATGCTCAGAGTGTTAGCATATTACACAAAGCTGCAGTGCTATGCTCAGAGTGTTAGCATATTACACATAGCTGTGGTGTTAGGCTCAGAGTGTTAGCACATTACACATGGACCTACAGCTATACTCAGAGTGTTATGTTGTAAGAGGAGCTGGTTGTGTCCCACCACCAACCTAGCTTAACCCCTGAAATAACCACACAGAAATTGTATTAATTAAATTACTACTTGGCCCATTATCTCTAGCCTCTTATTGACTAACTCTCACATCTTAATTTAACCCATTTCTAATGATCTGTATCACCACTTGACTGTGGCTTACCAGATGAGTCTAACCAGAATCCGTCTCGGGCAGGAAAACCATGGAGTCTTCCTGTCTGTTCTTTTTCCCAGAATTCTGTTCTGTCTATCCAAATTCTCCCCTATCAAAAGGCCAAGGCAGTTTCTTTATTCAACCAATGAAAGCAATACAAATACAGAAGGACCTCCTACACCAGTGTTAGATATTAAGCATTTCTGGCCAGAGTACACTAGCAGACAGGCTCTGGAAGCCAAGCCTCAGCACAGAGCCTGAAATTTACCATTAAGCAGTCTCCTAACATGGTAGGGCCTGAGTGATAGAGGCGAGACACACAGCTGCCTTAGTGGGCAATCAGCAGTGGTGAGTGCCCCGGTAAACAGCCGGTTATAGAAAGCACAAGAGACTGTGGAATTGAAAGAGCAGAATTGAGCCACCGGTCCTTTGACTGAGGACAGGTAATAAACTCCATGTCTCTGCTGACATGTCATGCTCCAGCACAGAGAGCCTCTGTGCAGAATACTGAAGCAAAACACGTTGGCCTTTTTGTGCGAAAGACATTCTCCTTGCCCACTTGTCAGCAGGACAAGAGCAGTAGGCTGTTTCAACAGTAGTGCTGGTAGGTCTGTGTCAACCCAGGCATGCTCCATGACCTGGCGCTGGATGGCTTGATTAATTGTGAACAAATGTTCTCAGAGATGTCAAACCAAAATGAAAGGAAAGAGAAAAAGCTAATGAGCCATAAAAGATCCTGAAATAACCTGCAAATGAATCCACTGTTCCCCTTCCTTTAAATAATGATCATTCGCAGTGATCAAGGGTGTCGGCTTTTCCTTCCAGTTGCTGAAATGCAAGGTGGCGCCTTCATACCACTAATGAAAACCTCACAGCAGCCTCTCAGTTCAACTGAACAATATTTTTTTCAGCCACACATGACTATTTAAACAATTGCATTAAAGTCAAAGCAGGAAACCCATGCATCTGGTATAATTTTGAAGTTTAGTGAACAGTGGTTTTGAATTTCTACCCTAATATTCAAGCAGATTTAGGCCTGTGATTCCAAGCCCACTGGTATCTTTCTGAAGAACTAGATGGGTAACTGGATGTCTATAACTCATGGTTCCTCTAGACAATGAAGAGAATGGTCGTGATGTCTACCTAATGAGTGCATGTAGCTTAAATGAAATAGCATGTATTAAATATTATCACCGGAGGTGTCCTCAGAGCCCAGCAGTGCGGATTCTGATCTCTACATCACTACAGCAGCTGAAATGATGGCAGCCATAGCTGTGTTAATTATAGCACCTCTTGTGTACTTTTCCCCCTTCTAATACTGAATAATCAAAGAGGAAAGAGTTTGTGGGGAAACGGTTGGGAATTTTAATTCTACTTACTAATGCAATTGTTTGTATGGTTGCATAGAACCAAATTCTATCCACAACATCTAAAAGAGAATGGGCTTGAATCTCTGGAGCAAATTACTTGTCCTATTATGCACAAGATCCTGGGTTCAGACCACAGTACTATAAAATAATAATGAATGAACAGATGAATGAAAGAAAAATAAATGAACTAATAATGAATGAACAAATTAATTAAAAACTAAATGAAAAATGAATATAAACATTTGAAACTCAACAAAACTTAAAAGACATCAAAGATTGTTTTTTCTTTAAAGAATATTATGAAAATCTTATTAAAACTATTAAATCCTTTGAGAGGGATTAGCAAAATGGTTCATTATAGTACCTATATCAGGCCCTCACACTCTCTTGGAACTCTAGCTTCCAGAATCCAATGCCACCCTCTTGTCTAGGTAGACAATGATATGCATGTGATAAAGCACACCTAGACACATATTGATGCTGAGCTCTTCCTTGTCTGATTTCCAGGGAGTTGATCTGACTGAAGTGGTCAGGGCATACAGAAATGACAAACACAAAAAGTCCTGAATTGCATTGACTTGTGTCTGTAGTGGAGAAACCACAGCACACCAGAAACTCAATGGGTTGATTATGGACAGTTGAACAGAGAGGCTGATTTGCTGTTGTTGCATACAGCTGAACAAGGAGGCAGGGTTCATGGTTTCCACTATATCAAGGAGGCAGGTTTAGGTACTCTTGTGGGAACAGTCTCTGTGGGGCAGCAGTCTTCAGGGTATATAATATCTGGTGGCAGGGAGGAGGGAGAAATCTGTGGTAGACATTTCATGCATACCATACACACCCAACTTCAGACCCCTGAAAAAGCCTTTACCATTTCTCTGAGATTCACCATAAGCAGAAGAGTGGGGAAGGCTTTGCCATTTTGTTTTGGGTCTGAGCCTATCCTATATTCCTTGCCACGGGGATGCCCATGTCAATAACGCAACCTCACTCAGGATCTCACAATCAGGGCTTCGTCTATTCCCTAAGACATACACATGCCCATAAATAAAAAATACCATCATTTAAAAAAAAAATGATTGACCATTCTATCATGAGAGGAAAATTTAAAAATTTTCAGTCATTCTTTAGACCAACCAACCATGTTACTATGACTATCTTTAAATTGAGCTGTAATTCACTTAACTTAATAGTTTTAGTGCCACAGCGTCTGACAGGAGAGCAAACTCAGATGTCTGTATGGTCTGCTATGACCCCAAATTTTAAAATGCAAGAAAATAACCTTGTTATCCTGAGGGGAACATAAAGACAGATAAATACATGTAGATTATCATTGCTCAAGGTAAGCTCAGAATGTTCCAGAGCTAAAATCATTAGCTCAATAGGAAACTTTTTTTCTAATTTATAACTCTCCTTTGAAGAGCACTTTTTGCTTGTATTTTGTGATTGCCCTAAAAACCAAATTTTTCACTTATTGTAAAGAAAAGCTGACAGCTCTGTTGCTGGGTTTTTCTTAACTGTGACCGAGTAGCTAATCCAAGTTACTTAGTGAAGAGGAGGCTTATTTGGACTCAACGTTAGAGAGGACAGTCCGTTAGGGAGAGCAAGGTACAGGAAGAGAATGGAGCTCTTTGTGGTGTCAGGAGCATGAGATGGCAACCCACATTCTTTCAGAATGACTTGGTCATGTAAAATCTATTTTACTGTGACAGGAAATTCCATATGTGTCTTTAATTAATACTTTAAGGAACAAATTATTGAGATTTCCATGACAAATCCACTCTAGCATCCCAATTTCCCTTCTGATTGGACCCCTAGAGGGACCTCAGCCCATGATAGGCTGGCATCCCTATTGTCTGTATGTCACATGTGTTAACATGTAAAAAGCACACAGAGTGGAAGCATGGAAACAAGGAACATGCTTATCTTATCATGATAAATACTAGGTTGGAGCCAGTTAATTTTGGCTATCAAGACATATTATAAGCCAAATTCATGGTTTACCTCTTCTGGTTTACTGGGAACCTTGTGATTCACCTGACCTTGAGATTTTATGTGACCTGCACCTAGCTTTGTTTCAAAATTGGGAGTGGAATGGGCATATCACTTTGGAAGAGATGCATGCCATTATTAGAATAAGACTTTCACCACTCTCCTACCATGGTGGCTGTCATCACTGTCATTTTTGACACAATGGAATTACTTGGAGCCACCACATGGAGACTAACTGTCCTGGCATGTGGCATCAGCCTACGGCACATTCAACATGTATACATGATTAATGCTACTATCTTAAGGCCTGGTGACTGCAGAAGCTTTGCTTCAGGATAAAAGCCCACCCTGATTGATGGCCATGGGCACAAAACGTGCTGATCTGTTTGTCCCAAAAACAACATTCTGAGTAGGAAACACAGTCTGAGTGTTCAACCTTTGAGATTAAAAAGGGGGAAGAGCATCACAAATTCCATAAGTTTGAAATCTCCTGTATCATTTCCTTCTTCAGGCAGTCCTCAGACGGGTAGAAATATGAAGAAATATAAACTCGTGATTAGATTCTCTCATCTCTAAGTGGAAGGTCAAGCCTCATAATCTCATTATCAAAAGAGAAATACAAATAATGAATGTCTCAGAGGACTCTAAGTGGATGAAAGCTATTTTTCAGTTGTAATCTATTTTTCTTGCATCGTGATAACTAAAGAAAACTTCCATAGAATTCCTAGCATTTTAGAGTAGAGTTTTTTAAACAGTCCAAGCTCCGTTTCATTCCCAACAGCAAGACAATATTTTAAAAGCCAAAAACAAAAGCAAAAAGCACCTTATTTTATAATGTTCGTTTGCAACTATATCAGATTAAGAGTGTGATTATTTTGCGATACTATTGGGATGTTTGTGTTTGGAATACTTATACTATTTGTGAAACCTTAAAAATTAATTATCATACTTTTTTTCTAAATAAGAAAATTTGATTTCTTGTTCTCTTCCTTTCCTTCCCTTAACCCACCCCCATCCCTACCCCCTCTGTTCTCTCCTATCCCCTTCCTTTCCCTCCTTCTACTGACACTTCTTCACACCTTCATGCATGGCTGGTTTTTGAAAATTTTCAGGAGGGTCAATGAAATTTCTGCTTGGAAATAATTACTTTATAACGTTTATAATTCTGTTTTAAACCATACTTGTGTTATCCCTTAGCTTTGCCATAGCAGTGGTGTCATGGAAGTTCTTCCCCATACCTGATGATGAAGGTCTTTGCGGCAAACCAAGCTATACACAGCTGCAGGGACAATTGGTCAGTTGTTTCATATACTGACTGGTCTTCAAATAATGACTAGTTTTATTTCAGAACAAGGGCCAGTTAATGAATCCATGTAGGCTCACTCTTTTGAGAACTAGGACCAGTATATGATTGCAATGTATAACCACCATGTACAAGGTAAGGCACTTTTCCTGAGCTGATGCTAAGACTAAAATACGTACTTCTATACAAAATATACAGATGTGGACTCAGACCCATGACGGGTAGGTCACCTTAAGAAGATGCCTAATTCTCATGCAGCTGTCCTGAAAGGCCAATTAACCAAAATTCTGACTGATGTCTGTGAAAATCACCATAGATGCTTGGTAGAACCAGAAATTGCATCCTGAGAAGAACAGATTCATGAGCCAGAAATACAGCAGGCAGCAGCTCAAAGCACAGACTGGCCAGCAAACCAGAGGTCAGTGTGCAGGCTGACCAGCAGGTAGCTGGTCTATTAGCAAGCAAAGGCAGGAGAAGAAAGGCACCCAGGGTGATGGTCATTTCCCAACATTTCTTTCACAGCGGCAATTATTATAAAAAAAGAGGATAGATGCCAGGCAAAATTTGACTTGGATGTCAGGTTTGATGACACCATACACATATCATGAAGGTATGAAAAGTTTTATTACTTACATAATGAAGGCTTTTGGGTCAGAGCACAGCAGGCTACCAGAGCTGGGTAGCAATGAAAGATATAAGAAATGAAAGAAGATAGACTTTGGATTTTTTTATAGAGGGAGTGCCTGGCATTGGTTGAGGGGATTTGTGGGTAGATGGGGACTTGTTTCTTTGATTTTTCTTGCCAGTGTGAAAATAGAGAGTAGTGAGCTGACTTGCTCAAATATGTGGTAATAAGGGGATGAAACTTCCAAACCATTAATAGTAAAAGCACCAACAACTAGGACCACACTCAACTGCAGAAATATATGTACCTTTCAACTGTTAAACATGCTAGAATGAAAGACAGCCTCACATTGGTGAAGGGTACTTTTGGCAAAACACCAAAGGCATAAACCACAAAAGACAAAACTGCAGTATTGTATGTTATTGGAATTTAAAACATCTGGATAGTAAAAAAAAAACTACAGATTCACAATATGACAGATTCAGACATAAAACACCACTAAATGCATCACAATGTTGGATGAGTGTACGTAGGCTTGGGAGAGAGAAGAAAAAAATATAGAGAATAAAGTTAATGCCTTTTAAAAAAAGGGAAAAGTCTTTAAAGAGACAGAGTACAGATATTTATAGATTAAGAAAAATACAGAAAAACAAGCCAGACCCTGTGGATTGCATCTATTACAATATGGTATGATAGACCACGCCCTCTTGAAAGGTTGCTATGAACATGCTCAAAAAATTACATTATGCAACTGCCAAATGAGATGACCCTGGCACACAGGTTATATCATGAAAGACCTAAATAACAACGCCCCCATTCAGCAGGAAGCAGTTTGGAGAGAAAAAACTGCGCCCATGTTCCCAAATATTGTTTATAAATGTTCTTTTACATTTAAAGGGGAAATGATATAGGTATGAATAATTTGCATTGGTATGGATTTTAAGGTCAATTTTGTTATAGGTATATGCATATTTCTAATCTTGATTAAGGTATTGTGATTATGTAGTTCATTTAAAAATGTAATGTATAATTAGGAAATATAGGTTGTTAATGGATAATCATCAATAATAGTCTGTAATTCTTGCTTGACAACTGTTTTGCTATATGTAATTTTACTATGTTAAAATGAAAGCCTTCTTTTTTGGTTTAAACAGAAAAAGTGGAAATGATGTGGGAGTGATTTCTTTCTAATCTGTTGCATTCATTGGTTAATTAAAAAAGAAACTGCCTCGGCCCATTTGATAGGCCAACCCTTAGGTGGGTGGAGTAAACAGAACAGAATGCTGGGAGAAAGAAGCTGAGTCAGGGAGTCGCCATGATTCTCCCACTCCAGACAGACGCAGGTTAATATCTTTCCTGGTAAGCCAGCTCATGGTGCTACACAGAATATCAGAAATGGGTTAGATCAATATGTAAGAGCTAGCCAATAAGAGGCTGTAACTAATGGGCCAGGCAGTGTTTAAAAGAATACAATTTCCGTGTAATTATTTCGGGTAAAGCTAGCTGGGTGGTGGAAAGTAGCCCGCCGCTCTTAATACTACAAAAGACAAGTCACTGAACTGTAAATATAAACTCAGTTGGTCAAGCAAGGGTTCAAACCTCAACATTAAATAAACCAAGTCTGTAAATGTCTGTCTTTCCATCCTTCAAAAGATTGAGGCAGGAGGATGAGAAATTCAATGCTGTCCTTAGCTACACAGTAAGTCTGGCTCAGCTTGGGATCTATGATATCTTGTGTCAAAAAAGAAAATGGGTTTGGTGACAGGAGTGATAGCTCAGTCAGCTTGCAAACAGCAGGACCTCAGAAGCAACATGAAAAAGAAAGCAGGCATGGTTGCAGCAGCTTGTAATTCAGCACTGTAGGGGCAGAGACAGGGAAATCCCTACAGCACATTGACCAGACAGTATGGACTTCTTGGTGATTACCAGGCCAAAGCTGTGTATCAGAGAATAAGGTGAATAGCAGTTAAGAAGCACTAGTCAAGGTATACCCTCACACATGTGCATGTACATCCACATGAATGTGCACAAATACCCATTTCATCAATGTGTATAACAAGTTGTCTCATAAACACTTTTAAAGTTTTTATGTTTTTATTTATTAATTAGTAGGGACGAGCCAAGGCATTCATGTGGAGGTGAAAGAACAACGTATAGGGGTTGCTTGTTTCCTTCCATCATGAAAGTTCAAGGGATTTCACTCACATTTTCAAGGTTAGAAGCAGGCTGAGCTGTCTTGCTGGCCTAGGTCATTAATTGTATTGAAGGTTTGATTTCAAGAAATGCATTGCATTATTTATGCAGTTTATTATATTATAATATAATATATAATGGTTATTTAAGGACATAGGTTTTCCTAAACTTTAAATTTTTAGATATGTAAGGCTTTATTTTTCTGTGGACTGTAAAATGCAGGTCTAGTTTTCTAGATTCTATATCTAAACTAGTAACAATTAGGGAGAATTCACATACGTATTGTCCTCTGCTTCCAGGACATGGTTTAGTCTTTTCTTTTTTTTAATCTTATATTAGCTCAGCTTTATCATCATCTTAAGTCTTGGATATGATGGTGCTGGCTCATTATTATATTTGTTTTTGTATTTTATAGCATTTATAAAATGTTCTTTGAGCATCTGCTATAAACTAGTGAAAAGCAAATATCTCATGTTTTCTCTTGTTTATGACTTCTAGGTTGTGACTCATGTATATATGTATTATATAAATACATATTTATAAGTATAATATGTATTATATATGTTTGTGTATATATATATACAGAGAAACATGAAAGCAGAGGGAAAAGTGGAGAAAGGAACTTGCAGGAGGGTTAAGGGAAATTGGGAGCATATAAGAAGATGAATATGATCAAGGGAAGGGAGTTATCATTCTGAAAATCAGTGCCGTATAAAATGAATATCTACTTCATTTTCTTAAGGAAAATGATCTTGGCTCTGCTTAAGTGATTTTCATGTAGAGTCAAGGGAGCAGGGATTACCCATGCATTCAATGATATCTGAAAGCAGAGAACAGACTCTGATTAGATGTTAATAAATCTTGCCTTGTGACAGAACAGAGTAAAGTGACTAAGGATGTCATTGATCACAATGCAGCAGTTGCATTAGCCAGCAAGTGGTTTTTACACTGCGGTGTAACGCACAGTGGCCTTGCTCTTATCTACTCGACAAAAGACAAAGTGATCTCGGTGCTGTTCTCATTTTATCATAATCACAGGGTGGCCTTGTCGTGATGTTGTTCTTTGAAAGTGTGTATGTCCTTCAAGATGGTGTCAACTTCTATTTGTAGGCAGATTATGAAATATAACTGTGTCATGTATGCATACACATACATAATGTAAATGCTTCACAAAGCAGACATAACGCTAAAAGCAAGCAAACAAAAAGCATATCCACTAAAAGAGATCAAGGGCAAAGAACCTTTTCGAACCTGAGCGCTCTTTCTTTAATCAACTGACGCATAAACCCTGGCTTGTTGGACCTTCCAAACAAGCACTGCAGTCTCTTATTTTCATTTGTTCTAAGAGAGAAGGAGCCAATGCTGTCAGTCTATACTGAGAAACTGAGAAGACAAAGTAGGGAATTTGCATAGCTTTCTGGAAACAATTAGAGAAAAATGAAGACTTTTAACAGGAAGGTGCAAGAAAGAAATGTTTGGCTTATAAAAATGGCTGGGAGGAGGCTGGAGAGATAGCTCAGGATTTTCAGAGATCCTGAGTTCCCAGCACCCATATCAGTTGACTCACAATCACCTCCAGTTCCAGAGGTTTCAATGCCCTCTTCTGGTCAGCTACTGTTTCAAGTGTCATTTGTATTATATCCTCACATCTGTCCAGCCGTGTAGATTGTTAACGAAAATCATGAAAATTTAAAGAGAAACCACCATTCCATTCTGACTCATGAGCGGAGCCAACAACAGTCCTCCAATGCAGAGAGTACCTTAAACGATTGACACAGGTCTTCCTTTGGTGTTAGTACTCTCTCTTAAACAGACCACCATCCAAACCCAAGTACAGCCCTGTCTGAATGGCTATCCTCAAATGTGCACACCTTACCTTTTGTGGTTTTCTATGAGTCCCAATGTCTTGTTTATATTTATTATTGAAAAAATAGAAATAAAAATAAGCAGACGCACTTTTGAACAGCTTCTCTTGAGAGTATCCTGTCAATTTCTGGAAGTGTTAACCCATTCCTACATCAAAGGACACTCTAGGGATAAGGAGGGAGCTTCAGCATCTCGGGCCTGGCTTCAGAATCCTAGATAGTCAGATTAGAAAAAGTTTAGCGCTATCAGAAATTATGGAAATTCCTATAAAGAGTGAAGTTGAAACTATAAAGTGTAAAAATAATGACCAAATGATAACTGACTCATCGTGGTAGTACTTTGAAATTTGGCTCCTATAAATGATCATTTGGTAAAATTTTGGAGAGAAAAAGATTTGCAAAAATCTAAATGATGAAGACTCATCTGTCATCTGCAAATGTTAATAATAAAAATCATAGCAGAATTTATGACATGTTGGGCTCTTTAAGAGGATGTTATAATATTCAGAAGAATCATGTAGAATTTTGTAAGTGCTAAAAATAAAGTTGAATGAGGTTAAGTAAATTGTGCAGTGTGGCAGTAATATAATTGATAAGCAATGTTCCTAACTGATGTTGGTAAGTATGGAAGTTGATCTAATTTATGCCAGTATATTGGCATTCTGATAGATTTGTATTAAAATGACTATTTAACTTAATAACTATTTATTGAGCATAAAGTGAATGTTAACTATGAATCACTAAGAGGTGTGTGTGTGTGTGTGTGTGTGTGTGTGTGTGTGTGTGTGTGCACAACGTACATGTTTTTACTCCGGGCCGGCAGGCATGTGTTTACTTGCTAGGGCAGTTGGTGGTCTTCCTCAGTCACTATCCACTGTATGTATGTATGTATGTATGTATGTATGTATGTATGTATTTATTTATTTGTTGATAAATAGTCCCTCATTGAACCTGAGTACCACTGATAGGTAGGACTAGCTGGCCAGAAAGTCCCAAGTTTCATTCTGAATCCACCCTCTAGCACTAGGATTGTTCTACAACAAGTCCTACCAATGTGCTGATATTTTACGTAGGTCCTGGGGAGCAGAATTGAGGACCTGTTGGTTACAGGTCAAGCACTTGATTCACTGAGTAGTTTCCTTAGACCCACAAGGATCTTTTCTTAAATTTAAATGTGTAAGGTACAGAGTGGTGTGAATAAAAATCCTGCAACAATTGTGGCAATCAGTGTGGCATAACCACGCATGAGAAGGGGCCAGTCAATTGTCAAACCTGGACAAGAATTTGGAGAAGACTTTTCTGAAGTTCTATGTAAGATCTATATTCTTAGGCATCTTCCACATCAGTTATACAACTGAGAGAAGACACGGTTTATACCACCAGGCACTGCTATTTCTGAGATAATACAAACGAAAATGCTCCACAAATAAGCTGCAGTGGTCCCAGGGCACAGAGAGTTAAAGATGCTGCATTTCTCAACTCTGATTTTCTACAAATAAAAATCGTCCCTATTGCTTTCATAAAACCAAAACTAATGTGAATAAAGCATCCCTATATGATTGAAGAATTACTGAGCAGAGTTCCTGTGTGTTCACTATTAGATTGCCCCAGCTGTCCAGGCACAGATTCATGAGTGGATAAGGTCTTCTGATAGCCTTTCTTTAAACACTGCTTGTGCTGGAGACCAGCTTTGTGAGTTTCAAATATCTGTCTTTCCACACGAGTGACTTTCCTGTTTTTGATCACACAGGCCTTAGAAAGCAGCTCTCCCACACCTCAGAGCCTGGCTCCCATCTTCTGATGTGGCACTTTAAAGACAAAGTGATACCTTTTCCCTTCCTAGTTTATTTCAAGACTAAGTGTTTGCATTCTAATCATGAAAGGCTGGAGAACTCTGACCTGGATATTTTCGCTCTGACGAGGTTGTCTTTTTGTTGTTGGTTCTCATTGCCCCTTTTCCTTTTGTGCAACAGTAACCAAGAGCTCCCTGTCCAGCCTGCAAATAGGAGTTTTGAATGGCTATGCTCTCAAAACTCTTTAACACTCTTTTTTCTACTTTAATCAATTTAGAAGTTGAAAAAAAAAGAAATTGAAAGCTTAGATTTTTTTTAAAGTGCTAACTTCAAAAGTCAATTTCTGACATTAAATGAAAATCATATCTGGTATAATGGCTGGCTTAATACAACCTATTATGGTTATAGAAATCTCTATTTTTATGTCTAACATCTATTCTTCTGCAAGCACGAAATATACACAGCATTAGAAAGAATTCCTAATTCCCAGGTTATTAATTCTGAAAGTAAAAATGGTCATCTACTTTCATTTGATTTTATTCAAGCCTTCTGTAAAAATGTAACTTCAAATGCATGCTGACTTTAGCTCTTTATCCAACTATATGTATGTTTGACTATTTCAAACAAGATACATTTTAGAATTCATAAATGACCCTATTAATTAAATCAACTTACTTGAATTGTTTTCTCGATTCTATATTTACATTATTGGATTGTGTGGCCTTTTTATTTTATTTTAGGTAACACTGTAATTCTTGTGTCTATCATTTATACTACTGGAATTCCTAAATTTCAGTTTAGATTTATCTTTGATAATTTATATCATTATTGTCATTCTGCCTAAGATAAAATAAAAATCTTAATTTATTCTACAAATACAAATACTATTTAAGCTTTATTGACATAGGTAGAGAAATATGAAACATTTTATACCTTCACAGCTTCTGAGTTGTGTACCATATGTGACGTGTACGAGTGATGTGATATGCAAGTGAACTGGTCATGTTCTTAGATTTAACAGTAAAAATTCATGGTTAAGTGAGTATATATTATAATTTTGCCATATTTTTTATTATCAATTAAGAAAATACAGTAGTATATGGGTATAGCTCAGCCAGTAGTGTGTGCCACGTGAGCCTGAGGAGCTGAATTTGATCCCTAAGACCCAAATGTCAATCTAGGAATTGTGGTGTGCTCTTTTAGTTCAGACTGCAGTAAGGAAGAGAGGGCAACACATCTGGGTTTGCACAACAGCTAACTTAGCCAATTCAGTGATTCCTAGGTCCTAGTGAGAGACCCTGTCTCCAAAACAAGGGGAATGGCTCCTGAGGAGTGACATCTGAGATCAGTTGTTCTCTGTCCTTTGCAAACATGTGCACACACACACATGTGCATACACTAGCTCGTAGATGGAAGGGCAGATGAGGAGTAAGGTAGACAGATGGAGGTATGGTATAAACTATAAGACTTCAGAATTCATATAAATGGGTTATTTGGAATAGCGCTTACAGCTCACTCATCTTTTCAGTTAACTTCAAATCACTTCAAACTTTCTGAACTAGTTTTTTGAACAAGCCTATATTCTTTGACTTAGGATGTCTCCCTCAGTATCTATGTCCATAATTGGCTAAAAGCTTTTTACCTTCATGTGGATAATCCCAGCAACAGTTCAAACAAGACTTCAGCTCCTTATTACAGTAGTGTGTTATAGAAAAACCATATCCCCCAAAAGCAAAACAAAACAAAACAACAACAAAAAACAAAAAACAAACAAAAAAATCCTATAAATTGTAAAAAGAGAATCTAAAATTGACCAAGGTTTCAGAAAGCGAACTGATGAATGTCAGCCAGCATACTCCTAGCAGTGAAATTCTGATCATCAACTGCTGAGGCTTGGTGCAGAAGCATGTGGCTAGAGACCAAGAATCAAACAGTACCTGGGCACTAAGAAGAAACAATCATCCCGCAAAATTAGAGACTATTTCAAGAGTATGAAAATACAAATTGGAGGTTATGGCCACCAGGGCAGCTAGGATTTAAAGCACCAAAATTTTGTTGAGATGAAAAGTTCAGCCAGCTAGCTGTGGATATTGTGGACATCTACAAAATCGATTCACTCATTTTAATTCTAAAAACAAAAATATACAGAAATATTGCATAAAGATTAGATATTTCTATAGTTTAACAATTAAAAATATTCTGAAGTTTTAGTTTAGAAGTTGCTATTAGGAAGTGGGTAAGAACCTGGTAAACACTACTAACTCCTGCTTGGGACTCTGTAGACTATATTCTGAAAATGGAAGTCACCTAAAATCTTACAGGGTGACTAAGTGATTAGTCAGCTCAGATTGGAACCATATTTAAGTGATTGATCTTGAATGGACATGTTGTCACCATTTAGAATAAAAGCCCTATTTTGAGGAGGGCAAAACAATCCAAGACTGCTTGCTTCAGTTTATCAAAATGACATGTGATATATACTCACCAAATAATTCAACATAATGAGAGCTAGGAAATTCCAGCTAAGAGGAAGAGGCACACAAAAGATCTAAACACAAATCTAAATAGGCTAAAGAGAGGGCTTGGTGGGTAAGGGTAAGCGACAATCTTGCAGAATGCCGCTGTTGGTTCCCAACATCCATACTAGCTAGCTTATACCCTCTTGTAACTCCAGAAACAAGGTTCTGAGGAAGCTCAAGTGTCTGAGAAGCAGCAGAGCCTATGATACAAGTTTAAATGTGAGTCCAAGTCCAAAAGTAGAAGAAAGCAAATACCCTGTATCAGTTAGTCAGGAAGAAACTTCACTTATTCACCCTTTGCTCATTCTGGCCATTAACAGCTTGAGGTTCATCTTCAGTGAGGAGGACAAGCTGTCCTGCTCAACCTACTTAATCCAATGTTAACTTTACCGAGAAAAATGAATATAGGGAAAAAGACAGATAACATTTAACCAAACATCTGTGTAACCCATGACCACTAAGTTAGTAAAATTGTTATCCATCATATTCTTTTATGCTATTCATTTGAGGCTTTAACATCTTTTAGGGAAACTCAAATGAATACTCTCCTAGGCTTCTAAGAACTACCCTACTCATCCAACTAGTGTCCTTATAGGCTGTTATGTCATGCATATTCACGATGTACACATAAGTGGATAAATTTTCATTTACTGAGCCTTAAATTCCAACAACTCAGTCTAGCACCCTAAAACAACCACAAAAAACTTCACTAGCTCCTGTTCGTAGATACCAACTGGCCCTATCATTTCCTTGTTGACACACATTTTCATAGACCCTGCATGGCAATCCAGTTTATACTCAGATTTCAACCTCTTCATCAGCCCAACATCTGGGACAAAAGGTGGGCAGCTCTGAGGGAACACCTGCTGCTTTTCTCATCTTTGAATGATATTTTTTAGAGTATCTCACTGTGCTGTCCATTCCTATACATGCTACTCTATCTCTGGATATTCAGATGAAGATACCTGATCAACCCTTAAAAGATATTCTAATAAATGGCTTTTCCAAGTTTTTAGGACCCTAAATTTCCCCTTCCAGACTCTGACCTTCATGTAACAGGCCTGTTGTGACTGAGAACGCAAACATCTCTAGAGATTTTCTCTCACAATTAAGTCTTCAGCCTGCTGTTCCTCTGTGTTTGCCTACCCAGAACAGGTGGTTAGGGCTTTTAAACCTATCAGGCAGGCTCTCTGGCCAACACAATTAGCCATTAACAGCTGTCTGTTCCAATCCCCCCCATCTCTCATTTTCCTTCCACAGGGAGCCAATACAACTTGGCAGAAACTAGCCAAATCTGACTTATTCATAGAGTTTGGTTCCACCTACATTTCAAGTATTACATCATTGAGCCCCATATTCCACTGGAGTGAATAATTAAGTCAATAATGGTGAGATCTTTAATGATAAAGTTCATAGTTTAAAATAAATCTGTATCCCATTCTACCTTGGAGCCTGACCCCAGTACATATCTTACCTCTGTTTTCTCAGACCAATTTTGGAATTGCTTGTGTTAGTTCAGGTCTTCTATAAAGCAAATGTCAAACCAAGATTAACATGCATTTTAGCAGGAAAAACATCCATGCAGGAGAAATAGTGAAGAAAACAAAGAAATTTGAGGATACTGTCAGACCAGGATGCAATTTTGATCCTAACTCTTAAGTCAAGGACAGTATGTAGACATGCCTTAGACTAAAACTGGTCTCAGGAATGCTGGACAAAGATTAAGGGAATTGCCAAGGCAAGGCTACATTTGATAAGAGTGCGGCGTCTCTCTCAATATTCCTGTGACCCTTGATCATTGAAACATATAAGATCATGAGGTCAGGAACTTCTGACAAATAATAATGTGCTATATTAAAGTTTGATAGTATAGTAGATTGAGAGGGCCTGTCATAATATGTTAACAAAGGTAATGGACCCATTAAACAGTTATACTAGGATTTCATAGAACTTTGCACAAAGTAGGCAAATAATGTATTACTCATAAGCATGCTGTACTTGGTCTGCAGGAGATGGGAAACTGTGTTTTCATCAGTACTAATGATCAATGTTTGAAAAAAATTAGAAAACAATGTGGATTAACCTAATGGAATTGACTTTTTTGGCATTAACCCTATCTATAATGAAGCATAAACCACACAATTATAGAATGGATTAAGTAACTGAGAGATAGAAAATATATCAAAACTCTTAAATGTGGATTTAAGTGAATGGTGAGTAGTTTACTGCATTTGAAAAGCTTAAAAATCCACAAAACCAAAAGTTTTATTTGAAATTGTCATACAATAGAGATGGCTGATCGTTTATATGGGAAATTGTGAAGGGGAAGAAAAGCAACATAATACCATGAGTAAATGCTGTAGAACAGACACACTTGGTGTTTTCCAATGAATTTGCATACATGAGTACTCACAGTGCTAACTGGATACATGGTAAAATTACTCGGTGCACTTACTGGTTGGCACTGTGTTATCTACTCCAGCTTCTAGAGAAGAGGTCACTTGCTTCCCCCTGGGGAGAAAATGGAATTATAAAACTTACAGAATTCCTTTTCTATTCTTTTTATTCTTTAAATGCAATTATTGCATTCATGTGTGTTTCTTCTGCAGAATTACTGAACTAACAATGTTTCGATAATATGAACCTCATGGACACTGAGCAAAACATTGTGTTCTTTGTTCCCAAGTGTTATATCTTAGCTTTCTATAAACTTTAATAAACCCCTTTTCCATTATTTTCTCAATAGCTTTTAAAAAGTATTCAGTTTCTATCACATATAAAACTTAGTATTAGTATTTCTATAGTAGCTTTAAATAAAACATATAACTTGTATTATGTATATAAATTGAATACTAGTTACCTAAATGAAAATCAATACTAGTAATTCAAGTGAAAAGTATCAGGTTCAAGAAAGCTATAATTTACAACAAAACATCTGAACAAAATTGTTAAGAATAAATCAGAAGTTTTAGAAATTTAAAGTGAATTTTATGACACTTGGACTCTTAGAAATATTCTTTATTAAAAGTGGAGAATTCTTTTTGTAGCTAAAGTCTAAGCAGAGAACAGAAATCTCCATATGTTCTTTAATGGTATTGGTGTAAAAGCTAGATTTAAAAAAGTAGATTGACGAAGCAAAAGTTAGAGAATCAGTAAAAACACAAAAGGATGGTTCAATAAATGAACTCCTTTTGAAACATCACATTACATGATTGTGTCAAAGTACTATATGTCCCTCCCACCTCTGAGAAATGAAATATCAGTCAGAAACTTTAATACTTCAAGACTATTTATGATTGAAGTAAGTTAATTACCTCATTCCTTGCCTAAAACCAGTATATGTTCTCTAGATAATAAAATTGCCACTATCTTTGGAAATGATATTCTTTATATGTAGTTCTCCAAATTTCATTTGTTGAGTGAGACTTTACTTGATAATGGAAAATGGCTAATAAGTATAGTATTCTTTTATAGATAATTAACACATACATTTAAAGTCATCTCTGCTATATATACATGATTAAATTTTAGCATTAGCATTGCTTCGACTTAATGTTAATTATCAGTATTGAGAATCATATTAGGATACTGCAGTCACTGCTTCGTTGTGTTACTAGTTCATGTTGTTTCTTCATTTATATTTTATATTTGCTATTCATTGCATCGATTTATTATTAGGAATAAAAAACTAATTTTAAACAGATGTTTTAAGTGTGTTATTGACCTTTGAGAATATAAGAGGAAATCTCATATTAGTCATTTATACAGTGAACAAAACATTTTCTTACCCAGGCTTCAGTGTCTCTAAATCATTGTGACTAAGGGGCTAATTAAAACATTATTTTAAAATCCACCATTTGAATAAATTTGCTTCTAGTTATCAGTCTCCCATGAAATGTGTGTTCTCTGAAATCTACCCTCCTTAAATATTTTGAAAAATTTATACCAACAACATGCGGTTTTAATTACAATTTATAGACTTGTGTTTAAATTGCATTTTAAACTAATTTGGTTTGTTCTTAAAGTTAATTAACTAATCGAGAGAATGTTTCTTGGTGCAATTGAGATAATAGAGCAGATGCAGAGATTTATTGGCATCTCTTGGAAGCATCCCAAACTTAGACATTTTCTTTTTTCATGCTCGACTAACCTTTAAAACCACATGCCTCCTGTAGGAGAGATGTCATTTTATGTTTTTAGTGGGCACAAAGTAGAAGTCAGATAGGCTATGTCAACGTTACTACCTTCAGATTTTCATGTGTGAGTTAATGTGAATAGTACTTGTTACCTGAACTCTGTCATCAGAGGTGACTATCCCATAAGTGGCAGAGTATAGCATCAGAGTAGGGGTTCATGTTTTTGCCTTAATGACATGAATTGGTTATTTCTTCTCACCAGATTTACTCTCCTTCAGTTGCTCAATCCTGTTTTCTTCAGGCAATTAAGACCTATTAAAGATGTTTCCCAATTAAAACAAGGAGCCTCTGGGGAGAGAACATCAAACATTTGGTCATTTTGCTGTTGCACAGCCTTCAAGCTCACACTTTTCCATTCATTTGCATGTAGTAGTTCAGTGAATGGTGGGGGCGCTGTGGGGGGATTGCTCTCATCAGCATGCTCCTCAGGACTGAAGAAGCAGTCAGTAAATATGTATTATGCCTGAGCTTCATGAGAGTCGTTCTCTAAAGTGCTTCATTGGGATCATCATGGTTAACTCTCATAACAACATATTGGCCTAGTTAGTACTCATTTCCTATCTACAGTTGAAGACAGTGAAGCACAAGAAAGGTAATCATCTGTCTAAGCATCCACTGAAAGGAAGTCTTTGATCCAGGATTTATCCTGTGGCTGCAGAACCCCTTCGTTGTAGTAACGCTGGCAGCAGTAGTAGCTTTTGGTGTTTTCCATGCTGCAAGAATCAGGCCTGGAGCCTCAACCATATTACACACGTGCTCTTCCACTGAGGTTTACACCCTACCCACCATATTACACACGTGCTCTTCCACTGAGGTTTACACCCTACCCACCATATTACACACGTGCTCTTCCACTGAGGTTTACACCCTACCCACCATATTACACACGTGCTCTTCCACTGAGGTTTACACCCTACCCAACTGTAAGAAAAGAATAGGAGACATAAGCTTTCTTAGATATTATGCAAACTATTTCACAACAGACTATTTTTACTTACAGTGACAATGACATTACTCAAATTGTTGTCATGTTCATCAGAATAACTCTTCATAGCTGTTTAATGTTTGCTTAGTATGTTTGGGCTGTAGATTAGCTGGAAAAACCTGAGGGGCATGGTTAATATCCTGGATCCCATCTCTAGCAGACAAAAATAAAACTTTAACTGGTTTAAATACCTTAAATGGTTATGTAAATTCATTATATTAGCCCACAACTACAACAGGAAAATAGGAATATTATATCATTTATTTTCATGTGTGTGGGAAAGTGTGCATATATATGAGATTGGATGTATACAGAGATCAGAGGAATTTGTATGATATAGGGTCTCTCATGGGTCTAGAATTTCACCAACTAGCTGACTACCAAGCTCTAAGGAATCACCTCTCTCTGCCTCCAATCTTGCCACAGCTAAGATTACAAGGCACACCACAGTGCCCACATTTTTAAAAACTATTTTTGAGAATATTTTACATACATACCATATTTACATAATTTCTATGGCTGAATCTTTTGCATCCTCCTCTTCCATTGTCCCTTTGACTCCCTCTCTAAGTCATGACCTCTTCTACAATTATTATTTTTACAAACATGCATACACACACACACACACACTAATTTAATTCACTTAGAGTTGCCCATATGTATATCTTTAAAGCTGACCACTTGGAACTGGATAACCTCTTAGGGGTTTGTCCCTGCAAAAAGCTTATTCTCCTTCTCTCAGCAATCAATTGATTGACTGTAGCTGTTCAAGAATGGTTAGGACCCTTTGAAATTTCCCCTATTGCATTGACATGACTCTGGTAGTGTAATTGTGGTGGTCTTGCTTAGGCAACCACATTCTTAGCTGATATTTCATGGGTATAGCATCTCTGTCATGTCTAGAAGACACTTTCTAGCAAGAGGCATCTAGTCCTCTGTGTCTTAAAAGTCTGTCTGCTTCTATTCCCTGATGTTTCCTGAACCTTATAAGCTGGAGTTGTATTGAAGATGTACTGATTATTCCAGGGCACCTTGTGGTCAGATAGTCTTTGCATTTTGTTCAGTTGTGGAGCTCATCAATAGCCTCTGTCTACCACATTTTTAATGAAGGGTGAGAGCCAGTTACACTTATCTGTGGGCTAATGGATGAGTATTTAGAATAGTACTTAGAAATTATTATAGCCTTAGGAAAATGGAAGCAGTAGGCTCTCTTCTAGTGTTTACTACCTCTCCAGTCAAGAGCAGTTGGCTAGGTCTGCAATACTGGACATGAATTGTCTACAACAGAATGGACCTTAAGTCCAATCTGACAGGTGTTACTTACCTCCAAGATAAAAGCATTATTGGACTATCTTGTCATCTCAGTCATTGTTATGGCTCATAGGGTTTATAGCTAGGTAGGACTGCAGATTGCTTTTATACATTGGCAGCTTGCATAATGCCATCTGATTCTATGAGTTTCTCTCAGGAAACAGTTCAGTTCCAGCTCAATTCCTGTTTTCAAAGCATGTGATGTCTTCAACGGTAGAATATTACCTTCAAGCTCTTAGATACAGCCAAATATTCCCTCCTTTTTACACACCTACTGGGAAACCAGCTCAGGTTGGCACATTTGTGGGACAAGTGCTTTACAGATTAAGCCATTCTTCCAGCTTAGAATATTCTTTATGATATATGTATATGATATATACCATTTATGTTATCATATATTAGCATCTTAATAAAAATGAGGTTTTGTGTACACTAATTTATTTTTTTAAAATTCTCACACATGTGATTATGGGCATAAAAGCCTGATGTATTTTATATGTCTTCTCATGGCTTTTATATTAGTTAACTAAAAATAAAAGTTGAGAGTGACCAAGGGACTCATCCACACAGTGGATAGAAAGCAAAGACAGTGCCATCTGCTACGGGATGAGATCTTTCCACTCAAATCATTATTGCAGAAACTGTCACTCAGTATTCCAGTTGTCTTGGTTTTCTGTTTGGTTTTACATTTTATAAACGTTGTTTATAGCCACAACTGCTCATGAACTATTGATGATTCTTTATACTTTATTTTTTTTAGGAGTTTTTCTCAAAGAATTTAACTGCTATTGGAAAAACACAGTTTTTCCATTGGAAAGAGTCATATCAGGTTCCCAGACAGTTTATAGCTTCTGGGACATTCTTTTTAACAACTAATTTAGTATGATTTGGGCACCGGCAAAATCAATACGACAAATTGTCTACATATTGATTGCTGAAAGTTTAGAAATTTATAGTATTATAATGATGAAAGTTAAAGTCCCTTTATAGCATAGTTAACCTCTTGTTATACTAATACTGAAGAAAGATTAAATGTACTTTATATTGCAAAGGATCATATATAACAGAATAATACATACGTACATACATACATATATACATACATACATTTATATGCATGTGGTATGGTTCACAGGAATCAGTTTGATCTTCAGAACATGTAAATGTATTTTAATTGCCAAAGAATAACAGAATATAGTTTGCTCTTTGATTTTAAATATACTAACAATGATATGAAAGTTAAGATATATTGGTTCAACATTCAAATAACCAACTCATAATTGTATTTTTAGAGTCTAGGACTATATCTATATATAGGACTATATATATATTGTATATCTTTGATACCAGCCCTTTAGAAGCAAATGCTAGGCTTGAGACTAGCTGTGCTGTGAGTTTCTGACTATCCCAGGCTATATAAAAAAGACCCTTTTTTCAGATGGGAGGGTGGTGGCGCACACCTTTAATCCCAGCACTAGGGAGGCAGAGGCAGGCAGATCTCTGTGAGTTCGAGGCCAGTCTGGTCTACAAGAGCTAGTTCCAGGACAGGTCCCAAAACTACAGAGAAACCCTGTCTCTAAAAACAAAAAAAGACCTTTTTTTTGAAACAAAAGCAACACAATACTTATTAATTAAATTGCATCTTTATTGAAAATCCACAAAATTGTATGTCATTGTTCCCTAAATTCAGCAATAAAAGTATTTAGAATTGACATGTTATTGAGTGTTACAAGTAATATAAACATAATTATAAGTGTTCTGGGGCATGGAAATAAGAATTATAAGCAAATAGGACTTGAACTCCAGCAGGTTTCAAGATCCACAGATGATTCTAGGCTCAATCCCTTGTAACCTTGAAGAATGATTCTGCAAGCTGTTTTCTTCCTAGCGCTGACTTTCATCAAGCAAATCTGCTTTCATAACTGACACACAAAGGGATTATTTATTATTGAAGGACTTCATAGAGTAAGTATTCCAGGGTGTGCTGAAAGTCAACAAACCTAAAACTTTTCAGTTCTGCCTATTAAAAATCAGTGCTGTGGCAGCTTGACCCTTTAGAAGACTTCATTATAAAGATGATTAAATGTTCCACAAAATGTTCTAAAGCTAAGGCATTTAGGTGGTAAATAACCATCATTAACAAACTCCCAAGAGCTGCCAAAGAGCAGGTGCATAAAAAAAAAAGGCAAGAGGTAAGGTTACTATGACCATTCAAATAAATGTTCCAGTTTAACCCAATGCAACACAATCTGGCTGGCCACCAGACCCCACAGGTAGGGTCAGTGTCCCTAGAATTGTGGTCCAGGATCAGAGTATATTGGAGTTAGTCTCAGGTTCTGTTCTTGTAGTAGAAGCAAATTTACCAGTTTCCCAGTGACTTTTGAGCATGCTTTGATAGCCCAGTGTTAGGGCTCTTGTTTCACTGACATACACAAGGCTGACTCCCAGAGACACACTTCCTACGCATCCATGTGTGTCGGGTTTAGTTCTCAGACTGTCAGATTCACAGACCCACTAAATGATTGTGCATTGATCCAGAAGCAACTATTCTTTATTCTCTGCAAGGGGTGGAGGATTCGGGCATAGTATACTAGGGAATGGATTTTCATTTTGGTAACCTTTATGCTCCAATATAAATGTCTGTGCACTCTCTTCCCATCAGATGGCATTTGTTTCCTTGCTCCATCTCAAAAAATCTAGTACTAATCACACATATAGAAAAAGTGTTTCCTATATATTGTTTTATCTTGTCTAGCCAAAAGTAATAATGGTATATTATCAAGGCACACTGAACTTCAATCTCGTAAACCTAGAATATTTATGTTTATAAAGTTTTAATTTAGTGATGATAAGGCAGAATATTTGTACCTAACATATACTTACTTAAAAAAATAAAAACTATAATACACATTAGATAGATAATTACTGCTGAATAAAGTAACTAGAAATAGTATTCTCAGATAATCTGTATAGTAAATTATTGTTCTCAGGTAATAGACATTGCTGAATCTAGTGGAATGCACTCTATCTATAATGAAACATAACCTTGAGATTAACTTTATCAAAATAAAACGTAAGTCACACAATTATATAGAATGAAGTAAGCACGTGATCAATAGAAACACACTGAAATATTTAAATGTGAATTTAAGCGAAAGATGAGTTGACTGGCTAGATATATGAAAAATTTACTAAAATTATGAGACTTAAAATTACATTATAAATCTTCATATAATAGAGACCATTCATGACTTTATAGGGAAAGATACTAAGGGAAATACTAGTGCCACAATAATTCCATGAGTAAAAGCTGTAGTACAGACCACACTTGATGTTTTCTAGTGGGTTTGCACACAAGTACTGACAATGCTATCTAAATAAATGGTATAATTATTCAGCATCCTTACAGATTTTACATAAAAATTTCAGTCTAATATCCCATGAGGGCTACTTATGAGGCTTTCTTACAGTGTGGTTATGATATAATTTAACCCTTGAGTACATATATGAGCCAAAGGGCTCCATTTTATAGACTCACTATTACCAGCTTGAGTAGGAACACCACAGTTATCATCTGGGAATTTGAGATGGTATTTTAAAAGTATAAGTGAGTAATGACAGCTTATTCATTTTTATAGCAGAAAATATCTCTGAACCTTGATTTTTTACCAATCTTGAAGGTACTGCTTTACTTTGAATCCTTTTGGAAGTACTTGTTAATTTGAGAGACGATAGGTTCAATTACCTCTCATTGCTAATGAGACCATAAAGGAGAAAAAGAAAAAGACAAAACATAGGGAGATGAAATGAACACATTATCAATGAATTGAGAAACTAGAAAGACAGTTAATAGGCCTCTGAGGTGATTCATTAAAGATAAACATTGGCCCCCTTAAACAAATAGTTGTCAAGTATTCTTTTTTAATTAATTTATTCTTATTTTATGTTTATTGATGTTTTTGCCATGGGTATCAAGTCCCCTGGAACTGGAATTACAAACATTTGTGGTCCGCCATGTGGGTGCTAGGAGTTGAACTCAGGTCCTCTGGAAGAGCAGGTGGTGGTCTTAACAACTGAGCCATCTCTCCACCCCATCAAACATTCTAATATTGTCCCAGTTCAGAGTTCATTCACAAATAAAAACATAGACTATTTTGTATTCAGTGGTGTGCTGGAAAGATGCCTTGCAAGCATGAGGCTGTGGTTTGGACCCCAGCAGTCACATCATGAGTCGGCAATTCCCCAGAGGCTTGTAACCCCAACTCTAAGAGTTGATGCCGCCTTGGAGCATTCACATACATACACAGATGCACATGCACTCAAGTATGAATGTGCACATACGTTCACATAGATATGCATGTAAACACATAATGAAATATTTGGAAAGGAGCTAAACATTCAATGCCTTTTTTCTTTAGGAACTTGGTGCAGGTACTGAGTTTTAAATGACTACTTTGTTGTACGTTGCCCATATCCTACAAGAAGCTAGGTATTAGTCTTTATTATGGAGTGCTCTGCCGATGGCAATATCATCTCTCAGCTGTGCTCTCAGGTAAGTTGAGAGAATTAATCACCAGCAGTCCTACAGCATAAGAAGTATTAGTGGAATTTCTGTAGGAATCAGGAACATTATTAGAGAAAAATATGATTTCATATAAGGTAATATAAAACAGAAAAATAGCAACAAAAGAGTAAATACACAAATGTTTTTCTTATATAATATGCTTCAGAAAGAGAAAATGACAGCTTAAAACAAAAACACAATGTACTGTAAATTTTTAAAACTGTAATCAGTCTAAGACAGCACTAACAAAAATACTAAGTAGGGAAATTTTAAAATATGTGTTTAGAGGGTTTTTATACCCTACAGGAAGTAATATAATACCAATTCATGTAAGCTTTTCTTAGCTAAAGATACAGATTCTGTACACTAAATTACAAAAATAATACAACTGCAAAAATATCAAACATGCAAAATATTACTAATATGAAAGCAAAGGAGTTAAGATGGATCATAAGAATGTAATCCAATAATAGAAAAGAAAGTAAAGGATGAATTCACATTATATTCATCAAGATAGTGGTGGAAGCCTTTGCTCAAGAAGGTTCCTTGTCGTACAACACAGAATAGATGTCTAAATCGAGTCCTGCTTGATTGCCGAACCTGTGATCATTATATAGGACCAGCTCCCAAAAATAGAGTTATTAAAGGACTCTTAATAACATACTCCTAAAACCATAGACTAGAATATTACTCAATCCCCGTTAGAGAATCATCTTTTAACTAACCAGTATGCAGCAAGTGAGAGATTTAAGAGAATTCATCCCTATATCAAATGTCATTATTAATGTTCTCCCTTCGATGTTTAAGGATCTATTAAAAAGATTATGAAACAAATATGGATGGACAAGCAAAAATCTGAAAACAAGATGTAATAAAACTAGATCGACAGAGGCTTTTCATGTATACACCTAAAGACACGCAAGGGCTTAGATTTCATAACAGCATTGAAAGTAGGTAAGATGTTTCAGCAGGACAAGGTGCATGCCACAACTCCTGACAATCTGCATTTGTACCTGGGAGCCAGTAAAAGGAAGAAAACAGGTGTTGTATCAAGTTGTTCTCTGACATCTACCTGTGTACCACTCTACACACAGAATAAATAGTAAATAAATGTAATTTTTAAACAGCCATGATAATCATACAATACCACTAGAAATACACAACAGGGAGATTTTTATGAAAATCATCTAACAATGCAAGAATTAATTAAAGCACTGCCAAATAAGATATGATTCAAGAATGTTTAAAGAATAGAAGATATTTTGAAATTAATGATTAAAAATGAAACAAAATTTCTACAATTGTAGTTACAGAAATATTTAAATAGCATCTTATAACTTACATGCCTATATGAGAAAAAATAACTAAGGTCTCAAATCAATTACCACAGTTTCTTTATTAATACATTATAAAAAGTATGTAAAGAACAAATGGCCCTGAAAGTAATCAAATCAAGAAAATAATAAATCCAGAAAAGAAAATTAAATAATCCAAAAAGATGATTCTTTAGAAAACATTTAAATCCATGTACCTCTTATCTGAAGAATGACAATGAAGTAGAAAACAGATTATTGTAAAGAACACAAAGAGTGATGTGACCAAAGCTTACACAGAAGACAAAAGGACAAGCAACATCATTAACACAAGTCTGTCAGGAGATCCCATAGCGGGGATGCAGTGAATACATTTTTTTAAAGATGTCAGCTTCTTGTTTCAGAAAATATGATGCAAATTAAGCAGCCTTGCTTCTTTCAGAGAAACTGAATTTAAAGCAGGAAAAATATGACAAAAAGAAAATAGTTAACCTATAACTCCAACTCCCGGAGCTCTGAAGGTTCTAACTTCTGTGGCCATTTATGTGCACATATTTATCCACAAACACGCACGCGTACATACCCACCCTGAGACAAACAGACACACAGATACCACAGAATATACACACACATATATATCATTAGACCCAAACTAATTAGTGGGTTTAAAGCAACTGTAGGATTCAAAGAAAAATAGGCAGAATCTAAATGAAATGTATATGGCAGAAGCAATTGGCTTGAAAGTAAATTTAGTAATATTAATGCTTGGAAAAGTAGATATCACTACACTTAAAATAAAGTATACCACTTGAGACCTGTTTTAAATGGATTTGGTCATCATTTGGCATGAGATAAACTATGAATTACTATTTTAACTGGTGGGAATTCACTTTGAGTAGAAAGTTCTAGGTTGGATTTGGTTGGTTAAGAGCAAATTTATTAAGCACAAGTTCCTGGGTTCAGACCCAAGCTCCAAACCAAAGAAAAATAATACAAGAAACTGTATGGCATATTAAGATGATGACATATATAATAGCAGCAAAACTACAGAGTTGTTCCAAGAAAAGCTTACCTCAAAATGTGTAACCATTCCTAAGAAAATTTAAAAGATTAATTATATTGAGATAGAAACCATTGTGTACTTAGAAGACAATCAATAAGTACTGTCTAGACATTTAGCCACCCAAAACTGGTCTGTAAACTGTTCTTTCAACACAAATGTAGACTGACCAGGTCCTCCAGTGTCAAGGGAAACATTGTCTGGTTTTGCTGTGTCCACCTCTTTATCTCTATCTCTCTGCCTCCTCTCCATTCCTGTTTCTCCTTTCTTTATTCTCTCACTTTCTCCCTCTCTCCTCCATAACCCTCTGTCTCTTAATGTTCTTTCTGTTGTAATCATTGTCTTTCGATCTATCATTCTTTGTTTCTTTTATTCTGTTTCCCTATATAATTTTCCCTCTGTGTGTTTCTTCTCTTTTCCTTCTTCTAGTCTTCTCCCTCCTCTTCTTACTCTTCCATTGTCATCATCATCGCCATCATTAATTATTCCCTCTCTTGTCCAGCTGTTCCTTCAATTTTGTGTCTACCAGACCATTTCTATAAACATAATCACAGTGCTTTCACACAATAGTATTTTTAAATTGAAAACCCCTCTCCATTCTACTCAACGTCTTAGTGCACACATTTTGTTTCCCTGACTCCTAATCCCCAGCCAGGTTTCCGCAGCTATCTGTACCAGAAGTTCTTATGAAGATCATCAATATTTTCCTGCCTGTTGAATTGAGTCATTATCTCTCTTGTTTTTCTTTTTTTCCTTTGTTTTTCTTTAAAGGTAATTAAAATTTGTCATTACTGGTCACTTCTTTGTGGATAGAATTGTAAATACCCATTTCTAGAAAAGGTACCTTCTCTTCCTTTGTCACTAGCTTTTATAGAAACTCAACATAAGCTATGTCTGGCCTAACATATATATGCACATGTTCCCATGAACAAATTGACATACACACAAACACACAGACATACTCACAGATGCACTCACACATTGATAGCCAAATACACACACACACACACACACACACACACACACGTATGAGACGGGAAGCAACCCATGCCATGTATTGTCTGCCTGTCTGAAGCTGCTTTCTAATGAACAGACCTTCAGA
The DNA here is from genome assembly GCF_037038515.1 of Microtus pennsylvanicus. Lineage (NCBI taxonomy): Eukaryota > Metazoa > Chordata > Mammalia > Rodentia > Cricetidae > Microtus > Microtus pennsylvanicus. Next base: position 125,467,668 of record NC_134582.1, read on the forward strand.
CTTTAGAAAGACTGAACAGTAACCTAAGCTTAGCTGTACCTACAAGGTGGAAGTAGAGGAAGGATACAAACTCCCTTCTTCTATGTTCTATGCCTTCTTTTGTGTTGGTTCTTTAAGTTCACATAAAAAATGGACTCACTTTTGTTGACCATCTGACTTACATTGCTAGGCATTCTGCTTCTTTGCTGTTACTCATGGCCCCTGCTCCAGAGTGAGACAGGTTGGCATGATAAAGAAAGGCACACCTGTGAATGAGTGCCAAGGAGCCACTCAGAACAGATAGAAGGAAAGCCTCAAGGGAATCTGAGAAAAAACACGATTGATACTCAGTGCTGTACAAGTGCTTGATATGTTTGGATCTGTTTCTGAGTTCTCACTTCTAGTTAACTACTCCATCCACCCCACGGCCAATGCTCTACTGTTTAATTACCATAGATGGTGGTGAAATGTCTGGTACAAAGAAAGCCTTAAATTTTATGGACTTTTATAAACATTTTAGAACCAGTCTTTCAAACTGCAGTACAGTAAAACTACTTTATGTTAATGGTTTTCACGGTACCTACTTATAAACTGTGGAAAACCAGCTTAATGGGACAGAACCTTTCTATCAGATATGATGCTCTGAGATTCTCAAATTCATCTGAAATATTCAAGTTGTATTTATTCTTCTGGGTTCATTTATTCTTCTGTTATCATTTTGAAGGGTTTCCTTTTACATCCATTTATTAGTTATGCAGATAGATTAAAAGAAGTCTTTGTGTCCATAGCCCCATCTTTATTTATCGAACTTGTGGAATCCACATTATTCTTCCATTGTTCTATCGTTACTCTTTTGAACTTCCTATCTCCTTGGTCCCCATTTCATAAGAAGAATATTCCTTTATGCTCCCTCAACCTGCTACATTCCCTAGGTTTCTTCTAACTATTCCTTTTGAGATTTTCAGCATGGTTTTGAGTGAATGCACTGGTGGGAATTATTTTTGCCTCATTTCTCTATTCACTTGATCTGATGACTTCTAATGTTTCACAATTAAAGGTGATTTTAATAAATGCACTGTATCAGGCCAGGCGACTCCTTTTGGTTCAGAGTCTGAATTTCATGAATTGATTATTAATTGTATCAAATGATCTTGAATATGTTTACATGATCAAATATTCCCATTTGGCCTGTTAATGTGATGAATTACATTATTCAGTTTTCTAATATTTGAATGCATTTATGTTAGAACTCTACATTTTCATTGTAAATTAAAGAACCTGTTTCGCTGGAGCCAGTTCTTGAAAATTTTCATCCTTTTGAATATTAACTACATTCTTTTTATTTGTTTCATCAGGACTCTATGTACACAAACCTCCAGACTTCTTATTACATATTGCCTAGTTCTAATCTATGCAGTTGTGTTTTTTATCCATTTATAATGCCATGCATATTCTAAGCATTTTGTTTATATCTATACTGAAAACATGACTTTTTTCCCTTGTTAATGGCTATCTGATCTTAAATTAAACTATTCATTCTGTTTATTATTCTAATATATATACATACATACATACACACACAGACATATATATATATATATATATATATATATATATATATATATATATGGCTATTGGTCTCTGCATCTGCTTCCATCAGGTGTCTAGACATTTAGCCACTCAAAGGCAACATTTCTGATGATGACTGGACTAGGCATTCAGCTATGAGTACAGCAGAGCATCACTGAGAATCGTATCACTGTGTGTTTGTTTGTTGGCAAGTCTTGTTTAGTATCCTAGATTTCTGGACTATACAGTCTCATGTTTCTAGCCATGCAGGAAGTGACCATCATAAATTCCCTCTCCTGGCATGGGCATAAAATTAGACCAGTCATTGGTTGGTCACTTCCACAAGCTCTGAAGCACCATTAAATTGATTTATTTTTGTATGTTGATTTCTCCCTGCAACTCTGGGAGGAAGCCTACTTGATCGTGCCATATGAGCTTTATGATGTGTTCTTGGATTTAGTTTACAAGTATTTTTAAACTATCTATATCTATCTATCTATCTATCTATCTATCTATCTATCTATCTATCTATCATCTATCATTCTGTCTATTGCTGTGGGACAATGCTCTGTACCCTGTCACCTGTATTTTAAATAAATGCTGATTAACTGAGCAAAGCAATCCAGTACAAAGAGTCAGCCTAAGCACTAGACACAGATCCCGCCCCATTGTTAGGAGTCCCACAAACAGACCAAGCTATACACTACTGCGAGGAGTCTAATCTGGGGTTATCCTGTAGATTCATGGGCATTTACCTTGTGTCAGGTTTCTTCCTGATTCCCAAAAGACCCTATTTCCAGTAATCTCTTTCAGTACTTTCCTCCTCCATCAACCCCTGAAACCAAACCTCAAGTTTTAATCTTCACCTGTCCCTAGTCCACCCAGAAGATCTCTTCTATTTCCTCTTCCTAGAGAGATCCATGCTTTCCCTCATGAGCCCTCCTTGTTACTAACCTCTCTGGGTCTGTTGTTTTTAACATGGTTATCCTTTAGTTTATAGCTAATATCCATTTATGAGTACATACCCTGTTTGTTTTTCTGGGTCAGGGTTACCTCACTCAGACTGATTTTTTTCTAGTGCCTTCAAGTTTCCTGATGTCATTGTTTTTAACAGCTGAGTAATACTCTGTTGTGTTAAAGTACCACAATATTTTTATTTATTCTTCAGTTGTGTACAGGTTCTGGCTATTACAAATAAAGCTGCTATGAACACAGTTAAGTAAGTGTCTTTGTAGTATGATCGAGCATCCTTTAGGTATATGCCCAAGAGTGCTATCATTGGGTCTTGAGGTAGATTGAGTCCCAGTTTTCTGAGAAATTGTCATGTTGATTTTCAAAGTGCTTGTACAATTTTGTACTACAGCAGTACTATCAGGCTTGATAGTACTTTATTGATTGTTTCTGCATCAATGTTCATGAGGGAAATTGGTTTGTTGAGTCTTTGTGTGGTTTTGGTATAAAGGTGACTGTGGCTTCATAAAATGAATTGGGCTATGTTCCTTCTGTTTCTATTTTGTGAAATAATTTGAGGAGTATTGGTTTTAGTTATTCTTTGAAAGTCTGGTAGAATTGTGAAATAAAACTGTCTGGTATGACCCTGGGCATTTTGGTTGGAAAACTTTCAATGATTTCTTCTATTTCTTTTGGGATTATAGATCTTATTTAAATTGTTTATCTGTTCTTAATATAACTTTGATCAGAGGTATCTATTAAGTAAATTATCTATTTCTTTTAGAATTTCCAATTTTGTAAAGTACAGATTTTTAAAGCATAACCTAATGATTCTTTGGATTTCCTAAGTATGCGCTGTTATGTCTCCCTTTTCCTTTCTGATTTTGTTGATTTGGATATTCTCTCTGTGTATTTTATTTTGGATAGGAGTATCTCTATCTTGTCAATTTTCTCAAAAATCAATTCTTTGATCCTTTAATCCATTGTATTGTTATCTTCTTATCTAGTTTATTGATTTCAGCCCTGAGTTTGATTATTTCCAGACATCTACTCCTCTTGGATATGCTTACCTTGCTTCAAGTTTCTTCCTGACTCCCGAAAGACCCATTTACAGACATCTCTCTGTAATATTTACATTCTAGAGCTTTCTGTTAAGTTGCTAGTATGAGATCTCTTCAGTTTTTTATGTAGTCACTTACTGCTATGAATTTGGCCTTTTTTCCTTGCAACTTTTATTATTCTTTCTCTGTTCCATATGTTTAGTGCTGTAATTATTGTGTGGGAAAGGGAATTTCTTTTCTAGTCCAATCTATTTGGTGTGTGCACGCTTCTTGCATCTTTACAGGCATCTCCTTTATGTTCTATGGTTTTGCTGAAAATGTTTTCTGCGCCTTTCTGGGGTTTCTTCTCCTTCTTCTATTCCTATTTTTCTTGGGTTTTGTCTTTTCATCGTGTTCCAGTTTCCTGAAGATTTTGTGTTAGGGTTTTTTTATATTTAACATTTTATTGACAACATACCTATTTCTTCTATATCTTCAATGCCTGGGTTTTTCTTTCCATCTTTTGCATTCTGTTTGTGAAGCTTGCCTTCATAGTTTCTATTCACTTACCTAGATTTTCATTTTCACAGTTCCTTCAATTTGTGTTTTTTTTATTGCTTCTATTTCCATTTTCATTGCTTGAACAGTTTTATTTATTTATTTATTTATTTTGCCAACAGTGTTTTCTTTTTTTTTTTTTTGGCTTTTTTAAAGGGATTTATTAGCTTCCTCTTTAAGGACCTCTCTCATCTTTATAGAGCTTGTTTTAAGGTCTTTTTCTTGTCCTTCATCTCTGTTGGAATATTCAGAGCTTGCTGTAGTAGAATAGATGGACTCTGGTGGTGACAAATTGCTTTGACTGTTGTTGACAGTGTTTTTACACTCATGTCTCGGCATCTGGGTTTTGGGTGATTATTGGTCTAGGTGCTGATTTCTAAATTTGTCTTTGTTGGATGAGTGTTTTGTTCCTTACTCTGTTTTCTCATTGTTTTTCTGGTCATGTGATCTGCGTTTTAGCAGATCTCTACCCCAGCTGGGGTTGGACTTCTGGTGACTGCAGTGGCCTCTGGTCAAACTGGGAGTCTCTGCCTGAGTTGGAGACTGGGACATGATGAGGAGGAGGAAAGGGGAGATTGGTGTTGGGGGCACTGAAAGACTGAGGACAGTTCATCGGCAGGTGGCCTACCTTCATTTCCTGCTGCCAGTGTGACCTCTATTCAAGCAGAGGGACTCAGCCGGAGTGGAGGCCTAGGAGATAGCAATGAGAGTAGAGGGGATTGGGGCTATTGGTGGGAAACTCCAAAATAGTAGCAGAGGTCTGTCAGTGGGTGGTGGCTTACATGGACTTCTGCCTCATGGGCCAATTCTTAATCCCCACAGAATCATAGAATAATGAATATTTATACAACAAATAGTGTATATAATTATATATATGCATATATATATATATATTTGTGATTAACAGATGATACAAATAACCTTTAACTAGAACTGAATAATCAATGGGTAACCAAAAAAAAAACTAGAATGCTAATTATTACTACAAATAATTAAGCAAAAACAAGAGTACTATTTGTAAAAGTATTCTAAAATCAGTATTTTACCTTAGTGGTGGTTTCAAACAAATTGTTATTGGGGTTTCTGATATATAATTTTATGATTCTTTTATTTTACTTATCAGGTTTTGAATCCATATATTTGTTTATGCTCAATAAACACTCTACCACTGAACTACATTGCCATCCACCCCATTTTATGTCATATGTATGTGTATTATAGCTGTATACACATTGAGATTTTGCACCATGTAACACCTTCCTTCAGAGTAAAGATAATGTCTGTTTTAAAGTCTTTCTACATCAGCAAATGTTAGAAAAATATACAAAAAGTAATGGCAAATGATAAGTAAATGCATACTGTTGAATAAAGGAATTAATGGCTACTTTAAGAGGTGCTTGGGGGTTGGGAAGATAATACAGTTGATAAGTGCTTGCCTCACAAGTTTGAGAATCTATGATTGTTTCCCTGAGATCACATAAAAAAATAGGTGAGTACTATGTGTGCTTGTAACCCCAGCAATAGGGGAGGAGAAATAGTAGATTGGATTATCAAACAGCCTAGCCTAGTTGGTAAGTTCCAAGGCTATGGTAAACAATGTCTTAAAAGAAAAAAATATGGTTTTCCTCATATTTCCATATACACAAGCATATATGTGCCTGTACACTGAACTAACACACACACACACACACACACACACACACATGATTAATGGAAAATGAAAACATTGGGAGATGTTCTTGTAGTTCCAGAGAGTATTTTGTTTTGAATTTAATACTTAAAATGATTAGCTTTGCATTACAGAATATTATTTACATTGGAAGAGGTATTACATAAACAGGAAACATTGAGTGTAACTTGGTATTTCTCACATGTTGACATTCCTTCTCTTGGGAGTCAAAGAAATGTTGGGTGTTGTTTCTTGTGTTTTGATTTTCAGTATACATTCACTCTTGACTCATTGTTACACGTAAGTATTCCACACTTGAATTTGAATGCTTTCAGTTTATAAATTCTGTTTTTTAAATTTAAAGTTTTCCAAAGCAAATAACTTAAAATCATGTGAGTGTCCTTGGAGGATAATGTTTGCAGCCTTCCTTGTACATCTCAGATTTAGATAATTAATATCCTTTTCATTTCTGAGACTTACATTGGGGACTGGGTAGCAAAGAATAAATATATCACCAGTTAAGAGTTCTGTGTAGCATACCCAGTCTTAACACCCACACACAACCACACAGCATTCTAGCCATCTTTCCCTCCCCATTTCTTTGCCCTCACCCTCTTTCCTTCTTTCCTTTCTTTCCTCCTCTTCATTCCCCACCCCTTCCAAGTATTTTTTATTTGTCCTATTTTTATGCACTATTCAAATCACCTCTTTCGCTATCACCCACATATTATTTATCCTTCAGTCCTGCATTGCCCCACTAATCGTCATTCTTGAGTATAGCATTCATAAAATCTAAGCAACAACAGCAAAACTAAACCCCATGGATCAGTGAGAAAAAAATAACATAAAAATAAAGAGAAGCAATAAGAGTTTATTCTGTATTTAACATTTAGTACAGTTATCCAGAAACAACATCCCTGGTAGAAAGTTTTTTTCTTTCATTATTTTTGTTCCTTTTTTCTGTATTACTTGCACACATTACTTAAGAACATGTGTTAAAATGACAGTTGAGCTTATGATGGTCTATAATATACTCACATAATGATTGTTATAGCAGACATAACTCGTATTCTGTAATTTTAGGATAGATGAAAACCTGCTTAATTCTGCCATATTGAATGGAATAATGCATTCTCTAAACAAGCAATAACAAAGACTCAACTACATTCTGAAGCAGCAACTACAGTTTTAAAGCAGACTATAAGATTTTTAAATGACTGTCTCTTTCTGAAGAATAAGACCATGCTCAGATGAGAGTAATACTGAATTTTCTCTTCAGAGGTCCCTTGAAAAAATGTAGGGGCTGACTTTGCTGTCAGAGCGATTTGAGAAGTAGATGAAATCAGAGAGCAGAACCCATCATTCAGTGATCGATGGGGAGGCCACCTATGGCCTAGTGAGTAGAGAAATTGCTTGTGTCACATCATGTGCGCCACTGATGTCCCAAGTCACTGTCCAGAGACCCTCTATTTCTCACCATGCTCACTTGACTGCTGCGTGTGCTCAACATCAGCCCCGTCAGAGCAGCACCTGGCTCTGATCAGACTCAGCCTATTACCTTGATAATTCTCAGATACAACCATGGTAGAAGTGTATATATGTCACTAAGATGTACTCTCACGTGCAATCTGCAATAGCTTGTGTCAAAGGAGTCTTTCTGCTCGTATGAATATTATATTTTCCTCACCTGTGAAGCATCTCCTAAGGCTACTGAATTGGCTTCTCACATCCAGCTGTCAAATGGCTTATGTGACCTTGACTAAATTAATTTTCCTGACTCTTTCCACCTTCTACTAAAAGAGAGGAAGTTAAAATAGATAATTTCTATGGATTCTTCTAGATACTCCTTTCCTTAAAAGATCGCCCGTCCCATGAGCCATGAAATAGGTCACACATAAAATGCAATGGAAATTTCAACAACAGAAGTGTGTGGTTTTTATTCATATTTCATTCTTAGAAATGAATATAATGATAAGACAGAATGAGATTGTGTCACATGTCATACTATAGTTCCCTGCATCAATAGAGAAAAATGAGGATTTGTCACATATGAACTGTATATTTTTTTTACCTTTGGGATAATTAATTCTTCAAAACTGGAGCATGATCCATATTAGAATTAAAGTTACAAGGATGATATATATTTTATGTATATCTCATAGGTATATATGATACATATACCTACCCTCATGCAATGTAGAATAGAATTTTAAAATTAGTTATCTATTTTTTTATCTTTTTTAATTGACAAAGAATATTTGGTTTTGTTTGGAGGTACAAAGATATTTTTAAATATACATTTTCTAGTTTACTAAACATGGCTAACTAGTAAATATCATCATTTCAATGATTTATTATTAATTTATTTTTAATTATTTCAATTATTTATTGACTCTTCAGGTTTTTTTGCTTTATTTTTTTGCTTACTTACTAGTATCATGTGCTAGAGATTCTTTACAAGAATGTTAAAGTGAGTTCAAACAGCCTGAATTCTTTTTGATTCTAGAATAGTTTTTGTATTATTTAGGAATTTTCCTTCCATGCCTTTTAAAATACCAACTGAAAAGTTTTCAGCCAACACCCAGCATGACAGAATGTGGAACTGACTGAAGGAAAGACAACAGGTTTGCCAGCGTGGCCACAGAGCATTAATGATAGTGTGAGACCGAGCTACAAACCCTAAGCCAGGCCAGTTCAGAAGAACTCCGAAGGAGAAGAGCAGCTCAGCACAGTATACAGAACTCAGATTCATAGCATGGGAAAATGACAAGGGTATGTGGTTTATTTTTAGATGTCTCAAATTTGGAAAACACATAAAAATCATTTTATCTATGTCCCTCATTTGTGCTTCCTCCAAGACCACCTAGGCTGTTTTAGGTATTAGTCACCTAATTTATTTCATTCCAAGATTATACTGTGTGATTCTTTACAATTCTTTGTCAATCATTCTGAAGTTTAGAAAACTAAGGGACACATAATAAAGAGAATTAATAATTACTCAATGAATAGTTCCAAATTATGCATGTTTACCATGTATATGCCAAGGACTGTTGCAGGCCAGAATTGTGTGTGTCAGGTCCCCTTGAACTAGAGCTACAGGTGATTCTGATCTGCTATCTGGGCATTGGCAACTTAAACCAGGGTCTCTCTGAGAGCAACAAGTACTATTAACCACAGAGCCTTATCTCCAGTTCTGTGGAGTTTGTTTTGTTTTGTTTCGTTCTTGACTTTTTTGTAGCTCAAATAATAAAAACCCAGAGATAGGTATTGCGGTTCAAACTGAAGATCAGAAAAGCAAAGCAGCCAAGCCACTAGGGAGTTCTTACCTTTACCAAGGCTCAGACAAACAAAGGGGTGATGTTGTCCTCAACTCGACTGTAGACTGCAATGCTCTTCACCAAACCTCAGACTGCTATGACTTCTTGTCTCCTCTTGCCTTATATACCTCTCTCCACCCAGCCATATCACTCCTGTCTCCACCTCCCTAGTGCTTAAATTAAAGGCGTATGACTTCCAAGTGCTGAGAGCACCTTTGAGTGAGTTCTTTTTCTCTTTTTAGACAGAGTCAACCTCATGGAGCCCAGAGTGGCCTTGAGTCCTTGGATTAAATGTGTGCCAGCACTGGCTGGCCTCTAGTGGCTTAGCTCTGCATGCTGATCTTCAGGCAAGCTTTATCTATAAAAAAACAAATAAAATACAACTATACTTATTCTTTTTGAAAATGAAGTAATAAAACAAACCCATTTTCAAATTATTTACCAAGCACTAAGATATTTCTTCGCCTAGAGGACAGAGTGCCATATTGTTCCTGGGACTGGAGAAACCAGGTACTTAAGTTTTATTTCCAGTCAAGTAGTTTATTTTCCAGGGAGAATTTTAAAGCTGAATTTCATCTAAAATATCATTAACTCACAAGTCGATTCTGCATCTTTCCTAATCAACATGACTCAGAGCATGTTCTTATGAAAAGTTCTGTAATTCTGGACAAAGCAGACAGTCTACGTACAAACATAGAACAGATGGAAATTTCCACAGTTTGGGAAATGAAAACTAAGACATTTCAAATTGTCATGGAAGAATGACCCAAAAAATAATGTAGATAAGAACTGTTGATTATTTTGTATGAAAAATAATATTAACTTCATGTCTTGAAATAGAGAGGAAATACCAATTTGGGAAGATGGCTGGTGAGATGGTGTGTCTGTGTAGTTCTTGGTTTGTGAGTATTAGGACCAGATTTCAGATGCCAAGAACCCATTTAAAAGCTGACTGGGCACAGTAGAGCACCTATAATCTCAGTGTGCAAAGAAATGGCCAGGGAATCCCTGGAACAAGTGGTAAGCCAACTAGCTGTAATGCTGGATCTGGTCTGGGAGAAAGACCCTCAATATATATGATAGAGAATGGTCAAAGAACATGTCAACATTGACCTTAGACCTGAACATATACTCACATACTAGGCACCCACACATATGCATGCATCCACACCACAATGCACATGTATGTCTATATAAGTTCCATAAATATATAATTATAAGAAAAATTAGAATATCCATAATATCAATTCCATAAGAAAAATTATATATTATCTTCACTTCTAGCCATCCCTAATGTATCCCTGATGTATATTAATTATATCAAAATGTAAAAGTTCAATACAGAAATATGCCATAAAGAAAATTATACAAGCAGTGACATGGGCAGAAATATTTTATAACAAATAAAACAAATACAAATAAATAACTGAGAATGGGTATTAAAATTCATAGTGGCTAATTAAGTCAAATTATAAACTAAACATGTTAAATAAAAGTAGAAATTATGGTAAGTATACATAATATATGCACAATATGTAAAAGCAAATAATAAGCAATAAAATATTTTTAAAACATGCTTAACAATTAATTCTAACGAAATATAGGGAAGGTAAAAATATGCACTGACACAAAATACAAAGAGTTATAAAAGCAAGCAATAAGTCAAGTGTTATGGAACTAAATCTACATTAGAATATAGCAAGTAGCTGCTTCAAGGAAGGAAGTAACATACACCCATGCATGAAAAAGATCCCAAAGGCTAAATTATTTCATCTCTAGCAGGTCAGATCCAATGTATTCTAAGGGGGATATTTCTTCCACTGAACACTATGTTAGGAATATGAACCCAAATTCTGTGACTCGGAGGAATGCTTTCCAGCAGGATGGCAGAAGACATGGCCCTTTAACAAGTACAAAAAAATATGAATGACTGTTCTTAAATACTGCTATAAAATAATAAAATAAAGTACTGTTATAAAATAAATACTGTTATAAAATCGATGAGTGAGAGCCCATGGAAGAGCCAGTCCAGTCTCACCAGATTCCCTATTTCCATCCCTTACCCTTGTCTATCAACACCACCAGTTTGCCTATGTTAACTCCCCAAGTACCTGCTTCAACAAGGTAGGCTCTTTTACCAATCTGTCTGTTTCCAGCTAATTCCTGTTTCTTCCTACAGTTTCTCCCTCCACAAGTTTGGTAGTGATTGCTCTGTCCTAAGCCAGGGCAGCCCTTTCTCATAACAGTGTCTGACCTTCAACAACTCTCTATGCATTTCTTTAGCTCTCCACACTTCTTTTCTATAGACCGCATTCTGTTCTTTGATATGCAGAATCAAAATGGATTCCAGAATTGGACTAGGGCAAAGATGGTTAAACTCTGAGCTGGTTTTCGCACTGCATTAGAATTTGCACAGAAGTAACCAAGGTTGGACGGCTTATTGTGGCTCACAGTTTTAGACCCAATTCAATCTATAACTTTATGGCAAGCATGGAACTAGGAATGGCTTAGCCTGGGTAACTGGAGCATGTGGGAACTCCTCACATGGTGACAGAAAGAAGCAGGCTAGAACCAGGGGTGGGTCCTGCATTTGCTATTTGGCCTATATCTACCAGCCACCACCGCGTCCTAAAAGTGCCTCAGCCTTCAAGGTAACACAGGTATATTGGATGAAGCATTCAAAGCATGTTTTAGGATGTTTTATTCTCAAACCATAGCAAATACTAAAAATATAACATTAACTAAATTCCTCAGATCTTTTGTACTTTTCAATGAGAAAATAAGGAATATAAAATACCAATGAAAACCTAAACAACTCTGTGTGACACAAGTTCTTTGTGCAAATAATATCATACTTCAGCTAGTATAGATGTGTCATTTGCCATATGTGTCCCATTTTTAAATAGACTAACTCAACATAATGTTACTTTTCCTTTACATATACATATATTACTTATTTTTTTTCTTCTTCTGGAACTCCTGTTTTTACAGACAACACATTTATCTATCTATCTATCTATCTATCTATCTATCTATCTATCTATCTATCTATCCATCCATCCACTTATTTGTTTGTTTGTTTATTTTAAGAAAGAGGGAAATAACTTGATAATGTAAAATCTAGAGCATGGGCATTAGATTTCAAAACCAAAAATGAAATGACCCAGAAATTTCAAGAAACAAAAACAGAGTTGAGTGCGTTTTTATCAAGACTTGAAAAAAGACTAATGCTGTTTTTATATAAAAAGCAAATAAATGTGATCATCAGTTAAATAAAGCTTATCATATTTCATAATTCATGTAATTTGTCTAATGTTAATCTTCTAGGTTTCCACTGCTTTGTAGAAAGAGAATTTACCCAAGCCAGAAAAAGCAGAGCTCAAGATAATAAGGACTACAAACAAGAAAATACATAAGGAGATTTGTCTTTAAAACAAATGTGGGAAACGTAAGGAATTAAATACTTTAAAATATTAGCAACTTAAAATTTGGAAAATAATATAAGTCATGTTTTGTTTGGAATTAAATATTCGAGGGAACCCAATGAAAAGCCTTAAGCATTAAAGTCTCCCATACTTAGGGCATAAGAAACACCAACAGAAATGCATCTAACTAGGTCATTAGTTTCAGACATTATAAAGTCTTCTCAGTATTCTTCACCTTATTTGATTAATCCAGATCAAGAACTGGCTTATTGAAGTATAAATTCAAATTATATAGGTAGGAGCCTTTGACATCTCTTAAAAGAATAGGCACATCTAAAATTTCTCTATTCCTCTGTACCACTTCCCCAGGAGCAGCCGCTGATGTCTAAAGCTAACAATGTCTTGATTTGAATATTGAAATTCTGTCTTAAGACATGTATCCAAGAAGTTGATGCATCCTCCCTCAGAAAAGGACTTGTTCTCACTGGATGTGATAGAGGGTTTGTATTTAACGCACCTGCACATACCTAAGTTAATATGTCAGGAACAGAGACAGCTTTAAGTCTGGATAGAGGTTGGTAAATTAACAGGTTGCTAAGTAAATTACATCTATGGTTTAGAAAAGAAAAAGAAAAAAAAGAGCAGCAACTTCAAAGCAGTGCTTTCAAAGGGTGATATATTGATTCTGTTGTTGAAGTAGATTTCAATGTACAAAATACAACAGAAATCAATACCTCCTTTCATTTCAGAGTGTATCTTTAAGAGCATCATTCGGCTGCTCAAAGGTTGGCTATTCCATTCTAGGCATGTCCCTAGCAGTTGCTGTCCTGGATAATGGAATACAATGCAAGTTGGCAGAAGAGAGTGGGGAGGTTCTCCATCACTGCAACCTTCTTGCATCCCAAGGTCCGCTCATGAAGCCCAGCCCCACAGAAGAAGAATGAGCGAAGACTCTGAACACTGATACTGTGTCTCAAGCAAAGTCCAGGCTACACAAAAACATTAGCCTTTTATCACAAATGAACTTGTTGATTTTTAGTTTCAGTTTTCAGAAGGATGAGATGAAAAAGTTTTCTTTTTTTTCTTTTCCTATACATATTTATTATTTATTGAAAATTTCCACCTCCTCCCCTGCTCCCACTTCCCTCCCCTTCCCCCACTTCCCCTCCTCCTCCCTCTCCAGTCCAAGGAGCAGTCACGGTTCCCTACCCTATGGGAAGTCCCAGGTCCTCCCTGCTCCCCCCAGGTCCAAGAAGGTGAACATCCAAACAGAATAGGCTCCCACAAAGTCAGTCCATGTAGCAGAATCAAAACCCAGCGCCATTGTCCTTGGCTTCTACATCAGTCTCCACCGTCAGCTACATTCAAAGAGTCCGGTTTGATCACATGCTCCATCAGTTCCAGCCGGACAGGGGTTGGGAGCACGGGGCTGGGGGTGGGGTCGGGATAAAGGGAGATAGGGAGAGAGAAGGGAGAAGGGAAGGATGGGGAGAGCTTGAGGGAATGGGATGATTGGGATGGAGGAGGGGTGGATGATGGAGCAGGGAAGTAGATATCTTAATTAAGGGAGCCATTTTAAGGTTGGCAAGAGACTTGACTCTGGAGGGGTTCCCAGGTGTCCAAGGAGATGTCCTCAGTTTGTTCCTTGGGCAGCAGAGGAGAGGGTGCCTGAACTGGCCTTATCCTATAGCCACACTGATGAATATCTTGCATATCACCATCTGACGATAGATGGAGATAGAGACAAAGACCCACATTGGAGCACTGGACTGAGCTCCCAAGGTTCATATGAAGAGCAGAAGGAGGGAGAACATGAGCAAGGAACTCAGGACCGCGAGGGGTGCATCCACCCACTGAGACGGTGGGACTGATCTAATGGGAGATCACCAAGGCCAGTTGGACCGGAAAAGTTTTCTTTTTTATTCATCATATAGGAAACCAGAGAATTTGGTAGGCCCTGCCTCGCAAAAGGAATGGTCACATTATAAAACAGCTTGCATCCTACCTTCTTCTATTCTCTGTTAAATAAAGATGCCCCCAGCCTGTCTGACCTCATGTAGTGTATTTCCTTCTCTCCTTCTGTCCATCTCTCCCTCCCTCCTTCCCTCCTTCCTTCTCATCTCTCTTCATTTTTTTAGACTCCACTTATGTAGACCAGATTTGTTCCAAACTCTCTACACAGCCATGCCTAACTAAATTCTTCATCCCGTGGCCATCTGCGGATTCCCACTCAAGTTCTTGGATTATAGTCATACGATGCAAGGCTCAGATTTCATGGTCTACTTTAGGACATAATCAAATTTATTTATTTTCTAAACATATCTTAAGTAAAATTCTCTAGAAAAATTCAATTTGTTCATGGAAGAGTTCCTTAATGCCATTCATAACTGTATTTTGCATTAACAACAATATTTATTTTTACCTTTACAATATATCTGAAGTATGAAGATTGCATTTCAAATAAAATTGAAATGTTTATTTCCATTATTAAGAAATGTAATAAAAAACATATTTCAAAATATTTGGAACAAGTTCCAAAATTTAGTTCCTAGTTCCATTATTTTGAAATATTGATACCTTTCTTACATAGTTGAAAAGATATGATAAACACCCCTGAAAGAAAGGTGGTTTATTTTTCAGTGATTCAACAATTTAATGGGATTTTCCCCATTTGTTTTCCTCAAGAAAAGTTCTGTGAGGTGCTTTAGCTTGTTTCCATACCTTACAAGAGAATAACTAGCTAGAGGCAAAAAAAAATTGTATATGAACAGGAAAGGGGGCCAACCAGACGTCTCAGCTACTTAAGGTTCTGGCCACAAAGCCTGGCAACCTGAATTTAGTCTCCAGGGAACACAAAGTAGAAGGAGAGTATCAACTCCTAAGAGTTAGTTATCCTTCACCACTACAAACATGTTGAATACATGTGTGTAAACACAGCCATATATACACACAAATAGATGTAAAAACAAAACATCTGAAAGAAGAAGATGCCTGGAGAAATGGACCTGGTGAAGAGTGTTTACTCTTCTTCCAGAGGACACATCAGGCTGCTTACCACTCTCTGTGGCTCTTGAAGCAGAGGATCTGACACCATCTGTCTGGCCTTCACAGCATCTGTATGCAATTCTTACATGAAAATTTTTTAGCACGCATCCATACAGATTAGAAGTAAATATTTTTAAAAGAAAAATCAATAAAACTTAATAGCATCTATAATAAAAGCTTTACTTTTTAAAAGAATTCCATAGATTAGTGGCTATTCATAATCTGTAAACTATTAATCAGTTAAATGTTATTTAAAGATCTGGGTCACAGGCATCCAATGCTATAGAATCAGAGGATCTGAAATCTTCTTCTGGCCTCCATGGGTACGAGTCCTGCACATGTCACACATATACACATGCAGGCAGAACATTCATATGAATAAAATAAAATAAATATTAAAAAATATAAACTTGGTAGGTTACTGCGCTCTACTTTAAAATTCCATGGGTTGAGATGCAACTGTCTGTCCATCTTCCACTAAAATAAAAGTTAAGTCTTTAGCTTTAGTTTTATTTCTGTAAAATTGTGAAATTAGTATTACCTTTGATTTCAGGCTGATTTGAATTATTTGGCTTAATCTATTAGCATTCTTTTCCTGTCTATTACCAGAATTTTAGGCCAGAGTGTCCCAATGAATAAAATTTGGCAGTACTGCACACACATCCTTGCATGTGTGTGTTTGTGAATCCCAGGAATTTATAAGTGGCACAGAAATGTTAGCTATGGCTATCCTAGGAAGACTATAGACACTGGCATCCTTTGCCCTACATTTAAGATTCTGACAACAACTCTAGAGTCATGCAGAGTAAAGAATTAGGGGACCTGTGATAGACATTATTACTAATAACTTATGAAGGTACTGAGAAGCCATAGCTAACCTGGCATAATGTTAATCTGATTCTATGGCTGGCTGTTCATGTTTGAGAGAATCATAATTTAGTTTTATCAATAAATAACTGCCAGCTTTGTCTTGCTGTTCTTGAAATAAGTTGAGGAGAGAATCAAAGAAAGAACAAACTAGCATCAGACTAGTGTCGGTAAGGACAATAACTGACTCTTCCCTTAAAGCTCAATTTATAAAGAACCCCTGTTACATGGTCTTTATGTAGCTATAACTCAAAGATTAACAAAGTGAAAGAAATAGCAAAAATAAAGGTAAGCTTTATAGTATTATATGGCACCTTGATCTTTTCTCTGTGTATGAGAGAGAAAGAGAGGGAAGGGAACAGGCTATAAATTCAGAAAGAAAATTACTGAAGACCGATTGGTTATTCCATCAACACTCTTTGTGAAGAAATCGATGTCAGGCGCAACATAAAGATATAAGTGGAGAAGAATGGTTCACTCAAGGTCATGCTAGCAGGATAGATGTAAAGGAAATATAAAAAAAGATCTTAAAAATGGATTTCATTCAGAAAATATTGCAAAAGAGGGCAAAAGAAGACTAGAAAATTGGGCTCCCTTCAATATAAACCATGGCACATGGGGATTTATAGCCAACAAACAGACTGGCATCACATGGCAATGACGAGATCCTGGGGACAGGTGATATGGAGTGTGGGGTGCACTAGGAGGCACAAGTTCCCATTTGCAGGTTCTTGTTCTTCATAATAAAACAATTTCAAAACCTAGAAGGGACCTCAAGTTTAATTCATAAGCATTAATGAGAGTGTCCTGACCTCTGAAGGTTAAGGTTAAACAGAAGGCAGGTATATATGCCTTTAATTGAGTAAACACAAAAAGATAAAGCCTGAGAGGCCAAGAAGTGCATGAGGGAAGAGGGGAGAAAGACTAGGTGCCTACCACTATTCTTTCTTGTGGTTTGTACTAAAAGGAACATAAAGTCGATTATGCACAGTGACATGGGTTTTGTGTGTGAATACAGTATTCCATCATTCAGGTCAAGCAAAGAGAGCATATTGATGTTAATAGTATGTGTCGTAGCCTTGCAGTGAGCTGAGATTGCTAGATGTGGCCTGAAAGGCAACATGTGTCTAAGGGATGAAAGATGCAAAACTGACTGTGTGTTTACAGGTGTCACTCCACCTTTCTAGCTTTTGTGGCCATGACAGAAAAGCTAACGCCAGTTCACCTTTTAATTTTGCCTGATTTGGGCCAGGAAGGAATAGCTCACCATGCTTGCTGGCATCACTCTACCCTTTAGTTTTGCGGCCAAGTTAAAGCTCTACCACTGCAGAATCTTTTAACCTTGCAATTAGTGGCAAATAGCCCACAGACTATTTCATCCCTTTCATCCCTTTCCCCGAGACTAGTACTGGTGTATTTGTAATCTTGCCATGGAAGACCAGTTGGAAAGGCCAGCCTCAGAAATCAATTGCTGATTTTATGTTTTCATGTTTGAAATCTACCTCCTTTTTATTTATTATTTTTTAAATTCTCTATCTACCAAGGAATCATTAGCCAGGGATCATGTCATTTGTCCTAAAGGAGGCTAACAAGCTGGTAAGTTACTCCAATGCCTCAACTGGAAAGGAGCTGCCTATGGGGGGGGGGGGTCTTTTCATTCCTCTTCTTCCTATCTGAAAAGTCTTAGGTCTGGAAGACACGGAAGACTGTCTTTTAGGGTAAAAGACATATTAGAAGAGTTTTTGATGCCGCATTCAGATGGAAAGACAGCAGAGCGCAGGGGCTTTGAGAGGAGTTTATATTCACAGGGCCGAATAGAGTACTTCTAGGCTTCAAAAAGGAAAAAGTTTATGTCATTGCTTTGCTTGCAGGCAGGTTGCCTTTGACTCAGTTGGAGAGCAGGGCTATAGTGATATTTCATTTGTATATTAATAAATAAAGCTTACCTGAAAATCAGAGAGCAAAACAGCCTCACTGGTCAGTCTTACAGACCAGGCAGTGGTGACACACACTTTTAATCCCATTAGCTACACTATTTGCCATAGAAACTGGGTGTTAATGTTGCATGCCTTTAATCCCAGCCCTAAAACTTTTCGAGGCAGGATCACCCGGTGTAAAAGTAAAAGCCAGTAGCTGGCTGTTTTGCTTCTCTGACCTTCAGGTTGAACCCCAGTATCTGTCTCTGGATTTTCATTAATCGTTCTACACAGGGCAGAGTACAGGATTTAGGGTTCTGCATTATGAAGAAAGGGTGAAGGGCTTGTCAATGTGTTACTTAGAGGATATGGAGAAAGTGGGGAGGAGGGAAGCATCTAGCTAAGGTATAGCCGTTATGCAGGTATGGCATCTGCCATTGGCGGTCCTCTGCAGTCTTGGAGTCTGGGAGGGAGCTACAGATTCATAAGCAGACTCTTGGTACTGGCCTCATTATTTCCTTCACAACTGTTGTGATGGAAGAGGGAAAAGAGGCTTCTGCAGATTTATGTGGTAGATTTAGCATCTATTCCCAAATCTAACTTTTCCAGCCTTTTTGTTTATATGCAAGAAATAGAGGGATGAATTTAAAGAAATGATTTTATAGAAGAGGACAGGTGAGGGATAATAGATGTTAATTCAAGTTACATACTTCCAACTGAATTTGGGGCATCATAGAGTTAGGTATGATCCCCTCATCCTGAGAAAATAGTCAAGTGCCAGAGGTGAAATGGTCTATAGAATTTAAGTTCTTCATTTTTGAGGAGACTCTCTGGAGGTATCAGAAAGAACAGTTATGTTTTAATAGAGTTATTCTTGTTCTCCATAAAGTTAATCCCTAGTGGCTTTTGTGCTTGGGTCACAAGAATGTTAAGTCACATACAAAGGGGAGTAATTGGTTGGATATTTTTAAAGCTAAGATGGTCTACAATACCATTTTTTTTTTGCACTGGACCCATACCATTCTAACTCTCTCTTCTCACAGAAATCTGTCATCGAAATTCTAGAACACAGGAGCAGATGGTTGGAGAGCATCAGAGATTTAGCTTCCCTTTGAAGCTCAGCTTATAGAATGTGATGGCCCATGTTCCTCGGGGCCAGGAGCTTGTTGTAAAGTCTGGTAAGGCTTAGACATCAGAAAGGCAGGTCTTCAGGAGAATTCCTGTGTCTTATCATGCCCTTGTCTAATGGTTTGCTTTGTCCTTTGTATCTGCTATATGCTGATGTAATAGAAACACTGTCTATTCTTAAAATAATAGTAACTAAAGTATGTATCTAAGAAGTAAAGATATCAAATGAAGAGTACTTATTCTAATTTAGACTGGGAGACTCATTTAAATCTTTGCTTATCCCCAACTAAAATAAAAGGATCCAAAGTTAAAAAAGTATTAGTCTAATTGGTGTCTGTTCAGGGTTTCCTCCTTTGGAGGCAAAAGGTTTGGTTTTCACTCTTAAGAGTTTGATTTTAAAATATAGGTATCCCCCAATAGAATTTATTTTGGATTAAAAAAAACTTCCTTCTGCCAGTTTAAATTAGATCTCCGTTATCTAATCTATAATAAGCACTGAAAAATTCTTTTATAAAGACACTGCAAGTTTTATTTTTTTAATGAAGACTTAGTTAAAGAAAGATAGAGTATCTGGGTGTGTAAACAGTTATATCAAAAATATAATTAAAGAACATGATATCATCTTGTGGCAGCAGACTAAGGGGTAAAGTAAAAGCAGAAAGATCAACATTTGAAGTAATAAGAAAACAAGAGAGCCCTTCCTTACCTGAATTTCATCAAAGAAACAGGACATATCCAAATTTTGTATCAAAAAAAAAAATACTGGACAATACAAACAGGAAAGTTGGAGACTGTGCCACCCGTGGATGCTTTGGGGGCACTTTGCTCAGTTCATCGCCCACTCCTGTGCTCAAGAGTACTTTTTCTTTCTTAATGAACTCTCCATGTTTTTAAATGTGACTCTGGCTCAGGATTTACCCTGGGGAACAAGATTCAAGATGCCCTATGTACTCAGATCTGTGGGTTAGCAGTTCTTAAACACTCTCTGGGTTTTCTCTCTCTGAACTCTGTGGCTACTTAAAAGGCATGGCTGATTTCTCTATTGGCCCTTCTCCTGACAGCTGTTGGAATTTTCAGCTTGTTTTTACTGTTTTTGTTTCCCCTCAAATTCTAATAAAATTTTCCCAAGCTTTCTTCTGAGTTCATTTTAAAATTATTTTAATAATGAATCTAAAAACCTAAGGAAAGAATCAGTTTCCCTGGTAACAGTTTTTTACCTGTAACCTTACCAAAATCGAAATTAACATCACTTTATCATTTGGGAATGGATCAAGGAAAACGGTAGACACTGCTCAGCTCTGCCTGCAATATGATGGTTGCCAAACTAGCTTGACAGGATTTCTGCTGTAGGCAGACCCAATTGAGGATGTGGGAAAGGAACTGGGCCAGATGGTTCTGGTTTCACTCTAACTGACAGATAAAGAATGCTTGAAAAGCTCAGAAAGGAATGGCCAAAGTCAATGAGTATTCAAGGGAATAACTCAAAGGGGTCAGACAAAGTTTGTACAAATAAAAGGTCACAGGGAGAAATAAGAATGACGTGCCAGCCACCAACTGCAATGAGGGCACTGGAGCTTTAGAATAGAGATGGAAATTGTTGATGAACAGAACAGAAATCTTACACAAGTGCGTGGGTCTGTTAGCAATTATTCACAGCCAAGGTACAGTCGTGCATTGTAGTTGCCTTTTATCCAGTGGGGAAAATTCACTTGTGGGCTTTATAACTCCATTAAATTATACACATTTAAACAAATGCCCTCGTTAAGAATTCGGATTCTAGAAGCCTTTCTACAAAGAACAAGACCAGTTCCCATTTGAATATTTCATAGACATAAAAGTGCCACTAAAATCTCCCTGCCTAGGTGGCATGTTCTATAGAGAAGTGAGAGAACAACTTATTCAGTGAAAGTGTTAAATATTCTCTACCCTCTAGAGATGGCAACTTCTCAGCATGGGTTGAGCTGAATTTCAAAACCATTGTCATTCCAAGACAACCTGTAGTTTTAAATGACTAGGCTGTCAGCCTCTATGTTCTCTGCTGTTGCCTTTTCTGCTTTACTGAATAGTAACAATTACATTGCAAACAGCATGTTATTTCCAACTGTTTTTTTGACAGAAATCTTTGTGTAACAAAGATCGCAAACTTGAGTTCCTTTCCATGATTCATTTTTTATGTAAATCTAAAGGGTGGAGTGTTTTTTTGTTTCAAAGGCTTCTATAAACTTGTCCTTGAAAATAGTAGACTTATCTTTCTCTCACAGAGAAAAATACTCTCTGAGCAGAATAGTGAGGGAGGATTTGTGTAGACCTGGACACAATTTTTTTTAACATATTAGTGTTAGCTTCATATAACAAAGATTTTTTTTAAATGGATAACATGAACTGGTTTAGGAAACATGTGTCATTTGGAAAAAGGAACCAGGAAATATGTGTGTGTGTGTGCCTGCATGTGTGTGTGTCTCTGTGTGTATTTTTCCTCTGAAGAACTTGCTTCAATGTCTTCACTCTAAAAATGAACAGATTGATTTGTCTTAGATATAACACACCAAAATATCTCTTAAGAATGAGGAAAACCTTGTGTTAAAAAGGGTCCTGGGCCAGGGAATGGAATAGGGATGACCCAGACTCTTGAAGATAGTTATCTTTGAAACTGAATGAAACTTTCAACAACAGCTGAATGTTTGAAGAACTAAGGCAAAACCAGTAGGATCCAAGCCTATGCTCTGCTTTTTAAAAAATACCCTATGAGAAACAGTTTTTCCTCAGTACCAAAACATAGTTTTAAAATCACATCCAGCATTGTTAATGTACAGTAATTTATTATCTCTGTCTACCTATCTATCAATGCATCTGTTTTCTGAGCACTAAATAGGCATAGCTTTACCAAGGGGGAACAAGTGATTGTTAGATAGTAGCATTTTAGCCCTAGGCCTTTATCAACCACCAGTGAGTAAACTTGAGATAGACATTTACATGTCTCTAGTCCCTGCTGTCTCTTTTCTGAGAACATTTCCTTTACAAAACTCATCCTTGTACCTTCTTTCTATGCTTCTTTGTGATGGAAATCTCCCAGCCACTTTCAGTTTTATAACCCAGAAGTGTCTTTTGCAAGGACTTGGAAAACAGAACCACTGAAAGGTTCTTCTGTCTTTCTGGTTCTGTTCCTATTTGATAAGGGACAATTAGCAAACACTGTTGCTTAATCACATTGGTCATCTTTCTATCTCACATTGCCCAGTATTTTTCTAACATGTCATTCTGAGGCGGACTAGAAAAGCACAAGAAAAATAAAGCCTGACTGAACATTAGGTAGGTGCTGACTACAAAGTTGTACTCTAGCAGTTTGTCATGTAACTGCTCGACCAGTGAAGGCAAGAGGGCCTCTAGTTCCATCTATAGACAATATGATCAAGGGCAATGACTGCTAGATGTCCCCTGCTTCACAATAATGGAGTCTCCCTACAATCAGGCTGCCAAAATTGCCAACTTCTATCATTCACAGATGCCTTACATTCAAAAAACCCACACAGAATAGAAAAGATTAACTCTACTCTGGGAAAAACCTGACCCACCTCTAAAGTTCCCCATCCTCACTTCTTGATAAGTCATGACTAATCCTCCACTACACAGATATTTGCCTCTGAAACAGGTTATTCAATGTCCCGGGAATGCATATTTAAAAACATAAAACTTCACACACACACACACACACACACACCTTGAGTATATATCTTTTTTCTGTAATGAATTCCAATTTTCTATTTTTTGTCTTATTTCCAAATTCTGGGTGGTGGTGGTACATGCCTTTAATCCCAGCACTCAGGAGGCAGATCTCTGAGTTCGAGACCAGCCTGGTTTACAAGAGCTAGTTCCAGGACAGGCTCCAAAGCTAAACAGAGAAACCCTGTCTCAAAAAAAAAAAAAAGAATGACATTTTGAAATTTGCATGGAAATGGATTGAACTAGAAAAAAAAATATCCTGAGTGGGGTAACCCAGACCCAGAATGACAAACATGGTACGTACTCATTCATAAGTAGATATTATATGTAAAGCCAGGGATATATGTAAAGCCAGCCTATAATTCATGACCCCAGAAAAGCTAGGTAAGAACAGTAAGAGAGACATACATAGATCCTTCTGGAAAAGGGAAATAGACAAGATTTCCTGAGACAATTAGGAGCATGGAGGGAGGGAAAAGAAAGGGTAAGAGGAGGCAGGGAAGAAGTGAAAGGAGGAGGAGGCAGGGAAGAAGTGAAGGGAGGAGGAGACAAAGAATTGGATGGTTGAGATGGGGAAAAGACAGAGAGGAAGAGCAAGGAAAGAAATATCTTGATTGTGGGGTCCATTGTGAGGCTCGAGTGGAACCTGGAACCAGAGAAGTTCCCAGGAATTCACAAGGATGACCCCAGCTAAGACCCTAAGCAATAGTGGAGACCGTGACCTTTCCCTGTAATCAGACTGATCACTACCTTAATTGTCATCATAGGATTTTCATCCAGCAACTGATGAACGCAGATGCAGAGATCCACGACTCTGGAGACCAGTCAAAGAGAGAGTAGCAATAATATGAGCAAGCAGGTCAAGATGGAGATACTCATAGAAATAGCTGACCTGAGCTAGTGAGAGCTCACTGAATCCAGACTGAAAGTGGTGGAATCTGCATAGGACCAAACTAAGGCCTCTAAATGTGGGTGACAGTTTTGTGGCTTGGGCGGTCTGTGGGGTCACTGACAGTGGGACCAAGATTTACCCCTGAAGCTTTAACTGGCTTTTTTTTTTTTTTGAGACACATTGTTTTTGGAGCGATACCTTGCTCAGCCTAAATATAGGTAGGAGGGCCTCAAAGTGATCTGTCAGATCCCCAATGGGAGGCCTTACCTTCTCTGGGAAGTGGATGAGGGGAAGGGAGTAGGAGTAGGGGAGGGAGTGGGAACTGGGATAGGTATGTAAAATGAGAAAAGATGGTTCAAAAATTAACTAAATTAGTTAAAATTACAAAAGAACGACACTGTCTTTCAGGCTTTCCTATAGCCCAATCCTTCTGGAAACATTTTCTCATTTGAGGCGATCTATTCTCCAGTGATCCTAGCTCGTGTCAAGTTGACATAAAACCATTCAGCACAAGGATGCCATACAAACAAGTTAAAAATCATCCAGACAAGATGACAGAGAGAATTCTGTAAGGTCACAGTATCAAAGGGTCACAGCTACAGGAGCAGATAATCTGAGCAGACTCATTCTTCGTTGTGGTCCTTAATAAAGAAGGGGAATGCATCGTATCAGACCAACATCAAGAAGGCAGCTCATCTGGCAGTGTGTATTTTTCTCACGGCTATTCAGAACATGCTCTGCAGAGCGAGGCAAAGAAAATATGGAAGACGTTTCAATCTATCTTCTTTTTTCTTAAAAGATGTATCGTTTTACAGTATATCTCCATTTCTTAGTCTTTTCAGCACACCGTGTATTTATTTCAATATGTTGCAAATCAGATGTATTATTTTTTGTCTTAAACTACCCTTTCTCTCTTTAAAATATGCACTTATTTTGAAGTAAATTTAAGCTCAAAGAAAAATCAAGCAGATGATGTATGAAGTTTCCCTATATCGTCTTTCCTCAGTATATATATATAATTTTATCATAATCGATCTCTGCTGCCACATTAAAATGCTAGTTATAAAAGAACCTGGAATGATCCATCATAATTATCTACAGTTCACTGTTGACAGGAAGGCTTGATTGGTGTTTCTGTACACTTGGACGAATGTGAAATGGCAGGTTCTTGTCTGGTTTTATCAGACAAGATAGTCTCACTGCCCTTAAACATCCTACATGTTTCCTTGTTGTAAAAGGAGTGGCGGGCCTGCTTTTCATCCCGCCCAGTTCCTGGCCACCCAACTAGCTTACATCCCAAAATAACAACACACAAATTGTATTCATTTAAACACTGCCTGGCCCATTAGTTCTAACCTCTGATTGGTTAACTCTTTCATATTTGTTTAACCCATCTCCATTAATATATATCACCACTTGACTGTGGCTAACCAGCATGAGTCCAACCAGCATCCATCTCAGAGAGGAGAGCCATGGCATCTGCCATACTGTCTTCTTCCTCCCAGAATTCTGTTCTGTCTACCACACCCATCTAAGGGCTGCCCTATCAAAAGCCAAGGCAGTTTTCTTTATTCAACCAATGAAAGCAACGCATAGAAAAAAGTCTACCTCCTACACCATTTCCCCATTTTCCCCTTCCCCACTGCTCTGTGAGATCCATTTATGATTTTTAGTATCTCCATAGTTATACCTTTCCCAAGTGCCAAATAGTTGGAATCACATATGTACTATTTTCATATTGCCTGAATTTAACAAATAATGTGCATTTAAGTTTCTATAAATAAGGCTAATGAGATGGTTCATTGGGTGTAAGCATTTACCCCAAAACCTCATGACCTGGGGTTGCACTGGAAAACTGACTTCACAAGTTCTCCTTGAACCTCTCTATATATACACTTTGTGGAAAACTCCATCAAATAAACGAGTAAACATAATATAATTTCTTTTTAAATTTTTCAACATGTATGTTCATGGCTTGATAGCTCATTTTGCTTTAATATTGCCTTTTCTGAATATACATACCACAGTCTATCTACTTATCTACTAAAAGATATCATGATCTTATTAGAGTTTGGGCATTTGTTAATCTAGCTACTATAAAGATCCTTCTGGAATATTCTGTATGGCCATGAGTTTCCAATATATTTAGTTGAATAATGCCAAAGCATGCTAAGGGTTTGCTTACATTTGTGGGAGGTCTTCAGATTGTATTCCGAAGAGGCTCTTCCATTTTTCACCTGTAATGAATGTAAGTTCTTGTAGTTTCACGGAGTTCAAAGCAGTTGGTATTGTCAATGTAGGTCTGGATTAGCATACAATTATTTTAGTTTATAGTTTCCTAGTGGTAGATTGTAGTAGTAGGAGAGGCGGGCCGCACCCGGCCGCCTGAACGGCTAGCTTTACCCGAAATAATTACACGGAAACTGTATTCTTTTAAACACTGCCTGACCCATTAGTTTCAGTTTCTTATTGGCTAGCTTTTACATATTGATCTAACCCATTTCTATTAATCTGTGTAGCCCACAAGCTGGCTTACCAGGAATGATCTTAACCTGCGTCTGTCTGGAGTGGGAGAACCATGGCGACTCCTTGACTCAGCTTCTTTCTCCCAGCATTCCATTCTGTTTACTCCGCCTACCTAAGGGTTGGCCTATCAAATGGGTCTAGGCAGTTTCTTTATTAATAAGAAATCACTCCCACATCAGTAGATAATGTCAGACAACTTTGCTTATAACTTTTTCCATGTATAGGCCTTGGTGTTGTATAAATTCTTTTAACTGTATTTTCTTCGTGACTTCTCAATCTTTTGGTATATCCTGTTTAAGACCTTTAAATAATTATAAATATAATCATTCATATACCAGTGGACAAGTTTAGTGTCTTCATAATTTTATGTAGATCTATACTTTCTTATCATGCAATTTCCTTCTGCTTTGACATGGAATTGCATTCTATTCTAGTTGACTTCCTTCATTCAGCCCTTCTCTGTTTAAAAAGTATTTGCTTTGCTTTTGTTTCTGAAAGACACTTCTAATGCCTTGAAAAATTTAAGACAGCTTCTTTGTTTTAATCATTCCAGTCTTGAATTTGTTGCCACACTTTATGACATGCTTTGTTTCTGTTAAAAAGTCTGCTGTCATCCTTATTGAAGTGTGATATTGTTATTTTTTTTATCACTGTTATTTTCTTTATAGAGATTTCTGAAACAGATTATTGTTTTTCCTATATTTGAAAATTCACAGCATTATTTCCTCAAATATTGCTTTCTATGACCCTTTTTGCTTTGTGGGTTCTAGTTATGTTGTTCGAAAATGCCTCTAATTTGTATTTGTATGTGATTTGTGTTATTTTCTTTATATATTTTATTTTGTATGTGCGTGATTTCATTGATATATATTTTTATGTTTACTGTTCTCTGTACTTGGGTTTTTAATAACTTATGTGTTGCTTTAATCTCAAATGTTACTCTTTTCATCTTTAGAGTTAAATCTTTCCCCCTTTTCTTTTGTGTCTCTTTTTTTCTCCATCCCTAGTCATCTTTCTTGTTTCTTGGCCATATATCAACTATAATTATATTAATACTCCTGTCTGGTTTCTCATCTGCATATATCTTAATTTTGACAAGTTTTATGTTAATTTTGATATTTTCTCCACCCTTAACACCTCTAGTAATTTGCTGTTACATTTCCTCTATATGCTCAATATGTTTATATTCTTATGACTATTGCAAAATATTTGATTGTGAATCCATTAAATTACTAAGAAATTTGATCTTTTCAGTTCTTGTTTTTTCAAGTTTGTTAGTTGGGGCCTAGAAGTGTGTTCATATTTAATTTATGCTCTCTACTACTGAGGCTAAGCTTCTCCAGATGGCATATGTGATAGACTGTACATTGTAATTTTTCCGTCTTTCAGTGGAGATAATACATTTTTTTTCTTTCCAGGTTCCTGCTTTTCTGCAGTCATTATTGAGCTGCCCTGAGACTCTGTTCCATGTGGCTGCCCCACTAAGTCCTGATTCAGAAAGGGATGCTTTTTCTAGCTAATTATATTTATTCATTTATTTTACCACAATTCCCTCACTGTCACTCTTCTCCCATTCCCTCCCTACTTCCCCACCACTCCTCCCAATCCACTCCTCCTCTGTTTCTGTTCAGAAAGGGGTAGATCTCCCTTGGGTATCTTGAGGTAGGACTAATCTCTTCCTTTTGAACCAAAGCTGGGACAGGCGACCCATTCTTTTAAACTTGTTCTTTGCTCTCTCTTTTAGCTGTTCCCAGAGCCCATGTATGCTTATATACATGTATACAGAGCCCATGTATGTCTTATAAGTTTTTTTATTATTTTTCTGTTGTTTTGGCTTGGTTTTTGTATTTTCTTTTTCCTTACTCATTCTCTGAAGCTACTTCTCTTTTGTCATGTGGCCATATGAGAAGTCTAAATTGTCTAACTCAAAAAGGCATGACTTTCTTTCTTCCTGTTCTCCACTATGCCTGTGATATGGAATTCCTCTCTGGATGCTATGAATATATTTTATTACCACTGGCTAAAAAAGAAGCTGTTTTGGCCAATGGCTTAGCAAAGTAAAGCCAGGCAAGAAATCCAAACAGAGATATATATATAGAGAGAATAGGCAGAGTCAAAGAGATGCCATGTAGCAATGACAAAAACAGATACCACCAGAAATTTACCTGTAAGGCCACAGACTCATAGAGATACACAGATTAATAGGAATGAGTTGATTTAAGATATAAGAGATAGCTAGGAATATGCTTGAGTTATTGTCCAAACAATGTTTGTAATTAATATAATCTCTGTGTGAATATTTGGGTATGGGTGGCTGAGAACAAACCAGAAGTCTCTGTCTACATGCTTGTCCTGTTTTGATACCATTTAAATCTGTGGACAATAACATATTTCTGTTATTGTTCTCCACTATGTCTGTCATGTTTTTCTTTTGAAAGCTAATAAAAATGTCCTCAACCTCCTCTCCTCTTAAATTCTTTTATTGATGAGCTTAAGAACCCCAAGAGAACACTTTAGAATTTCTGGTGACAGCAGAAAACATTCATTGAGATGTTCCCAGGACACTTTGGTCATCTTCTCAATTGACAGTACAAGAACTAGTTTTAGATTTCTGCAGGTGTGTTTCTCACAAACACAAACCCGATGGAAAAATTCCCAGAGCAATTATTTAGCTAGCTGAGAAATTAAAAAAAAAATCCCTCTTTTATGTGACATTTTAAGTAACTAAAAAAAAGAAAGAGTTTGAAAAATTGTTTTAGCTTAAATTAGTCAGATATATTCCTCCTCTTCACTGTGCTTTGGTATACAAATATGTCCTGATTGTTTCCCAGGTCCTTTCACCCCTGTGAGGTAAAAACAACTTTAATCTCCAGGACTGACAATTTCACATCTGTAATTACACACTCACATCCAATCAACTATCAAATGCTAAAATGAACTTTGACAAATTACAAATTTGAAACTTTCCTCTCTTGAGTAGTGGCTAAGCTAAAACAAACTTGTAAATTAGTCAGCCTTAAATAAAATTGGTATGCATATCTATGAGTGAGTGTGCTGTTAATATATCTTTTTAAAGGGTCACTAGACTCATGGCTTTTAAAGTTTTCCACCCACCAAGCAACTTTGTGGCACAGATGCTGTTTATCGTGTTTACCTCTTCCAAACTGATATTAATTTTGGAAGTTGATGAGAACCATTAATTTTAAAAGCCCAAATCCTTTTTCAAGTTAAACATTACATAGTAGATGTCAGAATGATATAAATATGTATTGGAAATATATCTGCCATTGGTTTCTGTGTGCCTTCTTTGTGCAGAAATCTATATTTATACATATTCCTTCTCTTCTCCCTTGGAAATTTATAAATTACATCTATGTCCCTCAGTCTGACAAATGTATTACCTTATACACCAAAGGAAATTTCATCAGGAGAATTTTAATGGCTTATAGCTATTGAACACAGCTTGTTCATAACATTTTCTTTTGTTATTGACCACAGATTTAAATGCTATCAAAACAACATTTAAGGAAATCAGAACACTGTGTGCAGGGTGTATTTTCCCTTAAGATAAGGCACCATATACATAACCAAAATGCATATGCTCTCAATTTTAATACAGTATTTAAGTTGTGACTAATGAAATACTCATATTTCTCATATTTGCTCCTTTGAAGAAATTTTTTAATTTCTTCATTGAGAAAAGATGTCATAAAATCATACTACTTGACAGAACTGAAGAGTGGAGATGACACTTATCTCTATTCCTTCACATTTAAAGTACATGCATAATTTTGGATTTTTCTGAAATATTATACTTGACTATGTTTCTGTACTTTGACGTATATTTTATTATATACATGCAACATGGGGTAGCCAATTTCATTAGCAATAATTCAAAGGCTTGGATTAAATGAGTGTATTGGCCAAATGTGTAGAATGGACATTTGAACTATCACTCTTTTAATCTTACATACTTATTTTTAGGTCAATATAAAAAGGGGTGGCTATTGGTATGATATTTTGATGCATATGTATCCCTTTACTTCATTCTAATTTGTCACTGTCTCCATTACTGTGCACTTTGCCATTCTCTGGTTGGTTCTCTTCTTTTCTGAGCTAGAATTTCTTGGCAATAAAGTTTGCTTTCTAGTTATACTACATGCTCTCAACTATTACAAAGTATGAAAATATAAATGAGGGCTGTGTTTCAGTAAATCAGTAAGGAGAGACACAAAAGGCGTTCCCAGGTTCCCTGGCACTCCTATTTTCTTTTTCTCCTTAACATTTTTTGTGGGTTTTTTTGTTCATTTGTTTTGAAAATAAATTCAATGTTGTAGGATAATCTTTTTGTAGCTATCAGGGAAATTCAAATAAAAACTATTTTTAGATTCTATCTTATACCTGTCAGAATTGCTAAAATCAATAACAGCTCAAGCTGGCAAGGATATGGAGCAAGAGGAAAGCTTCCCCATTTCCTCTGTGGGCACAAACTTGTATAGCTACTATGGAAATAAATATGGCAGTTAATCACAAAATTGAGAATAGAACTACATCAAGACCCAGCTATACCACTTGGGCATGTAAACAAAGGATGCTTCATCCTACCACAAGAACACTTGCTCAACTATGTTCATTGCAGCCTTATTTATAATAGCCAGAAACTGGAAATAACCTAGATAGAAAATTTAAAACCTCAACAGAAGAATGGATAAACAAAATGTGGTATATATACATAACAGAGTATTACTCAGCTGGCAAAAAAAATGACATGTGTCATAAAATTTGTAGACAAATGGATGGAACTAGAAAAAATTATCCTGTGTGGGATAACCCAGACCCAGGAAGACCAATATGGTAATATTCACTTCTAAGTAGAGTACTAGCAGTTAAGTAAATTATAACCAACCTACAATCTGTAGTCCCAGAGAGGTTAGGTAAAGAAATGGGATCTAGGGAGGAATGCATGAATATTCCTGGTTTGCAGGTAGACTGTGGGTTGGAGGGGCTGGAAACAAGAAGGATCAGGCAAAGGTGGTGGCATGGAGGAAGAGAATGTGGGAAAAGACAGTTTTAATTAGGGAACATTGGGCGTGCAGTATAGTGACACATAATGGAAACTTCCTGAAATCTGTGAGGGTGAATCTAGTGAGGACTCCAGTAATAGAGGATGTGGAGTCTGAACTGGCCATCTTTTGTAGCCAAGCAAGGCTCCCAAGGATAGAACTGGTTTATCTTTCTTTGAGTTGTCAATGGAGGGGTTCCTGCAACAAGCCAGGCTGACTAGGAGAGAATGTCATTCTCTGAAAACTGGAGTTATGTGTGTGTTGGGGGGGGAGGGGGTTTGCCAAGGACAAACTCACTGAATAGAGAAAGGAGAGGTAGAAAAAAGAAGTTGAGGTGATGCAGGCATGGAGCTTTCATTCCTACATTCTAGTCTCTCTGTAGGTTCTAGAGAAAGAAACCTGGACACCAATGCAGCCACACACTCTCCACCTATAATGTGTCTTGCCTGCAAGATTGCTGAGGCAATGGTGGCAAAGAAAGTGGAGTTCTTGATTTAACATGAGGCCCATGCACAAAAGGAAGCCCATGTCCTTACATTGCCAGAATGACTAACAACCAGAGATTAGATAGTCCAGATATAGGGTAGAACAAAACATGACTGGACAAAAAAAATCAGTGAAATGATTTCTAGTGATATTCTGTAATGCTTATATAATGGTTCCTTGTCTAATTATTATCAGAAGTGCTTTTTCTGGGGGCAGATGGTAGTGGGTGCCAAGACCCACAACCAGACATTATGCAGACAGCATCTAAATTAAGGTCTCAATTGGGTCTGTCATCTTGGAGTTTGGGAAACCCTTTGGGAGAGTGGGAGGAAATATTGTAAGAGTAAGAGGAAATGGAAGACACTGGGAAAGCATGACCAACTGAATCTCCTTAGTTTGGGTTCATAGAAACTGAAGCAACAAGTATGGGGCCAGCATTGGTCTGTACCATTCTCTGTGCATTTATGGCTATTGGCCTGGTGTTTTGGCAGAATTCTAAACAGTGGGAGTGGGTGTATCTCTGTCTCTTTTGCCTGCTCTTGGGACTCTTTTTCTCCTACTGGGTTACCTTGTTTATCTTCAGTGTGAGGGCTTTTGCCTTGTCTGATTGTGTTTATTTTTTCATGTTTGGCTGTTGTCTCTTGGAGGCCTGCTCTTTTCTGAAGTGAGATGGATGGGGAAGAGGAAAGGATGGAAGTGTGGAGCTGAAAAAAAGAAACTGTGGTTGGGATGTATTATTATATAAGAGAAGAGTTGTTGTCTTTCTTGTCAGACTTTCTTTGTGACTGCCAGTTTCCAAATAATGACATGGAGACACTTTATTAATTATGAAGGCTTGGCCTTTAGCTTATTTTTTTACAAGAATATTTAAATTAATCTGTTTTTATTAATCTATGTTTTGCCATGTGACTTTTACTTTTCTTTCATTCTGTATGTCAATTTTCTCAGTGTCTTGCTGGTATCTTTTCTATGCCTAAATTCTAACCCTGAGTTCTTCTCCCTACCCAGAATTTTTGCCTTGTTTCTCCTGCATAGCTATTGGGCATTCAGCTCTTTATTAAGCCAATCAGAAGGCACCTTAACTATACAGTACACAAAAGTGATGAGATGAATGTATATTCCTTTGAGTTTGGGCAAAATATTCTGTAGATATCTGTTAGGTATATTTAAATTATAATATCTGTGAACTCCAGTGTTTCTCTGTCTAGTTTTGTCAGGATGACCTGTTTGTTGGTGAGAATAGGGTATTGAAGTCATCCCTACCCAATCAGTGTGAGGATCAATATATGGTTTAAGCTGTGGTGTTTCTTTAACAAAAGTGGATATTATTGTATTTGGGATATAGATATTATTAATTGAAATGTTATCTTTGTGGATTTTTCCTTTGATGAGTGTATAGTGTTCTTCCCTACATCTTTTGATTTTGTTTTTTTTGTTGTTGTTGTTTTGTTTTGTTTTGTTTTTCGAGACAGGGTTTCTCTGTGGCTTTGGAGCCTGTCCTGGAACTATCTCTTGTAGACCAGGCTGGTCTCGAACTCACAGAGATCCGCCTGCCTCTGCCTCCCGAGTGCTGGGATTAAAGGTGTGCGCCACCACCACCCGGCTACATCTTTTGATTAAACTTTTGGTTCGCAGTCTATTTTGTAATATATTAAAATGGCTAAACCAGCTTGCTTCTTAGGTTCATTTCCTTGAAATATATTTTCCAACATTTCACCCTGAGGAGGATAATGCCTATCCTTCATATTGAAGTGTGTTTCTTATATGCATAAGAAGGATGGATCCTGTTTTTGCATTCCTTCTATTAGACTGTGTCTTTTTATTAAGACCATTGATATTGGGAGACGAGTGATGGTTGATTTTTGTTATTTTGTTGTTGTTGTTGTTGTTGCTGCTGCTGCTGCTGTTGTTATCGTGGTGGTGGTCAAGGTGTGTGTATGAGAAGTGGTTTTCTTCTTTTGTCTTTGCTGGTATAAGATTATGTATTTTCTGTATTTTTATGGGTATAGTTCAATTCATTAGATTGGAGTTTTTTTTTTCTTGTAACACCTACTGTAGTACTAGATTTGAAATAGATACTGTTTAAATATAACTTTATCACAAAATATCTCATTTCCTCCATTTCTCGTGTAGTAGTCTGGGTTGGCATCTGTGGTCTCTGAGAGTTTTAAGCTCATCTGCCCAGGTCCATCTGGCTTTTAGAGTCTTCACTGCGAAGTCAGGTGTAATTCTGATAGTTTGGCTTTATATTCTACTTGACCTTTTTTTTAATCTTGCAGCTTTGCATATTTTGTCTCCATTCTGTATGCTTAGTGTTTAAACTGTTATGTAGGGAAAGGAATGTCCATTCTGTTCCAATAATCTATTTGGTATTCTATATGATTCTTATAGTTTTATAAGAATCTCCTTCTTTTGGTTAAGAAATTTTTCTCCTACGATTTTGTTGAAAATATATTTTGTTTCTTTGATTTAGGGTTTTTCTCCTTCTTGTATTCTTATTATTCATAGGTTTGGTCTTTTCATAATGTCTTAGATTAACTGTATGTTTTGTGTAAGTAATTCATTTTAGATTTAACATTTTCTTTGAACTACTTATCTTTTTCTTCTATCTTGTCTTCAATGCTTGAAAGTTTCTAATCCATCTCTTATATTCTATTGGTTAGCATAGTTTTCCTCCCTAGTGCATTTTGGAATTCCTAAATTTTTCATTTCCAGAATTCCCTCATTTGTGTGTGTGTGTTTTCTTTACTGCTTCTATTTACAATTTCAGTTCCTGAACAGGTTTGTTGTTTTCTTCAACTGTTGGCTTTTTTTTTGTTTGGTTTTCTTTAAAGGATTTATTTATTTTCCCCAATTACCTGTTTGGATTTCCTCAAGGGATTTATTCATTTCACTTTTAAGGACCTTTATCATCTTCATGTAGTTGGGTTTAAAGTCTTTTTTTTATATACTTCAGCTATATTGTAATGTACAGGGACTGTTGTAGCAGGATAGTTGGGCTCTAGTGGAAACATATTGTCCTGGCCATTATTGATTGTGTTCTTATGTTGGCATATAGGCATCTGTGTCTGTGGTGATTATTGATTTAGGTAATGATTTCTGGATTTGTCTTTGTTGGGTAGGTGTGTTGGTCCTCATTTTCTGCTTCCTTTCTATATTTTCAATCTGTTGTCTGGTTTACTAGACAGTTCAACCGGTGGGTTCACAGGGGTTGTCTGGTGATGTTTGAGGTTGCGATGCAGCCATGAGTGGGGGAGGGGATGTCAGGAAAGGTTGGTTTGTTGGAGACATGTCAAGGGGAAAAAGAAGCTGTAGCTGGTGTTCTGTGACAGCACTAGGAAGTGGGATCTACAGAGAGAGGAGAGGGTCTCTTTCTTTCATTTTTTTATTGCAAAGTATTTATCTATGCATCATTCTAAAAAATAAAACAAATTGCCAGTTCACACCACAGGCCTTCTAGAACCCAGTGTGCACATTTCTTAAGTCCAATTAATTCCACAGTAATTATCAAGTACTGCTTTTGAGAAATAGTTGTACATTTTCAGAATCAAGAGCTAAAATTTTTGCTTTCAGTTTTTTGCTGTTGTTGTTTGTTATTTATTAATGTTGCTGTTATTTATGTTATATTATATTACATTGTTGTTGTTATTTAAGTGACCTCCCCATTAATTGCAACATTGCACTGAGTTTTAGTAAAGTAATTTTCTTTTCTATTATATTCTTTAGTGTATCCTAATTATAACCCAATTATTACCTGCTCCTTGAGCTTTGGTCAAAGCTAAGCTGTAAAGACTGCAAACTTGATTAATAAACATATTTCTACTATTTCAAATGCACAACTACATTGCGAACACTTGTTTTACCCTACTCAAGGAAAGGATTACATATGTTTGTTGTAATGACAGAAAATTGAATTATTTATTTATGCTTTTGAAATGCATTTGTGCACTCCTGGTCTTTTATTTTTTAAACTAGTTCACATATTAAGGATAATTATTCTTTACACATAAAGAAATAACTATGAAATATATTTTATCAAGCCTATCTGTACATTTTCTAGTTATCTTAGGTTTTCACTCATTCATGACATATTGTGGAAGATCTCATATTTGCATCCTGTGGTGCTAGAATATAATGATGAAACAAGATAGACATAGTCTTGGCAGCATGTTGTGGTTTGCTGAAATTGATGGTATTATCCAATATAATCATCAATGTGTTATAATAAATTGTGTTAAGTGCTCTGAAGAAAACAGCAGGATATTTGATGAATATGTAGTCCAGAGGTTTAGTCTGCATAGAGAATTTGGCTAAGGAAATATTTCCTGAAAATAATGTTAAAACTGGTTTTGAAATAAATTGATACATAAGAAATAATTAGGTAGAGGAAAGGGGAAAGCAAAATTCAGAGTGGAACATGGAGCAGAGGCTCCTGAAGTGAGAAGAATCC
The DNA here is from genome assembly GCF_037038515.1 of Microtus pennsylvanicus. Classification (NCBI taxonomy): domain Eukaryota; kingdom Metazoa; phylum Chordata; class Mammalia; order Rodentia; family Cricetidae; genus Microtus; species Microtus pennsylvanicus. The sequence continues at coordinate 125,504,269 of NC_134582.1, forward strand.
TTGATAGCTAGGAGGGGAAGTGATGTGAGATGAACTGAGAAGGACTACAAGGAAGCAGGAATACTTCACATCCATTCAGTGTTTGAATTTCTGTCTCCACAGCACAGGGAAGCCACTGAAAGGCTATGTCTAATTAGTATGCAATATATAGCATTATCCACTGCCAACTTGGAAGAAAAAAATGCACGTCTCACTATAATTTGAAAAGTTAAACACAGTAGCCTGCTTTCTACCATCTTAGAGTATAATGCTATTTTTCCCTATGAGGAAGTGATGACTAATATTCACCCCCTTAAAAGATCATCACAGTATTCACTCTTGGTTAAAATATGCCTTGGCCATTCTTGCTGAACAGTGTTTCCTCCACCTGTCTGATAGTTGGTTGATTTTATAGATCATTAGCTAAGCCTAATAATTCCTTCCATTTCCTTGAGAAATCTATCAGAGAAACCAAGAAAGAGGGGTGAATTCTTGAGACTCAACCATTTGCAAGCATTAAACTTGTCCATTTCCTCCCCTGCCAATTATTTCATGATCTTTATTATATACATATATGTTATTTATTTTTACCAAAGTATTATCATCAAATATGTTACAGAAATGTTAAAATGTTACCTCTTACTAAAATGTCATCATTTTAAAAGAATATTGTCATCTTACCTTGTTATTATTTCATTTTACAAATGATATTTAAACATTTTTAATTCTTAAAGCATTTTCTAGGAAAGAAAAACTCCTACCAAATTCTTGAAAGATTGATATTATATAATAATCAATATTTAACCATTATCATTTCCTTGTTTATGAATAGTTTAAATAAAAAGTGAGGTCGATACCAGCTTGACCATTTTAGCAATAGCCTAGGTTTTTTGGAACCCCATTGGTCAACAACTTGATTAGATGTAGCCCATTCTCAGAATCGAAGGCTTCATTTGGTGATGAGCGAGTCCAACTGGTGCTCTATCTTCTCTGGTATCTGGTGATTCCATTTAGATCACCTTCACAAAGTCTATACTTTAGGAAGCTTCTACGGTATTAGGTATACCACTCCTCAAGTGATCCATATTTTTAACTATCTCTCTCTGTATTTTTTCTTTTTCCCCACACTTTCCCCTCCCCATTTAAATTCTACATTGTGTTACCTTGTATAATTATTAGTGGTAATTACTTTTATCCTTGTGTCATGTTTTAATATCACACTAAAACTTCCATATATTTCTCTAAAAAGACTAAAGCAAAACTTTCCACAGTATAAAAGTGTGCTTTTAAAGTTATTTTTCACCTACAACCTCCCTACATCTCCATCTTCCTAATCTACCCCAGATGGCTACTCTGTGACATTACAGCAGAATGCCATTCTCATGTTGTCTGTAGAAAAATTCATTCCATCTAGTATCTACATTGGTTATTACATATTATCCTGATTAAGCCCTTTATTTTCATCCCTGCTATCCCTCTCTGTCTCTCTATCTCTCTGTCTCTGTCTCTCTGTCTCTCTCTCTCTCTCTCACACACACACACAGAGAGAGAGAGAGAGAGAGAGAGAGAGAGAGAGAGAGAGAGAGAGAGAGAGAGAGTCTTGCTATATAACCCAAGTTGGCTTCAACTTTATCATCTCCCTGACCTGGCCCAGCCTCCAGAATATTGGAACTATGATATATACTACACTCTTAACTGTCTAGCAAAGCCCCATAAGGTTTCATACAATGGTTGCATTCTAATACAGAGTATATGCAAAGCCAAACCGAGATTCTATTGTGGTGCATCCACCAGACATGGATTTAAGCCAATAGAAAGTCCCTATTAATTAGCTGGTGACAACACTGGGTGTTCAGAATCCCATTGAAGTCTAAGCCTTTCTCAGGGTGAAGTTTTAAGCACACACACACACAAAAAAAAACATATCCTGAGTTGACATACTTCAGTTAACAAGACCAGTTAGCCAAGTGAAATGACAGAAGCCAACAGTCAAGGTTAGGACATTTAGAGACTTTTCCAGAATACTAGATTTTGATGAATTATATTATTGTTTTTGTTGGCTGGTTTGTACTCTACATGCTGAAGTTTATGGCCATGGTCTTGTTAACTGAAGTATGGAGTCAGTTGTGATAAGGGCTCAGGACCAACTAACTTCTGGGGGTCTATAATAATTCTTAAATATATATTTGTTGATCAAGAGGTAACATAACTTTTATGGACATTGAAAATAATAATTTATTCCATGTACACAGCATTTCTTACTTCAAGAGTAAAAGTGTTGTCTGTGATTTTTCTGTCTTCAAATTCTATTTATTTATTTATTTATTAAAGATTTCTGTCTCTTGCCCGCCACCGCCTCCCATTTCCCTCCCTCTCCCCCAATCAAGTCCCCCTCCCTCTTCAGCCCAAGGAGCAATCAGGGTTCCCTGCCCTGTGGGAAGTCCAAGGACCACCCAAATAAGAAGGAGAACACAAAGAAAAACTTAAAGGCATCCTCCTGAATATTAACCTTCATCAGGCGATGAAAGGAGACAGAGACAGAGACCCACATTGGAGCACAGGACAGAAATCTCAAGGTCCAAATCAGGAGCAGAAGGAGAGAGAGCACGAGCAAGGAACTCAGGACCACGAGGGGCACACCCACACACTGAGACAATGGGGATGTTTTATCGGGAACTCACCAAGGCCAGCTGGCCTGGGTCTGAAAAAGCCTGGGATAAAACCGGACTCGCTGAACAAATTCTATTTCTTAAAAGGTTTGGTTTGTTTCATCACTGACTGCTAACGTAGCCTGCTTCAACTTCTAGAAAATTTGAGGGTATCCCATTATAGACTTCTGTCTATGTCTTCACGGTTTTTTTTTAAATGTTTAAATTTTCAATTATTTTTATCAAGTAATTACAAAATAACAATTTCAAGTCAAATGCCAGTAGTCTCTGATTTCATCTTTACTTAGTAATTATTTATAGGTTATCTGAAGCAAAAAGCAGTCCTTATTTACAAATGGTGTCTAAACGTTTGGCAAGAATTTCCACATAAAGCCTGAGAAAGCTTAATGAAAAGGATTCTAGAAGACAAAAGAACAAGAGTCAAGCATGGCTTTCTGGTAGCAGCATTGTCTCAGGTGGGCTCTGTTTGCTTGAGACAAGAAGCACGAATTTTTAAGAGAGGCTTCCTGACTCAGCTTTAGCTGCAAAAACCTTGCAGCTCTTTTAAGAGGCTCTGCCATCAAACACTTAAATAGTGTTTATGAGCAGCCAACAACATTCTTCTTGGTGATGGTAGGGACCTTGAAACTCCACAGAGTTGTGGCAAAAAATGTGGTTCCTGTTAGTGCCTCCAGCATGAAGCTAGACTCTCAGGAAGTCAAGGAGTGGGGAGAAGCCAGCTGCTGTAACTGTAGCTTAATCCTAGCCATAATGCTTAGCAAATCAAAGATTCATGTGGTCAGAAAAAGAGTGTAAAGACAAATTAAGACAAAAAAAACCCTCTAAATCATAAAACCTCTAAACCATTTACAGTGTTTTTTAAAATATACTTAAGCTTGGGAAAGAAAAGTAAAAGGATAGAGAAAGAAGTTCAAAAGAGAGAAAGGAAGGAAGGAAGAAATGAAGAAGTTGTGTGTGATGGCACATGCCTTTAATTCCAGCACTTGGGAGGCAGAGGTAGGTGGATCTCTGTGAGTTTAAAGTCAGCCTGTTCTACAAATTGACTTCAAGGACATACCAGAATACACAGAGAAACCCTGTCTCAAACAAAAATAAATACAAAAATAAAAAAATAGAGTAAAAAGGGGTACACATAGATGGAAATACAGAGAGAGTCTGAATACATGATGTTATTGTGTTGCTTTTGATGTGTTTGACTGCTGAGAAAGGTGCAACAGCTGCTAAACAACAGTTAATTATAAATACTGCTGATTCCAACTTATATAATTTGAAAATGCTTGAATCCAAAATTTAAGTCAAAAGATATGTTACTTTGAAGAAGAGGTTTTGCTTTTGTTTCCACAGTAAATGAGAAACTGTGGATTTATTCCGGGTTAAGAAAAATAAGTTTGACGGAGGAAGACTCCTTGAAAAATTTTTGATGGGAGTGAATGGCCCAGATGACTCAACATTCAGAGCACCTCTGTTGCAATTTCCACTCAGTTCTAGGTCCAGAACAGCCTCAAGACTGCTGTCTGAGATGATCCAGCCTCACAGAATACTCCAGTCAGGACTTGACCATAATCCTCAATTTTCTTTTGGTACCCATAAGATTATCAGAACCCCCAATCAGCAGGAAGTAGTCTAGAAAACTGTGCTCACAATTCTCAAAAACATAAATTATGGATGTTTGTCTTTGCTTAGAATGTTGGTTAAAAGTTGTTACAGATTTTTGATAACGGTTTCTAGTTCTTCGCGACTAACAGGTCTATTTAGATCGTTCACCTGGTTTTGGTTTAGCTTTGGTACGTGGCACTTATCTAAAAAAATGTCCATTTCTTTTGCATTTTCTAATTTTGTGGCATACAGGCTTTTGTAGTAAGATCTAATGAGTCTCTGAATTTCCTCTGTGTCTGTGGTTATGTCCCCCTTTTCATTTCTGATCTTATTTATTTGCATGTTCTCTCTCTGTGATTTAATTAGTTTGGATAGGGGTTTGTCGATCTTGTTGATTTTCTCCAAGAACCAACTTTTTGTTTCATTGATTCTTTGGACTGTTTTCTGTGTTTCTATTTTGTTGATTTCCACCCTCAGTTTGATTATTTCCAGTCTTCTACTCCTCCTGGGCGTGTCTGCTTCTTTTTTTTTTCTAAAGCTTTGAGGTGTGCTGTTAAGTCTCCGATGTATGCTTTCTCTGTTTTCTTTAAGTGGGCACTTAGTGCTATGAACTTTCCTCTTAGCACTGCTTTCATAGTGTCCCATAGGTTTGAGTATGTTGTCCCTTTATTTTCATTAAATTCAAGGAAGACTTTAATTTCTTTCTTGATTTCTTCCTTGAACCAGGTGTGGTTCAGTAGTTGACTGTTCAGTTACCCCTGGACCCAGCAATACCACTCTTGGGAATATACCCAAGAGAGGCCTTATCATACAACAAAAGTATATGCTCTACGATGTTCATAGCAGCATTGTTTGTGATAGCCAGAACCTGGAAACAACCTAGATGCCCTTCAATGGAAGAATGGATGAAGAAAGTATGGAATATATACATATTAGAGTACTACTCAGCAATAAAAAACAAGGACTTCTTGAATTTTGCATGCAAATGGATGGAAATAGAAAACACTATCCTGAGTGAGGTAAGCCAGACCCAAAAAGAGGAACATGGGATGTACTCACTCATATTTGGTTTCTAGCCATAAACCAAGGACATTGAGCCTATAATTAGTGATCCTAGAGAAGCTAAATAAGGAGAACCCAAAGAAAAACATATAGGCATCCTCCTGAATATTAACCTTCAGCAAGCGATGAAAGGAGACAGAGACAGAGACCCACATTGGAGCACAGGACTGAAATCTCAAGGTCTAAATCAGGAGCAGAAGGAGAGAGAGCACGAGCAAGAAACTCAGGACCACGAGGGGTGCACCCACACACTGAGACAATGGGGATGTTCTACTGGGAACTCACCAAGACCAGCTGGCCTGGGTCTGGAAAAGCCTGGGATAAAACCGGACTCTCTGAACATAGCGGACAATGAGGACTACTGAGAACTCAAGAACAATGGCAATGGGTTTCTGATCCTACTGCACGCACTGGCTTTGTGGGAGCCTAGGCAGTTTGGATGCTCAACTTACTAGACCTGGATGGAGGTGGGTGGTCCTTGGACTTCCCACAGGACAGGGAACCCTGATTGCTTTCCAGGTGAGGGGGGGGACTTTATCAGAGGAGGGGGAGGGAAATGGGAGGCGGTGGCGGGGAAGAGACAGAAATCTTTAATAAATAAATAAATTAAAAAAAAAGAAAAGAAAAAAAAGTTGTTACAGATAACAATCAGGGCTAAAAACAAGCTAAACATGGGAAATTAGATTCAGAGTTCTTGTTTTAAAAAGAAAAAAGAGAGGGAAGGGCTATAGGATAATGCTCTCATACCTTGTAAAGATTCAGCTGGCCCTGGACTGCTGACCCTGATGGCCCTGGCCCTGGGAAAACTTGTTCCACCCCTCACTATGGGAAGAGGAGTGTTAATTTTAATGACAGGGTTACAGGAGAGCTGGCTGTCTCCCTTGCCTGAGGGCAGTGGTCCCAACACAGGCCTGACTGACCAACTCTACTACTACTTAAGTCAATATCCAGTGCTTTGAGCTGGCCCAACACAACATCTTCTCCATCAATGGCCTGCTAGAGAACATGAAGTGACCGGTCTTGTGGAACTATAGCTAAAGGATCTCCGTAACTGGGCAGCAGGATATCTGAGAGGAGTTTCAGTGAGGGTCCAGTATTGATGGTGTACCAGAAATCATAGGCCTTGAACCAGACAAACAACTCATTGCAGTGAACATTTGCAAGTAAAGCCATTTAGACTAAAAAGTAGACGGTGCTACTTACTGTAGCTCCCAAGGACACTGAGAAGAACAAAAAGGTGATAGAGAGGTGGGAAAGATGAGGAAACTAAGTCTTTTCTTAAAAAAATAACATTTTAAAATTTTCTTTTGGTGGGAGGGTGCTACAAGGCTGAAGGGTAGATATGGAGACTGGGAAATGAGTGGGATTAGGGTACAGGATGTGAAATTTCTAAAGAATCAATAAAAGGTATGTTTTAAAAAGATATAAAAGTGTATTGTTTTGTCAGATCAGATGTCATGATACTATTGCACTCTAAGAAAAAGCTTAGTCTTTGAATTAGGTGGCACTGACACCAGGAAAGCCTCAAGGTCCTCAGTTTAACTCACAAAGGTTCAATACTTGGCCAATTTTGTTGAGTCCAGCATCCAAGCACAATCATAGAGACTTCCAGGCACAAGAGGAAAATGAGCACAAAGGAGACCCAAACTAAGATGTTTTTCTTCAACTAAATATTCTTTAATAGATTTAGAAATTCCACAAACATTTAACAGAACAAAAGAAAATTTTGCAAGATGTGGGAAAATGTGTATATTAGAACATTAAACCACATTGCCCTTAAAAGACTTCTCAATGTCACAGGCTCTCATTACTAATATTGAAATAGTTTAACAATCCACATAAATTCAGAGGTCCTTCTGTGGAGTGGTCTTCTTTTTGGATAATAGAGGAGGGTAGACGTGAGTATGTGAGATGCAAGTCTGGCAGCTGTTTCAATACATTTTTGGTTTTGTTTTTATTTGTTTGTTGTTTGTTTATTTGGAGACAGGGTTTCTTTGTATAAAAGCCCTGCCTGTCCTGAAACTTGTTTTGTAGACCAGGATGGCTGCAAACTCACTGATACTCACCTGCTTCTGCCTTCTTAGTGCTGGGATTAAATGTGTACATCACCACGCCCAGCTCCAGGAGCTGTTTAAACTCTTGCCTAATTATTGTGCCTGGGTGTTTTCCTTTCCTGTATAGATACTTCAATTCACATAACTAAAAAAATCAAATACAGAAGAAAGTAAAATTCTATGGGATGTTCCTCTGTCTGTAAAGCCTTTATCTAAACCGAGTTCACAGAAAGTGACTGACTAAATTAATGAATGCTGAGGCTGAGAGGATATTTTAAACCAGTTCCAGGCTAGAGAAAGTGAATTGATAAATGGAAGCTTTTCATAGAAGTGAGCAGCATTCTATGTGAAAAAAAAAATACAACCCTTTTTGGCTGAAAGACTCATAATATATTCAGCTGCATGTATGAAACACATTGCTTATTTCTAAAATGATAAAATAAATTATTTTTATTGGCTATTAAACAATCACAAACAAGTAAAGACAATAAATTAACTTTTAGAACTTTGGTGAAACCCCAGGAGTTCTGATCATTCAATCTTACAGTGTAAGAAGAGTCAGTGAGTAGTAAACTGTATACCTGCTTACATGCACATTCTTATACTCATTACCCATTTTGCTCTAAGTTGGTTAGCATCACTGTGTGGGTGTGAGCAATTATTTGTAAATTAGATTACAACAAAATCAAGTTTATTTGCTCTAGCAGTTTTCAATACTCTACGTACTTGAAACATCTTGTACTGACCTATAGCCTTCATTTCTTTGTGGTGTAGGAGGTCCTTCTGTCTATGTGTTGCTTTCATTGGTCTAATAAAGAAACTGCCTTGACCTTTTGATAGAGCAGAACTTAGATTGGTGGAGTAGACAGAAATGAATGCTGGGAAAAAGGACAGTGTGGCAGATGCCATGAATCTCCTGCCTCAGACAGATGTAGGTTAGAATCTTGCCGGTAAGCCACAATCACATGGTGATACACATATTTAATAGAAATGGGTTAATCAAGATGTGAGTGTTAGCCAATAAGAGGCTAGAGCTAATGGGCCAATATCAGTTTGTAACTTATGGAGACCTCTGTGTGATTTTCTTTGGGACTTGCCGGCTGTGGGAACTGGGCAGGACAGAAACCCCCACAAGCAGGCCCTCATGCTACATCCTTGTTTCTCATCAACATCTCCTGCCTCACTTATTTGGAAGAGACTTATCAAGGTAAAATACAGTCTCAGAAATGACCAAATTTTAGTACATGATGATTTCTTAAAGCTAAGAATAGAAACATAAAAACAACCCATTCACAATAAATAAAAACCTGTAACTACCTCAGTTGTAATATACAGATGCATATATTATATATGTGTATCCATATATATGCCTCTTCTGTATGTAAGCACTAATAATATATAAATATGAGCATGAAAATTTTATGCCATTCTTCTTCTAAAATATCTAATGGAAAGTATCATGTGCCCAGGAAAGAGAAAAACTAATGGCCAAGGCTGCATGCAAGGAGCTAGGGTCACAGCCTTAGTTCTGTCACTGGTTGCTACTGTCATGGTAAAATGGTGCAATTCCCCAAGGGGTGGCAACAGGCCACTACAGGTAGTTTAGGGCAGCAACAGGTGGGAGACCATGGTGGGTCATGAGGGCAGCTGGTCCCACCACCTGAGGTCTCTGTGGGTCCCAGGCAGGTGGGAGGTGATGGGTGAGAGACCAGTCTAAAGAGGAGTCACAATGGGTGAGAGAGAGTTGGATAGGTATGCCATGCAGAGAAAGTGGATATTTCTTTAGTGGGTTATGGAGGGGAAAGGGAAATGAAGAAGGGGAGAAGGAAGAAGAGCAGAGCAGAGGGAGTGAGAGAGAGACAGAGACAGAGAGAGAAAGAGAGAGAGAAAAACACAGAGAGAAACCCACAGAGAGAGAGGGGGGAGTGGGGAGAAGGGAGGAGAAGCTAAAGCTACCTCTACCTCTCTCTTTGGGAGACAGACAGAAAAGAAAGAGCTCAGGCTGGAAGTAGAAGGAAGAAGAAAGATCCAATTGCCTTGGCAGGTGGGGAAGGGAGTGGGAGGGGCTTGTCTCTTAAAGAAACAGGACAAAGCATCATATTCCCATCTCTTTTTTTTATAATAAAAAGGCAGAAGGTTAGGCACAACATGTTAAAAGCAGATTCTAAAGACTGCTTCCAGATTTTTGGGCATCATCTTGCTGAGGAACCTGAGAAAGCTGGGTTCTGGTCACAATCTGCAGTAGCTGGTCTTGTCTCTTTGTTCTTGTCTGGTGTTTGTATTATGGAAATGTCTGATGTCTCTTATACCTGTTTAAGTTATTGGCAGAACAGAGGAAAAAGTTAAGTGTAGGAAAAAAACAGGACCAGGGAATTGAGAGGGTTGTATCTGACCTGTTTAAGGTGGATCCTTTAATTCAGCTCCCTGGAACTCACAAGGATTTTTTGTGTTTGTGAAAACATAAGTTTTAAACAGCAGCAGAATGACTGTGATAGATATTTCTGCATAATGAGAAGTCTCTTTAGGACTATGAAAAGCAGTATGTGAGAGAATATCGTGTTGAAATTTGTTTGGGGAGGCTGTCCTTTTAAACAACAACAAAAAAACCTCTCATCTGTCAAACTGCTTTTTTTTTGTCAGAGATCTTTGAGAACGATAAATTTTTACTTGAGTTATTGATTAAAAATGACAGAGAACTTATTTGATCAGCACCTAGCTACTACTCCTCAGGGTCCTCCATGCTTGCTGAGGGTCATATTTGCCTGTTGTTATTTAGGTCAGGGCCTACCAGACTCCAGAAGATCCTGCTAAAAAATCTGTAGGAAAACAAACCTACCTTGACCTGAGCAACTAGGCTGTTGATTCCAGTGATTCTGTTCACTGTCTGGAGATCTTCAGTTTAGATGAAAGGCAGTTTATCCCAGTGGTCAGTGCTTAGCAGTTGAAGAGAATTGTGGATGGATATTGTCTTGTGCCCATCTGTTTTCTGTCTTCTTTAAAGGAAGTAGAGTGCTGCTTCTAGGAGCCAACCTGTCTCTTTTGTTATAAGAAGGTTTTTTTGGTTGTGAGTCTAGCCTTTAATGGCTGAGCCATCCCTACAGCCTATGAAAAGGTTTTTTTTTTTTTAAATAATTAAGCATTCAAATGCCATATCCCCCAGATATCTGAGCAGTTGAGGGCTGTTTACTGGGTATAGATGAATTATAACTACAGTATAGAACCTGCCTGGAGAGCTGGGTCCGAGTTTGACTGCACTGACTCTCAACTTAACAGGTATGATTTATACTTGTAAAAGACAGAAAGAATAAAAACTGCTTGCAATAGAAGATTAACAGCAAAACTGAAAGTAGTAGAAAACAGCTTAATATATTTTAAAGCAGGGTTGGATTAAATACATAGTGTTTTTGTTAGAGACTCAAAAGTACATACCAATTTAAAACATGAGACTTACTAGTTTTTTAGTCTGGAAATAATGAGAAATAATGGGCAGACAATTATAACTTTTAACAGTAAACATAAGTGTATTTAATTCACATGTATGTATACACACACACACACATTAAACAGTAATTGGGTAAAGTGGATGTTTTTGGTGGACGCTATCAAAGCATACCACTGCAAAAAAAAAAAAAAAAAAACCACACACACATGTAACAAAGTCAGCACTGGGTGACCAGGCAAGGAATAGCTCAGTAAAGATGGAAGGACTTGGTCACCTGATCTGGCCCTCAGTTAAGATGGTGGTAAGGTCACCTGACCTCAGTCAAAATAGCTGTGGTCATATGTTGTAAGCTACATTTTTTGAGCTGTGAAAGTATTAAATATAATAACAAGAGAGACACAGAGACTGTGTAGAACATACATTTGAAACAGAATTACATCCTGTGGGGGAGCGAAATGAGGAGCCACAGCAGCAGCCACCTCTTCTGAAGAAAGGACAGAGAGAGAGAGAGAGAGAGAGAGAGACAGAGACAGAGACAGAGACAGAGACAGAGACAGAGAGAGAGCGAGCGAGCACAGGCTGGAAGCTAAAGGAAGATCTGCTTGCCTTGCCAAAAGTGGGGGAGTGGGCGGAGCTTGTCTCTTAAAGGGACAGGACAGAGTATTACATATACTTCACACACTCCTGAAATGTACAGAGTACCAAGGGGTGGTCTCTTTATACCTAGTAATTGGCACAGTTCTAGCCATGATAGTCTTTACTTTAGAATGAATGTTAGTAGAGATTTGTTTAACTGTATTTCTTCCTTCTAATGTCTACATAAAGTCAAATACACATGCTCTCTAAAAAAGAACCTTTTTTTTTCTCTTCTACATCAGAAAACAGCCTCTTCATAATTTGGGAGAATGATTATTGCCTTTATAGAGAAACAAGATATGCCTATCCTTGATCTCAATTTCAGTTTTAAAAGGGGTTTAAAGTTCCTTAAATTTTCTCTCTTAATCTTCCCTATATTTCATTCTAATATCTGTTAATGGATTTGTTAAGTCAATAGGAGAAGCTGGGATATTCATGTCAGACCTACCACTTGCCATTCCCAAGTGATCCATCAATATGTCAAAACCGTGTAGGGAGAAATAAAAACATGGCCTGTGCAGTCTGGGAGCTCCAAACATCAAATGCCCACCCAGAGAGAAGCACAGAAAGGTTTTGCTTAGAATTGTTTTATTTCCATTCAGGTAGTGTGCTCTTATCCATGCCTCATTGATTTTGTAACATTAGATTTAAAACGGTGGCCAGCCAGGTCTATACTCTTATGTAGAGGAGAGACTGGGTTATTTATATGGCAAAGTACCAGGTGAAATGAAAAAGTTCCAAATGACTAACAATTACATAATCCCAGCCAAATCACATCAGGGGATGTGCGTGGGCTCCAGCACACAGGTACCACAAGGGACGGCAGCATGGATCATTTGGCATCAAAACCAAGCCCACACAGTGATTCCAAATTTTTAGCATCTGGGTTTTACTGAGATCTTATCTACTGTGGGAAGTCATTGCTGTTTCCTGACCAGAGACAGACAAAAGGGACTCTCCCATACTCTTTTGTGCTGAATATATATAGCTTTTTTTTCTTTCAATTTTGAAGTGGTAGTAATAGACAGGGCCTTTATCATAAACTAACTGGGAATGTTCATGAGACATGTATGCTATAATGTGCTTGACATAGCACATCATTCAGTAGATTATGTCTTCCTTCTTGTCCTCCTTGATTCCCTCATTCAACTAAACTTTATTGAGCATCTGCTAGTTTTTGGATTCCTGGCAAAGAACACTGGCCATGAATAGGCAAAGTTGATGCTGTATGTGAGAAAAGAGCATATTCCAAAAGCAGCTGAGTAAAATAAACTACAGACACCTTATAGATGAGAAGTCAATAGGAATGTTTATATATGAGGTTCTGGATTAAAAATTCTGTGACAAAAGAAAACTAAGACAATATGAATAAGACAATTATGTAGTGTTGGAAGAATAAGGAAGCTGTTTACACAGCTTTTCTCCATGGCAGTGGCATGTAAGCAAAGCTTGCAGGTGAGGGACAGGGGCAGGGGTGGGTGGGGCTACAGGTCTGGGGAATAATATTTTG